>NC_053390.1:777493867-778134224 GCF_905171765.1 Bufo bufo | reverse complement strand
TTTCAAACCAGCACCTGGACCTTAATATTTTTGTAATTGCATGTAATCCAATAAAATCCATCTGTATAGAGCTTTCGGCTTGTCCACCTCACTGAGCTCAGTTAGAATATTCAGCTGTCACCAGCCATATCTTCTGTTATAGGGAAATAGCTACAGTAGAAAGGACACGCCCCTTGAGAAAGGACACACCCCCTGAGCTGTCAGCCTAAAATTTTTTTTAGCAGAGCAATGAATGAGGAGACCTCTGGACCCATGTGAGGTACAGGGCTGGTTCTAGCTTTGTTAGAAAGAGGTTGTACATCAATCATGGCATAAACCCTTTAAAGGATAACAAAACCTTTGTAAAAAAAAAAAAATACCAATGTCAACTCTCCTCTATATGTATCTATCTCTAGTTTTATTAGAATATAGAATTTTATGTTGTTTTATTTTATTGCATTTGAATTACTGACACCAACATAAATATACCGCACTAAGTATGCGGAAAGTATTGCCAGTATCTATGTTTGTACCTATGAAGATATATGTAATACATTAAGTAAGTAAAATGGAGAAATTTATAACTATGTAAAAAACGCAGAGTATGAATAGATACGTGGAATTATCGCATAGTCCAGTCCCGACTTTCAGTAATGATACCGGTGTAGTAAAGTCCGGTCCATGTTTTGTAAGGATCGTGACAATATAAAGAGTGATCCTGTCCTTCATTTCTATCATATACCACTAAGGAAGAAACCGCGCAGGTTTCGAAACGCGTCTGGTGAAATGGAGAATATGGTGCCATAGCGATATTTATATAGCTGAACATAAGGTTGTCTGAAGGGCTTACCATCTAAATCGGAGATCATCATTTTGATGTGCAGGGCCATATACATACAAAGTGTAAGGCCATCAAGGTGACCTCTTACGGATTGGACCCTACACTAAATGAACTCAGGGAAAGTGGGATTTAGGAGTACTAGCAGCAAAATGTTTTAAAACAATGCGGGTCATTTACAAAGGCCGACATTTTGCACTGCTCCTCGATTCCCCCTGTGCTGTCGAAGGATGTGCATAATTTATGATGAGACGTGCGGCACATCATAATTTAGGCGCATCTACGATAGTCCACGCACTTGAAGTGCAGTAGCTTTTTGCCAACATCTGTTTCCAGCAGTAAATTTGCCGGGCCAGATGTTCCAGCCCCCACTGCTCTCAGGTAGCGAGGATGGCGTTAAAACACCCGAGCGATAAAATATTGTTGCATGGGTATTCAAGAATTTGCAAAAAGGGGTCTTGTGACTTTATTATGTCAAAAACTGCCATAGGGATGTTATTTGCAAATTCTTTATTTTTCGTTTTATCGTATAGCAAATAAAAAAGACAGACATGGTATTTAGATATGTCAGAAAGTACAACAAAGCAATTAGGCCATATTTCTTAGGCCCGGAAGGGGCATTAAAATCGCCTAGATACAGAATTGCATATAAACATTTATGTAAAAGTAAAAATGACCCTTCTCATTAAATTTCGTCAATATCGCCTTACCCCAAGATCTGCTGACTATAACAGGTAGGTATAGGAGGAGGGGGGGGGGGGGGGGGGGTGGTCCGCGCCGCCATCCACACAGCTCACTAGTAAGCATAGCCAAGATGAAAGTGTAAGTATTGCTAAGGTGAAAGTGTAACTGTCACTCAATGGACACTGCATTATGTATTGTGTCTAGAAGTGTTCCATTTGTCCCATATTTTCAGGTATCTATCATGGGTCCTATTTAGCCAGCTAGACATCTCCTCAAATTGAGATATCTGGTTAACTTTCGCCCTACACTCCTGTACCATAGGGGGGTTAGCATCCAACCAATGTAACGGGACCAAAGATTTAGCTGCTGCAATGAGGTGCGTCACCAAGTTTTTCTTGGATGGGGAATATTGGCCGGTTTCCAGTGTGATCTGAAAGTCTTGTGTGGTAAATTTTTTGACCTCTGTGGTAATCTCCCTCCAATATGTCTCTATCAAAGGGCAGTACCACCAAATGTGTGATAAAGAGCCAGAATCGCCCCCGCATCTCCAGCACCTCTGGGAGGCCACCAGTCCTCTGGGAGGCCACAATTCCGGTGTTCTGTACCACCTAGTAATTAATTTGAAATGATTTTCCTGGAGGCGTACACACTGAAAAGCCATGCGAGGTCTCCAGAATTTTCTTTGTCTCCTGCTCCATTAGCACAATCTTCAGTTCTTTTTCCCATTCTAGCAAGTAGGGTGGTTTCGAGGTCTCTCCCTGTTCCCCCACCAGAGGATAGAGCTCGGAGACTTTCCTCTGTTTGATTATTGGAGTGTATATCAATTTCTCAAATTCCGTTCAAGATCTCTGAAATGCATATTTTTTCTTAACACTCCCGCACACAGATCGCACCTGAGACATTTTCAAGAAGGATATTGATATCTGAGCAGGTGAGCCAGGGAAGACCTTACTCAAGGTGGCCTCTAAATCTTTAATATTTCTTTAACGTTAGTTCGCTCCAATGCTTTCCACACTTCGGGGGCTTCCTGGCCTTTTACGTCTAACATAGGGATGTTATTAAATGACTCCCAATACCTCCAGCAATATAAAATGTGGCAGAAAAGTGAATATGCAGCTTGCATGGTTCCTATGTCCCATCTGCTTGCACTGCTAACTAGATGGTTGGGCATGCATGTTCCTGATTCCTGGAAGAGTTACCAGATCTCCTGCCTGACAGCCGGAACATCCTGGAAAGCAGCCCTGGACGTGCTTGGCACTCGGATGCTGTATCACCTGTCTCATCTCCGGGACTCAAGTGGACCTTGAAGAAGCTACTATTGTCTATATAGCCCATTTCTTATTTTATTAACTTTCTCTGGCTTATATAGTGGCAGCATATTCCACAGTGCAGTACAGAGGTTGTCATCACTCAATACTGTCAAATTGTGTACTGTACATATATGTAAGGATAGCTGCGATCTAAGTAGTTGCTACAGGCAATATGCATCTTGGTGCGTCTGGCACTTGCCTAAAACGTGCGTAGGACCCCAGTCACACCATTAGCTTCGGAGGAGCACATGAAGTACTTGAATAATGCACTGCTTCCTTGCTTTCAGCTACAGATTTGGAGAGGATATTGCAGTTCTGTTCCTTGTTACTTTCACATCTCCTCTTTGCCTTAGGGCTCGTTCACACGACCGTTGCCCCTCCGTGCCCATGCTGTGGACCGCAGATTGCAGTCCGCAATGCACGGGCACCGACGGTGGGCCAGCCGCATGCGGATCGCAAACCCATTCACTTGAATTGGTCCGCGATCCGTCCGTTCCGCAAAAAGATAGAGCAAGTTCTATCTTTTTTGCGGTGAGGAGGCACGGAACGAAACCCCAGGAATCACTCCGTAGTGCCTCCGTGGGGTTCCGTTCCGTGCTTCCCTTCCGCACCGCATCTCCGGATTTGCAGACCCATTCAAGTGAATGGGTCCGCATCGGTGATGCGGAATGCACACGGCCCGTGCCCCGTGTATTGCGGACCCGACGTATGCGGGCCGCAATACGGCAACGGTCGTGTGAACAAGCCCCTAGGTCTCTTGCACACGACCGTATAGCTTTTTCAGTATTTTGCGGTCCTCAAAAAACAGATCCGCAAAAAATACGGATGATGTCCGTGTGCATTCCATATTTTGCGGAACGGAACAGCTGGCCCCTAATAGAACAGTACTATCCTTTTTCGTTATGCGGACAATAATAGGACATGTTCTATCTTTGAATGGAACAGAAAAACGGAAATACGGAAACAGAAGGAATACAGAGTACCTTCAGTTTTTTTTGCGGATCCATTGAAATGAATGGTTCTGTATAAAAAAGTTTGTGTGCAAGAGGCCTTACTCAGCAGTAAGCTGTGGTTGCAAGCAGTTTCCTCTGCACAGCTTTCGAGTTGTGATTGACTGAGACATCTGCAATGGATTTACTAAACATGACGACACCCAGTAAATGGCTGGATAACAACTAGTCACTATCCATGTCAGGGTAGAATTACCGGGAGAGGTTATAGCATAATAGTCTGATAATGGCTGATTTATGATGTAGCTTCCAACCACTGTTAGGGCTCCTTCACACGAGCGGATCCCGCGAAAGAGAGCCAAGCCCCGCACCGATGCGGACCCATTGAAATGAATGGGTCTGCATCCTATCCGCAAAAAAAACGTAACAGACACGGAAACAAAATACATTCGTGTGAATGTAGCCTAAAGGGTATATTAGATGGGCAGATTTTCTGCCTAATAATTGTTAACGAGCGTTGGTAGTAACGCTTGTTAGCGATCATCTGGCAGTCTAATACTGCCTCGGATTGCCCAATTCATCGCGCAATTCAGATCTTTCCACATGTTGAAAGATCTGCGTAATCGCGATCTGTCGCTGGCACACTGCTGTCCCGCATGGGGATGAGCAATACCTTAGCGATCGCTCCTCCCCACGCTGCGGAGGACATCGCAGGGGTCTCCTCTGCTAGTAAGCAGGCGCTTCCCTCCCGACAGTCACTTGCGGCATCAGCGTGTCTAATACAAAAGGGCTCTTTCACACGAGCGGATCCCGTGCGTGTCATCCGCTGCGTGAAAGAGAGCCAAGCCCCGCTCCGGACAGCAGAGACACGGAGCAGTAACATGACTGATAACGCTCTGTGCCTCTCGGTGACCTTTTTACTACAAAATCTCAGTGAGATAAAGTTGTCACCGTGATTTTTGTAGTAAAAAGGTCACAGTGCGGCACAGAGCGTTATCAATCATGTTACTGCTCCGTGTCTCTGCTGTCCGGAGCGGGGCTTGGCTCTCTTTCACGCAGCGGATGACACGCACGGGATCCGCTCGTGTGAAAGAGCCCTTTTGTATTAGACACGCTGATGCCGCAAGTGACTGTCGGGAGGGAAGCGCCTGCTTACTAGCAGAGGAGACCCCTGCGATGTCCTCCGCAGCGTGGGGAGGAGCGATCGCTATGGTATTGCTCATGTATGTATTGCTCATGAATGTATTTTGTTTCCGTGTCTGTTACTTTTTTTGCGGATAGGATGCAGACCCATTCATTTCAATGGGTCCGCAAAAAATGCCCTGCACAAAAAATAGAACATGTCCTATTCTTGTCCGTTTTGCCAACAATGTTACAATGCGGACCGCAAAACACATACAGTCGTGTGAATGTAGCCTTAGGCCTCTTGCACACGACCGTATGGCTTTTTCAGTATTTTGTAGTCGACAAAAAACGGATTCACAAAAAATACGGATGACATCCGTGTGCATTCCGTTTTTTGCAGAACAGAACAGCTTGCCCCCGATAGAACAGTACTATTTTTGTCCGTTATGCAGACAATAAGAGTCCATTCACACGTCCGTAGTTCACACGTTGCGGACAAGAATAGGACATGTTCTATTTTTTCCGAGAGCCACGGACCGGAAGTACGGTGCCGCGGACCGTAAATGCGGATGCAGCAGCACACGGACTTCATTCGTATTTTTTGCGTATCCATTTTTTGCGGGCCGCAAAATACTAAAAAAGCCATACGGTCGTGTGCAAGAGGCCTTAGGCTCCTTTCACACGGGCGAGTTTTCCGCGTGGGTGCAATGCGTGACGTGAACGCATAGCACCCGCACTGAATCCTGACCCATTCATTTCAATGGGTCTGTGTACACAAGCGTTTTTTTTTTTCCACGCATCAGTTCTGAGTTGCGTGAACAACGCAGCATATTCTATATTCTGCGTTTTTCACGCAGCCCTGACCCCATAGAAGTGAATGGGGCTTCAGTAAAAAACGCATTGCATCCGCACTGAATCCAGACACATTCACTTCAATGGGGCTATTCAGATGAGCGGTGATTTTCACGCATCACTTGTGCGTTGCGTGAAAATCGCAGCATGCTCTATATTCTGTGTTTTTCATGCAACGCAGGCCCCATAGAAATGAATGGGTCTGCGTGAAAATCGCAAGCAAGTCCGGATGCGGTGCGATTTTCACGCATGGTTGCTAGGAGATGATAGGGATGAGCAACCCCGGACCCCATTAAAGTCTAAACACTGTATTATTTCCCTTATAACATGGTTATAAGGGAAAATAATAGCATTCTGAATACAGAATACTTACCAAAATGTGGCTTGAGGGGGTAAAAAATAAAAAATAAATTAACTCACCTCATCCTCTTGTTCGCGCAGCCGGCATCGTCTTCTTTCAGGACCTGCAAAAGGATCTTTGATGATGTAATCGCGCTCACCATGCGGTGAGCGTGGTGACGTCAGCGCAGGTCCTGCCGAATGAAGACGGAACGGAGCCCCAGGAAGCACTTCGTAGTGCTTCCGTAGTGTTCCGTTCCGTGCTTCCGTTCCGCATCTCCGGATTTGCAGACCCATTGAAGTGAATGGATCCATGTTCCGTGATGCGGAATGGCCACGAAACGGTGCCCATGTATTGCGGATCCGCAAATGCGGTCGGCAATACGGAAACGGGCAGCACACATTCGTGTGAACTAGCCCTTAAGCCTCATGCACACGTCCGTGGAACACGGACCGTGAGATACCAGCCTGGATTCCTGCTGAGTGCAGGAGCGCACGGCGTCATAGATAATACGAGTGTATTACTGTACAGCAGCGGACGCACGGCGTCATAGCAACCAATGACGCTGTGCGCTCCTGCGCTCAGCAGGAATCCAGGCCGGTATCTCACGGTCCGTGTTCCACGGACGTGTGCATGAGGCTTTAGGCTGAGGCTATACCTAGACTTTTTGTAGCACTTTTGATTGATTTCAACTGACCACTGCAGGCACAAAATTGCACACAAATCAATTTACTGCTTTGGACTACAGTTGTAACTCAGCAGTTAAAAGCAAGGTCTGTGGTGGTGAACCTATGGCATGGGTGCTCACTGGAAAAAGTCTAAGGCCCCTTTCACACGGGCGTTGCGGGAAAAGGTGCGGGTGCGTTGAGGGAACATGCTCGATTTTTCCCCGCGAGTGCAAAACATTGTAATGCGTGAGAAAAATCGTGCATGTTTGGTACCCAAACCCAAACTTCTTCACAGAAGTTCGGGCTTGGGATCAGTGTTCTGTAGATTGTATTATTTTCCCTTATAACATGGTTGTAAGTACAATAGGGCTGGAGGGGTTAAAAAAATATAAAAAATAATTAAACTCACCTTAATCCACTTGCTCGCGCAGCCCGGCTTCTCTTTTTTGCTGTGTGCAGGAACAGGACCTGTGGTGACGTCACTCCGGTCATCACATGGTCCATCACATGATTCATCACCATGGTAAAAGATCATGTGATGGACCATGTGATGACCGGAGTGACATCACCACAGGTCCTTTTCCTGCACACAGCAAAAAAGAAGACAGAAGAGATGCCGGGCTGCGCGATCAAGTGGATTAAGGTGAGTTTAATTATTATTATTTATTTTTTTTAACCCCTCCAGCCCTATTTTACTATGCATTCTGTATTAAGAATGCTATTATTTTCCCTTATAACCATGTTATAAGGGAAAATAATAATGATCGGGTCCCCATCCCGATCGTCTCCTAGCAACCGTGCGTGAAAATCGCACCGCATCCACACTTGCTTGCGGATGCTTGCGATTTTCATGCAACCCCATTCATTTCTATAGGGCCTGCGTTACGTGAAAAACGCACAAAGAGTAACATGCTGCGATTTTCACGCCACGCACAAGTGATGCGTGAAAATCACCGCTCGTGTGCACAGCCCCATAGAAATGAATGGGTCCGGATTCAGTGCGGGTGCAATGCGTTCAACTCACGCATCGCATCCGCGCGGAATACTCGCCCATGTGAAAGGGGACTAAGATGTACCAATATGGCTTAGACTTCTGCCATCATCAGTGCATGGCGCACTATGAATGGCACAAGCAGTGCACTGAATGAAGGCAGGTTATTATAGCTAAATGATAAAGTACATGGAAGACATACTACAGGGTGGGCCATTTATATGGATACACCTTAATAAAATGGGAATGGTTGGTGATATTAACTTCCTGTTTGTGGCACATTAGTATATGTGAGGGGGGAAACTTTTCAAGATGGGTGGTGACCATGGCGGCCATTTTGAAGTCGGACATTTTGAATCCAACTTTTGTTTTTTCAATAGGAAGAGGGTCATGTGACACATCAAACTTATTGGGAAAAACAATGGTGTGCTTGGTTTTAACGTAACTTTATTCTTTCATGAGTTATTTACAAGTTTCTGACCACTTATAAAATGTGTTCAATGTGCTGCCCATTGTGTTGGATTGTCAATGCAACCCTCTTCTCCCACTCTTCACACACTGATAGCAACACCGCAGGAGAAATGCTAGCACAGGCTTCCAGTATCCGTAGTTTCAGGTGCTGCACATCTCGTATCATCACAGCATAGACAATTGCCTTCAGATGACCCAAAAGATAAAAGTCTAAGGGGGTCAGATCGGGAGACCTTGGGGGCCATTCAACTGGCCCACGACGACCAATCCACTTTCCAGGAAACTGTTCATCTAGGAATGCTCGGACCTGACACCCATAATGTGGTGGTTCACCATCTTGCTGGAAAAACTCAGGGAACGTGCCAGCTAGATGAACAGTTTCCTGGAAAGTGGATTGGTCGTCGTGGGCCAGTTGAATGGCCCCCAAGGTCTCCCGATCTGACCCCCTTAGACTTTTATCTTTGGGGTCATCTGAAGGCAATTGTCTATGCTGTGAAGATACGAGATGTGCAGCACCTGAAACTACGGATACTGGAAGCCTGTGCTAGCATTTCTCCTGCGGTGTTGCTATCAGTGTGTGAAGAGTGGGAGAAGAGGGTTGCATTGACAATCCAACACAATGGGCAGCACATTGAACACATTTTATAAGTGGTCAGAAACTTGTAAATAACTCATGAAAGAATAAAGTTAAGTTAAAACCAAGCACACCATTGTTTTTCTTGTGAAATTCCCAATAAGTTTGATGTGTCATGACCCTCTTCCTATTGAAAAAACAAAAGTTGGATTCAAAATGGCCGACTTCAAAATTGCCGCCATGGTCCCCACCCATCTTGAAAAGTTTCCCCCCTCACATATACTAATGTGCCACAAACAGGAAGTTAATATCACCAACCATTCCCATTTTATTAAGGTGTATCCATATAAATGGCCCACCCTGTATATTGGACTGTAGTATTCAGGGTAAATCGCAGTGTTGGCTCTTTGCAATAAATATGTGGGTTTTGGGTTACAATTGGGGCACTCGGTCTGTAAAAGGTTCGCCATCACTGGCCTAGGGGGTCATTTATTAACCGCTTAGGGTACTTTCACACTTGCGGCAGCGTGATCCGGCAAGCCTGCATGCAAACGGACAGCATTTGTAGACGGATCCGGATCCGTCTCACAAATGCATTGCAAGAACGGATCTGTCTGTCCGTTTGTCATGTGGACAAACGGATCAGTTTCTATTTTTTTTCCACATTTTTAAAGGTCTGCGCATTGCGGTATTTTTAATGCCGGATCCGGTACTAATACATTTCAATGCTGCGGTATTATCTCCGTCCTGAAAAGTCAAAAAGACTGAGCTGAAGACATCTTGATGCATCCTGAACGGATTGCTCTCCATTCAGAATGCATAGGGATAAAACTGATCAGTTCTTTTCCGGTATTGAGCCCGCTAGTGTGAAAGTAGCCTTAACGCCCAGCGCCGTACATGTGCCTGCACCCGCCCGATCCACGGCAGGGGTCCTGCAGTCACTGTTAGCTGGACCCCTGCTGTATGCGCCGACATCGGTGAAATCACAGATGCCGGCGCATTAACCCCTGCATGGCCGCGGTCAGTACTGTCCGTGCAGAGAGGAAGCAGCCATCGGGTCCCTGCGCTGCTGTGACGGGGACCTGATGGCAGGAAAGGCAGCCCGATGCCTTCCTTAGGCATTGTGGCTGCCTTCCGGGTGTAGTTGCAGAGCCGGTGTCATTCTCTGTTCAGTAGTTGGCAGGGACTTATCGAGGGCTGTGCTGGGCCAAAAATTTATGCCAGGAAACAGGTGTGAATGTTGGCGAAAACTGACGCCAGCCAGAGCTGGAGTAGTTTTTTCACCAGACGCAAAGACTCGAAGATGCACCTAATTTGTGAGGAGGTGCACGCCTCCTCATAAATTAGACAAACCTTACGCAGAGTAGTGGTTGGAATCTAAGACCAGAGTAAAAAGACGATCTTAGAAAATGAACCCCATTGTGTCGAGCACAGTACAGTAGACTCTGACAACAGGCCCCACATCACCACTAATTGTTGAGCCGCTCCTGTACATGATATTTGTTTCAAGTACAGGTGCGACCCAACAATTAGCAGTGATCCGCATGTGGCTCCTGCTGCTGGACCGCATTGCTTCCAGTCCCTAGTTGACAAACATTAATGGTCTTGTACAATCTTCCTCTTAGGCCGAGTTCACACGAACGTGTGTGACCCGTGCTGCGGGCCGCAATGCACGATAGCCGGCCGTAGGTCAGTCGCATCGGATCGCTGACCCATTCACTTTAATGGGTCCGCGATCCGCCTGTTTCGCAAAAAGATAGGACATGTTCTATCTTTTTGCGGAACGGAAGTACGGGACGTAACCCCACGGAGGCACTCCATAGTGCTTCCGAGGGGTCCCGTTCCGTGTGGCCGTTCCGCAATTTCGGATTTGCGGACCCATTGAAGTGAATGGGTCCGCATCCGTGATGCGGAATGCACACGGAACTGTGGCCGTGTATTGCGGCCGGCAATTTGCGGGCCGCTATACGGCCACGGATCACACACGTTCGTGTGAACTAGGCCTTAGGCTGATCTCTGCAGGGTTTGGGACAGGAAGATTAAGTGACAAGCAGACCCTTATAAGTGGCTGCATGTGATTAGCTGTTATTCTGAGGACCCCTGATGGGAGCAGATAGAGTTTGCTGTACTTTATAACACTGGCCGCGGAGCAGGCAATTGTCGGGGAGGAAGCGTTCCTTCCTGACAGCTGCTCGTTCAGTGGAGGTGAAGCTCTGTATTTACATGCAGCAATCTCCTCCACAGTATGAGGACGAGCAGTCGCTATTGCGATCGCTTATCATCATACAGATTCCTGGTTTCTGGGCAGCAGATCACTGTTTAGGAACAATATGCTCCCCAAAAGCAATAATTGGTGTACC
This sequence comes from Bufo bufo, assembly GCF_905171765.1. Lineage (NCBI taxonomy): Eukaryota > Metazoa > Chordata > Amphibia > Anura > Bufonidae > Bufo > Bufo bufo. The sequence goes on along the minus strand of NC_053390.1, from coordinate 778,123,082 downwards.
TGTGCTAACGACAGGATCACCTGATGAACGAGCGTTTTGCTCATTTATCAGGTGGTCAGCGGCACATTTACACGAGCAGATTGTCGGGAACGAGTGTTCTCAGAAACGTTCATTTCCAATAATCTGCCGGATATTCGGGCTGTGTATCCACCTTAAGGCCCCTTTCACACGGGCGAGTATTCCGCGCGGATGCGATGCGTGGCGTGAGGTGAACGCATTGCACCCGCACTGAATACCGACCCATTCACTTCTATGGGGCTGTTCACATGAGCGGTGATTTTCACGCATCACTTGTGTGTTGCGTGAAAATCGCAGCATGCTCTATATTCTGCGTTTTTCACGCAACGCAGGCCCCATAGAAGTGAATGGGGTTGCGTGAAAATCGCAAGCATCCGCAAGCAAGTGTATTCTGAATACAGAATGCTTAGTAGGTGATCAATTGAGGGTTAAAAAAAAATAAAAAAATTAACTCACCTTCTCCTCTTGTTCGCGTAGTTCCCGGTCTCTTCTTTACTTCTCAAAAGATGAACTATCGGCTAGGACCTGTGGTGACGTCAGATCACATGCTCCAATCACATGGTCCATCACCACGGTGATGTACCATGTGATTGGAGCATGTGATCTGATGTCACCAAAGGTCCTTTAGCCCACAGCTCATCATTAAAGAAGTAAAGAAGAGACGGGAACTACGCGAAAAAGAGGAGAAGGTGAGTTAATTTTTTTATTTTTTTTTAACCCTCAATTGATCACCTACTAAGCATTCTGTATTCAGAATGCTATTATTTTCCCTTATAACCATGTTATAAGGGAAAATAATACAATTTACCCAGCACCTAACCCAAGCCCGAACTTCTGTGAAGAAGTTCGGGTTTGGGTACCAAACATGCGTGATTTTTCTCACGCGAGTGCAAAACGCATTACAATGTTTTGCACTCGCGCGGAAAAATCGCGGGTGTTCCCGCAACGCACCCGCACTTTTTCCCGCAACGCCCGTGTGAAAGAGGCCTAAGGCCGGTATATTTCTTTATATAAAAAAAATTACAGAACCATCGTAAAAAACAGGCACTCTTGTGTCACCCTTATTTCCCCATAGATTGTAAGCTCTTGTGAGCAGGGCCCTCACACAATGGTTTGAATTGTTGATTAGTTTGATATTTTGAATATCTGTCTGTACATGTTCCCTCTGATTGTAAAGTACATGTTCCCTCTGACAAAAAAAGCCTAAAAACGACATAAGAACAACTATGACTGGTTTTATATGGGCTCTATGACAAATAATACTGTATTGGAAGTATATCTGGTAATATTATATTTACATTATTATTCTGGGTACTGTTTTATGAGTTCGGTAAGCTCTTTTTTGACTTTTTGGCTAAACTGAAGAATTAAAAGAGTAAAAATAAACTGAAAAAATAGTAAATAAATTGATAGTAACATAATAAAGGGGTTGGCCAATTTGTGAAAATGTTTAGAATGTGAGGGAAAGCATAAAGGCTTTCATTTTGTATATGTATTCATTTTATATCTATGTATAACCTGCACTTAGATAGTAGGGCGATTTATTCTTGGAAGGCAGGAGTACAAATTCCACCATGGGCCCCTACTCCACCCAGGCTGACCATTCATTTTCTTATCTCAAACTAAACATAGTAACTCAAAGCTTGTCTACACTAGGACACTTTTACTGCGTTTGTGTGCGTATAAATGCACACTGCTCATGACGGGGGTACTGGTTATTTTCACTCGACCCTTCACCCCCCACTATAACCTTAGCATCCCCACCTTAACACAATAATGACACAGACACCACATTTTGGATTAATTTGGCCACAGCAGCCTTTTATTAACAAACATACAAAAATAACCTTTTTCCAGATACCAACATTACAAATGCTCAGTCCCCGAGGGGGAGGTCCTTGAAGCCCCAAAACCACTGAATAACCATATTGGGGTGAGCCAACTTACCTCCAGCCGTTGACTGCTGGCTCTGAGGCACCCCTGCCGGCTCACCCCAACAATTCAGCCACAGCCGCCCACCAACCAATGGGAGTCCAGCCCCCCATCCTCATCACCTGATAAACTCACCAACTCCAAGGACCTCCCACCGCCCATGCCGCCGTGACAACTACCCCCAACATGCCCTCCAAAGCAGCCCTCCCAGTTGCACGAAACCACTTGTATCTGGCAACCCAATGCCCCACTTTTTTTATTTTTTTATATAAGACCACTGCAGCCACCTGCCACAAAGGAAAAAAGCGGAGGGTGGGTGGGAGTTGTTCCTGCTCCACAAAATGGCCCCTCTTACCAGCTGCACTCTTTATTTAACCCCATAACTCCTCCCCGACCCCACAAATCCCCCAATCCCCACCCAGGGTCTCCTTAAACCACCCCACCATCATGGTCGCCTCCCCCTAGGCCTTTAGCCCTCAGTCCGGCTTTTCTTTATAATAAAGACATCTTATATGTGTCTCTGTGTCGTGACCTCGAGCCGGCTCACTCAACTTCAGAACTAGGAGACCACATCACATCAGAAGGTTGGTTTGAGACTACAAGGAATAGACAATACATTGTTTTTGATGTGACATACATCTATATGTCACATCATAACTTACCTTGGTATTCTGCTGAAGGCCTCCTGGTCCCCATCAATGGCCTGTGTAAAAACTCCTGTTCTCCATGGAAGAAAGTGGTGAATTAATTACGTCACCTCCACCATCTTGTGACCTATGGATGCGGCCCTGGAGGATTGGAGTGTTTACACAGGCCACATGTAGGGACCAGGGGGCATTCTGTAACATGCTGGGGGTAAGTTATTATGTGACCTACAGATGTAGGTCACATCAAAAACCTTTCATGGTTTATTCCTAAAGATTTTAACAAATTGGCAAAAAGTCAAGAAAGAGCTACCAAACTCATTTTGAGACGATACCTGCCATATTAATGCAAATACAATATTACCAGATCTATTTCTAATATAGTAAGACCTGTCATATTGCATTCCATAGGGCATTCATCCATACGATTGGAGTTCTTTACATTTCATCACAGTCCTCCTATGAAATGCTCTCATTTCTTTTTCATATTCCTGATAATTCTCTGGGGTCTGACTGATTTCCGGTTGCCTGGATGTGGTTTGACAGCTGGCGACTGGACAAGAAAAACGAGTTCTCCACATATGATATAGATTACATGGTGCAATGTACACATCTCTCCATTGTCCTAACTTGTCTGCGTTACCAAGATCATTAGTGACTTTCACACATGCTGAAACGATCATCAACTTTGAAATGATTCATTAGGGAGTCCTTAGACTCTCTAGTTACTAATTTATTAGCAATGCCATTTACTGTTTGGTTGCTAAACAAAAGAGGATATAACTTGTGGGTGCAATGGCAATGGAGATCCCATGTTTTTACCCCACATTGGGTGCTGTCTATAGTCTTGAAAATAAGATGGTGGCTGGGATTTAGTGGAATATTTGCAGATATGTTTTTTTTTTTTTTACTAATGCATATCCTACAGTTATGCATTTGTCTTCACCACTAATACTCTGTTTCAGAACTATAAGGATTGAATAAAGAATTCTTATCTATTTTCCTAAAAGATCAACCACCCCCCTTCTTTTTTGCAAACCTCTGATGAAGAAGTAGCTCTCCCCCATGTCTACAGTAGCATCATATGCACTACTCCTTTGATTAAGTCCCAAACCAATACCCATCTTTTAGCTTAAAATGGAAGGGTCAGGAGGAAATGAACTGTGTCCTCTGCAAGATTTTCTACATGGCTGTTTGTTTTGTGAGGTATAGGAGTGTACAAGGCAAGACAACGAGGCTAGGTGCAGCTGATTTTGGAAGAAAAATTTCATGCACTTGACCAAATTCAGCTATTTACATGTTTAATAAAAGAGCTATCAGGAGACATTGTAAGCAATTTTAAAATCTCCACTCACGTAAATCATGGAGAGCAATAATATGAGAGCAACAATAGAAAGCTATATCTTTACCACAAATTTAGGGCCACCTATATAGTGCTTGGTATGGATGAGGCTTACCAATTGAAGCCCCATGGTCAACTAAATTGTTATGCTCCATTCCATTTACTGTCGGGCACAATTCCCCCTCTTAGGACAGCCTTGGAACAAATAACATTCTCAATCCTCCCTTAGAATTATATGGTTTTACGCATCATGACACAATAAAAAAAAATCTGGTCCTTAGAAGGTCTTAAAATTAGGTCAACCTAAAAGGAACAACAACACAGTACAAATTACACCATGTCATTATTTAACAAAAAGTAGGCCAAAAAATGAAAAATAAAGTACATCCTTACTGCCAATGATCTTAGAGAAGCAATTGTTGCTGCCCATCTGGGAATGGTGATAAGACCATTTCCAAACAATTTGAAGTGCTTCATTTTACAGTGAAAAAAAAAAAAAATTATTCAAAAGTGGAAAACATTTAAGGCAATTGACAATTGACAATTTTCTCAGGAGTGGACATCCCAGCCAATTTACCCCAAGGTCAGACCGTCCAATGCTCAGAGAAATTGCAACAAACCAAAGACCAACATCTAAAGACTAGGCAATGTGAAGCAGATTGTTGGGAAGGAAGCGCTTTTTCCCGACAGTCGACTCCTCATTCAGTTGAGGAGACCGCTGCATTTTACATGCAGCAATCTCCTCCACAGTATGAAAACGAGCAGTCGCTATTACAATTCCTCATCCTCATACAGCTGCATTGTTTCTGGGCAGCAGATCGCTGTTTGACACCACGATCTGCTGCCCAGAAGCAATAATTTAGGTGCCCGTTCGAATGACAGGATCCCCCGATGAACAAGCGTTTCTCTTGTTCATCGAGTGATCGGTGGCACCTTTACATAGGCAGATTGTTGGAAACGAGGGTTCACGATAATCTGTCCGTGTAAATCCACCTTAAGACTCTACAGACCTCAGGTAGCATGTTAAATGTTTAAGGTCATGACAGTACAAGTGGAAAAAGAGTGACCAAGTATGGCTATTTTGAAAGGGTAACCAGGAGAAAGCCTCTTCTTTTTACAAAAGAACATGGCAGCATGGCTTAAGTTTGCAAATGAACAAACCACAAGCCTTCTGGAACAATGTTCTTTGGAGAGACAAGACCAAACCGCAAACATCTCTTCTTTCAAACACTCTGATTCTCTCTCACTGCTGTCCACCATATCAGCCCTTCACACCGCTGTCACAGCCGCTGCTTACTACAACATCACAATTATTTTAGACCTTGACTCAGTCGCCCCCCTCACACACACCAGAACCCGGCAAATCAATCATGAACCCTGGCACACTCACCAGCATGGGCGGATTGGCCATAGACCTTACAGGGGAATTTCCCAGTGGGCCAATGCCAAGGGGGCCACCTGAGCCCTCATCACTGCCAGCCAGTGGAAGTTTTTGGGGATGTATTTTGTGCTGCTGGCAGCAGTATTTTGTGATGGACTGTGGTATTTGGCTCTGTTGGGGTGGTATAATGTGCCACAACATGATATTGTTGGCCCTGCCTTCCATCAATTTGGACCCGACTACAAAATGGGGCCACTTTTAGTATTTTTTCCAGGGCCACTTTTAAGTTCCCAGTCCGCCCCTTATTACCAGACAAAAAAAAAAACTAAGACAAGCTTCCAGTCGCAGAACGACACTGGAAGAAAAAACACTCAAACGAAGACTTCATCTCATACAAACAAGCTGTCCTCAAATTCAAGTCTGCACTTACCTCTTATAAATAGGACTATGTTTGGCCATAATACACAGCACCATGTTTGGAGACAAAAAAAGACACCTCATACCAACCAACTGTGAAGCATGGTGACAGAGAGGTAATGGTTTGGGCTTGTTTTGCAGCCATAGTACTTAGACACCTTACATTTATTGAGTCGACCCTGAATTCCGCTGTATACTAAAGTATTCTAGAGAAAAATGTGAGGCCATCTACCCAACAGCTAAAACTTGCCTGAATCTGGGTCATGCAACTCAACAATGATTCCAAGCACACCAGCAAATGGCCCATTGAAAGTCCAGACCTCAACTCAATTGAAATTCTGTAGCAGGACCTTATGAGAGCTGTGCATAACTGAATGCACACAAACCTTAATGAACCGAGGCAATGTAAAGAAGAATGACCCAAAATCTCTCCTGAATGTTGAGAGAGACTGATGAAGTCATACAGAAAATGATTACTTCAAGTCATTGCTGCTAAAGGTGGTTCTACAATATAGTGACTCATAGGGTGGACTGAGGTCTCAAGCACATGACAGTGAAAAATGGCCGTGTGAGGGCCGTTTAAGTAACGGCCATCACACGGCCATTTTTAGCACCAGTGAAAGTCTATCGGGCTATTCACATGGCCGTTCTTTTAACGGTCAGTGAATAGCGTCCGTCCAAAAATAGGATGTCCTATTTTTGGCAGTTTCCACGGCCAGACGGACCCTATTGAAATCAATGGGACTGTTTTTAAAGGCCTGTTAGACAGGAGTGCACCCTTCTAACGGCCGTTAAAAATGGGTACACTTTAACAACATGGCCATTTAGGGGTTGAAAAAAAAAACTCACCTCATCCACTTGATTTCACTGCGGCAGTCTCTCCTCTCTTCAGGGACTTCTGAAGGGCCTGCGATATGATTGATGACGTAGCCACGTGGGAGCGTGCGGTGACTTCATTGCGCACAACGCAGCTCCTTTGGCAGGTCCGTTTCAATGAAAAATGAAGCAGCAGCGCGATCAAGTGGACGAGGTGAGTTTTTTTTATGTGGGACATTTTTTTTTTTCTGGGGGCCTACATGGGGGCATTATTAAAGCTGGGGGCAGTAAAATAAAAGGGCTACACTATGGGGGACATTATTTTAGCCTACCATCCTGTGGGTGTTCTCAAAAGGGTGGGTCTAAAAATACCGTAACTGCCAATCAAATTCATCAATTTTTAATGTCCGCTTTTAACGGACAATAAAAACCGGATGCAAAACGGACCTTAAAAACAGACACACGGACAGAAAATGGATGCACACACTAATGCAAAATGGCCACGAAAAACTGACAATGTGTGGGTATGTAACCTTCGTTTTTCACACATGGCTTTTCCATTTTGGCTTCATTTCTATTAAATAAATAATGAAACAGTGAACTGTGTTGTATGCTGTTCTTCTGAGGTTGGATTTACCTAATTTCAAGCCTTTTTTTTTAAATTATGTCCTTATATGTAAAAACCAAAGGATGCCAGTTTTCCAAACAAGCATGTGTTCTCAGCAGGAATAGGGGGAGGACAGGAGTCTGATAGTGCCTAATTTTCCCCAGGGCAAAAGGATTGGGCAGTTGAAATCCATACATCTGATGCCAGCTAGGTTCACACTGCATTTGCATTGCTCATTTGCCACATGCATCAGGACAGTTCCTAGCACATATATCAAAAGCATACATAGGCCTCATTATGCCCTTTTTGGGCTGGTTTACGTATATGCCTTTTTGCAATGTTTTCTTGGCTATTTCGTAAAGTCTGCTGTGCTATTCTATATAGCAGGATGACAGGCCGAACTGGATGGACAAATGTCTTTTTTCGGCCTTATGTACAATGTTACTATGTTACTAGCTCTATATACAGTTGCAAGAAAAAGTATGTGAACCCTTTCGGAATGATATGGATTTCTGCACAAATTGGTCATAAAATGTGATCTGATCTTCATCTAAGTCACAACAATAGACAATCACAGTCTGCTTAAACTAATAACACACAAATAATAAAATGTTACCATGTTTTTATTGAACACACCATGTAAACATTCACAGTGCAGGTGGAAAAAGTATGTGAACCCTTGGATTTAATAACTGGTTGAACCTCCTTTGGCAGCAATAACTTCAACCAAACGTTTCCTGTAGTTGCAGATCAGACGTGCACAACGGTCAGGAGTAATTCTTGACCATTCCTCTTTCCTTCCCATTTCTTGAGGTCATGCCACAGCATCTCAATTGGGTTGAGGTCAGGACTCTGACTGGGCCACTCCAGAAGGCGTATTTTCTTCTGTTTAAGTCATTCAGTTGTTGATTTACTTCTATGCTTTGGGTCGTTGTCCTGTTGCAACACCCATCTTCTGTTGAGCTTCAGCTGGTGGACAGATGGCCTTAAGTTCTCCTGCAAAATGTCTTGATAAACTTGGGAATTCATTTTTCCTTTGATGATAGCAATCCGTCCAGGCCCTGACGCAGCAAAGCAGCCCCAAACCATGATGCCCCCACCACCATACTTCACAGTTGGGATGAGGTTTTGATGTTGGTCTGCTGTGCCTCTTTTTCTCCACACATAGTGTTGTGTGTTTCTTCCAAACAACTCAACTTTGGTTTCATCTGTCCACAGAATATTTTGCAGAGTACTGCTGTGGAACATCCAGGTGCTCTTGTGCAAACTGTAAACGTGCAGCATTGATTTTTTTGGACAGCAGTGGCTTCCTCTGTGGTATCCTCCCATGAAATCTAATCTTGTTTAGTGTTTTACGTATCGTAGATTCGCTAACAGGGATGTTAGCATATGCCAGAGACTTTTGTAAGTCTTTAGCTGACACTCTAGGATTCTTCTTCACCTCATTGAGCAGTCTGCGCTGTGATCTTGCAGTCATCTTTACAGGACGGCCACTCCTAGGAAGAGTAGCAGCAGTGCTGAACTTTCTCCATTTATAGACTATTTGTCTTACCGTGGACTGATGAACAGCAAGGATTTTGGAGATACTTTTATAACCCTTTCCAGCTTTATGCAAGTCAACAATTCTTAATCGTAGGTCTTCTGAGAGCTCATTTGTGCGAGGCATCATTCACATCAGGCAATGCTTCTTGTGAAAAGCAAACCCAGAACCGGTGTGTGTTTTTTATAGGGCAGGGCAGCTGTAACCAACACCTCCAATCTCATCTCATTGATCGGACTCCAGTTGGCTGACACCTCACTCCAATTAGCTCTTTGAGATGTCAATTATACTAGGGGTTCACATACTTTTTCCACCTGCACTGTGAATGTTTACATGGTGTGTTCAATAAGAACATGGTAACATTTCATTCTTTGTGTGTTATTAGTTTAAGCAGACTGTGATTGTCTATTGTTGTGACTTAGATAAAGATCAGAACACATTTTAGGACCGATTTATGCAGAAATCCATATCACTCCAAAGGGTTCACATACTTTTTCTTGCAACTGTAAGTCTACCAGCACATTTCCATAAAGAAAAACATTCCATCTCCCAATTGAGGTTGCATGTATTGGAACAGGTAAAAAGACATAGGAGGGGTGGTGATATAAATAATAAGCTATTACAGAGGGAATGTAATAAATAATGTGATACTGCTTTCTGGAACTATGGACGTATTTAGATTAATACACGGGTATCGTGTGTTAGTTGCATCCAGCACATGAGTATACACCAATATACAAGTATCTATCTGGCTTAACCAGTGTACCTGTAATGTAGACTCCTGCTTGTGCTTCGATGCTCCTGCTTGTGCTCCGATGCTTGATGCGACGGTTCGCCTTCCTGAGATCAGGGATTGACGATTAAAGGAATGTTATTCGCCGAATCATCGATGCTGGGGTCCGGAATGTGGATCAGTCCAGGTATCGTATAGTTTGGCGTGCTGCTTCAAGTCATACACACCTGACCAGTCAGTCTGTCCTGGAGGCTGGTTTTAAAGTCAGTATAAAACTGAGTCTGCTTATATAGCACCTACCAGTAGCCATTTGGCTCCAGGAGAAGTATATAGTGGGCTCAGCATGCATGTTGGTACTTGCATCCCTGGATCCGATGAAAGCTGTAATGGCACCGGACGGGGTTAAAAGCAGAGTGTGCTTGGCGTGCATGCTGCACCTGCATTCCCTGGACTTTGTGTGGCTGTCATGGCCCATAAACAGGTAGGAACTAGTGTTAGGGACCACTCCATAGAGGCGACCTTGACGTGGTGAGTGGATTATTACGCTTTGGCCAAAATATACACCAATGCCTCATCCAGCATAGAGGCAGGGCAGAGTGCTGGTTGCAGAGTGCTATTGCATTTGTATTTTGCGTTTGTCCAACCTCTACCTGCTTTAGCATCGGGCCACCGGCCGGGGCGGGAAGCAGCACGCCAAACTATACGATACCTGGACTGATCCACATTCCGGACCCCAGCATCGATGATTCGGCGAATAACATTCCTTTAATCGACAATCCCTGATCTCAGGAAGGTGAACCATCGCATCAAGCATCGGAGCACAAGCAGGAGCATCGAAGCACAAGCAGGAGTCTACATTACAGGTACACTGGTTAAGCCAGATAGATACTTGTATATTGGTGTATACTCATGTGATGGATGCAACTAACACACGATACCCGTGTACTAATCTAAATACGTCCATAGTCCCAGAGCGCAGTATCACATTATTTATTACAGTGCCTCCTTTTATGCGGCAGACTTTGCGGTTCTGCCGCGATACCGCTGCCACAACATAGTGCACTCACGGAGCGCCTTTGAAGCAAGTCTAAAACTATATTACGGAGGGAAGCTTACTGGATACATACAGTCGTGGCCATAAGTTTTGAGAATTACATAAATATTGGAAATTGGAAAAGTTGCTGCTTAAGTTTTTTATAATAGCAATTTGCATATACTCCAGAATGTTATGAAGAGTGATCAGATGAATTGTATAGTCCTTCTTTGCCATGAAAATTAACTTAATCCCAAAAAAAACTTTCCACTGCATTTCATTGCTGTCATTAAAGGACCTGCTGAGATCATTTCAGTAATCGTCTTGTTAACTCAGGTGAGAATGTTGACGAGCACAAGGCTGGAGATCATTATGTCAGGCTGATTGGGTTAAAATGGCAGACTTGACATGTTAAAAGGAGGGTGATGCTTGAAATCATTGTTCTTCCATTGTTAACCATGGTGACCTGCAAAGAAACGTGTGCAGCCATCATTGCGTTGCATAAAAATGGCTTCACAGGCAAGGATATTGTGGCTACTAAGATTGCACCTCAATCAAAAATTTATAGGATCATCAAGAACTTCAAGGAAAGAGGTTCAATTCTTGTTAAGAAGGCTTCAGGGCGTCCAAGAAAGTCCAGCAAGCGCCAGGATCGTCTCCTAAAGAGGATTCAGCTGCGGGATCGAAGTGCCACCAGTGCAGAGCTTGCTCAGGAATGGCAGCAGGCAGGTGTGAGCACATCTGCACACACAGTGAGGCGAAGACTTTTGGAAGATGGCCTGGTGTCAAGAAGGACAGCAAAGAAGCCACTTCTCTCCAAAAAAAACACCAGGGACAGATTGATCTTCTGCAGAAAGTATGGTGAATGGACTGCTGAGGACTGGGACAAAGTCATATTCTCCGATGAAGCCTCTTTCCGATTGTTTGGGGCATCTGGAAAAAGGCTTGTCCGGAGAAGAAAAGGTGAGCGCTACTATCAGTCCTGTGTCTTGCCAACAGTAAAGCATCCTGAGACCATTCATGTGTGGGGTTGCTTCTCATCCAAGGGAGTGGGCTCACTCACAATTTTGCCCATAAACACAGCCATGAATAAAGAATGGTACCAAAACACCCTCCAACAGCAACTTCTTCCAACAATCCAACAACAGTTTGGTGAAGAACAATGCATTTTCCAGCACGATGGAGCACCGTGCCATAAGGCAAAAGTGATAACTAAGTGGCTCGGGGACCAAAACGTTGACATTTTGGGTCCATGGCCTGGAAACTCCCCAGATCTTAATCCCATTGAGAACTTGTGGTCAATCCTCAAGAGGCGGGTGGACAAACAAAAACCCACTAATTCTGACAAACTCCAAGAAGTGATTATGAAAGAATGTGTAGTCATGGCCGGACTGGGGGCGCAGCCTTAGGGGAGGGCAGCATGACGGGGGTTTGGTTTAGGGAGACCCCAGTGTGTAGGTTAGGTGGAGTTAGTGGGGATGGGAGGAGGATCGTTGGAAATGGGGGGATTGGGTGGTTTAAGCTTAGGGGTGTGGCTATAGGGTTAAATAGGGTAGCTGAGGTGAGACCGGGGGCCATTTTGTCAGGATCCAAAAGAGCTGGTACCTTGTGCTTGAGCTGGTGACCGAAATGGAGCAGCTGGAGGAGACCATCGCTCGTTTGAGGGCAGCAGCGGAGGTCTGCGGCGCCGACTGGATTCAGGCGCAGGTACAGCAGATGCTCCAGGGGGCGGCTGAGGCTCCAGCTGGGCCTCAGCCAGAGTTGATCCGGCCGCGGCGGGCCAGGCCGCCGGCGCGCTATAGCCCGCAGGCTTCTCAGTCTGCCCAGCCCCCTCCCAAGGCTCAGCGCCGCAAGCGGAGCCCCTCAAGGGACCCTCCACGCCGGGGGTCGGCGGGGAACGCTTCCTCCAGTACCCCCCGGCGTGGGAGGAATCCGAATAGTAGGCGGAGCCTGCGGGGTGGCCGGGCTCGGTCACCTCGTTCTGCGGTGATCGACAGCGTGGGAGAAGGACCAGGAGCGGGGGTCGTCAGCCCAGGACCGGAGGTTGAGACCCCTCGGCGTGGACGAGTCGGCGGGAGGAGCGGGGCTGCTGCAGTCGTTCCGGTGTCCGGCAGCAGGCCCCTGTCTGAAGTGATTTCGGCGCGCATAGGAGGAAGCCCCGCCCACTCCGTCGCAGCCCAAGAAGATGGAGGGCCTGACGTCTCTAGCCTGGGCCTGGCTAGGAGACTTGAAGATGAGGCGGCGACGCAGAGGATGGATCTGCTGGAGTCCGGATTGTCGGCTGGTGGGGACACAGCACCCAGGCAGCCAGGTGAGGCCTCTTGGGGAACACTAGCACAGTTTGTTGGGGGGGCTGGGGGTGTTGGGGGGTCCCCAGTAGATGTTAGCAGAGGTTTGGGGCAGTTGTTGGGGGGGCTGGCAGGTTTGCTTGCAGGATGGGGTACGGGGGGGGCGTCTCCGTTAGCAGCGTGGGGGGTGTCCGGGCCCTCTGGGGGAGCGAGCGGGGTTGGGGGGGCCAGTGTGAGTGGTGGGACTGTGTCGTCGTCGGTGCAGACGCAGGCGGGGGGCGCGGTTGAGGAGGAGACAGTTCGGTTGGATGATAGGGCAAGGGGTGAAGTTTATGTGTGCTTTGAGGGCCCTTTGGGGGCTCATTTGAAGCAGGAGGTGAGGGAAAAGATTTGGAGGGGGGAGCTTCCGCTAGATAAATTTAATTTGGATAGAGTGAGACGGGATGAGGGTAAGAAGGAGGAGGAAGAGAAGCGAAGATACCGCCTGATACCGCGTACGTTTGCAAACTGGCTGCAGGCGTTCGCGATATTAGCGAGCGTAATTGGGGAGAAGGCGCCGGAGTGCTGTTCGGCGTTGTTCTGCTATTTGGATGCAGTTGGGGAGGCGTACAGGGTGTATGGGGGAATAGCGTGGCTGCGGTACGATGAACAGTTCCGACAGCGGAAGGCGGTGAGGCCAGAGATTAAGTGGGACCACAAAGATATAGCTTTGTGGTTGAAGGTTACTGCGCCAGTGAGACAGGGCCAGTCCTTTCGGGGGGAGGCAGGAGGTAGTGGGCAGTCTAATGTTGCGTCAGCGTCAGCAAAGGGGCTGTGTTTCGCATTTAATGATGGAACATGTAAATTCGGAGCCAAGTGCAAATTCAAGCACGAGTGCTCAGTGTGTGGGGGGGCTCACGGTGCAGCGCGATGCTTTAGGGGGAACAGACAGAGGGGGGGGGATTTCAATAGCAAAGGGGGAGACGCCGGTACGTCTGGGAAGGATGGGCCCGTTTCTAGACAGGTATCCGGATAGAGAGGCGGCGGCGTTGTTGTGGGATGGGTTTTCAGTTGGTTTTCGGATCCCGTTTGTTCAGTGTGAAGCGGTTTTGCTTAGGAAAAATTTGAGGTCAGCATTGGAGCATCCGGAGGTGGTGACTGAGAAACTGGGCAAGGAGGTCAGTTTAGGCAGGATGGCGGGCCCCTTTTCGGCTCCACCATTGCCGAATTTGCGGGTGTCACCATTGGGGGTGGTTCCGAAGAAGGAGATGGGTAAGTTTCGGCTTATCCACCATCTGTCTTTTCCGAAAGGTTCGTCGGTCAATGACGGTATTGACCCCGCCTTGTGTTCGGTGGTCTATACCTCATTTGATGCGGCAGTGCAGTGGGTTAAGAAGTTTGGGAGGGGGGCGCTGTTAGCAAAGACTGACATAGAGGCGGCGTTTCGGTTGTTACCGGTGCACCCAGACTGTTTACACTTGTTGGGATGTTATTGGGGGGGGGAGTTTTTTGTGGACAGGTGCCTGCCTATGGGCTGTTCCCTGTCCTGCGCGTATTTTGAGGCGTTTAGCTCATTTTTGGAATGGGTGGTGGCGGACTCGGCGGGGTGTGAATCCATCATTCATTACCTAGATGATTTCCTATGTATTGGTCCGTCGGGTTCTAGGGTGTGCGCTTTATTGTTGCATACTTTAGAGTCGTTGTTTGGGGTCTTTGGGGTCCCGTTGGCTACGGATAAGACGGTAGGGCCGGTTACAGAGTTGAGTTTTTTAGGGATAGTGATTGACTCGGGTAGGATGGAATGTAGGTTGCCCCTAGATAAGTTGGAGGATTTGAGGGGAGAGGTGGCAAGGGCGTCTCGTTTAAAGAAATTGCAGTTGCGGGAACTGCAGTCGCTGCTCGGGAAACTCAATTTTGCTTGCCGGATCATGCCTATGGGGAGGGTGTTCTGTAGGAGGTTGGCTATGGCAACGGGGGGGGGGGGGGGATTTCGCCACATCATTATGTGCGTTTAGGTAAGGAATTGCGAGCGGACTTGAGGGTGTGGAGTTCCTTTCTGGAGCGTTATAACGGTCGCTCGTTGTTTATGGGTGATGTGGTGAATTCTTTCGATTTCGAGTTGTTTTCGGATGCAGCGGGTAGCAAGGGCTTTGGGGTTTATTGCCGGGGGCAGTGGTGTGCGGGTCAATGGCCTGACAGTTGGGTGGAGCGAGGTTGGGTGAAGAATGTGGCTTTGTTGGAGTTGTTTCCTATTGTAGTGGCGGTGGTTTTGTGGGGTGACAAGTTCCGAGATAGGAAGGTTCGGTTCCACTGTGATAACCTAGGGGTGGTGCAGGCGATTAATGGGTTGTCGGCTTCGTCGGAGTTGGTGGTGAGGTTGTTGCAACGGTTGGTGTTGGAGTGTCTGTTGATCAATGCCTGGGTGGTGGCGGTTCATGTGCCGGGAGTGGATAACGGGGTTGCTGACGCTCTTTCTCGTTCACAGTGGGACCGTTTCCGGCAGTTGGCTCCAGAGGCGGAAGAGTTTGGGAGGGAATGCCCGAGTTGTCTATGGGAGGTACTGGACGAACGGTAGCAAAGCTTATTCAGGCATCGCTGGCACCTAGGACGTGGGAGTTATATCGGAAATCTTGGCAGTACTGGGAGGATTGGTGCAGTAAGTTGGATGTGGGGGATGGGGAGTTAGAGGTCCCAATGTTGTTGTTTGTGGGGCACTGTAGGGAAGAGGGGTGGTCGGTGTCTAGGATGAATAATTGCATGGCCGGTTTGGCATTCGGTTTTAAGTGTAGGCAGCGGCCGGATGTAACTAAGTCATTTTTGGTAATGCGGGCGATGAAAGGGTGGCGAAGGGCGAGTACGGGAGGGGATAACAGGAGACCGGTGTCCTTCGGGTTATTGTTGAAGTTGGGGGAGCAGCTGGGGGGGGTGTGTTTTTCCGCCTGAGAGGTTCGGTTGTTCCGGTTGGCATTTTCCTTGGCGTTCTTTGGGGCGTTAAGGGTGGGGGAGTTGGTGAGTCCGTCAGTGCGTAAGGCTGGGGGGTTACAGATGGCGGATGTGGAGTTGTTCCATGACAGATTGGAATTCGTTATTCGCCGGTCCAAGACGGATGCGGAAGGTCGAGGTCGGAGAGTGGTATTGTTTGGGGTCCCGGATTGCACCATGTGCCCAGTGAGGAGTTTACGGGATTACTGGGGGGACAGGAGGAGTGGGATGTCGCCACTGTTGGTGCATGAGGATAATTCTTTTTTGTCGCGTTTTCAGTTTGCGGCGGTTTTTTCAAAATGCCTGGTTCGTTTGGGCTTGGGGCCGGAGGGGTACTCGAGTCATTCTTTTAGGATAGGGGCGGCAACGGAGGCGGCGAGGTGGGGGTTGGGCGACGAAATTATAAAAAGGATTGGTCGTTGGGAGTCTGTGCGGTTTAGATCATACATTAGATTGCATAGTCTGTGAGGGAGCGGCCGGGGGGGGGTCAGGGTAGGATAGGTGGATGGTGTTTTGCAATGTCATTATTGTTTGTTCTTGGGTTTGTTTCTCGTTGCAGATGCAGTGCCGGCCCTAGTTTGGATCCTCGGGCATTCGTATGTCTTTTGGGGGGCCGTCCGGGCAGCGGTTCGGCCGGACGGTCAGCAACTAGGGTTCTCGAGGTCCGTGGCGGTGGTGAGGTGGATAGGGCGACGAGGTATGGTTTGGGCTGGGGTGTTGCCGGAGGTTCACAGGTTTGCAAGGCAAGACAGGGCACCCGAGGTTTTAGTTCTGCACGTGGGAGGTAACGACCTGGTGGCGCGGCCGTTCCGGGAGTTGTTGCAAGGGATAAAATTTGACTTGCTGCGGTTGTGGGTATTGTTCCCGCGGATGGTGACGGTATGGTCCGATATTGTCCCTAGGAAGGTGTGGAGGGATGCTCGTTCAGTGGTAGGTGTTAATAGGGCGCGGGTTAAGGTGAACCGGGCGATGGGACGGTTCATGGCCAGGAATGGTGCTGTGGCAGTGAGGCATTTGGAGCTTGAGAAGGGTGTAGGGGGGTTTTGGCGGGCGGACGGGGTGCATTTGAATGCGGTTGGCTTGGACATGTGGAGCCTTGCAATCCAGGAGGGGATTGAAGTGGCCTTGCGTTTGTGGAGGAACGCGCAGACTTAAGGCGGTCAAGTCTGTGCGTCGGTGGCGGGGGGAGGTCCTTGAAGTTGGTCATATTCACAGAGGAGGATGCTGGGAGGGCTCCATGGTTGGGGCTGGACTCCCAGTGGTGACGGATTTTAAAGGGGCCATTCAGTGGTGCTTCTGAGCTGGAGGACAACGGCTGGAAGCAAGATGGCTAACCCACTGGGGTATTTGCGGTTGTTTGGGGGCTTCAAGGACTTCCCCTCGGGGGGGTGGAGAATTGTTATTTATTATATGTTATGTTATATGTTAATAAAAGACGGCTGCTGTGGCCGATTTATTCCAACCAAGGTGTCCGTGTGTCATTTTGGGGGGCATGTTGGGATGTGATAGATGTGAGGGTTGGTGATGGGGTCTGGAGTGAATAGAGGGGAGAATGGTTAGGGGTCGAACGGTGGATAACCAATACCACCGTCATGCTATCAGTCAGGAATTGGCCCAGAAGTTGATTGAGAGCATGCCCAGTCGAATTGCAGAGGTCCTGAAAAAGAAGGGCCAACACTGCAAATACTGACTCTTTGCATAAATGTCATGTAATTGTCGATAAAAGCCTTTGAAATGTATGAAGTGCGTATAATTATATTTCACTACATCACAGAAACAACCGAAACAAAGATCTAAAAGCAGTTTAGCAGCAAACTTTGTGAAAACTAATATTTGTGTCATTCTCAAAACTTTTGGCCACGACTGTACTCTCGGCACATTACAACCCAGAGGATTAAATAGAGAATATGATATTGTGCATTTTTTAACCGGCTGTTATATGGCATATGATTGATTTTTCAATATACCTTTTTTGAATATTTTTTTTATATCTTTTTCAATATTCTTTTAAAAAAAAATATTCAGACAATAAACCCATGATAAATCGCTGCAAGATATGTGGTATCTCTGAGATTATATCTGTAATTTTATGTTTGTAATTGTGTTTGAAATGTGGTTTGACATTTTTATGTGTGTCTTTTTGTATCACTGCAATACTATGTGACGGCTGGTCAGAGAGTGATTAACACTTTCTTGCTACCGCCCGGCTGGGCGTCTGACATCACTTCACGTGATGGGGGGATGGTATTTAAGTTTGTATGTTATAACAAAATGACAGTTGATAAAGGATTAGCCGAAACGCGTCCATTGTTTCGAGATATTGATGTGACATAATAAAGAGTACATAATAGAAGACTTCAAGCGCCAGCTGGGATTTCTTTATATTACGTTTTGGGATTTTGTTCCTTCCCGTGGAGGCGTGCAAAAAGGATCGAGTGCCGACTACTTCTCTGTATACCTATTCTATATAGAGGCATCTCGCAAAACACGTTGAAATAAGTACAACCCCTTCATATCCATTCTTGACAAAGATAATCACAGCCCATGATCACTCCATCTGTTACTGAGTTTGTCAAGGATGAATGCAGTAAGTATTATACTTAGTGTGGCGTATAAATCCCTTATTGATGAATGTCCTGTCCATTCACAGGGATTGCCTTGTGGGTATAGAGCCACGCTGTCTGAATTAAGGGTAGTAACAGATGACATCACCCAGGACTGGAATGTAGGAATGACTGGAATGTGAGAGGAATGAAAGAAAAATTAGGACAGGGTGGAACGATGCAGAAGCAAATGAACGACTTCATGCAAGTAGGTTACCTGTGAAGGAATGAATGGAATCTAAAAACTCCAAGGGCTTAAAGGAAACCTGTCACCTCCAAAAACCTTCCCGAGCCGCCAGCAGTACCTGACAGTAGCCAGCAGCGTGTTTCCGACTATCGTTTTCTTCCTGAAGGCAGATGAAGCAAAAGCTCAGAAAACGTTCTTTTATCCCCTGCCCGCGTGATTTTCTAGTCATGCTTGAAGTCAATGGGGCAGCGGCCTCCTTGCTTCAAGTCAAGGTAACCGTGCCCTGAACTCGCTCAGCTGTGCTCGCATACATATGGCTCCCTGTTCCCACTCGCTAAAACCTGACATAGCCCATCTTATGCCGGTGTTCTGTCAGATTTCTAGACCTTGCCAAAACGCTATACCGGAAGTGACGCGGCTGCACAGGAATCAGCTGGAGGAGGGTGTGTGCGGCACTGCGCAAGCACACATCCACTGGATTAGCAAAAAATCATTGCAGTGCCGCGGTAGAAGGACTTCATGCGCATGTGAGAAACCGTACACTGCCGTGCATACTTAGGGGTAGGTAGATTTTCCAGCGCAAAATGTTCCATCAAATCTCCCTACCCCTGAGGGCGCACAAATCATAAGGAGCAGTTCATCCTTACCGCAGAGCTGAGTGCAGAATATCGAGGTCACCACATAATAGAGCTGAGTGCGGGATATTGGGGATATTCTGCACTCAGCTCTGCTGTAAGGATGAACTGCTCCATAAGATTTGTGTGCGCACTCAGGGGTAGGGAGATCTGATGGAACATTTTGCGCTGGAAAATCTACCTACCCCTAAGTGCGCACGCGCAGTGTAGGTTTTGCGCATGCGCATGAAGTCCTTCTCCCGCAGCGCTGCAATGATTTTTTGCTAATCCAGTGGATGTGCGCTTGTGCAGCGCCGTACACACCCTCCTCCAGCTGATTCCTGTGCGGCCGCGTCACTTCCGGTATAGCATTTTGGCAAGATATAGAAATCTGGCAGGACACCGGCACTACCAAAGCAGACAGGCAGGAGCAGTGATGTGTGCAGTACATGGCTCACTGCAGCCCAGTGAGATCCTTACTCCCATACACCAGTGTAATATCAGTGGTTTATGAGAGTACGGATTATTAAGCGTTATACGCACCTGAATTCAGCGCCTATTTCACATAGAGAAGAAAATTGTTAGAAAATGTCTTACAACTAAAGGCACTTAAGTTTGGGTTTAATAAACTGTATTTAAAAGTTTAAATACACTTTGTCAGGAATGCACAACCCCCAGCTGGTGCCAAACTAAACCTTCTTGCCTGCACTGCCTTGTAGTTGCAATAGCTGGAGGGCCGTAGGTTGGATATTCCCGCTTGAAAGGGGTAGTCTGGTTGTTGGAAGTTATCCCCTAGCCACTGGAAAAAGAGGGTGTGGCAGGGGAGGAGCCAGGGCAGTTACTGGGATGGGCAAAAGGTGGTAGTGGGCGGAGCTGGGGGCCTAATTCAGACTCTTGCTATGGGGCCCTGCGGTCACATGTCTGTTATCAGCCAATAGAAGCTCGCAGGCCCTTAGTCTCCACATACACACAGTTTTACTCCAGGTTTCCATAACAACCCAGGCATTTTTCTTAACTGCTGTAGGTCAGCTTTAGGCTAGGGCTACACGATGACAATAAGTCGCACGACACATAGGGCACAACTACACTGCTACATTGATGTCGCACGACAATTTTTATAATGATAGTCTATAGTGTTGCACTGCGACATGTTACATGCTGCGACTGCAATGCGACAGTCGCAGAAAAATCCATCTTGGATGGATTTTTTGTAACTGTCGTGTCGCAGTCGCAGCATGTAACATGTCGCAGTGCGACACCATAGACTATCATTATAAAAATTGTTGAGACAAAATGTCGTGTAGCCCTAGCATTAAAGGGGCAAGGCTATGTGGAGGTCACTGTTAAAGGGGCAGGCCGCTGTGGTGGTCACTGTGAAAGGGGCGGACACTGTGGAAATCACTGTTAAGGCAGCAGGGTACTGTGAGGTCACTGTTAAGGGGGCGGGCCCCTGAGGAGGTCACTGTCAAGGGAGTGGGGTGCTGTGAAACTCACAGTTAAAGGGGCGGGCTGCTGTGAAGGCCAAAGTTAAGGGGATGGGCTGCTGTGGAGGTCCCATTTTAAAGCGGCGGGGCACTGTGCGGGGGTCAGTGTTAAGGGTTGGGGGACTGTGGAGTTCACTGTTAAAAGGGGCGGGGTGCTGTACAGGTCACTGTTATGGGGGATACTGTCGATATCTTTTAACGACACACACAAACATTAAATGAAATAGATGAAATATACCCGTGCGAAGCCGGGTCCTTCTGCTAGTAATACATATATTGTGAGGTAGGGCTGTTTAAGGACACAGGGCTGAAGCTGTATGATCACACGACCTGTCACCTAGAATTATTATCCTGATCTTCTTGTAAAGAAAGCGACATGACCTTAACATAAAGCAGTTAAGATATTTGGATGAACGATGAGCAAGATAACCCATAAACATTCATGCACAGGGCGATGATCTTCTGAAAGTTCGTTCATACAGTCATCACCCTATGTGAACATGGCTAGGGACGAAAATGCTAACTTTTGAGAAACAATTGCAATAAGGAAGCTGTGCTGAGTAGTGGAGAGAAAGCCACTGCTTGCCAGACAACTTTGTTGAAGGTTTATCTCCTGGAGAAGATAAGGTTTAGGTGTTTTAAAATCCC
This sequence comes from Bufo bufo, assembly GCF_905171765.1. NCBI lineage: Eukaryota > Metazoa > Chordata > Amphibia > Anura > Bufonidae > Bufo > Bufo bufo. Next base: position 778,101,834 of record NC_053390.1, on the reverse strand, counting down.
GCAACCTGATCCTTCTGTCACCCAAGCTCTGCCAGGTGCAAGATGAACTCCAGCTGCCCAGTCGTTCTCGCCACTGACATTGATCATCGACAAAGCACATTAGATGGTCAACGTGTCCTCCTGAATTTGGTGGGTTCAGCCAACATTAATCTAATATGTATGGTCAGCTTTACATCTCATACAGTGCCTTCATACTGTACCATTATGTAGAAATATTCTCCACTAGAAGCAATAGTTCCAGAGGGAAAATCACCATAATGCTGAATACCATGCAATATGGACATTATAGGATGGTCACCCGCTCTGGGCTTCCCACTATAAGGCAGAATGAAGAGCTGAACCCAAGCCCAACCATGTGGTACATGATTCAGTTGAATGGCTGCCATGTTATATTTTCCCCTGCAAGTGAAATGGTTGGATGGATGTAACATGCTCCAGCATTAGCAGCTAACCTCTGGGGGTGACTAGTGCCAGACCCATGATAATCAGTTAATTTATTTCAACAAGGGGTTCTCATGATGAGGCAACCCCTTTAATGGAAGAAAAGTCTCACCCCAATCATCAATGAGAACATAGGCACATTGTAAATCAAGGCCACAATTTAAATAAGTTTACTTCACTGTTCAAAGGAAAAATACCCCTTCATTCAGTCTTTTGTATTTGGGAGAATATGGGTGTCATTTACCTTGTGTCTTCTGGTAATCTGGTATACTATAAGTGCCACAGTTATCAGCTCCACACTTTATCCAATGTGTTGCTCATGTATTATAGTGTCCTGTAATCGCTCATTTACAGATATACTTTTACTACCTGTGTCTCTGCTTTCTCCAGATCTGGATTTAAGCCACCTGACCAGTTCACAGCCCTCTCTTATACTTCATGTGACATTATATCTATTGATTTGCTTCTGCACCTTCCAATTTCTTCCTATCCTGACTGCATCCCCACCCATAATATATGAGCAATGGTTGGAAAACAATGAACAGCCCCTTTAAGGTGGTCATACTCCTCTCAACATTTGTCTTCATGGGGGAGTTTAGACACCCCCTGCCTATCAATTCACACCTGAGACACCCCACCTTCCAACAGCCAGAAGACATAACATAGCATGTGCCCAGGGGGAACTGCTACTCCTAACATCCCCCCCTCACTGTACCAGCCCTGGGAGCGAAGGAGACTTGGTGGAGGTAAACCATGGTCAATACCATGGCCAGATCCATAACTACTACTCCCGTCCTCTCCACATGCACCTCTGGTTACTGAACATACAAATTGGATGGTTTTAAGATCTAATGTCGATCTTGTAGATTGTGGGCAGGGTCTTATTTTCTTCTGCACCAGTTTGTAACTTGTTTTCTTCATGCTTATTATACTTGTTTTTTTCAATTATGTATGTTAAAGGGGTTTTAATATGTACAGCACCATGGAATGAATGGCACTTTATTAATAAATAATAATAATACGCTTGATGGACGTTCATATAATGTGTGTGGCCTGAGTAGAAGACCACTTTCACACAGTTTAAGAGGTTGTTTCACGAGAGGTAATAAGTAGTAATTCATAGGGCGAATGTAGAGAGGATTAGGCCAACATAATATAGTGGTGGCCCCGTTCATAACCATCTTAGAGCGCTGAGCAGTAAGTCCATCCATAGTAGAAACCACCCATAAATGGCCCCATTTTAGAAACTACACCCCTCAAGGTATTAAAAACAGATTTTACAAACTTTGTTAACCCTTTAGGTGTTCCACAAGAATTAAAGAAAAATGTAGATAAAATTTCAGAATTTCACAGATTTTTCATTTTAATCCATTTTTTTCTGATAACAAAGCAAAGGTTAACAGCCAAACTTAATATTTATTACCCTGATTCTGTAGTTTACAGAAACACCCTGCATGTGGTGGTAAACTGCTGTAAGGGTACATGGCAGGGCGCGAAATGAAAGGAGCGCCATATGGTTTTTGCCAGGCAGATTTTACTGGGATCATTTTAAGTTGCCATGTCACATTTGAAGACCCCCTGATGTACCCCTAGAGTAGAAACTCCAAAAAAGCGACCCCATTTTGGAAACTACACCCCTCAAGGTATTCAAAACTGATTTTACAAACTTTGTTAACCCTTTAGGTATTTCACAAGAATTGAAGGAAAATGTAGATGAAATTTCTGAATTTCACTTTTTGGCAGATTTTCCATTTTAATCAATTTTTTCCGCTAACAAAGCAAGGGTTAACAGCTAAACAAAACTCAATATTTATTACCCTGATTCTGTAGTTTACAGAAACACCCGATATGTGGTCATAAACTGCTGTAAGGGCACACGGCAGGGCACAGAAGGAAAGGAATGCCATATGGTTTTTAGAAGGCAGATTTCACTGAGATAATTTTAGGCTGCCATGTCACATTTGAAGACTCCCTGATGCACCCCTAGAGTAGAAACTCCCAAAAAATGACCCCATTTTGGAAACTACAGTTTTGTTGGTACTATTTTAGGGTACATATGATTTTTGGTTGCTCTATATTATACTTTTTGTGAGGCAAGGTAACAAAAAATAGCTGTTTTGGCACTGTTTTTATTATTTACAATGTTCATCTGACAGGTTAGATCATGTGCTATTTTTGTAGAGCAGGTTGTTACGGACACGACAATACCAAACATGACTACTTTTTTTGTTTGTTTGTTCCGGTATTACATAATAAAGCATTTTTGAAAAAAATCATGTTTTAGTGTTTCCATATTCTGAGAGCCATAGTTTGTTTTTTTTGGGCGATTGTCGTAGGTAGGTCCTCATTTTTTTCGGGATGAGATGACGGTTTGATTGGTACTATTTTAGGGGGCATACGCCTTTTTGATCGCTTGGTGTTGCACTTTTTGTGATGTAAGATGACAAAAAAATTGTTGTTTTAGCACAGTTTTTATTTTATTAATGCTACGGCGTTCAGGTGAGCGGGTGGATCATGTGATATTTTTATAGAGCCAGTCGTTACGGACTCGGGAATACCCAATATGTCTGTTTTTCTTTTTCTTTTCTATTTTTTTGTTGTTGCAATTTTATGTTTTTTTATTTTGGTAAAGGGTCTTTTTTTTTTACTTAAAACTTTATTTTTTATTATGAAAAACACTTTTTTACTTTTTTTTTTACTTTTTATTCTGGGGTCTGATCCTCTCTGCAATGCATTACAATACAACCTATATTGTAATGCATTGGCTGTCAGCTTTTATACTGACAGCCTGCCTGTGAGACACAGCCTAAGGGCTGGATCTCACAGGCTTCCGTAGAAGGCAAGCCCCGATGCCTAAGGAGCAGCGCGGGACCCGATGGAGATATAGAGGGCACACATACCCTCCGCAAACCCTCTGCATGCTGCGGTCTGCAAGGGGTTACTACATCGGCATCGATGTTTTCAAAGATGCCGGTGTATGCAGCGGGGGCCCGGCTGTCAGTGACTGCCGGTCCGTGCCGCTGATCGGGCGGGCACAGCTCCTTCACCCGCCTGATCAGCCCGCCCTAAATGTACAGCGCTGGTCCTTAAGTCACGTCCACCAGCGCCGTACATGTACAGCGAGGGTCCTTAAGGGGTTAAATGCAATGTGGGTAGAGCTTATCATGACAGGTGATATACACTCTTCAAGAGGCCTAGGATTTGCTAAGATATATTATGTCATGGTATACACGTTTCATGCCTTATCAATCCTGACAATGTATAAAACAGTATTCTGGTGGTGAAGCTATAGAAACAAACATTGATAGCAATAAAGTCATGAGACAGCATAGAGAAGTCTATGAAACCCTGGCTTTCTCTGCTCTAGGTCATAGTGCCAGCGAGATGTCCTCATATGCCCTGTGCGAGTAAGAATTTAATACAATTCCCTCATGAGCAAAGGTGGGATAATGACTTGTTTTTTGCACAGATTAATTAGTCGTTGCCCTTACAGATGATCCAGGCAAGGTCACCTCAGGTCAAACTGGAAATCCTCACCTCAAGCCTCCTCTGCTATAAATACATGCACAAGGTTAGGCCAGTGTAGGCTGCTATATCTTCTTGTAACTGCTTGGTGTATTTGGTGGCATGTACAGGTGCGTCTCAATAAATTAGAAAATCATTGAAAAGTTTATTTATTTTAATAATTCAATTCAAAAAGTGAAACTCATATATTCTATAGATTTATTGCACACAGAGTGATCTATTTCAAGCATTTATTTCTTTTAATGTTGATGATTATGGCTTACAACTAATGAAAATCCAAAAGTCAAAATCTCAGGAATTTTGAATATTAGATAATTATTTTTAATACAGAAATGTTGGCCTACAGAAAAGTTTGTACAGTATATGCACTCAATACGTGGTCGGGGCTCCTTTTGCATGAATTACCACATCAGTGCCGTGTGGCATGGAGGCGATCAGCCTGTGGCACTGCTGAGGTGTTATGGAAGCCCAGGTTGCTTTGATAGTGGCCTTCAGCTCATCTGCATTGTTGTGTCTGGTCTCTCTCACAGATTCTGTATGGGTTTACGTCAGGCGAGTTTGCTGGCCAATCAAGCACAGTGATACAGTGGTTAATAAACCAGGTATTTGTACTTTTAGCAGTGTGGGCAGGTACCAACCAAGTCCTCCTGGAAAAGGAAATTAGCATCTCCACATAAAGCTTATCAGCAGAAGGAAGCATGAAGTGCTCTTCCTGGTAGAGGGCTTTGCTGAGATTGGGCTTTTTTTTTTTTAATTTAATTTCTTTATTAGTATATCTAAAAAATTACAGTGAACAAGAAATTGAATGAACACTCCATATATTTAATAGCCTCTTCCCCCCCATCCCTATCCCCCCACCCTCCACCCCTCCCCCCCACCCCAGCCCTGTGATGCGTCCGCCCCCCCCCCCCCCCAAGGTAAGGGGGAGAGACAGGGAGGGAGGGGAGAGAAAAGAAAAAAAGAAGAAGAAACCATTTAAGATTATTACAGTCAATCAGATCTTCCAACCGCCCCATATCCCAATCCACTTCTCCTCCACATTTTCTCTGCCTATACAGAATCTGTTCATAGTTTTTTACCTTGTTAACTAGATTTATCCAGGTGTTTAATTCTGGGGTATGCCGAGCAAACCAAGTCTGGCTAACCAAAATTCTAGCTAACAGCAGTATCCTACCTAGAAAAATCTTTTGATACTTATGACTACTTATTGTAGAAAGCTCATTAAGCAAGAACACTTGAGGTTCAAATGGGATTCGTATTTTAAGTTTATAGATAAGAAAGTTATTGATGTTAATCCAATATTTTCTAAGTTCTGGGCAGGTCCAGATCATATGGAGATAGTCCGCACCTGAGGTGTCACATCTAGGGCACTTGGATGCATCTCTTAGCCCACATTTATTTAGCCATGTAGGGGTAACATATAGTCTATGGCAGATATTAAAATGTACTAAAACATGGTTAAAGTTCCGGGATAGTGAGCCTGAATTAGCAAAGATATTCCCCCACCCTTCTAATTGTATATTCGGACAGTCCAACTCCCAGGCTCTTTGTCCTGGTGACTGTATGTCACAAAACCGTGCTTAAGTAAAAGTTTATATATATTTGAAATCTTCATTCTTAAAGTTGTCCTCCCTATCCAGTCATTTAAAAAAGAGGAACTATCTATATCCAGCATTAGTCTATCATCCAGACTAGATAATGCTGAACGCAGCTGGAAATACCTAAACCAAGAGAGGTTTTCTACATTTTGTGATAGCTCTGTGTATGGCTTAATCTCTTTATCCTTGACCACTTGTGAGATATAAAAAATCCTATTCTTTTGCCAAAATGTGTCGGCTGCTATACCATCTAATATCTGTAAGTGTACATTGTGCCAAAGAGGCGTGAATATAAGTGAACCCTGTACCTTCAACCATGCTCTAGTAGTAACCCAGACTTTCGAAAGTAGTTTTATAGTCTCTCTATAACCCCGCTCTTGGCTAGTCAGTAGCCCCGATTCCAAAAGGGTAAATATATTATTATGTGAATAGCTCCCTATTAACCTTCCTAAAAGGGCACTGTTTTCCGATTCATAACACACCAGTAGCTGGGCAGCAATAAAATACCCTTTAAAATAGGGGAGGTTTAAACCCCCATATTCCAGTGATTTATATAGATATTCCAATTTTAACCGGACTCGTTTTCTTCCCCACACTAAATCATTAATTATTCTTTCCATGAGTTTAAAATATTTATCTTCTATCCAGGTAGGTGTATTCCTAAGCACATACAGAAATTGTGGTAGTATCAACATTTTAACCAATGAAACTCGATCGGCTCTGGATAGGGGAAGTCTCAACCAGATCCCTATTTTTGCAGTTTATAAGAAGGCCGGACACCTCGCCAAATAATTTGACCATTTGAATGATTCTGGGGAGAGTTATTTCTGTATGGTCTATAAAAAAAAGAACATCATCCGCATATAAAGAGATACGGTCTTGCACTCCTAATGTTCCAAATCCTCTAACCTGATCATCCTGCCTAATGGCCAAGGCTAGGGGCTCAATGTACAGTGTGGGCCATTTATATGGATACACCTTAATAAAATGGGAATGGTTGGTGATATTAACTTCCTGTTTGTGGCACATTAGTATATGTGAGGGGGGAAACTTTTCAAGATGGGTGGTGACCATGGCGGCCATTTTGAAGTTGGCCATTTTGAATCCAACTTTTGTTTTTTCAATAGGAAGAGGGTCATGTGACACATCAAACTTATTGGGAATTTCACACGAAAAACAATGGTGTGCTTGGTTTTAACGTAACTTTATTATTTCATGAGTTATTTACAAGTTTCTCTTTGTTTACAGCCATTGACATGTCGCCGAGGTTAACACGTGAGGAGCGGATAGAAATTGTGTTGATGTCTGGTGAACGCAGTAACCGGGTCATTGCAACAGATTTCAATGCAAGACACCCTACGAGACCACACATCTCCCATGCTACAGTTAGCAAACTGCTTGCTAAGTCTTGTGAAACTGGTTCAGTGTTGGATTTGCCAAAATGTGGACGCATGAAATCTGTCTCTAATGAAGAAACATCAGTGGCTGTCCTAGCTTCATTCAGCAAGAGCCCACAGCGTAGCACTTGCCGCATGTCACTGGAGAGTGGCATTAGTCGAACATCCCTTCGGCGGATATTAGCTACTCACAAATGGCACCCTTACAAACTCCAGCTACTGCAGCATCTCAACGAGGATAACCCAGATCGGCGCACTGAATTTGCAGAATGGGCAAAACAAAAATTGGAACAGGACCCTCAGTTTACGCAGAAGATTTTGTTCAGTGATGAGGCAAACTTTTATGTGAATGGTGAAGTTAACAAACAAAACCACCGCTATTGGTCTGACACTAACTGACATTGGATAGATCCCTTCAAGACTGTTGGAACAAAAAAATTGATGGTATGGTGTGGTATATGGGGTACAAAGATAGTGGGGCCATTCTCCATCAATGGAAACCTCAAGGCCACTGGATATGCGAAATTGCTACATAATGATGTGTTTCCCTCTTTATGCACTGAAGCTGGCACATTCCCTGAGTTTTTCCAGCAAGATGGTGCACCACCACATTATGGGTGTCAGGTCCGAGCATTCCTAGATGAACAGTTTCCTGGAAAGTGGATTGGTCGTCGTGGGCCAGTTGAATGGCCCCCAAGGTCTCCCGATCTGACCCCCTTAGACTTTTATCTTTGGGGTCATCTGAAGGCAATTGTCTATGCTGTGAAGATACGAGATGTGCAGCACCTGAAACTACCGATACTGGAAGCCTGTGCTAGCATTTCTCCTGCGGTGTTGCTATCAGTGTGTGAAGAGTGGGAGAAGAGGGTTGCATTGACAATCCAACACAATGGGCAGCACATTGAACACATTTTGTAAGTGGTCAGAAACTTGTAAATAACTCATGAAAGAATAAAGTTACGTTAAAACCAAGCACACCATTGTTTTTCTTGTGAAATTCCCAATAAGTTTGATGTGTCACATGACCCTCTTCTTATTGAAAAAACAAAAGTTAGATTCAAAATGGCCGACTTCAAAATGGCCGCCATGGTCACCACCCATCTTGAAAAGTTTCCCCCCTCACATATACTAATGTGCCACAAACAGGAAGTTAATATCACCAACCATTCCCATTTTATTAAGGTGTATCCATATAAATGGCCCACCCTGTAGATATCAAATAATAATGGGGATAATGGGCAACCCTGGCGCGTACCTCTATTTAGCTCAAAACTAGTGGTCAAGATCGCATTAAGACTCAGTTTTGCAGTAGGGGATCTATACAATAATTTAAGGATGTTTATAAATCTTTCCCCAAAGCCCATCCTTCTCAGAACCTTCCAGAGGAAGCGCCACTCCACCCTGTCAAAGGCCTTCGACGCATCCAGTGACAGGATGGAGCGGGTGGTTCCCCCAGGGGCCTGTATATTGGCAAAGAGCCGATGCATATTGAGATGCGGGCCCTTATTTTGGATAAAGCCATTCTGATCTGGATGGACAATGGAGGAAATAACCCTGGAAAGCCTTGTAGCCAAAATCCTTGCAAGGAGTTTTACATCTGCATTGAGCAGTGGGATCGGTCTATACGATCCCAAATCTACGTGGTCCTTGCCTTTTTTTGGGTTCAATGTTATTACAGCTTCCATCATCGAGTCTGGCAATTTCCCATCCTCCACTGATTCAGCAAAGACCCCCAACAGTCTAGGGAGAATAAACTCCTTGTATTTGCTATAAAATTCATATGGGAGTCCATCTGAACCGGGGATGGAGTTACCTGAACATAATTTGATTGCCCCCTCAAGTTCCTGAATCGAGAACTCTAGAGTAGAGTCTGAATAGAGAATTGAGAACTATAAAAGAAAATGGCGGTGGAATATAGACAAAGGCCAAAATACATGTCCTCCCCATCAACCTACAGTATAGATAAACAAATCTCCCTTGCTGGTCGACAGAGGATGCCTCGCACACAAAATCAATCGTTCTGGGTATATAAACAGTGACACCCCTAGAATAGCTAGAAAAGGTGGAGTGATATGTGTGCGCAGCCCATCCCCTGCCGACCGCCCTGGAGGTCTCCCCAGTAAGATGCGTTTCCAACAAGCATACTATTGCGGGGAGATGGGTCCGTGTCAGATCAAAAACCGCTTGTCTCTTTCTTCTATCCCCCAAACCCCGTACGTTCCAGGCAAAGATTTTGACCGACATTATGAAATGCAATTAAGTCGGGGAGGTGGAAGAAAAAGGAAACAAAAAGAAAGAGAAAGGAAAAAAAAAGAAAGAACGCACCACAGCCCAAATCCCACCCCCCATACAAGTAATCCACCACATGTTGTAGCAGATTTCTCTCCTATGACCAACCCTCCCACACTCCCCCCTACTCGGCACCTCCCCGCTAGATAACAGCAGAAATTAAAGATATAGACACCCTCTGCCAATTATTATTCCCCATGGACCCTAGGACCACTTCGATCACATATCTTGATCTTGGACTTGATATAACACAGTGGACCAACACCAGCAGATGACATGGCTCCCCAAACTTTCATTGACTGTGGAAACTTCACTCTAGACCTCAAGCAACTTGGATTGGGTGCCTCTTCACTCTTCCTTCAAACTCTGAGATATTTCCAATGAAATTGCAAAATTTACTTTCATCTGAAAACAAGACTTTGGACCAATGAGTAACAGTCCAGTCCCTTTTCTACTTAGCCTAAGTAAGACACTTCTGATGTTGTTTGTGGGTCATGAGTGGCTTGACACAAGGAATTCAACAGTGGTAGCCCATGCTGCGTCCGTGTGTGATGGCTCTTTCAACACTGACTCCAGCCACAGTCCACTCCTTGTGACTCTCCCTCAAATTCTTGAATGGTCTTTTCTTAACAAGTGCACAGCACTCTGAACAGCCGGCTTCTTTAGCGATCTTTTGTGGCTTACTCTTCTAGTGGAGGGTGTCAATGACTCTTCTGGACAACTGTCATGTCAGTAGTCTTCCCCATGATTGTATAACTTGCTGAACCAGACTGAGGGACCATTTAAATGCTTAGGAAACATCCTAGAGACTCCCTGAAAAAGGAAAGTCCTCCTGGACTCCCACAAGAGCTGGCAGATCTCCTGAGAACATCATTGATGGCTGATTTCCACCGGAAGGCAGCCCTCCATGAACTTTTACTGTATGTGACATCAAAATGCTGCGTCACCAGACTCAGCCCTGGCTCCCAAATGTACATTAAGGGGGCATGAAGTGTGAGAAAGTAGGCATAGTTGGAGGAAAGGGGTATTTGTACTACTGAAAGTAAATAGTTAGCATACATGAGTTATCTTAGTAGTTCTAGACATTTTGCCATTGAACCACTGGGTCACTGCATCTACATGATGCACATCAGTATCCTGATGCAAACATGTATCCTGTTTGTTTCTTGAGAAGAAACTCATTTTAGCTCACGTAGGAAGGTCAATACATGCACTATAGAGGAATGGAGGGCCACATAACAAAAAAATTGAGTCCCTATCTTATTTAATGAACCAAACACCCCTAGTCTCCTCTATTCCTCCTGGAGCAGACATAACCTTGCTTTCCTACAAGATCAGTAAAACTTTGAGACTAGTTGACTAGTTGTCTAGTTTTATCACACAAAATAAGTAGATGAGATGTACCATACAAATAGAGTGACTGCTATATGACCCATGGAGAGAGGGGGGCCAGCCAATTTGGTCCCTTGGATTTTGCTAGCTATGTTGAGGACATGCAGGTCTCCCCTCTCCAGAGGAACTGCTTTCTGGAAATAAGATGGTGAGATATAGGCTCTAGGGACACCAAGAGGGGCAGAAAGAGAAACAAACCACCGTAAATATGAACACATTGGTGTATGCTATACGCAGGGTTGGGCGCCAACAACAGAGGACTCCTGTGGAAGAACTGTATATACTCCTTACTAGATAGTTTATGCAATCAGAGGAGTATGGAGATCTTATAGGGTCCTATAGCAAAACTTATACTAGGAAACCAGGGGCAGGGGCCCATGATATGTGCATCAGTCACTCCCAGGCAATGCAGAACATGCACAGCACCCCAGACTTCTAACAAATTTATATCTTAACTTTTTTTAATCAAGTGGAAGAAATTTTAATTAAAAGCAAATTGTATTTAACAAATGTGCCTTTGGTCTCACCCACTTTTTCCTACTTTTAAGTTGGAAAAAGTGGAACAGGTGCTTTGAAAACATGGCGCTCATTCTGAACACCATATTTCTCAAAGTATTTACACCAAAAAGGTGGCATAAATACACTGATAAAACTGCTTCCCTTCTGTTTCAAAGCTAGCTGACTGCCTGCAGCCACCACTAGAGGGACCTTAGGAATTTAAACATCTACCATGGGAGCTGTAGTAATGAACTGAGCTCCCCATAGTGGCGAATGCATGAAAATGCAGTGTTTTCATGCGGGGAAAGAGAAGAACAAGTTCTTGCCAGACACCCTTCCCCCAGGCTCTGACTGAAACACTCATGACACAGGGCCGGCGCCACCTGTAAGGCGACCTAAGCAGCCGCCTAGGGCGCAATTTAGCAGGGGGCGCCGGCCCCTTACGGTTTAAAAAAAAAGCGTTGGTTAAGTGGCGGCCGGGCCGGTCCTGCCGCAAGTTTTTTTTTAAAGTACGGCGGCGGGCCCTCCCCCGCACCAGGCGGCTGCCGCACTGCACGGGCTGGCGCGTCTATGATTGTGCACCGCCCGGGCGCAGCCTGAAGAGAAGGACTGACAGGAGGGAAGTGCCTCTAATGTAGCGTGGCCGAGCTCTGTTCGGTCCGCGGTATAGGAGCTTTTGTTTCCTGTACCCGGCCGGACTGACAGGAAGTGCTCACTTAGTGTGCACTTCCTTTCAGTCCGGCCGGGTACAGGAAACAAATGCTCCTGTACCGCGGACTGAACAGAGCTCGGCCACGCTACATTAGAGGGTGGGGGAATGAGAGTGACAAGGGAGTGGGGGGGGAATGAGAGTGACAAGGGAGGGGGGGGGAATGAGAGTGACAAGGGAGGGGGGGGAATGAGAGTGACAAGGGAGGGGGGGAATGAGAGTGACAAGGGAGGGGGGGAATGAGAGTGACGAGGGAGGGGGGGAATGAGAGTGACAAGGGAGGGGGGGAATGAGAGTGACAAAGGAGGGGGGATGAGAGTGACAAGGGAGGCAGGGCAATGAGAGTGACAAGGGAGGGGAGCAATGAGAGTGACAAAGGAGGGGGGGAATGAGAGTGACAAGGGAGGGGGGAATGAGAGTGACAAGGGAGGGGGGGAATGAGAGTGACAAGGGAGGGGGGAAATGAGAGTGACAAGGGAGTGGGGGGGAATGAGTGACAAGGGAGGGGGGAATGAGAGTGACAAGGGAGGGGGGGAGGAAATGAGAGTGACAAGGGAGGGGGGGAGGAAATGAGAGTGACAAGGGAGGGGGGGAATGAGAGTGACAAGGGAGGGGGGTAATGAGAGTGACAAGGGAGGGGGGAAATGAGAGTGACAAGGGAGGGGGGGAATGAGAGTGACAAGGGAGGGGGGAGGAAATGAGAGTGACAAGGGAGTGGGGGGGGAGAAGAGAGTGACAAGGGAGGGAGGGGGAGAAGAGAGTGACAAGGGAGGGAGGTGGAGAAGAGAGTGACAAGGGAGGGGGGAGAAGAAAGTGACGAGGGAGGGGGGAGAAGAGAGTGACGAGGGAGGGGGGAGAAGAGAGTGACAAGGGAGGGAGGGGGGAGAAGAGAGTGACAAGGGAGGGGGGAGAAGAGAGTGACAAGGGAGGGGGGAGAAGAGAGTGACAAGGGAGGGAGGGGGGGAGAAGAGTGTGACAAGGGAGGGAGGGGGGGAGAAGAGTGTGACAAGGGAGGGAGGGGGGGAGAAGAGAGTGACGAGGGAGGGGGGAGAAGAGAGTGACAAGGGAGGGAGGGGGGAGAAGAGAGTGACAAGGGAGGAGGGAGAAGAGAGTGACAAGGGAGTCCCCAGAGCCAGACCAAGAGCCAGACTGCAGCCAGAGACCAGATCATCTTATTGTCCTGGTGGTAAGTAGACAATGCAATATGTTTATTATTTAATTGTTTAGTTATTAATACTACATTGGAAACTAATTTACCTCACATTAAAAGGACACTATAGTCCCAGAACCAGTACAGTTTAATGTAGTGGTACTGGTGTCTATAGCCTGTTCCTGCAGAGAAAAGACACTGTGCAGTACTGGTGGTAAAGGAGCACTATAATACCAGGAAAACAAACTCATTTTCCTGGCACTATATAGTTGCTAGGAGTGGGGCACCCTCGTGTCCCCCTCCCACTGGGCTGAAGGGGTTAAAACCCCTTCAGCCACTTACCTTTCTCCAGCGCCGGCACTGGGAACTCTTCTCCCCGATCCTTCTCTCAGCTGCGAATGCGCATGCGCACGCAATCGCGGAAGCACCTCTAGCGGCTGTCAGGGAGACAGCTACAAGAGGCTTGATTAACCCTTAGGGAAACATAGCAGTTCTTTTAATTTAAATGCTGAGAAAGGGGTGGAACATATGTGATGTCATGATATGGGCAGATCAACTGATAAGGGGGGGGGCAGCAATTTTTATCTTGCCTAGGGCAACAAAAATCCTTCCACCGGCCCTGTCATGACATCACAGTATCTTAGCTGACTGAAACCAGTTGAGATATCACAGCAACTGACCTAAGTGATACACATTCATGATGTCACAGAATGCAAACTAAAACCCGCTAGTGATGTCACAAAAGCATAACTTGAGGCAACAGTTGTGATGTCACAGCAGGTACGTAACATAAACAGAGTTCTGTGTCACAGCAGATTACCTGTCTTAAACCCACTTGTGATGTCACAGCAGCTAACCTCATGGAAACACAATTGTGATGTCACAGCATATTGCCATTGGGATTTGTGATGTCATAGTTGACATACTTAATTAAATCAGTTGTCACAACACCTTACCTGGTGGGAACACAGCAGACTGAAACTCACTTGTGATGTCACAGCAGCTTACCTGATGGAAACATAGTTGTGATGTCACATTATATTATCTGTCTGAAACCCACTTGTAATGTCAAATCAGCTGGCCTGAAGGAAACAGTTGTGATTTCACACCACATTACTTGTCTGACACCTACTAGTGATGTCACAGTGATGTCTTTCTTTAACACACTTATAATGTCACAAAAGCTGACAGCTGTTTGACTCACTTGTGATGTCATATTTGACATATTCAAAGCAGTTGTGATGTCAAAGCAGCTTACTTGATGGAAACACACCAGTCTGAAGACCAGTTGTGATGTCATAATCATGTGTCTGTACAGTGCCTGAAAGCAGGGGGTACTTGCAAATTGTTTTGTTCATTTATGCTATGTCATTTTAGACTTTGTATTCCCAGGATGGCAATGTATGGGAGTAACAGAGTTAACCCACTCTGGCACAGCCCTGAGGTAAACAGAGGTGTGGACTGTTAGCTCCATAGCTCCACCCCTAGCTCAGTCTAGTAGAGGAGTAGTAGTAGTGTTAGCGGGGAAGGAGATAGGAGGCAAAGCCTGTGCAATATCTACCAAGAGAGAGCCATATAATTAAAATACAGCCAGCTCACCGGTAAGTCCAAATCTACAGCACACTAGTTCACATCCAAATGGTGCAAGGCAAGCAACCCACATCAGCAGCGGGATATGGAGGCAAAATGTTCATTAGTGTGAAAACACATCTTATCCAGCACTCATTCGGAAAAAAATGCACAATTTTTTTTATTTTAAAATATTAAAAGCATCAGAAAGTGAAATACAGATGATGACGCTTTTCGGACAGAGCAACCCGTCCATAGTCATATCCACATATCCCATGGATATGACTAAGAATGGGTTGCTGTGTCCGAAACGCGTCATCGTCTGTATTTCACTTCCTGATGCGAGACAGAGAAAGGAAATTCCACAATCTGTAACGGCCGAGCAAACCGAGTCAGTAAGATATCAGACAGCAGTAAGACACTGCTATCAAAAGCTATAGACTTTACTGCTGTGAGTGGACTACTGCTAAGACACCTCTACACTTAGATACCACCCGGTCAGTCGTTTCCCTGAATCTGTACGTCGCAGTGGTGTAGTGCAGCTATCTTATCAAAAGAATTATTGTCAGATTCTGCAGAGGAAGAGAGAAGGAGTGTATTGAATCTAAACCTGGCCTGTACCCATACAAAACTATCTGGAGGAAGATTTTCACTGTACATTGTTGGAGATTGTTGGAAATTCTACAACCCTCATTTTCTCACTACAGCAAAGAGAGATGTTTATTCTGTTAAATCCGACTTGGTTATTGACTCCTGCACCATACACCAGTAATTGCACGCCCTATACACCCTGCCTTTCACCCATACAAACGTTCACACCAAGGGCACCCAAACTACCATCAGGCAGGAGCCCTAACACTCGGGAGTTCCCCAAGGGAAAAAGGGGCGTGTCCTCCTTTCACTGCACTGGCCCTAGGGAAGAATGGTGTGAGGATTGCCACTGTGCAAGACTTTCTGCAGCCTGAGCCACTACCACTCCCATCCTCCACTACGGCTCCTCAGGGGCTTACTGCACCTGAAACTCACTGTGATGTCACAGGAGCTTTCCTGTTGGAGACACAGTTGTGATGTCATGTAACTTAGCTGAGGGAAACAGGACATGACGACTTCTCTACAATGCTGCACAATATATTGTGAGACAGTTTTGTCTGAGGGTCCCATCACACCACTATGCTCTGCCCTATGAACCCACTAAGCTCCTCCCTGTAGTAATAAAGCTCCCAATAGTAATAAAGCCCCCATAGTGCCCCCCATAGAGCCCCGTTATGAATAAAGCCTCCCATAGTGCCCAGTTATAATAATGCCCTCCATAGTACCCCCAGTAGTAATAAAGCCCTCTTATAGTTGCACAGTAGCAATATGCTCACCCAGAGTGGCCTTAGTAGTCTTAAGCATCCTTATAGTGGCCCCATTAGTAATAATGCCCCTGTAATGCCCCCAATAGTAATGAAGCCCCCATAGTTATCTTCATAGTAATAATGCCCCCCATAGTGTCATCAGTAGTAATAATCTCCCTTTAGAGTGGCTCCAGTAGTAATAAAACCGCCCTGTAATGCTCCCAATAGCAATAAAAAAAACTTTAGTGCCCCGAGTAGCAGGGCCGTCTCCAGGTTCATGTGGGCCCTTGGGCGATAAAGTCTTAGTGGGCCCCCTTACACAGTGATAACTCTCTGAGTACAGATAATATAGTAGATATCCCCTGCAGTCCTATGTAACAGCACAGATAACAGTCATGGCTATCTGAGTACAGAAAATGTAGTAGTGTTACCTGCAGTCCTATGTAAAACCACAGATGACACTAGTGCTAATAATGTGTTAGTATTACCTGCAGTTCTATGTAAAACCACAGATAACACTAGTGCATAACGGACTTCTGATTGCGCTCTGTTCGGCGTCCCACGTGGGTGTTAGATGTGGGTGTGGCTTGTCTTCCTCCCGTTCGGATTCCTCTGCTGATAGTGTAATGTTCAATGTGCAGCGAGCACTTCGATATATACTGCAGGCTCTTCAAAGAGTATTTTCCTTGAATTTTGGGAAATAGGATAAAGTCCTTTATAGTGATATATAATAAATGAATATCTTAAAATAACTAAATGCGTTTCGGAGCTTAACCTTGCTCCTTCTTCAGTGGCTAATTAGCCAGACAGACACACACAGGGGCAGACAGACAGACAGACACACACACACACACAGGGACAGACACACACAGGGACAGACAGACACACACAGGGACAGACAGACACACACACACACACACACACAGGGACAGACAGAAACACACAGGGACAGACAGACAGACACACACACACACAGGGACAGACAGACACACACACACACACACACACACAGGGACAGACACACACACACACACACACACACACACAGGGACAGACACACACACACACACACACACACACAGGGACAGACACACACACACACACAGGGACAGACACACACACACACACACACACAGGGACAGACACACACACACACACACACACAGGGACAGACACACACACACACACAGGGACAGACACACACACACACACACACACACACACACAGGGACAGACACACACACACACACACACACACACACACACAGGGACAGACACACAGCTAGGCCTCATCACATTCCAGCCAAGCTCCTGTCTGTATAGGAACACAGCTATCTCCTCCTCTGGCTCCTCCCCACTGGTCACATAGGCGGATGACATCAGGAAGGTCCTTTAGCCCGGTAGGAGACTCAATGTACCCTGTTCTGAGTCCTGGAGCCGCCCACCCCAGCAGTGCCCATGGCGAAAATTGTCTGCATTGCTGGGGTAAGCTGCCCTAGAATTCAGAACAGGCAGTTTAATGAAGACCAGGACACATCTGCAAGAGTGAGCGGGCACAGTGGGCCCCCAGGGAGCAGTGGGCCCCGACACTTGCCCTGGTGTGCCGGGTGCTGACGCCGGCCCTGCCCAGTAGTTCAACAGCCCCCAAACATAAAGAAGCCCCATATAATGCCAGAGTAGTATTGAAGCACTCCTGTAGTGCCTCTAGTAATAATAACCCCTCCTGTAGTTCCCCCAATAGTAATTACACGTGAAGCCTCCATAGTCCTGTGTGGATCATACCATTATCATGTCCACCCTTGTGCTCCTGACTTCTTCACGCACACTACGGATGTAGTAGAGTTAACACTCATGATTTATGAGATGTGTTATCTAAACTAAATGCATTAAGCAAACACCTTCAATTGCTTTTCAATGGCTTATGTCTAAAGATAATGCAATGGGTTAAGAAAAATTTGAGTTAAGAGCTGGAGTGCTAACCCTGCTCCATTTGTATATGCACAGTAGAAAATAGAGAAGTCCACCTAGGGGGACTCTATGGACCTCACTTCATATTTAAATGCTCCGTCCACTACTTCCTGGTCTGTTTGTCTTGTAAATGAGACTGTAGTAAATGGCACAAAAGCCCTTGTGAGATTTATGTAAAACAGATTGTGTCTCCTACAGGAATGGGTGCTGTACGCATTTCTAAAGAAATCATTTATGGTGTACAATGCGCATGGACCTACTACTGTAGGAAAATTCTAATGGAACACCTGCAGTCCACACAGGTTTCCATTGTAAAATATTTCCAGGAAAACCGTTTTGCATAATGTTCTGAACATAGGTGATATGTAGCAGAGCTGAAGTTGTGGCACAACTTGTTGCAACATCTACTGCATAATGTCAATGATATCACAATACACAATGTAAACCTCTAATCAAATACATCTGGAAGACTGGACAGCTGAAGTGCAGAGGTAGCAGCCACGTGTGAACCCTGGTGCCTGGAGGGGCCCAAAGGTCTTCCCTGCCACATAAGAAGACACCAGTACAATAAATGGTACATAATAGGTGGGGGACCCTATTAAAGATATTGGACTAGAGCCTAGAAGTGTCTCTGGTTCCAGGGCAAGACTATTGCACAATGGGACCTTGGGCAAAAGAATGTAACAGAGGCCCCCTCCCCACTAACATTGGGGTACATCAGGGATTTAAAGGCAAGGGCTTTAATGGAAAAACAGGGAAAAAGAAAACTAACATGTATACGGTACTTACCTAACCCCCACTGCCAGTGCTCTCTTTCCCCCGCTTATATTAGGTGCAGTGGAGAAGTCACCCTGACCACATCACCTACTTGCATAGTTATTACATAGTCCACTTTGGCAACCTGTACGTTTATTGTATGGAAATCGACTTGCACACTTGGTCACCAGATTTCTTCTAGTTAGCAGTAGAAGCAAATGGAGCACCCTCAAAACTTTTTTCAAATTCTATGCTAAATATACAGTATGTCTGATATGCAAAGACAGAGGCGGCTCTAGACTTTGCGAGGCCTTAGGCGAAACTCGAACATGAGGCCCCCACGAACACAAGATATGCAAGCAATAATTAAGATTAACCCTGGCTGTACAGTGTGTGACATCACTGTGCATATTAACCCTGTACTGTGACTAACAGTACAGGGTTAACATGCACAGTGAGTGACATCAACGTACAGGGTATACACAGTGATGTCACAGTCAGGGTTAAGCAGCTGCATGCTTGCAGCACATAGTACAGGGCAGGGACGTGCACAGACATTTTGAAGGGCAGGGCTTAAGTAAAAAAAAAAGGGCAATTGTCATAATTGGTATGAGGATCTGGTACACCCTATCGCAGGACACTGGAGCCAGGCTCCTTCTTAGCAACAGGCCTTTTTGAAGGAAGAGTTGGTGGTGATGTCTCCACAATTTCAATAGTTCTGGGTCTGCACTCTTCCTGCGGACTCTTTCAGGAGTTCTTACACTAGTAAGGAAGTTGAGCAGTTCACTGAGGACTCTACTTTCTGACTGGAGCTTAATCCACCTTTCTTGTTCGCCCCTGGACTCAGGATTATTCGGTGGAGAGGGATAAGCAGCTGAGTGATTTTCAGTGTGAACATTATCTTGCTGAGCAAATTTGTTGTAAAACGCCGGCATCTCCACTTCTTCCCAGGCATCCTTTGGTTCATCTGGTGCTTCTGTAGTGGGAAGCCGAGACGGGGCATCAGCATTATCATTGGAGCGGCCTGCCCTATATTTCACAGCGAAGTCATAGTTGGCAAGGCGGGAGGCCCATCTTTGCTCCAGAGCCCCCAACTTGGCTGTATTCAGATGCGCCAGGGGATTGTTGTCAGTGAAGGCGACAAACGGAGTGGCAGCAAGGTAGTCCTTGAACTTTTCAGTCACAGCCCACACTAAAGCAAGGAACTCCAGCTTGAAGGAACTATAATTCTGATCGTTTTTCTCAGCTCCCCTCAGGGATCTGCTGGCATAGGCAATCACCCTCTCTTTATTGTCTTGCACCTGAGCCAACACGGCTCCCAGGCCTCTTTTACTGGCATCCGTATAGAGGTGAAACGGCTTCTGATAATCCGGGTTCAGTCAGCTTCTTCTTTAAGAGCTGGAAGGCAATCTCCCGTTCTTCATTCCATTCCACAGGGATAGGAGTCTTTGTACCTCTCCTTGATAGGAGGATGAGAGCCAGTGGGTATGGTGTGTTTGATTACACTGACCTCTCCGTAGTCCGTGGAGTGCTTGCTAAAGGCCTGGTGGTGCTCCTTCACCAGATTCAGGACTCCCTCTATTTGACTATCACTGAAACCAACTACCTAAAATATAACTTTTAATCAAAATCACTAAAATAGAGATCCCGTCACGGGGGGACCACAATAAACATGGACAAATACAGAATAGAACAACTATGGATCAGGCAGAGGACTAATGCTGACTGAGGGAGATAGGGGCAACACGTGTGGGTTCCTAGTGTCTGTCCCTAGGGTGTCCCTCAGACTATCCTCAGCCCAGAGATGCACCTGGATGGTAGGAGCACTCTGTCCACGTGCCTCGACTGCCTGTCCTTATAACGCCCTTGCTAAAGGGTGTTGATGGGCGGTTATACGACTTGACACGCACGGCCTCCTTATACCTATGATCTGGAACGCACGGCCATCTTGTAAATGGGCGTGCGTTACCCTTGGCAAGTCGTCACCTATATAGTCCTGTCGATGCGAATGCATCCGAGGACCTTTAGAGCCCTGCTAATCTCGACGCTGTCAGCCACCTTGAGATACCTGCAGTCCTGAACAGCGGCGAGGGGCAGTGTCAACATTGGGCCGCTGTGGAACGCACGGCCATTTTGACACGCCCCCTGCGACCCGGCACGCGCGCCTCCTGATGACGTGCACGACCGTCCCCAGACTCACTATTGGACCTGCATGGAACGCACGGCCATCTTGGTGGTAGGCGGGCGTTACAGGTAATAAGTCATATACTGACATCCCGCCTTTCATGGGCTTAGTTTCCATGCCCAAATATATATACCTTGACCTCAACAACCATCTATATATTTGTGAGCCATATGAGTTAAATATATCACATAACTCGATTGTTTGATGACGGGTTGATTGACAGCAGGTTGGGCTGGGTCACATGGTAGGCTGTACAGCTAAGGATTGGCCAACAACATCAGGGACCGCCCCACATCATGTTTAAAAGGAAGTGTGTTTGAATGATCTAATTGGAGCCACATCTTTTTTGCCCCCTGGAGCCCCTCAAGCCAGACACCCGAAGTCTGTGAGTAGGAATTGGAAGATCTTTGCCAGATAAGTATCGCACTGGTTTTCTTCTACTTAAGCCAATTGGCTATATATATACTGTGTCACCTTTCACTGACTAGCGCTGGCTTGGGTGTTCTCCAGTTTTTGTTTTTGTATCTGTGTATATCTGCGATACACACCTATATACTTGTGTCCCCTGACGAACCTTAGCATTATAAGGGGAAACGCGTCGGGACAAGTGATGTGATATCAAGTTTGTATGTGTATATGTGTATTTCATTTAGTATTTAGTGTATATAAGGACCCAGGCATCCATATGGGTTAATATACCTTTAGCAAGGGCGTTATAAGGACAGGCAGTCGAGGCACGTGGACAGAGTGCTCCTACCATCCAGGTGCATCTCTGGGCTGAGGATAGTCTGAGGGACACCGTAGGGACAGACACTAGGAACCCACACGTGTTGCCCCTATCTCCCTCAGTCAGCATTAGTCCTCTGCCTGATCCATAGTTGTTCTATTCTGTGTTTGTCCATGTTTATTGTGGTCCCCCCGTGACGGGATCTCTATTTTAGTGATTTTGATTAAAAGTTATATTTTAGGTAGTTGGTTTCAGTGATAGTAATTTTTGACTTTACAACTACCCTTTGAATATTTTTTTCTTGAAGAGGATAAACTCCCTCTATTTGATCCTTCGGGGTGGATTCGTTCCCCACAGAAGTTCCTCCCACCAGGATACTGAAGAGGCGCTGGCAGGGGCGCTGCTGCTCTGTGCAGTTTGAGACGTCTCCGTGGCAGGCAGACGGATAACATCCTGGAAGGATACCTGGAAAAGCTGAGCAACAGGGCAGTGCTTAGAGAGAGCAACAGGGTGATCACTGAAATTAATCAAACGGACAGGCACTTTACCTTGAGATACAGTCACCAGGCTCTTGGCTGCTCGCACGAAGGGATGATTCTCAATTTGGATAGGCTCCACCAGGGCTTGATAGTCTTGGCCCTGGATCCCTAGTACAGCACGGCACCACAGAATGATCTGGGAATTCGGTGGCAGGGTTACCGGCCGGTTATCCCGGATCCGGGCAGTACAGATTTCTCCTTTTCCATTCACAAATTTTTGCTGAGCACACAGCACACTGATAGTCTTTTGAATGACTCTTTTAGAAGCAGGTGAAGCGGAGGGTATAGATTGGTTCAGGGCCTCAAGTAACTCGGAGTAACAATTTTTAAAAAAATTAGTCCCTAAGATCAAGGGGTGTCCCCCTTTATCTCCGGCTTGCACCACAATCACACCTTGCTGTGGTAAGGTGGCTTCTCCCACCTGGAGGGTAGGTTCCCAGTACCCATGGACTTTCACCGGCTTGCCGTTGCTAGCAATGATATCCAGCCAGGATTCCGGTGGCTGGGTGAGGAAACTTGAATCCCAGAATTTGTCAAAGGTGGGTCGTTGGATGGTGGTGACCTGAGACCCAGTATCCAGCAGGGCTTTAAAAGGTATCCCGTTGATATATGTTAATTTTTGGACGGGATCCCACGTATCGGGGCATCCAACTTGGATCCTTTGGACCTACTGTTCTACCTCCCAAGGGGCGGTCCTCGGCCTCGGGGGTGGCCCGTTTAACGGCCAACACGTTGATTCGGTATGGCCATATTTTTTACAATAGGTGCAGACAGGCTGCTTGCGATTCTTAGACCGGTAACTCGGTCGCCCATCTGGTTTTTTGGGGTAGACCTCTTTATATGCAGGTGGGAGGAGCCTTTGAGGAAGGGGGCTTTCGTCTTCCAATAACAAGGGTCTTTCCCATTCCTCTATTTTCCTGCACACCTTTTCCAGGCTCTTAGTGAGATGGTTAACTTGCTCCATTAACGCTGCCACCACATCTGTTACTGGAGCCTGGGTGGCTTGACTGGCTCCGGACGGTTTCACATCAATAATTTGTGGCTGGCAGGCCTGAGGTTCAAGGGAGGTCGCCGGCCCTGTGGGTGGATTTTGACCCAGGATGCTGATGGCCAGCTCTTTAAAGTCCAAAAACGCACAAGTGGGGTGTTGGGCCGACAGCATCCTCAGCTGGCCCTTTAAGTGTTCAGCGTTCACACCTGCGATAAACTGCTCTCTCAGAGTCCGGTCCTGGTCCTCAGCCTCCCTGGGGTCCACCTGGACCACGGCCCTCAAGGTCTCCTGCAGGGACAAGGCGAAATCGCGCAGTGACTCACCGGGTTGTTGCTTCCGGCTGAAAAATCGCATCTTAACTTCCGACACCGTCCTGGCTTCAAACGTGGTGCCGAGGCGATCAAAGATTTGTTCCAGGTTATTTTTTTCGGAGCTGGGCCATGACATGACCTCTCTGTGGGTGGCCCCTTGTAACTGTGCTAAGAGGATCTCCATTTGTTGCTCAGCGGAGATAGGATAGAGCCGGAATAAGGCCAGGATCTGGTCTTTAAAGTCTTTCAGTTTGTGGGCTTCCCCGGAATATTGCGGGAGCCAGTGGGCCCCGAAATAATATGGCATGGTCAGCGGCATCAGACTGGATGCTACTGCAGCGGCGGACGCCCTGTTCTCATCTGCGTGAATTACAGAAGGCTCATTGAGGGCCACCTGCTCCGTTCCCTCAGGTGCGGACATGGCGTGGTCTATGGAGGCAAGTTCTATATGCAGACCCACGCTCGACTTCACTTTCTTAGGCCGTTGCTAACAGTGACCATGGAGAGGGTATGGCCCTTTAAGGATAGGTGGAGCAGGCCAAAATCCGAATTGGATGTGTTTTCCCCTGGGTTAAGTCTCTTATTACTAACGAGGGACCTCCCCCCAGTCTCCCAGCAAGGATCGGAATCCTCCCGGTACTCGAATATCAAGGAATCGGTTAGTACCGAAAGTTTACTCACTCCGGTGATGCGCAGTCCAGGTCTCGCGAGGTACGAGATTACGTTGTGTGGAGGTCCCACGCGCAGCGTCAGGAGATAGGCGCGGCCTCTCTGAGCTCCCGGATTCAAGGTAGGCGGTATCTTCTTTACAGACAGGGCGGTACCTTTCCTTCTTTTTCGCGCCAGAGGGAAACAGGAATGGCGCAACGATTATTTCAGTCAGCTTAAGCAGCCATCTTTAAGCACAACGCTGTCAATTCACTGACAGCAAGCGGTGGCTCGGCAAACAGTCCACAATGCACAGTTTCACACCGCAATTTTTCACAGTTCTCTGGCCCAACAATTTTCAAATAAACGGATAGGGCATTTATCACTTTATAGGCAATAATGGCACACAGTTCAGATTCCACTATGGCGTAGGAATATTCCGTATCCTGTTCGTGACGCCAAAATATGCAGTACACAGCCCTGCAGGGTGAGCGAATGTGAGGTCACAGGGGTAGTTAACAAACCGAGGGTTGCTCTTGGTACTCACAGTTTTTATATACCCTGGGCAGGCCTACAGCAGTGATGTAGAGGCTGGCACATGGATCCTCTCGGGCACTCTCTGTGTATAGGGTCCAGGCCAGGTGGTAGGTGAGGTGCCCTGGGTGTTGTAGGTT
The DNA here is from genome assembly GCF_905171765.1 of Bufo bufo. Lineage (NCBI taxonomy): Eukaryota > Metazoa > Chordata > Amphibia > Anura > Bufonidae > Bufo > Bufo bufo. Next base: position 778,077,130 of record NC_053390.1, on the reverse strand, counting down.
TAGTGTGCCTGTGGCAAGATCCCTTAAAGTTCGTGACGCCAGTGCCGGTAACGGTGGCACACCGATTTGTTGTAGGAATAATTGAGGTACACAAAGTTGTAGTGAACCAGAACTTCTTTTTACTGAGCAGTCCAACTATGTACAGGTTTCAGTTAGTTCCACATGTAAAAGGTTGGTAACAGGCAGGCTTCATACAAATGGCAGGCAAAGTCTTTGCAAGATGCTCACAGATCAGGCTGTACTTTCCTCAGAATCCTGTCTGTCTTTCTCCAAGGCCCGTATGCCCTATAGCTGGCTTTATCCTTGGGTAGGGAAAACTTCCTCTGTTATAAATCCTCTTGCTGTAAATATCCTTCTGCCCTTCAGCTTTCTACTTGGCTGGAATACAGTGGCTCTGCTCTGTACTTTTCAAGGTGCTAGATATCTTCAGGAGGCAAACCCTTCTCCTGGATTAACTTCTGAGCTTGTCTGGCTCAGGAACTTCAGGCAGGCTGAACTAAGCTACTTAGCCTCCTGGATTAAACTGCACTAACTCTTTCCTGTCTGGGCCTAACTATATATTCTAGGGGGTTCCCTAGCTCCCTCTACAGCTTGGGAGGAGAAACTACACCCATAACTGGCCTGGTACACAGGAATTAACATGGCATTACAATGCAATACAAAATACCATTCTCCCACAGGAGTTGGGAGCAACATAACCCTTAGTAGTGCCCACCTTTACGTAGTGGGACACTACACTACAACATGTTAAGTGTATGTATCTTGTCATCTTGTGTAATCTAACATTGCATCCTTCATTATGTGCATTTTCTATTCCTGTTTCATAAATTTGCTGTAATTTTCCATGTTCACCAGCAGGTGGCAGCAATGTTAGCAGGATCTTAGTAACAGTTTAGCGTTTCTAAACTGGAATAGTTCATTCCAGTTTAGCTCCCCCCTCTTTGAGCAGAAGTGGGCTGGCCCATGTCCTGTCTCATGGGGAGGAGAAGGAAGTTATAGTTAGTGTACCAGCTACCCCTCCTTGGGGAAGGCTGTGTTGGTAGGAGCTCCCAGAAATAGGGATCCCAACCCAGGATCATGCCTCAGCTGAGGCCAAAGATCACCCTTCACAGTCTGAGCCTTTCAGCCTCAACTGTCGACAAGCAAGCAGCACCTCCAGTCCTCCAGGAAGAGCCATTCCCTGTGAGCATAACTGTGAGTACTTATCCAGAGACCAGTAATAGCCAAATTCCTCCTCAGCTAGTCAGGCCGACACCAAGCAGAGGATAGACAGAGCAGAAGATAGATTCCTGCCATATTCTCCCGGCACATGATAGGAGCAGAAGAGATATTGATCCCTGCCATACATTGCCAAATACCTGCTGGGACCTAAAGACTAATGTTGTATCTCGTATGGATTTATGCTTCCTTCAGTAAAGACAAGTTGAATTATATTACCAGTCTGGATCTCATTTACTGCTACCAAAATCCTCAATTACTCCTACTAGCAACACTCATTTATTGCAAGTGAGCCAGGATCAAGGAGTCCAGCCGTACCAAGGTAGGAGACACCGTTGACACTATACCTGCATTCCTAACCTGGTACGTGAGTGGCAACACCTTAAAGGGCCCTGAGACTGTAACCTGCGCACGCTGCAATTGGCGTCACGAACAAAACTCTTAACTATCATTTACACCTGACCCAGTATGTGCATATTGTTGCGCCAGTGTGCATTAGTCCAATCCGGCTTACTGCATATGTCTGAACCCGGACAACACCTTTAAGGTTCTGCAGATATTTTCATGTGGTCCTCAAATGCCCTCAATTATGTTAAAAGGGGGTTTTCATCAAAGTTTTACTTTTATGGTCTGTTAGAGAGAAAATGAAAGGGGCTTTCCATTACACAACTATTAGATTGGTAGGAGTCTGACTCTTGAACCCCAACGACTAGCTGTTTTTACCAGTTGCAGCACCCGAGCCAGGCACCAGAACCACATGGCTCTGTACATTGTGTAGTGGTCATGTCTGGTTAAGGGCTCATTCAGACAATCCTATCTGTTTTGCGGTCCGCAAATTGCGGATCCGCAAAACACAGATACCAGCAGTGTGTGTTCTGCATTTTGCGAAATGGAACGACCAGCCCTATGATAGAAATGTCTATTCTTGGCCACAATTGCGGACAAGGATCGTACATGTTCTATCTTTTTGAGGGGCCATGGAAAATTGCGGAATGGATGCAAATACAAATATACGGTTGTCTGAATAAGCCCTAATGGTAATGGTTTCCTGTTCCTCAGCTCCAGTAGTTAGACCACCACAATCAGATATTGATGACCTACCATAAGGATAGACCGTCAAAAAGTAAGTCATGAAAAAAAAAAACTTTGGCTACTTTCACACTAGCGTTAATATTTTCCGGTATTGAGGTCCGTCATAGGGTCTCAATACCAGAAAAGAACGCTTCAGTTTTGTCCCCATTCATTGTCAATGGGGTCAAAACATAACTGAACAGAATGGAATGCTACAAAATGCAGTTGCGGTTTTCTTTCTGTCCTGGGATGCGGAGCAATAGAAAACGGATCCGTCCTCCACTGACTTTCAATGGAGTTCATGACGGATCCGTCTTCGCAATGTTAAAGATAATACAACCGGATCCTTTCATAACGGATGCAGACGGTTGTATTATCAGTAAGGCCTCATGCCCACGACCGTGGTGTGTTTTGCGGTCCACAAAACACAGATGGCGTCCGTGCACTTTCCGCAATTTGCGGAACGGCACGGACAGCCTTCAATATAAATGCCTATTCTTGTCCGCAAAGCGCGGACAAGAATAGGATATGTTATTTTTTTTGCGGGGCTACGTAACGGAGCAACGGATGCGGACAGCACACAGAGTGCTGTCCGCATTTTTTGCAGCCCCATTGAAGTGAATGGGTCCGCATCCGAGCCGCCAAAACGCGGCTCGGATGCAGACCAAAACAACGGCCGTGTGCATGAGGCCTAATGGAAGCATTTTTGCTGAACCCTGCCGGATCCAACAAAAACACTAGTGTGAAAGTAACCTTAAAAAGGTTCTCTGCTCTGTACAATCCCTACTTTTAGAAGGTCAGAAAGTGCCCCCTAGTGGGACGCCCAGCAATCAGCTAAGAGCGGAAATCTGGCAGTAAGTGCTTAATTTCCCTTCAGCACTACCACAGGAGAAATTAACCCTGTACTGATTATCTCAAGCTGAGCTCGGCATGAAAAAAAAGACCACTGCTGTTTTTCCCACATATACGATGCAGATGGAAATGTAGGCTGTCTGGATGATGCAGAAAATGAAGGATGGAAGCACAGTAAAATTTGCAGCTACAATAGACTTTACTGTTCATATGTACATGTTATGTTCTCCATAGGAGGGCACAATACACACATGCTTGGTGGTTGCAATCTCTCAATATGAGGGTAATTTTTTTTTATCAAGAAAACACTGATGAGAACAAGTCTTTTGTATGATGTCTGCCATCTTGTGGGCAAAAGAATTATAACTACTGTTATGCTGAGCTGTTGCATAAAGGCTTGTTCACTCTAAGGCCTCCTGCACATGACCGTAGGTGTCCCATTGCCGTATTGCGGACCACATATGCAGATCCGCAATACACGGGCACCGTTCTGTGTGCATTCCGCATCACGGATGCGGACCCGTTGACTTGAATGGGATCCGCAAATCCAGAGAGATGCGGAATGGTGTGTAACGGAACCCTACGGAAGCACTACAGAGTGCTTCCATGGGGTTTTGTCCCGTACTTCCGTTCCGCAAAAAGATAGAACATTTCCTATCCTTTTGCAGAACGGGTGGATCGCGGACCCATTAAAGTGAATGGGTCCGCGATCCGCTGCGGCTGCCTCGCGATCGGCGTTCCTGCATTGCGTCTCGCAATTTGCGGGCCGCAGCACGGCCACAGGGCGCACACGTTCATGTGCAGGAAGCCTAAGGGTCCATTCACACGACCATAGGCTGTCCATGCCCTTGTTGCAGACCACAAACGGTGGTTCCACAATATACAGGCACCGGCCTTGTGAATCACGTATCACGTATGTAGACCCTTTGACTTGAATGGGTTCGCAATCTGCAAGATACTGCACAGTGCGGAGCGGAGACACGGATCGGAAGCACTCGGAAACGCTTCCGTGGCATTTTTGGTTCGTGCCTCCTCACTGTGAAACACAGGATAGGACATGTCCTATCTTTTGCCGTATATTGCGGGTCGCAGACCTATTCAAGTGATAGCTTACATTTGTGTGAATGTATCCTAACGTCTAGTCCACACTTTTAGTGATTTGGTCAGTGATTTCCATCAGTTATTGTGAGCCAAAACCAGGAGTGGGTCAAAGCCACAGAACAGGCGCAGATCTTTCCATTATATGTTGTCTCTGTAGAGGCTCCAATCCTGGTTTTGGCTCACAATCACTGATCATTGACCAAATAGTGATGTGTGTACTAAGCCTAAGGCCTCTTGTACACCACCGTTGTGCGGCCGCTCCTTGCCAATGCACGAGCCCCATCCGTGCGGTAGCCGCGACGGATCCAGACCCATTCAACTTGAATGGGTCCGTGATTCGTCTGCACCATAAAAAAATAGAACAAGTTGTATTTTTTCCCTTCACTGTAGCTATGTCCAGATGTTGCTCCCTTCACAGTAGTAATGCCCGGATGTGCCACCTTCACAGTAGTTATGCCCAGATGTACCCCCTTCACAGTAGTTATGCTCATATGTGTCCCCTTCATAACATTTATGCCCAAATGTGCCCCCCTTCACAGCAGTTATGCACAGATGTGCCCCTTCACAGTAGTTATACCCAGATGTGCCTACTTCACAGTTGTTATGCCTATGTGTGTCCCCTTCAAAGTAGCAATGCCCACGTGTGCCCCATCACAATAGTTATGCCTAGATGTGGCCCCTACACAGCAGCTATACCCACTTGTTCCCCTTTCACAGTAGCTATGCCCAGATGTGCCCCCTTCACAGTAGCTATGCCCACTTGTGCCCCCTTCACAGTAGTTATGCCCAGATGTGCCTCCTTCACAGTAGTTATGCCCAGATGTGCCCCCTTCACATGAATGGAAAAATAAAAAAAACAGTAAATACTCACCTAGTTCCTCCGATGATCATCACTGCTCACCCTGCACTCCTTAGCAGCAGGCAGGATATGGTCACACATTGTGCTTCTGGGCTGTGTAAGAAGAGCAGAGTTGATTCCTGGGCCTCCGCATCCCTCCTATACAGCCCAGAAGTGTTATGTCCGACCACATCGTGGCTGCTGGGGAGCACCTGTTGCTGAGCTGAATGGTGAAGCAGGGAGCAGATGACTATTCACCATTACAAGCAACTGTCATATGGATGCAGACACAGCTGAGAGAGGGACATACCTCAGCCGCTCCAGGACCACAGGACAGCCACCAACTGTCCCGCCAGATCCAGGATGGTTGGGAGGTATGCAGAAATGCAGGGCCATGTCAGTAATCAGAAGGATGGCTCATAAGACACCTCACAGACTCCACAGCATGTTCAGCACTGAAGACTCAAGGATATATATACACTCACCTAAAGAATTATTAGGAACACCATACTAATACGGTGTTGGACCCCCTTTTGCCTTCAGAACTGCCTTAATTCTACGTGGCATTGATTCAACAAGGTGCTGATAGCATTCTTTAGAAATGTTGGCCCAAATTGATAGGATAGCATCTTGCAGTTGATGGAGATTTGAGGGATGCACATCCAGGGCACGAAGCTCCCGTTCCACCACATCCCAAAGATGCTCTATTGGGTTGAGATCTGGTGACTGTGGGGGCCATTTTAGTACAGTGAACTCATTGTCATGTTCAAGAAACCAATTTGAAATGATTCGAGCTTTGTGACATGGTGCATTATCCTGCTGGAAGTAGCCATCAGAGGATGGATACATGTTCTCATTATGTTTACGCCAAATTCGGACTCTACCATTTGAATGTCTCAACAGAAATCGAGACTCATCAGACCAGGCAACATTTTTCCAGTCTTCAACAGTCCAATTTTGGTGAGCTCGTGCAAATTGTAGCCTCTTTTTCCTATTTGTAGTGGAGATGAGTGGTACCCGGTGGGGTCTTCTGCTGTTGTAGCCCATCCGCCTCAAGGTTGTGCGTGTTGTGGCTTCACAAATGCTTTGCTGCATACCTCGGTTGTAACGAGTGGTTATTTCAGTCAACGTTGCTCTTCTATCAGCTTGAATCAGTCGGCCCATTCCCCTCTGACCTCTAGCATCCACAAGGCATTTTTGCCCACAGGACTGCCGCATACTGGATGTTTTTTTTCCTTTTCACACCATTCTTTGTAAACCCTAGAAATGGTTGTGCGTGAAAATCCCAGTAACTGAGCAGATTGTGAAATACTCAGACCGGCCCGTCTGGCACCAACAACCATGCCACGCTCAAAATTGCTTAAATCACCTTTCTTTCCCATTCTGACATTCAGTCTGGAGTTCAGGAGATTGTCTTGACCAGGACCACATCCCTAAATGCATTGAAGCAACTGCCATGTGATTGGTTGGCTAGATAATTGCATTAATGAGAAATAGAACAGGTGTTCCTAATAATTCTTTAGGTGAGTGTATATAGGGGTTAAACCAGGGCCCCGGTGCCTGAAGGGAACCAACAGTCGATCTGCCACATTGGAATGCTCAGATTTGGTGCTGCACTTTTTATGTATGAAGAGCCTGTCCCAGTATCTAACTGCTGTGTATCTACAGAGGAGGGTAGAACCAAAGCTCAGGAGTAAGCTGGGGAAGCTGTTTCAGGCTGCATGCCTCCCCCTAACTGAACATTTGGCCACTGGAGCTGAGTCTGGCACCACATAAAGTTCAGGCAGTATCCTAGCATCCTGTGGTTAGGGCACCACATACATTTGAGGACAAAATTATTAGCACCCCTCCCCCCCCCCCATGACGAATTCATTGTTTTAAATGTATTTCCCAAGTGCTGTTAAATAGCGCAAATAACTTTTAACACAACAAAATCCCAGTTTTATGTTGAAGGATTACATAATTTTACTTTGCCCACAGAAATTACATTATTTCACACAAAAAAAAAACTACCACGGTCAAAATTATTACCCTCCCTGATGCTTTTGGTTAATTGTGCATCCTTTTTGCTGGATAAGAACCTGCACTTGTTTTCTGTAGTTTTCAACAAATCTCTGACACATCTTCTGAGGAATCCTAGCCGATTCTTATTTGGCAAATCTCTCACGCTCCTCCAGATTTGATGGCCTTCTGGCATGAACCGTCTTCTTCAGTTCACCCCACAGATTTTCAATAGGATTCAAGTCAGAGCTTTGAGAAGGGCAGTCAATAATGTTCACTTTGGACTTCTGGAGGTAGTTCTACACTAGGAGACATGTATGTTTTGGGTTGTTGTCATGCTGGAAGAGGAAACGACAACCCAGACCACGTTTTGCTGCTGACTGCTTAAGGTTTTCTTTCAAAATCTTCACATATCCTTCTTTCTTTAGGATTCCTTCCACCTTGACGAGATTCTCAGGTCCAGATGCACTGACGTATCCCCATAGCATAATACTCCCCTCACCGTGTTTCACTGTGGGGATGGTGTTCTTTGGGTTATAAGCCTCTTCCTTTTTCCTCCAAACATAAGCAATGTCTCTATGGCCAAAGAGCTGTTGTTGTGTCTCTGACATTTAGCATAAACCATTCCTGTCTTCCAAATCAGAGGACTGTTCTTTGTAGTCTAACTTGCTTATTGGTAAAACAGGAGTATTTGATTGATTGATCAATTGATTGGTAAAACTATAAGAATACAAATCACATGAATAAGTATATAGCATAGCATGTACTGTAACATTTGCATAACACTGAAGCACTTTGTAAAATGGCTGCCTAACATAGGACTTCATGTCTAACATCTAACAGTTATAACAACTTCCTTGAGTAACAATAGTAGCTAGCTGAACAACTCTGCATAACATAATGTCCCTTAAACAAAGATAGATCTCTCACCAGATATGCTTTTACAAGGATGGTGGAGTTGAAGAAGGAGATATGTAGAGGACAGCTCTGTACTGTGTCCTATAGACTTCTCTTTCCCAGGATGCTTTGCACTCCCACAATGCTTTGCACCACCCACAATGCAGCAGTCTTTGTAACAAGAAAAATAAAGTGTAATACAATTTAACATCGCTAGATGTGCTATAACCACACTAATCACTACAGAAATAGCAAAACTGAGGAAAACGTGATCTGTAATGATTTTTCCTAACCCTGCTGGGCAGAACACTTCCACTATGCATAATATATCTCCAGGTTGTCCTTAGCCTACTTCAGTCTGGCTTAAAAGTGTCTTTTCTGCAGAAGTGGAGTTTTTCTTGGTCTGCAACCTCGCAATTTATTTTTGAGACAAGTCGTTCACTAGTGTCTTGGCAGTTGTTCTGAGGTCTTTAGACACATCTCTCGATAGTTTTCTTTCCAGGGTCTTTGAAATCTTGCGCTTCCTATGTCTGCCAGGCTTGTTCTGTATTGTATTGCTTTCTTTGAATTTCTTGATAATACTTCTCACTCCAATTCTTGACACTTGTAAACGCTGTGATAACCTTGTATATCCTCTTTCTTTGTAAGCATCAATGATTTTTTTCTCATGTCTTCTTTTGTTTTTGCCATGATGTTTTCTCAAGTGACAGCTCAAAGACTAAAGGCCCTATTACACCAAGCGACTGTTAAATAATATGTGATATAATATTAATTGGTATTTAATATAAAGCATTTATTACAGTACACACTGACACCATTTATAGTGATACACAAGGGCCATGGGAGGTCTGTATGAGAATGTCAAGACCTATATTTGAAGTCTCCATACAGTATATGACAATTGTGAGAGGCAGCTATCTTTCAGGGGATCATCCTCACAGATACGGCTTCAGGACACCAGGTTTCAGGTCCAAACAGTGCATTTATTGTGGCACACCAGCACAAGCAAAACAACAAAAAAAATTAACACTCGCCCGTCCAGGCTCTAACTAATACATTATATCCCTGACTCACCTAAGTCACCAGTCACAGACACGTGAACCCATGCGGCTTTCCCAGCCTAATGTCCATTAGCCTCCTGACTGTTACCCCACCGGTGTCTTTTGGGGGATTGTGGTCTAGTCGTCCGCCCGACGCTGACCATGCTACCCTTACTCCTAGGCATTGCAGGACCCCCCAAACCTCAGGCTAATCCCAGCCTCGTGGTCTCTCAGCACTCCCAGCTCAGTCCACACACAGAACCACTCCAGGCTTCTGTACAACACGAGACACACCCCCTCTCACTCTGAGGATTCCTTTATCCCCAGGTGATTACTGCACCTGGTCTTGCTTCAGACCTGGTGATTGTGGGGAAGACACAGCAAATACTTCCATATATCTAGTAACAACCATGAGGCCTGTTACTGCCTCACACAATGTAGAAGCACACACATTAGTAAGACACACCTGTATCTATGGTATAAATGATTGGCAGAGACAGGCAAGGGCGTCGTCTTCTTACACTGAGATTCCTACCCTTCAACAAAGATACTTTAATGGACTTTCATATTCACACATGGACAATAGATTAAAACTTCCTAAACTATTTTTGTAAGTAATCAACTTTTATGAAGACTTATGGATCCGTGTTTCCGCAAAAACCTTCCGTTTGTACCAAAGTGCTTCCGAATCCGTTCCGTTTTTCAGTTTTTTTGCAAAAAAAGAAAAAAGGAGGGCAAATAGATGTTGCTAGGGTACCAAAGAAGAAGAAAAAAGATGTTAAAACAGAGGACATGTGATAGAACAGGTGCCATTTTATTGTGCTTTTGGTGTCGTTTGGAGCTGTGTAAGAAACCTCTGTTTCTCAGCGATCATAATGGCAGAAGACCTAAGGGATAATGTACTACTCCACTGGCTTATTTCTCTGCGATTCAGACGGCAATCATCAATGCTGGACAAAGAACTGGGGAGGAAGAGGAGACGGCAGTGGGTCCATCCGATAGTTGCTCAGCGCCTACAGAAAAGACAATTCCCCACCTTGTTTAATGATCTGCGACAGGACTCCAATAAGTTCAAAACTTACTGCCGGTTGTCCATGGAAACATTCGACCATCTCCTGGTCTCTCTTCACCCTGACCTCAGTTTCCGGGACACTAGTATGCGGCCCTGCATCTCTCCTGAGCAAAGGCTGATAGTCACCTTGAATTACCGTAAGTGAATTTTTACCATTTGAAATACCATATATTGCTTAATAATATATGAAAATGATTGTTAGAAAACTAAATACTCTTTCTTTTCTTTTTTTATATTTTTCAGATTCCTTGCTACTGGGAGGGAACTCATTCACTTCTTTGCATTTTGAGTTTCTCCTTGGAATCTCTACAATCTCTGAGATTGTCTGCCATACCTGCAAAGTTATGTGGCAGCGTCTCAGAGAAGCAGTGATGCCCATCCCCAAGGCGGAACATTGGCAAACTATGGCCGAGGGATTTTACCAATCTGCGCAGTTTCCTAACTGCATTGGGGCACTGGACGGTAAGCATATCCGTATAAATAAGCCCCCTCACTCAGGGTCCCGGTACTTCAATTACAAACAATATTTTTTTGTAATTGTGTATATCGGGGCCTATGGGAGCACTTCAGACGCCCGCATCTTTAGTGCTTCCAGAATGGGTGAACGGCTTCAGACAAACCAGCTTGCCCTGGCAGAGCACAGTAGACTTCCCGGATCTGCAGGTCCGCCGGCTCCATTTGTGATCGTGGCAGACGAAGGATTCACATTGTCACCCCACTTGATGCGGCCCTTCCCTAGACGCGATCTGGATGACCGGAAGCGCATCTTCAACTATCGCTTGACTGGCGCCCGTCGGTATGTGGAGTGCGCTTTCGGAATACTGTCCACTAAGTGGAGAGTATTCTTGTCATCTATACAGATAAATCCGGAGAATGCCACTCTGGTGATACAGGCTTGTGTACTACTACACAACTTCACCAGGATCCACGATGCCTTCACAGATGCAGAATTGGGCCTAAATATGACATCTCCTGTCAGTTTAGACCTGAGCCGTCCTGGACGACCTGGAACAGCTGGACTAGCTGTTCGGGAACTCTATGCCGACTACTTCTGCAGCCCTGAGGGGGCATTGTCGTGGCAGTTGGATGCCATCCGTGGAAGACATTGATTTCAGCTGGAATCTGGTTTACATTTTTTTTAAAATATATATTTTCTTAGTTTAGTTAGATCCCCTGTTGTTAGTTTTGTTAGTTTAGATTATGGAACTCGCAAGAGAAAGAGTACCCTTGACGTGGTCTTGCAGGCTGAGGTATTTTGTAATATCCAAATTTTTGGTGAAAACACCTTCTAATATCTCATTTATGATTACATCCTAAAAATGATGATTTTTATTGTTTGTATTAAGCTAAATTCTGTACATGCATTCTAGTGATTTAAACAATGCGAGCCATCATGTACTGTATAATTTAAAGCTGATATTTCATCTAGAATTAATAAGTTATTGACCTACAGAAATAGTAGTTCTTTAATATAAAATGTATTCCAAAATTTTTGTAAAAATAAAAAATATACCGACATCTGCATGTTCCGTTGTTGGAACAGCCAGCCAAATCCGTGCTGAATCTATACAACTGTGCTGCTAGATTTCTGCTCCAGCCCCATTCACTGTAATGGAATAGTGCAGGAGTGAATGGGGCCAGTGCAGAAATCAAACACCACATTGATCTACCTTAATGGATCCAGAAGGCTGATCCCCCGCAGGAACACGGATCCTGCTACCGCCATTGTGAAAGTTATAAAAAATATATATATTTTTTTAAAAAGACGTTCGATATCATCAGAATTTTTTTTTTTATAAACATTAAACGTTAACAATATATTAATTTAAGATAATAATACTATCTGGAAATATAAATGATTTTTTAATAAAATAATTTTTTAAATATCAACAATTCCCTGGTAAAAGGGCCCGGTGTATGGATAACAGGGGGTTCTGGCCTATGGAACCTGGAACCGGAGTACTAAGCACGTTTGCCGAAATTTCCGGAGATGTCGTTATCATGGGTTCACTTGTATAATTTCCTCTCTGGTATCTTCTGGCGGTGCTTGAGAGGGCTCTTGGGAAAGATTCCCTGTCGCTTCTGGATTTAGAGTGGAATCCGATAAAAGATTATCAACAGTTCTATAAAGAAAAAATATATATTTTAATTCTATATAAATATACATATAAATCAGTTCAAATAACGTGCTAAAATTGAACAGTAGTAGAACCGCTTCTTGACTGGACAGTGCATAGCGCGTGCACAATAAAATAGTCTAAACAAACTTACGAAACCTGAAAAAAAAAAAAGATGGCAAACTATCATTTAAAAATGTATAAATTATGTAAATAACAGTAATGCTCTATTCTTAATCATTTTCTGCCTCTCTGCAGCAGTGGTCTTCCTATAGGGCAGTCATGTCCAACCTGCAGCCCTCCTGCTACAGTAAAACTACAACTCCCAGCTTTCCTAGATAGCTTACAGCTTTTAGGGCATGCTTGGAGTTGTAGTTTTTCTGCAGTTGGCGTGGCGCAGGTTGGACATGACTGCTATTGGGGCTTTGTGTTATATACGGGTAGTCAGGCTGCTGACACCCTGCTATTGAACTTGTGTGGCCCTGTTCACATATCAGTTTTTTGATCACTTATTTCTATATTGAGCCAAAACCAATTGTGGGTCAAAAACTCAGAACAGGTGCAGTTCTTTTCATTATTCCTAATCTCTGAGTAGCCTCCACTCCAGGTTTTGGCTCACAAAAAAAGTTGAAAATAAATGATCAATTTAATGACGTCTGAACAAGGCCTGTCTGAAGCGCTATGTCCGTATAGGTCGCCTGCCATGCATGACCAGTGCAAAACTGGGTACACACACATGGACACAGCGCTATCACACAGAAATTTTATTACATTGGAGATATATAATAAAAAAATATATATAAACTCTTACCTCCTTAAATCCATAATGGGCTTTAAAAAATCCAGTTGACGGGTATATAAATATGTTTTTTTTTTAATGACCCATCGCCACTGCGTAGCTTTAGATTTTGTTCTCGCCGATATTGGTCTCGGCAAGAGTACCACCGTTTTTTCAAGTCTTTGACTGTAAAAAATAAGAAAAAAAACATTTTTATTAATAATTTTATAAGAGACTAGCACAATCCTTGCCGCTGCCGCAATCAATTCAAAACCAATTTTGCTATAATGCCTCCATGAGCCATCTGAATAAATAACAAAATCCATATGACCCTATCAGCGCATATACCACATACAGTTGCAAGAAAACGTATGTGAACCCTTTGGAATGATATGGATTTCTGTACAAATTGGTCATAAAATGTGATCTGATCTTCAACTAAGTCACAACAATAGACAATTACAGTCTGCTTAAACTAATAACACACACACAATTAAATGTTACCATGTTTTTATTGAACACACCATGTAAACATTCACAGTGCAGGTGGAAAAAGTATGTGAACCCCTAGACTAATGACATCTCCAAGAGCTAATTGGAGTGAGGTTCGGCTATCTGGCGCCAAATGGACACAAAACCCGTTAATTAAAAACAATTGATTTATTCCTCATAAATAAAACCAAATAGATGTAGCCTTACATGTCTTACCCCACAGTTTTTTCAATTTATTGTTCACCGGTGACTTACCTCAGTTACATTTTTTAACTACATTTTTTAACTTTATTTTGATGATTACATTTTTAACCTTATTTTGATTCCTACATAATTTTTTTTATTTTTTGTCTCATTTTTATTTTTAATAATTTTTTATTGTCTATTATCTATGTAATATCATGGTATTTATCTAATAAGACATTTGGTCTGGTGTAAGGCTACATTTATTTGGTTTTTTATATGAGGAATAAATCAATTGTTTTTAATTAACGGGTTTTGTGTCCATTTGGCGCCAGATAGCCGAGTGCCCCCATTCACCTTTACACACTCACATCTTCGAGATATTGCAATTGGTGAGCTACCATACCGCTATATAAAGCTTGAGAAGGGGAAAGAGTGAACTCAAAAATAATTTTCAAGCTTTAATAAGTCAGAGAATCTAAGAAGAATCTTCTGAAGGAGGACAAGTGCCAGACGTACCAAGACGTTCTGATGACAGAAGCCCAGCCTTGAATCTACTGAGGTTGTGAGTATGGAAATAATAAATTCTATTGCTGATAAGAGTAGCTTACAATTTACGTTTATGGCTACTAAACAGTTAGATATGCAGATGATATGGTTTGATTTATATGGAGAATGTGAACAGGAAAATAAGAATATAGACTGAAAGCATATTTTAGGCTACTTTCACACTCGCGTTTTGGCTTTCTGTTTGTGAGATCCTCATGGATTCTCACAAGCGGTCCAAAACGGATTAGTTTTGCCCTAATGCATTCTGAATAGAAAAGGATCCGCTCAGAATGCATCAGTTTGCCTTCGTTTAGTCACCATTCCGCTCTGGAGACGGACACCAAAACGCTGTCTGCAGCAAATTGCTGTCCGCTTGACGAAACTGAGCCTCTGGCACAATACAAAACGGATCCGTCTCCCATTGACTTTCAATGGAGTTCATGACGCATCTGTCTTGGCTATGTTACAGATAATACAAATGGATCCGTTCATGACGGATGCATGCGGTTGTATTATTGTAACGGATCCGTTTTTGAAGATCCATGACGGATCCGCCATAAACACGAGTGTGAAAGTAGCCTTAGTCAGGAAAGAGAAAATAAGGAATATTGTCCATATGGTGAAGGTCTTTAACCCCTTAATGACACAGGGCGTACAGGTACGCCCTGATGTCCTGGTACTTAAGGACACAGGGCGTACCCATACATCCTGTGTAGTTTTGATCACTGCCGCACGGCCGGCAGTGATCGGAACGGGGTGCCTGTTAGCAGGCACCCTGTGACAATGCTTAGGGGGGTCCTGTGACCCCCCCCGCATTGCCGATCGCTACAAACCGCAGGTCAATTCAGACCTGCGGTTTGTAGCGCTTATGCAAGTTTCTGATCAGAAACCTCAAAGTGCCTGTATTTCGATGTTAACCCCCCTGCAGCCCTCTGTGTTTTTGTGCCTGCGGGCACAGCGGGGGGGGGGGGGGGGGATTGCGGGCGGTGCGGGAGGCAGGCGGAAGGCGGGCGGAAGTGTGGGGGGTGGTGGGGTTTACTCTCAGGATGACCGAGCGGTTGAATCAGAGTGTCAGCTCATTGCTGACACTCTGATTCAAACGGCTGACATCTGTGCATATGTCAGCCGTTTTAACCCCTTCCATGCCGTGGTCCGTAGGGACCGCTGTATGGAAGAGGTGAAGAGGGAGAGAGCTCCCTCTCCCATCGGGGGGCTGCTGTGCCTTTGCAGCCCCCGGACAGGATGGGGTCACAGAGGGAGAGAGCCCCCCTCCCTCCCCTTCCCCGTCTGCTCAGTTGTGGCAGACGGTGAAGGTTCCCATGGCAACAGGACGCCTTCTTAGGCATCCTGCTGTCCATGGTGCTGAACAGATCCGTGCTAAAGGCAGAGATCTGTTCAGACAAAGTGTGGGTAAAATACAGTGCAGTACACTATATAGTGTACTGTACTGTATTATACAGACATCAGACCCACTGGATCTTCAAGAACCAAGTGGGTCTGGGTAAAAAAAAATGTTAAAAAATGTAAAAACACATTTATCCCTGATTAAAAAAAATTCCCTACACATGTTATATATCACCACGTCCGTAACGACCTGATATATAAAACGGTCATGTTACATTCCCCGCACGGTGAACGCCATAAAAAAAATAAAATAAAAAAACTATGGCTCTCAGACTATGGAGACACTAAAACAAGTTTTTTTGGTTTCAAAAATGATATTATTGTGTAAAACCTTAATAAATAAAGAAAGGTACACATATGAGGTATTGCCGTGTCCGTAAGAACCTGCTCTATAAAAATATCACATGATCTAACTGCTCAGGTGAACAACAATAAAAAAAGTGTAATAGCAAGCAATCAAAAAGGTATATGCACCCCAAAATCATACCATTAAAACAGTCATCTCATCCTGCAAAAAATTAGACCCTAACTAAGACAATCACCCAAAAAATAAAAAAAACTATGGCTCTCAGACTATGGAGACACTAAAATGATTTTTTTTTGTTTAAAAAATATTATTGTGTAAAACTTAAATAAATTTTAAAAAGTTAACATATTAGGTATCCCTGCGTCCGTAACAACCTGCTCTATAAAAATAGCACATGATCTAATCTGTCAGATGAACGTTGTAAATAATAAAAAATAAAAACGGGGCCAAAACAGGTATTTTTGGGCAAATTTTCCATTTTAATCCATATTTTCCCGTAACAAAGCAAGGGTTAACAGCCAAACAAAACTCTATATTTATTGCCCTGATTCTTTAGTTTACAGAAACACTCCATATGTGGTCGTAAACTGCTGTATGGCCACACGGCAAGGCGCAGAAGGAAAGGAATGCCATATGGATTTTGGAAGGCAGTTTTGGCTGGACTTGTTTTTTGACACCATGTCCCATTTGAAGCCCCCCCTGATGCACCCTAGAGTAGAAACTACAAAAAGTGACCCCATTTAAGAAACTACACCCCTCAAGGTATTAAAAATTGATTTTACTAACTTTGTTAACCCTTTAAGTGTTACACAAGAGTCAATGGCAAAAGGAGATGAAATTTCAGAATTTCTATTTTTTGTTACTTTGCTTCACAAAAAGTGTAATATAGAGCAACCAAAAATGTACCCTAAAATAGTACCAAAAAAACTGCCACCTTATCCCGTAGTTTCCAAAATGGGGTCACGTTTGTGGAGTTTCTACTCTAGGGGTGCATCAGGGGGCTTCAAATGGGACATGGTGTAAATAAACCAGTCCAGCGAAATCTGCCTTCCAAAAACCACACGGCGTTCCTTTCCCTCTACGCCCTGACGTGGGGCCGTAGAGTGGTGTACGACTACATATCGGGTGTTTCTGTAAACCGCAGAGTCAGGGCAATAAATATTGATTTTTGTTTGACTGTTAACCCTTGCTTTGTTAGTGGAAAAAATGGATTAAAACTGAAAATTTGGCAAAAAATTTAAATTCTGAAATTTCATCTCCATTTGCCATCAACTCTTGGGGAACACCTAAGGGGTTAATGATGTTTTTAAAATCTGTTTTGATTACCTTGAGGGGTGTAGTTTCTAGAATGGGGTCACTTTTGGTAGTAGACATATGGGGAATGTAAACTAATAACTATTTTTGGAGGTATTACTATGTATTATAGAAGTAGAGAAAATGAAACTTGGAAATTTGCAAATTTTTCCAAATTTTTTGTAAATTTGGTATTTTTTTATAAATGAAAATGAGTTTTTTTGACTCCATTTTACCATTGTTATGAAGTAAAATATGTGACGACAAAACAAAATCAGAATGGCCTGGATAAGTCAAAGCGTTTTAAAGTTATCACCACTTAAAGTGACACTGGTCAGATTTGCAAAAAATGGCCTGGTCCTTAAGGTGAAATAGGGCTGTGTCCTTAAGGGGTTAACAGATTAGTGTCAGATAATTGTACCAGTGAAGTTTCAACCACAGACGATGTTATCTGTTAAGATGCATCAACTAAGGGTGGAATTGGCAATAAAGTAGAGGAAAGTAAGAATAATGATGATTTGAGAACTCAGCAGAATGAGATGAAACACATATGTATGATCTCTGCTGAAGGTGACCATAATCGTATAGATGAGGAAGGGTCAGTACAACAAGAGAAGACATTGCAGATCTCTGCTGAAGGTGACTTTGTGTCAGTAGACAATGACAAGTCTATACACCAGAAGACATTGCATATTAAAGAGGCCAGCTTAAAATTAAAATTGCAGAAGCAGTTAATTAAAATATGCAAAGAAATCCCCACATATGATGCAAGCCTCCATGTGTGCAGGAATTCTGAGATTTTTGAGAGCCATGCAGATAGATTCAAATGAACAAAGGAATCGATTATTTAGATTGTGGCTTCCTGTGAATTTTTCTAGGAGTCTAGCAATGAAACAGGTTGATGATAATGATTCAAACGTGTGGCTTTTTCATAATCATATTCAAAGATTAAAAGAGCTGATTTGGTGCACTAGAAGTGACAGCATGCCCACATATGAAATTCTAAAGGAATTAAAAATTGGCAGAAAGGAATCCACATTTGGATTTATGTCCATGTTTGAACGGACATACAAAACGGTTATTGAGAATGCCAAACCTTCACATATCATTCACATGTTTGTTAGAAAGTACACATTTTTAGAGCCTTCTATATTAGTGTCGGCATCAGAGAAACAATCATTATTTCAAGCTGCAAAGTTTCTGGACATTATAAGGAAAAATATGAAGCTGAACATGTCTCCATCACATATCAGAAGTATAGATAGAACATTGGTAGGTGTAAAAATAGACAGAATCCAGCCTAAGAAGACCCAAATATCATATACATGTAAAAGAAGCAAAGATACTCTTTATGAGGAACGCAGAAAGTTACATGTAATGTTTACACCCTATAATATGATAAAATCGGCAATCTACAAATAGACCGACTCCAGAGCAGGATGATCTACAGAGGGAACAAGGTCAGATTTCTAAGGTAGATACCAGTCTAGAGACCTAAGATAAAGACATTCAAAACCAGATGAGCTCTAAATGTGATTATCCTGCATTATTGATGAAAATTTTAAGAAAATGCAGTTAATGGATTTCTTAAATGAATTAAAAGATTTGGACATTTCTAAACCAGTCACATTGAGCAGGATATTCTGGGATCTCATCAATAGAGAAGTTATAAGAAGAGGTTTAAGCATTAAGTCTATTGGAGACAGACATATTGGTTTTGGCCTGGATAAGGATAAGATTTAGTTTTTTCATTAAAATTAGCAAAATAAAAGTTCTGATTAACTATAAGACAAAGTATGATATAATTACTATATGGTATACATAAGTATACAGAGGAATGTGATGCTTATTGTAAGATCAGCACATTGTAGGATAAAACATGCATTTGGATTATGGCTCCATCCTTTCTTCTCTCTTTTTGTACAAGGACATGTACAGTCGTGGCCAAAGGTTTTGAGAATGACACAAATATTAGTTTTCACAAAGTTTGCTGCTAAACTGCTTTAAGATCTTTGTTTCAGTTGTTTCTGTGATGTAGTGAAATATAATTACACGCACTTCATACGTTTCAAAGGCTTTTATCGACAATTACATGACATTTATGCAAAGAGTCAGTATTTGCAGTGTTGGCCCTTCTTTTTCAGGACCTCTGCAATTCGACTGGGCATGCTCTCAATCAACTTCTGGGCCAATTCCTGACTGATAGCAACCCATTCTTTCATAATCACTTCTTGGAGTTTGTCAGAATTAGTGGGTTTTTGTTTGTCCACCCGCCTCTTGAGGATTGACCACAAGTTCTCAATGGGATTAAGATCTGGGGAGTTTCCAGGCCATGGACCCAAAATGTCAACGTTTTGGTCCCCGAGCCACTTAGTTATCACTTTTGCTTTATGGCACGGTGCTCCATCGTGCTGGAAAATGCATTGTTCTTCACCAAACTGTTGTTGGATTGTTGGAAAAAGTTGATATTGGAGGGTGTTTTGGTACCATTGTTTATTCATGGCTGTGTTTTTGGGCAAAATTGTGAGTGAGCCCACTCCCTTGGATGAGAAGCAACCCCACACATGAATGGTCTCAGGATGCTTTACTGTTGGCATGACACAAGACTGATGGTAGCGCTCACCTTTTCTTCTCCGGACAAGCCTTTTTCCAGATGCCCCAAACAATCGGAAAGAGGCTTCATCGGAGAATATGACTTTGCCCCAGTCCTCAGCAGTCCATTCACCATACTTTCTGCAGAAGATCAATCTGTCCCTGATGTTTTTTTTGGAGAGAAGTGGCTTCTTTGCTGCCCTTCTTGACACCAGGCCATCTTCCAAAAGTCTTCGCCTCACTGTGCATGCAGATGCGCTCACACCTGCCTGCTGCCATTCCTGAGCAAGCTCTGCACTGGTGGCACTCCGATCCCGCAGCTGAATCCTCTTTAGGAGACGATCCTGGCGCTTGCTGGACTTTCTTGGACGCCCTGAAGCCTTCTTAACAAGAATTTAACCTCTTTCCTTGAAGTTCTTGATGATCCTATAAATTGTTGATTGAGGTGCAATCTTAGTAGCCACAATATCCTTGCCTGTGAAGCCATTTTTATGCAACACAATGATGGCTGCACGCGTTTCTTTGCAGGTCACCATGGTTAACAATGGAAGAACAATGATTTCAAGCATCACCCTCCTTTTAACATGTCAAGTCTGCCATTTTAACCCAATCAGCCTGACATAATGATTTCCAGCCTTGTGCTCGTCAACATTTTCACCTGAGTTAACAAGACGATTACTGAAATGATCTCAGCAGGTCCTTTAATGACAGCAATGAAATGCAGTGGAAAGTTTTTTTTGGGATTAAGTTAATTTTCATGGCAAAGAAGGACTATGCAATTCATCTGATCACTCTTCATAACATTCTGGAGTATATGCAAATTGCTATTATAAAAACTTAAGCAGCAACTTTTCCAATTTCCAATATTTATGTAATTCTCAAAACTTTTGGCCACGACTGTAGAGTTTGAACATACCTGGTATAGAAGACAGAAGCTATAACAGGGCTCCAGATGGCGACCAAAATGGGCGCCAATGCGACTTAGAATTTACAAATGGCAACAAGACTTTTTAGTCTTGTTGCCATTTGCGACTAGACCTGCCGCCACAGCTCTGCAGTTGAATACAGCGGCGGGCACAGGAGATGATAGTTCTCTGCCCCGCTGCCGATGTTCTTCTCAGCAGCGCAGTGGAGAAGGGGTCTCTCCCTCCCCCTGTGCTGCTGCCGCCGCAATTGGAGGAGAGACAGGAGGAGGATGGGAGGGGCTGTGGCCACTGCGCCACCAATGAAGATAACTGACCTGTTAATACAAATACAGGAGGCGGGTGCCGGAATCAAATAGCCGACACCCGACCTCTATGACAGGGAGCTGCGATCCGCTGCAGTTAACCCCTCAGGTACGGTACCTGAGGGGTTAACTGCAGCGGATCGCAGCTCCCTGTCGTAGAGGTCGGGTGCCGGCTATTTGATTCTGGCACCCGCCTTCTGTATTTGTTCTAACATGTCAGTTATCTTCATTGGTGGCGCAGTCCGCCCCCCGCCACCACGCCAGTATAATAAACATTGGTGTTGCAGTGCCAATGAGGGTTAAAAAAAATAAATAAAATTAACTCACCTCCTCCAATTGATCGCGTAGCTGCAGGTCTCCTGTTCTTTCTTCAGGACCTGTCAAAGGACCTGTGGTGACGTCACTGAGTTAATCACATGGTCCATTCCATGGATCATGTGATGTATCATGTGATGAGCACAGCGATGTCACCACAGGTCCTTTGACAGGTCCTGAAGAAAGAACAGGAGACCGGCAGCTACGCGATCAATTGGAGGAGGTGAGTTAATATATATATTTTTTTTAACCCTCAATTGACCTTATAACATGGTTATAAGGGAAAATAATAGCATTCTTTAATACAGAATGCTTAATAGAAGGTCAATTGAGGGTTAAAAAATAAATAAAAATTAACTCACCTCCTCCAATTGATCGCGTAGCTGCCGGTCTCCTGTTCTTTCTTCAGGACCTGTCAAAGGACCTGTGGTGACGTCACTGAGTTAATCACATGGTCCATTCCATGGATCATGTGATGTATCATGTGATGAGCACAGCGATGTCACCACAGGTCCTTTGACAGGTCCTGAAGAAAGAACAGGAGACCGGCAGCTACGCGATCAATTGGAGGAGGTGAGTTAATATATATATTTTTTTTAACCCTCAATTGACCTTATAACATGGTTATAAGGGAAAATAATAGCATTCTTTAATACAGAATGCTTAATAGAAGGTCAATTGAGGGTTAAAAATAAATAAATAATTAACTCACCTCCTCCAATTGATCGCGTAGCTGCCGGTCTCCTGTTCTTTCTTCAGGACCTGTCAAAGGACCTGTGGTGACGTCACTGAGTTAATCACATGGTCCATTCCATGGATCATGTGATGTATCATGTGATGAGCACAGCGATGTCACCACAGGTCCTTTGACAGGTCCTGAAGAAAGAACAGGAGACCAGCAGCTACGCGATCAATTGGAGGAGGTGAGTTAATTATTATTATTTTTTAACCCTCAATTGACCTTCTATTAAGCATTCTGTATTAAAGAATGCTATTATTTTCCCTTATAACCATGTTATAAGGGAAAATAATACAGTGAATAGACTTTCATCCTAGCAACCATGCGTGAAAATCGCACCGCATCCGCACTTGCTTGCGGATGCTTGCGATTTTTTTTACGCAGCCCCATTCACTTCTATGGGGCCTGCGTTGCGTGAAAAAACGCACAATATACAGCATGCTGCGATTTTCACGCAACGCACAAGTGATGCGTGAAAATCACTGCTCATGTGCACAGCCCCATAGAAATGAATGGGTCCGGATTCAGTGCGGGTGCAATGCGTTCACCTCACAGATTGCACCCGCGCGGAAATCTCGCCCGTGTGAAAGGGGCCTAAGGGTGAATAGGACAAGGGTTCCAGCCCCTAAGGGGGCTAATAGTAAGTAAAAAAAAAAATAACACAAACACTAATGCTACTTTCAAACTTGCGGCAGTGTGATCCGGCAAGCAGTTCCGTCGTCGGAACTGCCTGCCGGATCCGCCGATCTGGCTGTGACTGAAAGCATTTGTGAGACGCATCCGGATGCGGATCCATCTCACAAATGCATTGCAAGAACGAATCCGTCTCTCCGCTTGTCATGCGGACAGATGGATCCGTCTTGTATCTTTTTACACATTTTTACCGATCTGCGCATGCCGGATCCGGCATTCCAGTATTTTGAATGCCGGATCCGCCACTAATACACTCCTATGGGGAAAAATACAGGATCCGGCATTCAGGCAAGTCTTCAGTTTTTTTCGCTGGAGATAATGAGCATGCTACGGTATTATCTCTGTCCTGATCAGTCAAAATGACTGAACTGAAGACATCCTGAACAGATTGCTCTCCATTCAGAATGCATGGGGATATGCCTGATCAGTTCTTTTCCGGTATTAGTCCGACTTATCAGTGGACTCCTGCCTATGGTTATTTATGGCGAACTCGGCCAAAGACAAAAAAGAAGACCACTCCTCCTGATTCTCTGAGACAAAACATCTCAGATAAGTCTCCAGATTCTGGTTAGTGCGCTCAGGGTGAAAGACCGAAGAGAAGGACAATTGTACCCCCAAGCAAGAGCAGAACGCCTTCCAGAATCTGGAAACAAACTGAGTCCCCCTATCAGACACCACATCAGAGGGAATACCATGTAGCTTCACGATGTTGTCAACAAACACTTGTGCGAGAGTTTTAGCATTAGGTAGCCATCATAATGCTATAAAGTGTGACATTTTACTGAAGAGATCAACAACTACCAGAATCACAGTTTTTCCGAGGAATTTGGCAAATCTGTGATAAAGTCCATGGACAAATGAGTCCAAGGTCTGGACGGGACAACAGAAGTAGAGATCCTGAAGGCCGAGTATGTGTCACCTTAGCACGTGCACAAGTACTACAGACTGCCACATAGCCCTCCACACATTTACGCAACCCCGGCCACCAGAATCTACGAAAGATGAGATCGATCGTGGACCTGCTCCCAGGGTGTCCTGTAAGAACAGTACAGTGATGTTCCTCAAATACCTTGTGCTGTAATTCTGAAGGAAAAAACATCTTTCCTGGAGGACAAGCATTCGGTGAATCTCCCTGTGCCTCCTACACCTCTGCCTCGAATTCAGGATAAAGGGCGGATATTACTACCCCTTCAGACAAGATAGGACCAGGATCTTCCGAATCACCCCCCCCAGGAAAGCTACGCGACAAAGCATCCGCCTTGACGTTCTTAATCCCAGGGCAATAGGTGACAATGAAATTAAATCTGGTAAAAAAACAACGACCATCTGGCCTGCCTTGGGTTCAGACGTTTAGCTGACTCCAGGTAAGCCAGATTTTTGTGATCAGTAATTACTGTAATAGGATGCATCGCTCCTTCCAACCAATGCCGCCATTCCTCAAAAGCCAACTTAATGGCTAGCAATTCTCTATTGCCTACATCATAATTTATTTCAGCAGCCGAGAGTTTCTTAGAGAAGAATGCACATGGGCGCCATTTACTAGGTGAAGGACCTTGCGACAAGACTGCTCCAACCCCTACCTCGGATGCATCAACTTCCACTATGAATGGCTGTGACATATCAGGTTGCACCATTATAGGAGCAGAAGAAAAACACTCCTTCACCGCTGAAAAAACCAGACCAGACTGAGAAATCCACACCTTTCTTAGTCATATCTGTTAATGGTTTAACAACAGTCGAGTAATTCAAGATAAATTTACGGTAGTAGTTGGTGAATCCCAAAAATCGCATGAGCACTTTCGTATTTTCGGGTCGATCCCAGTCCAACACAGTACTGACTTTTTCCATACGAAAACCTGAAGATGAGAGTAGGTAACCCAGGAATTGCACTTCCGGAACTGCAAATACACACATTTATTCTCTCTTAGGATCTGTAACACTTGTCTCACGTGATCCTGATGAGTTTCCATGTCTGGAGAATAAATTTGTATATCATCTAGATACAGCACAACAAACCTCCCCACCAGATGATAAAAGATGTCATTAATGAAATGTTGAAAAACCGCAGGAGCATTGGTCAACCCAAAAGGCATGACCAAATTCTCAAAATGACCATCAGTGGTATTAAAGGCCGCCTTCCATTCGTCCCCCTACTTGATTCTTACCAGATTATATGCCCCCCTCAAATTCAATTTAGAGAACACCTTGGCACCAACAATCTGATTGAACAAATCCGGGATCAAAGGAAGAGGATAAGGATCACGGACAGTAATGCGATTAAGCTCACGGAAGTCCATACATGGCCTAAGAGGTCTGTCCTTTTTCTTAACAAAGAAGAACCCTGCATCCACTGGGGATTTGGATGGTCTAATATGACCTTTAGCCAAACTCTCGGTAATATATTCTTGCATGCAACCGAGACTTGGGCAACCTAGCTCCGGGAATAAGGTTGACGGGACAATCATACTCCCGATGTGGAGGTAGCTCCAGGTCTCCACTTTCAGAGAATACATCGGAAAAATTACATCATTTTGCTATTTCATGACGTAAAGTCATGATTTTATGAAAGACACCGAGGCGAGTATTGCTTAACCCATTCTTTACTGTCCACCAATAGCAGCAAAGAATACAAACAGTAGGAAAATGGTAACCATGGTGATAGACCACTCCCATACCAAGCCCCAGTATAATAGTCGGCACCTCCCCATACAATTCCTCTTTCTTTGGAGATGCGACACCGAACCAGCAAACAGGAACCAAAGAACAGTCCAGAACACTGTAGAACCAACCATCCCGAAATCCAGCTGGATAGTTATCCGGAACCAACTGTGAACTGGGACTAAACCATCAACGGGTGAGCAACAACAGGGAATCCATCACAGCCGCATCCATAGATCTCCAGTCAACATGGTGAAGTCTTGGGAAGAAGCTAGGGTCTCTATATAGCACGAACAGCGCAGAATCAACCTGTGAAGATATAAAAATGGGAGCCCAAACTTTAAAGCTGTACTTAAACCAATTGCGCCTGCCCAGACATAATGTATGGCAAACACAAACATAACATTAACAGTTCCGATGCACCAATAGGCCATAACATGCAGAGCTGAATGCAGTACTTACCAACCTGAGATATAAAACAACAGGGGGGGAATACGATGGTAGAAAATTAATATGGTGGGACAATACTCGCCTCCGTGTCTTTCATAAAATCATGACTTTACGTCATGAAATAGCACAATCATGTAATTTTATGTCAAGACACGGAGGCTCATATTGCAAGTTTAAAGCTGATCAATAACAGAAGAGAAAACATGTGGCGGAGGTCGAAAGTAAAATTCTCTGAAGGTGGATTCGCCAGTCCGCCATCCTCATCAGGTCTTCCAGATGTGCTCCCGAAGCCACCATGGACGTGGCTGATGCCCCTCGTGCGGAGTGAGCGCTAAATATGTAGCCGAGTATCGAGGTCTGGGGGGACGCGAAAGGCATGAACCCTGAAGTAAGCGGCACACCAAGGGGTGTTGGCCTGCTGGACAGCCGTCGAAACCCTGGTGGGTCGAAGAGATGGCTGATCTAAACAGGTTAATTGTGCGGTACGCTTGACCAGCCTTGAATAATGAAGTGACGAACTGGAGTATCGCTGTCACAGGTGCCGAAACGTGATCCAAGTCCCGAGCCAGGCACCAGCCAGACCAAGCTCTCCAGGCTGCCTCATATGATCGTCTAGTGCCGGGAGCCCATGCGTCAGCCAGGAGGCGTCGAGTTGTGTCCGAAACTCCTTGGATTTCCCAGGGGTCCCCGAAATCCTCCATGCGAGTAGCAGCAATGACCCGTCCAGTAGGAGGGGGTGTCGTTGGCCCAATAGGCCCAGCAGAAGATCCTGGTAGGCTGGCAGAAGTCTGGGTACATCTATCGCCAGTTCCAGGAGCTGTGTGAACCATGATTGGGTCCCCGAGAATGGGGTCAGCAGGACCAAGTCGGCCATCTGGCGTCGTACTTAGAGTAGAACCCGAGGGATCATGGCAAAAGGATGGAAGCCGTAAAGGGGCTAGCCGGTCCAGTCTTGCAGGAAGGCGTCCACTGCTTCCACGGCTGGGTCTGGGCGCCAGCTGTAGAACCGAGGTAGCTGGGTGTTGAGCCGGGACGCAAAGTGGTCGATGGAAAAAGGTCCCCAGAAAGACGAGATAGCGGTGAACGCCTCTACATCCAATTTCCAATCGCTGCTGTCCGATAGATAGCAGGAGCTCCAATCCGCATGGGTGTTGTGGAGACCAGGAAGGTATTCCGCCTGGACATTCAGATTCCTGGTTAGAGAATAGGCCCAGAGGTCCTTTGCCAAGCGGGCCAGCATCGCCGAACGCGTGCCGCCCATGTGATTGACATAGCGAACTGCTGAGATGTTGTCCATGCGCAGTCTGATGCACGCACTGGCGGTCTCGTTCGTGAAGCTCCGGATTGCGAAGGAGCCGGCCACGAGTTCCAGGGCATTGATGTGGAGATGGGATTCATCCTCCGACCAATCTCCCCCGGTACTTACCCCATTGCAGTGGGCCCCCCAACCATGGAGACTTGCGTCTGAATAGACCGAAAGTTCCGGTTGGGAACCGAAGATGGCCTTGCCATTCCAAGCGGATAGATTGTGGATCCACCAGGTCAGTTTGTGTCGGGTTTCTGAATCCAGGGAGACCATGTCTGCATATGATGCCCCATTGCGAAGATGTGCGATTTTCAGATGTTGGAGGGCACGGTAATGGAGAGGGGCTGGAAACACCGCCTGGATTGAGGAGGACAGGAGGCCGATGATTCGTGCCAGGTGACGCATTAAGGTGCGGCGTAGTTCCTTGCGAATGGAGCGTATCTTGGCCGGGGGAAGGCTGAGAGATTCCGCTTCTGAGTCCACCGTGAACCCGAGGAACTCCATGCGTCGGGAGGGGGACAGGCAGAATTTTTCCCAATTGAGGAGGAAACCCAGGCGAGAGACGAGATCCATCGTCCACTGTAAGTGTTTCAGGAGGACCGAGCGGTCCTGTGCCATGAGGAGGATGTCATCCAAATAGACTATCAGTCGCACTCCTCGACTGCGCAACCAAGCCATGGCAGGGCATATCAATTTGGTGAAGCACCACAGAGCGGACGAGAGTCCGAAAGGGAGGCATGTGAAGCGCCAAGTGTCTTCCTTCCAGAGAAAGCGTAGTAAGTCCCTGGAAGCCTCGGCCAGTATGCGTCCTTGAGGTCCAATTTTGCTATCCAGTCTCTCTGAAGGAGTAAATCCCGCATCTTGAAGTGGTGGTAGCGCACCAGAGTGTTCAGGGCCCGGAGGTTGATAACTGGGCGCATCTGCCCACCTTTCTTTTCTACAAGGAAGATGTTGCTCAGAACCGCAGTGGGGGACGTTGGGGCTCGCTCTACCACCCCTTTTGTGTGGAGGGACGATAGCTCCTCGTCTATTAAGGCGCGGTCTGTTCCTGACAGTACAATAGGGTGAGGGGGAGGAATATGGCACGGGGTGTCGACCAACTCTATGTGAAACTCCTTCACTGTGGACAGAACCCAGGCATCTGATGTGAGGTCCAACCATGCTTGGAAAAAATGATGAAGTCTGCCCCCTACAGAGATATTGGAAAAAACATGGGGAAGATGTAATCTTACCGTAAGGGCGTCTGGAGCCGGGGTTCCCTCTGAAGCCTCTGGAGCGCCATGGTCTTCCACGAGAGGGGAAGAAAGGGAACTGTTGTCTCACCTCCTGGTAGGGTGGTCCTTGGTTGTAGGAGCCTCAACCCGATCCTCGGGTGTGGTAATTAGACCGGTAGAGACCCGTCCCTGAAATACCCTCTTCATAGAGAATTGAGCCTTGTCCAAGGCTGTAAAAGCACTTGCAAAGCACCCCAGCTCTTTTAAAAAGGATTCCCCAAACAATAGGCATTGGGTGTCTTTGCCCGCCTCAGTGAGGGCGAGGTTAGCCAGTTTGGGCTTGATTTTAAAGAGAATGGCTTTTCGCCGTCTATAGACAGGGATGTGTTTACACTACCTGCTATGCAGATCGCCCTTTGAACCCAGCCACGGAGTTCTTCTGGGTCAACTGCCTGTTTTTGGCTCTGGCAAGTTCGGCCAGGTCAAACAATTTGGCCAAAGGACCAAAGGACCAAAAATGTCCAGGAGTTTGTCCTGGCATGACTTTAGCACGGAATTCAGACTCTTGCGGGGATTCCATCCCATCTTGGAAAGAAACTGGGTCATTTTGGGATCCACAATGGGGGTCTCACAGACTTTACTGGGGACCAGGGGTCTAGGACATTCTGCCCTGAGTTTGTTGCGCGCTGCCTTGCTAAGGGGGCGCTGTACCCAGTTCTTAAGGTATTTAGCCACATGGTCTGCTGGGAGCCATTCTGCAGACCTCGGGTGATGGAGAGCATCCGGATCAAACATAGGTTCCCCAGATGGATCCCTGAGGGCGGAACCCGCAGTAGCGGGGGAGTCGCCGCTAGAGCCGCTCATTACCAAACCTGATAGAGCAGGGGCAAAGGGGTCAGTGTCCTGTCCGCCATTCTCATCACGGTTTCAGCATCAGCCTACTCACCAGACCCGATTTCTGAGTCGGAGTCACTCTCTGCTTGTGCTCTAGCACATTTCCACTTCCACGCCCGTTCTGCCTGGCGCAGAAAGGCTCCCTTGCTTGACATAGGCACGTTGTCATGGGTGGGAATTGCCGCACCCGTCGTATTGTTTCTGGAGGCAGTAGGGCTTAAGTGCCCGGATTTGGCCGTAGTTTTACTTGGGATATCCCCTGTAGGGTTTAGCGCAGAAAACGGAGAGCGCGTCGGCGTGACCGAGCCCTTTGCGGTCAAAGGGCGTCCCAGTAAGGCCTGAGAAATAGTCTTGGAAAGGGCGGAGGACATGGATCCCATGGCGGCCATAATGGTGTTCGAGACGGACCGCTGTAGTGCTAGGGATTGGGCATCATCAGGTATAGACATAGGGTCACCTGCAGGGGAAGGTGAACCCGAGATGGCCGGAGGGTTATCCAACACATGGGGTAAATCAATTTCGACGGGGACTGGGGGGTGGCAGGCACTTTGGATTTGGGCATAATAAAATTGCTGTGAGATATATCCCTGCTGCAGGGATTAGAGAGCTAAAACTAGAAGACAGAGATAGCACAGGCTAGCAGGAGTTAATCACCCCAGACTAGCTACCTATTAAAGGGTAAAGTTAGGGAGCTCACCAGGGCCCAGACCGGTAGAAAGGAAGAGGACACAAGAAATAGCAAGAGACTAAAGACAGGATGTTAGAAAATGGCTGCCAGAATCTCGCGAGATTTGCGGCAACATTCTAAAATATAAAAATAACTAGACAAAGCAATAAAAGGAACAGAAGAATATGCCGGTCGTACGGATAAAAATAGTCGAACGCAGTAAGGCGAACAAAGCTGTAGGTCAGTGAAACTGACGAAAAGAAAAGGTTATGTGAAGAATAACCGAACGGCTGGAGAAAAACAGGCGCAAGGGCGCCAAAAGATAGGAGAAGGGGCAATGGAGTAACAGCCAGCCTTAGAAGATAAGGCAAATGGAGAAAAGATAAGAGATACGGATAATAATACCCAAGGGGGTCTGGGACCCTGGAGTCAAGAATAACATAAAAAAATTTGGAAAATAAATTAGTCCTGGTAGCAGCAAAGAAAGAGGGATTGTATGGGGAGGTGCCAACTATTATACTGGGGCTTGGTATGGGAGTGGCCTATCACCTGGGTTACCATTTTCCTACTGTTTGCATTCTTTGCTGCTATTGGTGGACAGTAAAGAAAGGGTTAAGCAATATAAGCCTCCGTGTCTTGACATAAAAACAGAAATAAACGAAGGTATAACTTTAGTGGTTACAACAGAAAGCAAGATAGTTGTCTATGCAATAATCACTCCAATCAAGAATCTGTCTCGCTTGCCAATCGATGGTAGGATTAGGTTTGCTTAACCATGGTAAACCTAGCACCAAGGGAGCAGGCAGACCCTCCAGCACAAAACACAAAATAGATTCTTGATGAAAATCACCCACTATTAAACAAATGTCCTGTACCATTTGTGATAAACATTTTTGTGTGAGAGGAGCGGAATCAATTGCAAACACTGAAATATTTTTATCCAATGCACTTGTCAACCCATGCATACGAACGAACTGACCATCAACTAGGTTAACCCCTGCCCCACTGTCAATAAATACTTCAATTCCCACAGTTTCGGAGTCTAGTGCCACCTTGGCAGGCAGGAGAAATCGGGTACTACCGGCAAAAGACAAAGTAATTTCTCAGATTGCCCACCCACACCACCAAGAGTGAGATGAGGACTAAACACATTTTTTTTTATTTTTCACCTTGACGTTTAATATAAGGACATACATTAGCAAAATGTCCCCCTTTTTGACAGAAAAAGCAGAGTCTCATCTTAAGCCTAAAGTTCTTATTACCAGATCCAGATCCAGGGGTAGCTCCCCCCAGCTGCATTGGCTCCTCCCCAGACATATGCTTAGGTGTCTCTTTATCCAAAGTGTCAGAAGAGGCATTAACATTATAAGGTACATTTTTTCAATTTAATTTACAAATGTTTCATGGTAATATATTTATGGGATTTACTTTCTATAAGATTGTTTGTTTTATTTTTGTTTTTCAAAAGTGGTTTTTATTTATTTATAGTGATGATTTATTATTGATACTACACACACATATACAACTATATCCTCATATACAGAAAGATATTATATATTTTATACATGCTAGTAATATATTGGAGATATATATATATATATATATATAGTTTACTTTATGGCAAAGCACTCATGTTTTGTTTATACAGGAGTGATGTCCACAGGTGGTCAAGGCATACTCATGTCTCCCAAGAGTTAAAGTCTAAGAATAATAGTCAAATTTAGTTAACTTGAGTGTCAATAAGTATTGGTATATGGAAGAAAGTATGCAAATACAAGTGCATAATGAAATATTATATAGTTATCTATTACACAATTGTATGAAGGATATATGAGTATGACATGCTTGAACTACATGGTGATCATGGAGTTACTGTAATTGTTATTTCAGATATTGTATTCTAGAGAGATTCCAGATATGGAATGAGTTAATCCTGGATCAGTGATAGGAATTTAAACTCATTAATAGTCATGGAAATATTAAGGTAAACTATATTGGAAAGCATATCCAGTAAAAAAATGAATGGTATGGTATACTGTGATAATATAGGTTAGCTATAATGGCCAACTTTGGTGTAGCAAAAGAAAAGAAGAAGATATCTTCAATCAAGACTAAAGTCAACAGGAAATGTAATGTTTTCTAGAGACTGTGATATTGATGAAGTCTATAAAAATAAAGACTGATGTGCACAGAGTTCCAGGTGATAGACTTGGAGGTAAACAAATATGTGTTATATTCTGGGAAATGTGTGAAGATATAGGGCGCTGCAGAGTGATATAGTCAGCTCCAGAGGTAAAACTCATAGAAAGAAAAGAAAAGAAAAGTTCTGTCCACACTGTGACGAATACCAGACCTCGTGCCTGCTTGACGTAACCTACGTCGAGTTCACGAGACGCGGTATGGTCACGCGTTACCAAAGCGTGACGTAACGCCCTCCAGAGGAGCAGGTAAGGTGAGCTTGGTACAATTTACACAGACACCTCCTGTCCACGCGGGCACAGAGAGGCAACAAGCTGAGAGAGCCTTTTCACTGCCGCAGTGAAAACAGCGCTGTCTCAGCCCGGGTATCTGCCACCAGCTTCTTGTTTGATATAAGCTCGGTCCGCTAACAGGATTATACACCCTGTACAGAATTATTAGGCAAATGAGTATTTTGACCACATCATCCTCTTTATGCATGTTGTCTTAGTCCAAGCTGTATAGGCTCGAAAGCCTACTACCAATTAAGCATATTAGGTGATGTGCATCTCTGTAATGAGAAGGGGTGTGGTCTAATGACATCAACACCCTATATCAGGTGTGCATAATTATTAGGCAACTTCCTTTCCTTTGGCAAAATGGGTCAAAAGAAGGACTTGACAGGCTCAGAAAAGTCAAAAATAGTGAGATATCTTGCAGAGGGATGCAGCACTCTTAAAATTGCAAAGCTTCTGAAGCGTGATCATCGAACAATCAAGCGTTTCATTCAAAATAGTCAACAGGGTCCTCACACATACAGAAAGGAGGTCTGTGACAGAAGGACTGGCATACAAAAAAATGGAGAACTCAGCTCAAGGAGACCGAGCGCTGAAGAGCTTTAGTAAGTGATTTAGAGTTAGAATAGCTAGGGTTCAAAAAGTGAGACATTTAGCACCTATGTACAGCCTAGGTTGTTTTTTTTTTCCCCTACAAAAGCTATTTCATTGGATTGCCATAAACACCTCTGTGAAGTTTAGGAATCTGCTACTTGTGATACTAAAGCTAAAAGCTTTGTTAAAGGACTAAGTTAATTTAATTTGATCATCGACAATCATGCCGAAAGAGTAAAACTTTCATATGAGGCTGAATGTGTGAAGA
This sequence comes from Bufo bufo, assembly GCF_905171765.1. Taxonomy (NCBI): domain Eukaryota; kingdom Metazoa; phylum Chordata; class Amphibia; order Anura; family Bufonidae; genus Bufo; species Bufo bufo. Next base: position 778,043,825 of record NC_053390.1, on the reverse strand, counting down.
TATAGGGCGCTGCAGAGTGATATAGTCAGCTCCAGAGGTAAAACTCATAGAAAGAAAAGAAAAGAAAAGTTCTGTCCACACTGTGACGAATACCAGACCTCGTGCCTGCTTGACGTAACCTACGTCGAGTTCACGAGACGCGGTATGGTCACGCGTTACCAAAGCGTGACGTAACGCCCTCCAGAGGAGCAGGTAAGGTGAGCTTGGTACAATTTACACAGACACCTCCTGTCCACGCGGGCACAGAGAGGCAACAAGCTGAGAGAGCCTTTTCACTGCCGCAGTGAAAACAGCGCTGTCTCAGCCCGGGTATCTGCCACCAGCTTCTTGTTTGATATAAGCTCGGTCCGCTAACAGGATTATACACCCTGTACAGAATTATTAGGCAAATGAGTATTTTGACCACATCATCCTCTTTATGCATGTTGTCTTAGTCCAAGCTGTATAGGCTCGAAAGCCTACTACCAATTAAGCATATTAGGTGATGTGCATCTCTGTAATGAGAAGGGGTGTGGTCTAATGACATCAACACCCTATATCAGGTGTGCATAATTATTAGGCAACTTCCTTTCCTTTGGCAAAATGGGTCAAAAGAAGGACTTGACAGGCTCAGAAAAGTCAAAAATAGTGAGATATCTTGCAGAGGGATGCAGCACTCTTAAAATTGCAAAGCTTCTGAAGCGTGATCATCGAACAATCAAGCGTTTCATTCAAAATAGTCAACAGGGTCGCAAGAAGCGTGTGGAAAAACCAAGGCGCAAAATAACTGCCCATGAACTGAGAAAAGTCAAGCGTGCAGCTGCCAAGATGCCACTTGCCACCAGTTTGGCCATATTTCAGAGCTGCAACATCACTGGAGTGCCCAAAAGCACAAGGTGTGCAATACTCAGAGACATGGCCAAGGTAAGAAAGGCTGAAAGACGACCACCACTGAACAAGACACACAAGCTGAAACGTCAATACTGGGCCAAGAAATATCTCAAGACTGATTTTTCTAAGGTTTTATGGACTGATGAAATGAGAGTGAGTCTTGATGGGCCAGATGGATGGGCCCGTGGCTGGATTGGTAAAGGGCAGAGAGCTCCAGTCCGACGCCAGCAAGGTGGAGGTGAAGTACTGGTTTGGGCTGGTATCATCAAAGATGAGCTTGTGGGGCCTTTTCGGGTTGAGGATGGAGTCAAGCTCAACTCCCAGTCCTACTGCCAGTTTCTGGAAGACACCTTCTTCAAGCAGTGGTATAGGAAGAAGTCTGCATCCTTCAAGAAAAACATGATTTTCATGCAGGACAATGCTCCATCACACGCGTCCAAGTACTCCACAGCGTGGCTGGCAAGAAAGGGTATAAAAGAAGAAAATCTAATGACATGGCCTCCTTGTTCACCTGATCTGAACCCCATTGAGAACCTGTGGTCCATCATCAAATGTGAGATTTACAAGGAGGGAAAACAGTACACCTCTCTGAACAGTGTCTGGGAGGCTGTGGTTGCTGCTGCACGCAATGTTGATGGTGAACAGATCAAAACACTGACAGAATCCATGGATGGCAGGCTTTTGAGTGTCCTTGCAAAGAAAGGTGGCTATATTGGTCACTGATTTGTTTTTGTTTTGTTTTTGAATGTCAGAAATGTATATTTGTGAATGTTGAGATGTTATATCGGTTTCACTGGTAAAAATAAATAATTGAAATGGGTATATATTTGTTTTTTGTTAAGTTGCCTAATAATTATGCACAGTAATAGTCACCTGCACACACAGATATCCCCCTAAAATAGCTAAAACTAAAAACAAACTAAAAACTACTTCCAAAAATATTCAGCTTTGATATTGATGAGTTTTTTGGGTTCATTGAGAACATGGTTGTTGTTCAATAATAAAATTAATCCTCAAAAATACAACTTGCCTAATAATTCTGCACTCCCTGTATAGGGTGAGAAACCAACCCGCGGTAGCTTATAACTAGGCCGAAACACGGACGTGGGGATTCGTGATCGAGATACAAGATAGCACAAGATTAAATTATATATTTAATTGCCTTAAGGGCACACTAGATGAAACAATATACATAGAGAATATATACAGTGGTCTGAGGTTACAGATACAGGTGATATAGGTACAACAGGGTTAAGCAGAACAATAAGTTTACCAGATATATGAGTCCTTTGGGTAGTAATGAGTTCTTAGCTGTATTCTCGTCAGAGGCAGTGATGTCAGCCGATTGCAGGACCCTCTAAACACATTGCACGATGTGACCCCCTTTCAGAGAAAAGACACACCCGCTTGCTGGCACAAGTCTTTTAACCTGTAGCCGGTCCCTCCACTCCCGGCCTCTGGGAGTGGTCCCCCCCTTCCTGCTGATCCTGGCAGCTCAATGACCCACAAAACCCTTTGGGGTTTATAGCTCCAGTCCAGAAGGTCACAGGGAGATGGTTCTGGGACCAACGGATCCGCCTGGGTTCCGGCTATGACTAGAGTCCAAACATGGTGCCGCTATTGGGTTTCTGTGGGGAGATATGTATATCTCCCTTCCCTGGCATCCCACCATCAAACTAAAACCATGGGCATCGTGGCCACAAATATGTATCCGGTTTGTGCCTGCGATGGCCGGGCGAATCATAATTACTTATGAAATGTAGGTGCCACCATGTCTGGAAGGTATCATTGATCCCGGGCAAGGGCTGGGACCTCCTGCTGGGGGTTTTCCTGCAGGATCCGTGCTGTCTGACTGGAGGTGTGAAATGTAACCAAATGTGGCCTGCTAGGAGTTTTCTGCTATCTGGCTGCAGCTTTGAAGCAGGGCCCTCCTGTGGAGCTTGATTTCCCCTGCCACCTTTCAGCAAATGGTGGGTGTGAGGACATGGCTGACAGTAAATATTAATCCATATTCCTCACACATACAGAAAGGAGGTCTGTGACAGAAGGACTGGCATACAAAAAAATGGAGAACTCAGCTCAAGGAGACCGAGCGCTGAAGAGCTTTAGTAAGTGATTTAGAGTTAGAATAGCTAGGGTTCAAAAAGTGAGACATTTAGCACCTATGTACAGCCTAGGTTGTTTTTTTTTTTCCCTACAAAAGCTATTTCATTGGATTGCCATAAACACCTCTGTGAAGTTTAGGAATCTGCTACTTGTGATACTAAAGCTAAAAGCTTTGTTAAAGGACTAAGTTAATTTAATTTGATCATCGACAATCATGCCGAAAGAGTAAAACTTTCATATGAGGCTGAATGAACAACTACTCCAAATTCCTTATAAAGTTCTACCAAGTTATAACTGGTAAGAAAGAAGGGGAATGACTTCACAGCTGTTCAGAGTGAATTACTTGACGCTTCTGACAAAGACCAAGGAATTCCTGGTATGCAAGTCAAAATCTGTGCCCAGGAAAGCTGTTTGACACAAGTAGTAAGAAGTGATAAATCTTGTACATGAACATCATTGGAAAATATGATAAAATTCAATTGAAGGACTGCACATCATCCACATACAGTTCTATCAATCTTATCATAGACTTTAAGATGAATAAGTGAAACTATAGTATCAAGACCATGACGAGACCAGAGGAAGATGATGAAGAGAAAAAGATGCTTAATAAAATAGTAGATAAGTTCCTAAATGTATTTCATTGGTATTCAATCACAGTTTACCATATGTTCAGCAAATATTATTATTTTGTTGTCAAATAAATAATTGATGGACAATTAATATAGAGAAGAATGAAGAGTCCAAGATAATTGTAAAATTTGATGTTGTGGGTTTGAAAAGATATAATGTTATATAATATATGTCATATAATATTAATTGGTATTTAATATAAAGGATTTATTACACTACACACTGACACCATCTATAGTGATACACAAGGGTGATGGGAGGTCTGTATGAGAACGTCAAGACCTATATTTGAAGTCTCCATATATGACAATGTAGAAGCACATTTCAAGCAGAGCCCTTGTAGCACACAGTGGATTTTCTGCTGGAGTAGGGTTCCCACCCCTATCAATAATAAATTCAAAGACTCCAGCCAAGTTTGTATATAGTGCAATTCTGTTTTATTTAGCAAACAATTGGTGGTTGCTACGGCAAAGTAAGTTGTTGTGACGTTTCGGCATATCCGTGCCTTCATCAGACTGTAGCAAAAGAGATAAATAGATAAACATACAGTAAATATATCAGGTATTTCCATCAGCATACATGATAGCGACTGTATTCTATGCGTCTCTGTATCTCTTAGATTTACAAACACATAAATATAGAAATGAAAGTAATGATACTTTGATAATAACAAAAAAAGCATGGAAAGATTATGTTGCTGAAGTTCAAGGTTGAAAACAAGGCCTATGTTGGTAAGGATACAGTCAGTCATAGTCATCCTCTTATGAAAGAATAAGCATATCTGTAGTAAGTTAAGTAAACTATCACAAAAAGGATTAGTACTAATATTGTAAAGCCAGGTAACAGTACTTGCATATATATCACCAGGTAGTAAGTTGAGACAATGTGGTAGTGGTCGGTAGCAGATTCTGTCTCTGTCTATGTGCCAGCAAGTAGGTTAGAAAATAATGGTCCAGATTCTCAGGAGTAACTTACCCAGTGCCGCTTGAAGTACAGAAGATCTCAGGTGTGGACGCAGTAGGAGGAAAAACATGCGGTTGTACCGCTGAAGAGAAGAGGCGCCATGTCTGGGGTCATTTGTGTGGGGATTTAAATACCCGCACGCCTTCCCGGGGTTTCTCGCGCTTCCCGGACCGGAAGTGCGTCACGTGGAACGCAAGCTATAGCCACCATGCGTTCCACCGACAGGAAGTGTCTGGGTGGAGCACAGGGTGGTCCCGCAGATTCATTGCGATGAGTGGAATACATAGAACAGAGTGATATAGGATGAAATAAGTAATGTATGGATATGTTATAATGATATGTGTTGGATTGGCCTTAATATTAACGAAACCTATATAGTGCACCAAGGTGAAATGCATATTTGGTGGATAATGCGTTCCAACAGCCGGAAGTATATATGGGGAATGTCTGTGATAGGTTGCTATATGAGATGGTTGAGTTCCTAGGCTGTTCTGCACTGTAGGAGAAGAAAGGATGTTATAATCTAGATGGAAGAAAATGGATATAATATTATATAAGAAAATAAGGAAAAATGAAATACTCAGAAGGTGTCCGTGACTATGTGTTTTGTGTTTTTGCACAATGAGCATAATCATGGAGGCGGGGTCTGTGTTGTGAATGGGTAGATGAGATCCAGGTATCTATAGTAGTGGCGGAGTGTAATGGAGAGTAGGGAAGATATCCAGAAATTGGGTGAGGATACTCAAAGTTTTTATTGGAGTGGGATGCAGGTGTTTATGTACAATAAGTATAATCGTGGAGGCGGGGTCTGTATTATGAATGGAGAGATGAGATGCAGGTATCTATAGTCGGGGCGGAGTGTATCGGAGAATGGGGGAGATATCTAGAGAATTGGGTAAAGATACTCAAAAGTTGGGGGAGGAGGACAAGATACTGCGATAGAACCGGGATAAGGTTGTGAGATAGTAACATATAACATATAACATTATACGCCAAGACTTAGTGACTTAGTGACATGGTATGACTACACGTAGAACATGAAATAACAAACCACATAAAAGGATACATTCTGCAGCACTAGAGTAGTCCTGGAGAGTCAATGGGCCTGTGGAGAAAAAAATGGGATTGGTTAATATAATTAATACTATATTAACCAATCCCATTTTTTTCTCCTCCACGATTATACTTATTGTACATAAACATCTGCATCCCACTCCAATAAAAACTTTGAGTATCCTCACCCAATTTCTGGATATCTTCCCTACTCTCCATTACACTCTGCCACTACTATAGATACCTGGATCTCATCTACCCATTCACAACACAGACCCCGCCTCCATGATTATGCTCATTGTGCAAAAACACAAAACACATAGTCACGGACACCTTCTGAGTATTTAATTTTTCCTTATTTTCTTATATAATATTATATCCATTTTCTTCCATCTAGATTATAACATCCTTTCTTCTCCTACAGTGCAGAACAGCCTAGGAACTCAATCATCTCATATAGCAACCTATCACAGACATTCCCCATATATACTTCCGGCTGTTGGAACGCATTATCCACCAAATATGCATTCCATCTTGGTGCACTATATAGGTTTCGTTAATATTAAGGCCAATCCAACACATATCATTATAACATATCCATACATTACTTATTTCATCCTATATCACTCTGTTCTATGTATTCCACTCATCGCAATGAATCTGCGGGACCACCCTGCGCTCCACCCAGACACTTCCTGTCGGTGGAACGCATGGTGGCTATAGCTTGCGTTCCACGTGACGCACTTCCGGTCCGGGAAGCGCGAGAAACCCCGGGAAGGCGTGCGGGTATTTAAATCCCCACACAAATGACCCCAGACATGGCGCCTCTTCTCTTCAGCGGTACAACCGCATGTTTTTCCTCCTACTGCGTCCACACCTGAGATCTTCTGTACTTCAAGCGGCACCGGGTAAGTTACTCCTGAGAATCTGGACCATTATTTTCTAACCTACTTGCTGGCACATAGACAGAGACAGAATCTGCTACCGACCACTACCACATTGTCTCAACTTACTACCTGGTGATATATATGCAAGTACTGTTACCTGGCTTTACAATATTAGTACTAATCCCTTTTGTGATAATTTACTTAACTTACTACAGATATGCTTATTCTTTCATAAGAGGATGACTATGACTGACTGTGTCCTTACCAACATAGGCCTTGTTTTCAACCTTGAACTTCAGCAACATAATCTTTCCATGCTTTTTTGTTTTTTGTTATTATCAAAGTATCATTACTTTCATTTCTATATTTATGTGTTTGTAAATCTAAGAGATACAGAGACGCATAGAATACAGTCGCTATCATGTATGCTGATGGAAATACCTGATATATTTACTGTATGTTTATCTATTTATCTCTTTTGCTACAGTTTGATGAAGGCACGGATGTGCCGAAACGTCACAACAACTTACTTTGCCGTAGCAACCACCAATTGTTTGCTAAATAAAACGGAATTGCACTTTATACAAACTTGGCTGGAGTCTTTGAATTTATTAATGTAGAAGCACATACATTAGTAATACATCTATGGTATAAATGATTGACAGAGTCTGACAAGGGGGTCGTCTTCTTACACTGAGAAGATGATGGAAGAAACACATGAAGCCTTAGAAGAAGATTCCTACCCTTCAACAAAGATACTTTAATGGACTTTCATATTCACACATGGACAATAGATTAAGACTTCCTAAACTATTTTTGTAAGTAATCAACTTTTATGAAGACTGAAAATAAATCACATTATTCATTTTTTTATGTAACTCTTGTTGAATTCTGATGAATGAGTCCTCCGTGTGTTCCTTACTCCAAATAAGCATACACTAGATTTAGAGAGAATGATCAAATCAGTTTTATATTTTTCACACATATTTATTTTACATTTGACGAGATATTACAGCGACAATCGTGCGAACATTCGTTATATAGTTCAGAATCAAGTGATAATCATTATGTCTAATAGTTTTAAACGATTCTCGGTAATCATGATCTTTTGGCATGTTAAAAGAGTATTGCTCATTGCGTGCATATCTGTACTTCTAATAAGTCGTTTTCCGCTCGTTAATGACTGCATGGGAGGTGCAGATTGAAACTTTTTGGAGTAGCACACCTCCATGAGCAATCATCTGACTGTGTAATAGACCTAGAAAGTAAAGATTAATCAGTACACAGCGATTTTATTCCGGTTGCATCTAACGACAATTGTGATGTCTAATAATACTAAATTTGATTGCTAACAACTTGCAAACAATTCGATTGTCTATCATTATCACTATGAAATCTTGAGGTATAATACAGGCATTACTGAAGCTTTTATACTGTATGTAAATTGGGAGCTAATCCTCAGCTATGACTCGACCTAACGAGCTTTCATCATTACAAAGTTAAAGCACACCATTGCACAGCAGTGGTTCATGCTATGGCTCAATAAAAAAGGCAGTTCTTAAGGAGCTGAATAATATTGACCTCTGTGATTTTTGTTTTTTTTGAAATAGTTCTGTTATAGTATGCAAATAAAAATGATTTATGCTTTATAAAGAAAACTAGCATGTTTAGAAATGCTATGTTGACAAATCCTTGCTCTGTTATAAAAGGACTTTGGGAAATTTTGATAAAAAAAACCTTTCTAATTCTAACCACTGCTGTGCTAATCATTTTGTCCCCAAGTGTATGTACAGTTATAGAGGAAAGCAGCACCTGGAAAATTTGCCAGCTCTTCTAGGAATCCAGGAGGTCTCCAGGAGGTTTTGATGGAATATTCTGAGAGAGTTAGCAAATAGCAAGTATGTGATACGTTAATGTTGACCCCCCCTCCTTTAAACTATGAGGAACTACAAATAGTAGTACTCAACAAACATTGAAGGGGTTGGGTGGCCTAGGAGATGACAACCCTTGCAGAGATAGCCAACCTGTACTTATTTATCTCTGCAAGCATGCCCGACTGGTTGCTCAAAAAGCCTTCATCCTTGAATGCTGAAGAAAAGTTACCATCCTCTGAGAGAGAAATTAGTACAGAATATAAAGACTGTGCTGCATTAAAATGAAGGATTGCTGTAAGACAGACAGTGGGGTTCATCTATTAAAGCCGATCTGGCGAAACAATAGTTGCAAAGGGTATTTTTACGACTATTTTAATGTCGCACAGGCATTTTTATGGCAAATACAACAAATGGGTGGGATGGGGATGTGTTGGGGGCCTTGCCAGGGCCAGAGCTCCAGCCCTAGCAAATTTACTACTTTTTCATCTGAAAACAGGCGGTAAAGTAGATTAAAAACTACATCTGCCGGGAGCTGGCGTAGTGTTTCAGACACAGACTGCCATATACAGCGATAGTGGCGAAAAAAGATGGGAAGGCGCTCATAGGGTAATAGGTTCAATTAAAGATATGAAATCAAGACATCGAAATTTATGCTCACCTTCTGGTGTTGTGCATACGTAGGCACAACACTCGTGAGAACAAGGGGTCGGTGCAGCCGGTATCTTCTCAGTCCTCGTCGGTGGAGTAGCCTAAGCTCCAGAGGAGTGATATATATTGCAAACAGAAAAAGATTGATGGTGCACTGGTGTGGTGCACCAATTGATACCTTCTGGCGCAAAAACACGACCTCGGTGGATAGATAAGGGGGTCTTTTATTGATGATAGACAACGCGTTTCGGAGTTGGTACACTCCTTTTTCAAGTCTAGGAAATCACAGGTTTAAAGGGGTGGAGGTTTTTTGGTACAGAATAAAAGTAAAAGAAATTATATAAAAAATGTATACACGTGTTAAAAATGGATTAGGAGTAGATGTGCACGTAGGAATCTGTGCACATATACAAGTCAAATAAAACAAAGAGCAAGAGCACTAAAATGCGTCGTTTGGAGAAATTAAAATTGTCCACACATAGATGATAACACAAATGAGAACGGGTAAAAAGTTGATAGTATAGTAAATTAATATTATGACGTGAAATTAAAATAAAATAAAATGCATGGAGAAATGTGTGTATATGGGGGGATGCATGCAAACACACATGCAAGCGCATGCGTGGCCGCATGTGTAATTAAATATAGGGCTGGAGCCACTGATGGAAATAAAAAATTAATTAATTAAAATAGGCTGGAGTGCCATAGATATGGTGGTATATATCATATATAAATCAATAACGATGGTCATCATAAACAATACCACAAATGTGATGGTATAGCTGATAGTGGCTTCATTAATAGTGGTCGGATCGCTGTGTATACACATCAATAAGATGTATCCTAGTTTGGCATGGAGTCTGGAAATCTATACGTGCATAATAACAATAGTAACAAGCATGTACATATACAAACAGATGTGCCCACACCTGCACAGGCATAATGGACACAGGAGATGTAAGTATGTACACAGATGTGCCCACATCACAACCATGTATAGTGAAAAGCATGGCCAGGGCAACCAAATGAGACTGGGATTGCCGGTCCCACATTGATTCAAACAATAGGAAGGAAAAATAACCAATGGATGAATAAATAGCTGAATAAGTCATAATACAATAGCCTGAATGGATGGGGGAGATGCAGCGGTTGATGTACAGATGGTTCAAACCACTGTAGGATACAGACAGTGCCGACCGGAACGGCACAACTGGGGAGTGAGCCTAAAATGATTTGAATTAACAAGGTGGGCATGAGGAGATGTGGAGCACATGGCTGCTGTTCTTACCTGTCGGGTCCGTGCTGGGGCTTGGAGCGCGGCCTTGCACGCCTGCTGGAAGGCGCGCTCAGAAAAGCAGGAGGGAGGGGGGAGGAGTTTGGGATTGACAGCTGTTCAGTCTGTCGGCCCGGAGCTGTCTTTGTGAACAGCGCATGCGCCGAGTGCTGTGTGGGATGTTGGCTCTCTAAGCCACAGGGAAGGGATCGCTCTCAGGGAACATACCAAAAAGGGGTGATAGCTAGATGGGGGAAATGAAAGGGGGGGGGAAAGTGGTGTGGGGTGGTTTGGAGGCTAAGGACTGGTTGGGTGATGTGACTGAGAGTGTTGGGCAGTGGTGGACTGGATGATAAGGGAAATATATGATTGGATGGACATGTAAGTGTGAATACTGGTGGGGTGGGCACAATTGGAATGGGGGAGCATTTATATTGCCCTGATATATAGATAACTGGTGTAGGGGTGATTATACAACATAGAGGGACTGGTAGGGGGCTGAGCCAGTGGGATGGAACTGGTGTATGGGTACGTGGGTATATATGGGTGATTGGGGGTAAGGGATGATGGCAGGAGGGCTGTGTGCTGAAGGGAAATGATCCTATGTAAAGGGTATGTCGACAAGAGGTATGAGGTGGATGGCAAGTGGCAGCTGGGGAAATTGGTGGTAGAGGACGTGTAGTGTGGTGATGGTAGGGGCTACGGGTGATGTGAAGTGATTGGAGCATAGCTGATAAGGCAGTGGGCTGATAAGGAAAAATGCATGACCCAGAGCTAGTGGTTGGGAGAGGACTGGTCAAAAACAGTTACTCTCCAGTGATTCGTTTAAACCGTAAGGTTCTATGGTTTGCATTTTGAAAATCCAAAACATTTCTTTCCGTCTCAATTTCTGGAATCTGTTTGAGTGGGTAACCGGAATTTGTTCAATTGGAGTTATGGAGAGGTTTGTTGGGTCTTTATTATGGACCTGGAGGAAATGTCTGGACACACCATGTTTGGTGTAACCATTTGAAATATTCCAACGGTGGTTATTGATCCTTTCTCTCAATGCTTGGGTGGTGCGGCCTATGTATTGTAGTCCGCATGAGCATTCTAATAGATAGATGACATAGCTTGAGGAGCAATTTAAGAAGGATTTTATCTCAAATTGCTCTCCTGTAGAGTTGCTTGAAAATTTTGAGATCCGAGAGGAAATATTCAAGCAACATTTGCAACGGCAGTGTCCACATTTATAACTTCCGAGTAGTTGGGGGAAGAAAGAGATCGGATTTGTTGTGTTCTTTTTGCAGTCCCGTAGACGGCTTGGAGCAATAATATTTTTAAGCGTTTGGGCCCTCCTGAATGTTAGTTGGGGTTTTTGTTGAATGTGTTTTTTCAAAAAAGGATCCGCCTGTAAGATATGCCAGTGTTTATTGAGGGTATTCCGCAAGGTATTGTGATTGGTATTATATGTCGTAATGAAGGCAGATTTGAATTTTTCTGCGGCTTTTGAGTCACCTGGTTTGGTTGAGCATGAAGTGAGACACTCTGTTTGGGTGTACCCCTCAGCTCGCTGGTATGCTGCCTCTATAATTTCCCTAGGGTACCCTTTCTTTTGGAATCTTTTTTTGATTACTTTGCTCTGGTTTCTGAAATCTTCATCCTTAGTACAATTTCTGCGTATGCGCTTAAACTGACTGAATGGAATGTTGTTTTTCCATTTTTTGTGATGGGAACTCTGGTAGTCCAAATAACTGTTTCCGTCAACTTTTTTGAAAAAAGTTTTGGTCTTAATGACGTTTCCTTCTGAGGATATGACCAAATCTAGATATTCTACGGCCGTCTTTGAGTAATTTGCGGTAAAGGTGAGGTTGAATGTATTGTTGTTTAGATGAGACGTGAAACTGGCAGCGTCTTCCATATTTCCATCCCAAATTAGTAACAGGTCGTCGATGTATCTCCTATAGAAGATCAGTCCCTTGTGCCAAGGGTGTTTGTTATAAATATATTGGGTCTCAAATAGACCCATATATAGATTTGCGTAGCTCGGCGCGAAACGCGTGCCCATCGCGGTCCCTTTCGTTTGCTTGAATATTTTATTTTCGAAGGTGAAAATGTTGTGGCTCAGAATGAAATCTATACCATCCAGAATGAATTGACTTTGTAGGTCTGGTAGAGTTTCATCCTGTTGGAGAAAAAGCTGTATTGCACTTATGCCCGCTGCATGTGGAATGTTGGAATACAGTGCTGAAACATCGAGTGTTATCCACATGTAGGACTCTTTCCATTCGATGTCTTTCAGGAGGGAGATAAGACTCGCTGAATCCTTCAGATGCGATGGTAATTCCATTACATATTTTTGTAGCAAAATGTCAATGTAGTGTGACAGATTGCAGGTTAAGGAAGAGATGCCAGAGATGATGGGTCTCCCCGGCGGATTATTGATAGATTTGTGCACTTTTGGTAGGTGGTAGAAGAGAGCCAGGTTTGGATGGTCCACTAGGATGTATTCTTTTTCTTTTTTTGATATGACTCTGTTTTTCTCAGCAGTTTCTAGTAGATAGATTAGTACTTTGGTGTCCTCTTTTAGTGTATTTTCCGTCATGACCTGATAGTAGTCTTCATCTCCCAGGATTTTGAACGCTTCATTCAGATAGTCACTTCTATCCTGAATCACAATACCTCCTCCTTTGTCCGCGCTTCTGATCACAATGGACTCGTTATTCGTGAGATCCGTTAGGGCTATCTTCTCCCTCTTGTTGAGGTTATCAGGGATGTTTAGACCTTTGTTGATGGTTCTGAGTTCTTTGGTCACCAGGGCAGAGAAGGTTTCTATGTGGTTTCCCCTATGGTATATGGGGTTAAATGTTGATTTAGGTTTAAGCCCCGTGTTGACAACTTTTGGTGTTGTATCTGGGTCCATTGTGGTATTTTCTGGCATTGTTTGCAGTACAATTTGGGGTTTCGATGCTTGGATCTCGAAATGCCGATGTAGCGTTAGTTTGCGGATGAAGGAATTTAGGTCCACAAATAGTTCAAATTCGTTGAATTTGCCAGTAGGGCAGAATGATAAGCCTTTCTGTAGCAGGCTCGTTTCAGCCTCATTCAGTGGATGTGAAGATAGATTAAAAATACGGACTAGTGCCTCTTCCTGTTTCTCTTCGGGCTTATGTTGCTGGTCACAGTTTTTTTGTTGTTTTTGCTTTGTGAGTTTGCTTGATTTCGCTTTTCCTCCTCGCCGTCCTCTTCTGAGCTTATTCTTCTTTTCAATCCTCTGTTCGGAGCCGGTCGGAAGAAATCCGTGATCACTGTAGTCCCTGAGGGTTGTCGCAGGACGTATACTGCTTCCGGGGTCAGGGCCCCGGGTAGCGGTAAAAAAGACTGCTGATCGATAGGGTCCGGGTTGTCCTCAGTACTGGTGTTGTGGATAGTGATGAGTGAATCTTCAAATATAGCAGAGCGGTTGGGATCAACTGCTAAATTGTGAGCAATAACTGGAGTAGGAGGCATAGGGACAATGGGCAAGCAAGAAGAAGTAGGTGAAGGGGGAAGTGGAGGTTGAGCCGCAGTGGAAGGACCAAATATGGTGGCGGGGAGGCTCAAGTGATCAATAGAAGGGTCGCTGGGCTCCATGTGAGATGGCAAAGTACATTGGTTTGGCAACAGTTTCTGGGGTATTGATTTGTTGGGAGTTTTGGGGGACGGATCCTTACCTAATTTGTGGTAATTAGTTGAGAGGAGTGGAGGGGGAATGGCAACAGGCTCAGCTGGGGCATGTGCTCCAAAGGCGGGGCTTGGATCCCCATTACGAGGGGGGGGTTCATTAGTGTGTTTCATTCTATTACTATTAATAAAGATATTCCTTTGGTGTTGTGATCTGGTGTGTCTGACGTCCTGGTCGAATGGGCGTGGGGGCCTTGATGGCGTATTAAATGATTGGGTAGCCCGATAACGGACTCTAGGGGATTGGGTGGCCCTTTGTGCCGGGTTAGACATAAATCGGACACAGTTGAGAAGTGGTGGTATGGTAGAATTGGGGTCAGGCAATTGTTGGTTATTATGTCTGTTTGACCAGAACTTTATGTTATTATTGCGAAAATCAGTTCTGTCTCTATTTAGTTTGAAGGACTTTGTTTCTATGGTTTCTTTTTCATATTTAAGTACTCTAGTGGTAATGAGTCGATCAAACTTAATAAAATCATAATGTGTAGAATACTGGGCTAGGTTGGCCACATGTTCATCGATCTGTGTATTAAGTGTCTCACAGAGTTGTTTGCGTTTAGTGTGGAGTCTATTTAACATACCCTGGGCACAAATTAGCATATATTCGTCCCATTCTTTTGAAAAAATTGGGTCATTTTTGAAAGCGCTTTCAAAGCGTAGTCTTAGGCCTCTAGGCACAAGGTCCTCCTTGAGGTATAGTTCTAAAAGGAGCCAATCCATGTGATGTTGGATCTCTTCCTTCAGGAGTCTTTCAAGTCCAAAGAACAAATGAAGTAGATCGTTTGATGTAATCTTTGCCTCTGTGGAGTCACTTTCTGGTGGTTGTAGTACGTTGTTTCCATCGTTCTTGTTCTGTGTGCTGGTCCAGGTTGACACCAGTATTGTCCGCTGTTGAATTCTTTGGAGGCAGTAGTCCATATTCCGGATCTACAGCTGCCGCTTGTTGCGTGGAGATAAACAAAACCTAGAGCAGCCGTATTCCCAGACCAACGGTGTCGGCCTTAGTTCTGAGGGTCTCAGAAATATACAGCGATAGTGGCGAAAAAAGATGGGAAGGCGCTCATAGGGTAATAGGTTCAATTAAAGATATGAAATCAAGACATCGAAATTTATGCTCACCTTCTGGTGTTGTGCATACGTAGGCACAACACTCGTGAGAACAAGGGGTCGGTGCAGCCGGTATCTTCTCAGTCCTCGTCGGTGGAGTAGCCTAAGCTCCAGAGGAGTGATATATATTGCAAACAGAAAAAGATTGATGGTGCACTGGTGTGGTGCACCAATTGATACCTTCTGGCGCAAAAACACGACCTCGGTGGATAGATAAGGGGGTCTTTTATTGATGATAGACAACGCGTTTCGGAGTTGGTACACTCCTTTTTCAAGTCTAGGAAATCACAGGTTTAAAGGGGTGGAGGTTTTTTGGTACAGAATAAAAGTAAAAGAAATTATATAAAAAATGTATACACGTGTTAAAAATGGATTAGGAGTAGATGTGCACGTAGGAATCTGTGCACATATACAAGTCGAATAAAACAAAGAGCAAGAGCACTAAAATGCGTCGTTTGGAGAAATTAAAATTGTCCACACATAGATGATAACACAAATGAGAACGGGTAAAAAGTTGATAGTATAGTAAATTAATATTATGACGTGAAATTAAAATAAAATAAAATGCATGGAGAAATGTGTGTATATGGGGGGATGCATGCAAACACACATGCAAGCGCATGCGTGGCCGCATGTGTAATTAAATATAGGGCTGGAGCCACTGATGGAAATAAAAAATTAATTAATTAAAATAGGCTGGAGTGCCATAGATATGGTGGTATATATCATATATAAATCAATAACGATGGTCATCATAAACAATACCACAAATGTGATGGTATAGCTGATAGTGGCTTCATTAATAGTGGTCGGATCGCTGTGTATACACATCAATAAGATGTATCCTAGTTTGGCATGGAGTCTGGAAATCTATACGTGCATAATAACAATAGTAACAAGCATGTACATATACAAACAGATGTGCCCACACCTGCACAGGCATAATGGACACAGGAGATGTAAGTATGTACACAGATGTGCCCACATCACAACCATGTATAGTGAAAAGCATGGCCAGGGCAACCAAATGAGACTGGGATTGCCGGTCCCACATTGATTCAAACAATAGGAAGGAAAAATAACCAATGGATGAATAAATAGCTGAATAAGTCATAATACAATAGCCTGAATGGATGGGGGAGATGCAGCGGTTGATGTACAGATGGTTCAAACCACTGTAGGATACAGACAGTGCCGACCGGAACGGCACAACTGGGGAGTGAGCCTAAAATGATTTGAATTAACAAGGTGGGCATGAGGAGATGTGGAGCACATGGCTGCTGTTCTTACCTGTCGGGTCCGTGCTGGGGCTTGGAGCGCGGCCTTGCACGCCTGCTGGAAGGCGCGCTCAGAAAAGCAGGAGGGAGGGGGGAGGAGTTTGGGATTGACAGCTGTTCAGACTTGTATATGTGCACAGATTCCTACGTGCACATCTACTCCTAATCCATTTTTAACACGTGTATACATTTTTTATATAATTTCTTTTACTTTTATTCTGTACCAAAAAACCTCCACCCCTTTAAACCTGTGATTTCCTAGACTTGAAAAAGGAGTGTACCAACTCCGAAACGCGTTGTCTATCATCAATAAAAGACCCCCTTATCTATCCACCGAGGTCATGTTTTTGCGCCAGAAGGTATCAATTGGTGCACCACACCAGTGCACCATCAATCTTTTTCTGTTTGCAATATATATCACTCCTCTGGAGCTTAGGCTACTCCACCGACGAGGACTGAGAAGATACCGGCTGCACCGACCCCTTGTTCTCACGAGTGTTGTGCCTACGTATGCACAACACCAGAAGGTGAGCATAAATTTCGATGTCTTGATTTCATATCTTTAATTGAACCTATTACCCTATGAGCGCCTTCCCATCTTTTTTCGCCACTATCGCTGTATATTTCTGAGACCCTCAGAACTAAGGCCGACACCGTTGGTCTGGGAATACGGCTGCTCTAGGTTTTGTTTATCTCCACGCAACAAGCGGCAGCTGTAGATCCGGAATATGGACTACTGCCTCCAAAGAATTCAACAGCGGACAATACTGGTGTCAACCTGGACCAGCACACAGAACAAGAACGATGGAAACAACGTACTACAACCACCAGAAAGTGACTCCACAGAGGCAAAGATTACATCAAACGATCTACTTCATTTGTTCTTTGGACTTGAAAGACTCCTGAAGGAAGAGATCCAACATCACATGGATTGGCTCCTTTTAGAACTATACCTCAAGGAGGACCTTGTGCCTAGAGGCCTAAGACTACGCTTTGAAAGCGCTTTCAAAAATGACCCAATTTTTTCAAAAGAATGGGACGAATATATGCTAATTTGTGCCCAGGGTATGTTAAATAGACTCCACACTAAACGCAAACAACTCTGTGAGACACTTAATACACAGATCGATGAACATGTGGCCAACCTAGCCCAGTATTCTACACATTATGATTTTATTAAGTTTGATCGACTCATTACCACTAGAGTACTTAAATATGAAAAAGAAACCATAGAAACAAAGTCCTTCAAACTAAATAGAGACAGAACTGATTTTCGCAATAATAACATAAAGTTCTGGTCAAACAGACATAATAACCAACAATTGCCTGACCCCAATTCTACCATACCACCACTTCTCAACTGTGTCCGATTTATGTCTAACCCGGCACAAAGGGCCACCCAATCCCCTAGAGTCCGTTATCGGGCTACCCAATCATTTAATACGCCATCAAGGCCCCCACGCCCATTCGACCAGGACGTCAGACACACCAGATCACAACACCAAAGGAATATCTTTATTAATAGTAATAGAATGAAACACACTAATGAACCCCCCCCCTCGTAATGGGGATCCAAGCCCCGCCTTTGGAGCACATGCCCCAGCTGAGCCTGTTGCCATTCCCCCTCCACTCCTCTCAACTAATTACCACAAATTAGGTAAGGATCCGTCCCCCAAAACTCCCAACAAATCAATACCCCAGAAACTGTTGCCAAACCAATGTACTTTGCCATCTCACATGGAGCCCAGCGACCCTTCTATTGATCACTTGAGCCTCCCAGCCACCATATTTGGTCCTTCCACTGCGGCTCAACCTCCACTTCCCCCTTCACCTACTTCTTCTTGCTTGCCCATTGTCCCTATGCCTCCTACTCCAGTTATTGCTCACAATTTAGCAGTTGATCCCAACCGCTCTGCTATATTTGAAGATTCACTCATCACTATCCACAACACCAGTACTGAGGACAACCCGGACCCTATCGATCAGCAGTCTTTTTTACCGCTACCCGGGGCCCTGACCCCGGAAGCAGTATACGTCCTGCGACAACCCTCAGGGACTACAGTGATCACGGATTTCTTCCGACCGGCTCCGAACAGAGGATTGAAAAGAAGAATAAGCTCAGAAGAGGACGGCGAGGAGGAAAAGCGAAATCAAGCAAACTCACAAAGCAAAAACAACAAAAAAACTGTGACCAGCAACATAAGCCCGAAGAGAAACAGGAAGAGGCACTAGTCCGTATTTTTAATCTATCTTCACATCCACTGAATGAGGCTGAAACGAGCCTGCTACAGAAAGGCTTATCATTCTGCCCTACTGGCAAATTCAACGAATTTGAACTATTTGTGGACCTAAATTCCTTCATCCGCAAACTAACGCTACATCGGCATTTCGAGATCCAAGCATCGAAACCCAAAATTGTACTGCAAACAATGCCAGAAAATACCACAATGGACCCAGATACAACACCAAAAGTTGTCAACACGGGGCTTAAACCTAAATCAACATTTAACCCCATATACCATAGGGGAAACCACATAGAAACCTTCTCTGCCCTGGTGACCAAAGAACTCAGAACCATCAACAAAGGTCTAAACATCCCTGATAACCTCAACAAGAGGGAGAAGATAGCCCTAACGGATCTCACGAATAACGAGTCCATTGTGATCAGAAGCGCGGACAAAGGAGGAGGTATTGTGATTCAGGATAGAAGTGACTATCTGAATGAAGCGTTCAAAATCCTGGGAGATGAAGACTACTATCAGGTCATGACGGAAAATACACTAAAAGAGGACACCAAAGTACTAATCTATCTACTAGAAACTGCTGAGAAAAACAGAAAAAAAGAAAAAGAATACATCCTAGTGGACCATCCAAACCTGGCTCTCTTCTACCACCTACCAAAAGTGCACAAATCTATCAATAATCCGCCGGGGAGACCCATCATCTCTGGCATCTCTTCCTTAACCTGCAATCTGTCACACTACATTGACATTTTGCTACAAAAATATGTAATGGAATTACCATCGCATCTGAAGGATTCAGCGAGTCTTATCTCCCTCCTGAAAGACATCGAATGGAAAGAGTCCTACATGTGGATAACACTCGATGTTTCAGCACTGTATTCCAACATTCCACATGCAGCGGGCATAAGTGCAATACAGCTTTTTCTCCAACAGGATGAAACTCTACCAGACCTACAAAGTCAATTCATTCTGGATGGTATAGATTTCATTCTGAGCCACAACATTTTCACCTTCGAAAATAAAATATTCAAGCAAACGAAAGGGACCGCGATGGGCACGCGTTTCGCGCCGAGCTACGCAAATCTATATATGGGTCTATTTGAGACCCAATATATTTATAACAAACACCCTTGGCACAAGCGACTGATCTTCTATAGGAGATACATCGACGACCTGTTACTAATTTGGGATGGAAATATGGAAGACGCTGCCAGTTTCACGTCTCATCTAAACAACAATACATTCAACCTCACCTTTACCGCAAATTACTCAAAGACGGCCGTAGAATATCTAGATTTGGTCATATCCTCAGAAGGAAACGTCATTAAGACCAAAACTTTTTTCAAAAAAGTTGACGGAAACAGTTATTTGGACTACCAGAGTTCCCATCACAAAAAATGGAAAAACAACATTCCATTCAGTCAGTTTAAGCGCATACGCAGAAATTGTACTAAGGATGAAGATTTCAGAAACCAGAGCAAAGTAATCAAAAAAAGATTCCAAAAGAAAGGGTACCCTAGGGAAATTATAGAGGCAGCATACCAGCGAGCTGAGGGGTACACCCAAACAGAGTGTCTCACTTCATGCTCAACCAAACCAGGTGACTCAAAAGCCGCAGAAAAATTCAAATCTGCCTTCATTACGACATATAATACCAATCACAATACCTTGCGGAATACCCTCAATAAACACTGGCATATCTTACAGGCGGATCCTTTTTTGAAAAAACACATTCAACAAAAACCCCAACTAACATTCAGGAGGGCCCAAACGCTTAAAAATATTATTGCTCCAAGCCGTCTACGGGACTGCAAAAAGAACACAACAAATCCGATCTCTTTCTTCCCCCAACTACTCGGAAGTTATAAATGTGGACACTGCCGTTGCAAATGTTGCTTGAATATTTCCTCTCGGATCTCAAAATTTTCAAGCAACTCTACAGGAGAGCAATTTGAGATAAAATCCTTCTTAAATTGCTCCTCAAGCTATGTCATCTATCTATTAGAATGCTCATGCGGACTACAATACATAGGCCGCACCACCCAAGCATTGAGAGAAAGGATCAATAACCACCGTTGGAATATTTCAAATGGTTACACCAAACATGGTGTGTCCAGACATTTCCTCCAGGTCCATAATAAAGACCCAACAAACCTCTCCATAACTCCAATTGAACAAATTCCGGTTACCCACTCAAACAGATTCCAGAAATTGAGACGGAAAGAAATGTTTTGGATTTTCAAAATGCAAACCATAGAACCTTACGGTTTAAACGAATCACTGGAGAGTAACTGTTTTTGACCAGTCCTCTCCCAACCACTAGCTCTGGGTCATGCATTTTTCCTTATCAGCCCACTGCCTTATCAGCTATGCTCCAATCACTTCACATCACCCGTAGCCCCTACCATCACCACACTACACGTCCTCTACCACCAATTTCCCCAGCTGCCACTTACCATCCACCTCATACCTCTTGTCGACATACCCTTTACATAGGATCATTTCCCTTCAGCACACAGCCCTCCTGCCATCATCCCTTACCCCCAATCACCCATATATACCCACGTATACCAGTCCCTCTATGTTGTATAATCACCCCTACACCAGTTATCTATATATCAGGGCAATATAAATGCTCCCCCATTCCAATTGTGCCCACCCCACCAGTATTCACACTTACATGTCCATCCAATCATATATTTCCCTTATCATCCAGTCCACCACTGCCCAACACTCTCAGTCACATCACCCAACCAGCCCTTAGCCTCCAAACCACCCCACACCACTTCCCCCCCCCCTTTCATTTCCCCCATCTAGCTATCACCCCTTTTTGGTATGTTCCCTGAGAGCGATCCCTTCCCTGTGGCTTAGAGAGCCAACATCCCACACAGCACTCGGCGCATGCGCTGTTCACAAAGACAGCTCCGGGCCGACAGACTGAACAGCTGTCAATCTCAAACTCCTCCCCCCTCCCTCCTGCTTTTCTGAGCGCGCCTTCCAGCAGGCGTGCAAGGCCGCGCTCCAAGCCCCAGCACGGACCCGACAGGTAAGAACAGCAGCCATGTGCTCCACATCTCCTCATGCCCACCTTGTTAATTCAAATCATTTTAGGCTCACTCCCCAGTTGTGCCGTTCCGGTCGGCACTGTCTGTATCCTACAGTGGTTTGAACCATCTGTACATCAACCGCTGCATCTCCCCCATCCATTCAGGCTATTGTATTATGACTTATTCAGCTATTTATTCATCCATTGGTTATTTTTCCTTCCTATTGTTTGAATCAATGTGGGACCGGCAATCCCAGTCTCATTTGGTTGCCCTGGCCATGCTTTTCACTATACATGGTTGTGATGTGGGCACATCTGTGTACATACTTACATCTCCTGTGTCCATTATGCCTGTGCAGGTGTGGGCACATCTGTTTGTATATGTACATGCTTGTTACTATTGTTATTATGCACGTATAGATTTCCAGACTCCATGCCAAACTAGGATACATCTTATTGATGTGTATACACAGCGATCCGACCACTATTAATGAAGCCACTATCAGCTATACCATCACATTTGTGGTATTGTTTATGATGACCATCGTTATTGATTTATATATGATATATACCACCATATCTATGGCACTCCAGCCTATTTTAATTAATTAATTTTTTATTTCCATCAGTGGCTCCAGCCCTATATTTAATTACACATGCGGCCACGCATGCGCTTGCATGTGTGTTTGCATGCATCCCCCCATATACACACATTTCTCCATGCATTTTATTTTATTTTAATTTCACGTCATAATATTAATTTACTATACTATCAACTTTTTACCCGTTCTCATTTGTGTTATCATCTATGTGTGGACAATTTAAATTTCTCCAAACGACGCATTTTAGTGCTCTTGCTCTTTGTTTTATTTGACTTGTATATGTGCACAGATTCCTACGTGCACATCTACTCCTAATCCATTTTTAACACGTGTATACATTTTTTATATAATTTCTTTTACTTTTATTCTGTACCAAAAAACCTCCACCCCTTTAAACCTGTGATTTCCTAGACTTGAAAAAGGAGTGTACCAACTCCGAAACGCGTTGTCTATCATCAATAAAAGACCCCCTTATCTATCCACCGAGGTCGTGTTTTTGCGCCAGAAGGTATCAATTGGTGCACCACACCAGTGCACCATCAATCTTTTTCTGTTTGCACTGCCATATACAGGGAGTGCAGAATTATTAGGCAAGTTGTATTTTTGAGGATTAATTTTATTATTGAACAACAACCATGTTCTCAATGAACCCAAAAAACTCATATCAAAGCTGAATATTTTTGGAAGTAGTTTTTAGTTTGTTTTTAGTTTTAGCTATTTTAGGGGGATATCTGTGTGTGCAGGTGACTATTACTGTGCATAATTATTTGGCAACTTAACAAAAAACTAATATATACCCATTTCAATTATTTATTTTTACCAGTGAAACCAATATAACATCTCAACATTCACAAATATACATTTCTGACATTCAAAAACAAAACAAAAACAAATCAGTGACCAATATAGCCACCTTTCTTTGCAAGGACACTCAAAAGCCTGCCATCCATGGATTCTGTCAGTGTTTTGATCTGTTCACCATCAACATTGCGTGCAGCAGCAACCACAGCCTCCCAGACACTGTTCAGAGAGGTGTACTGTTTTCCCTCCTTGTAAATCTCACATTTGATGATGGACCACAGGTTCTCAATGGGGTTCAGATCAGGTGAACAAGGAGGCCATGTCATTAGATTTTCTTCTTTTATACCCTTTCTTGCCAGCCACGCTGTGGAGTACTTGGACGCGTGTGATGGAGCAGACTTCTTGAAGGATGCAGACTTCTTCCTGTACCACTGCTTGAAGAAGGTGTCTTCCAGAAACTGGCAGTAGGACTGGGAGTTGAGCTTGACTCCATCCTCAACCCGAAAAGGCCCCACAAGCTCATCTTTGATGATACCAGCCCAAACCAGTACTCCACCTCCACCTTGCTGGCGTCTGAGTCAGACTGGAGCTCTCTGCGCTTTACCAATCCAGCCACGGGCCCATCCATCTGGCCCATCAAGACTCACTCTCATTTCATCAGTCCATAAAACCTTAGAAAAATCAGTCTTGAGATATTTCTTGGCCCAGTCTTGACGTTTCAGCTTGTGTGTCTTGTTCAGTGATGGTCGTCTTTCAGCCTTTCTTACCTTGGCCATGTCTCTGAGTATTGCACACCTTGTGCTTTTGGGCACTCCAGTGATGTTGCAGCTCTGAAATATGGCCAAACTGGTGGCAAGTGGCATCTTGGCAGCTGCACGCTTGACTTTTCTCAGTTCATGGGCAGTTATTTTGCGCCTTGGTTTTTCCACACGCTTCTTGCGACCCTGTTGACTATTTTGAATGAAACGCTTGATTGTTCGATGATCACGCTTCAGAAGCTTTGCAATTTTAAGAGTGCTGCATCCCTCTGCAAGATATCTCACTATTTTTGACTTTTCTGAGCCTGTCAAGTCCTTCTTTTGACCCATTTTGCCAAAGGAAAGGAAGTTGCCTAATAATTATGCACACCTAATATAGGGTGTTGATGTCATTAGACCACACCCCTTCACATTACAGAGATGCACATCACCTAATATGCTTAATTGGTAGTAGGCTTTCGAGCCTATACAGCTTGGAGTAAGACAACATGCATAAAGAGGATGATGTGGTCAAAATACTCATTTGCCTAATAATTCTGCACTCCCTGTATGTCTCTAATTTATGACGTGGTGCATGCATTGTCATAAATTAGCCATATACTACTAAGCAGGGGTGACAACTAAGACCAACACAAAAAGACATCTTAGTAAATGTCCCCATTAAGTGCAAGTCCCGCCCAACTGCCGACTATGGCGTAAAACCAGTCCTGTGACTAGATATTGGCTCACGGCAAGTTAAAAAAGGGGCTTGCGACTATTTTTACAACTAAAATAGTTGCAAGTCCCCTAATACTTGACCCCCATTGTGTACGTATCTTGGAGAGACTGAACTGAAATTATTATTGGTTATGTACTGCCTAAATTTCCTCAGTAAAGGGACTGTTTGCTGTCCAACAAAACCGGCCACATCACTGCCATCACCTTCACTGCTCCACGACTACATACTTACCAACATCTCAGTTGGTAAAATCAGGGAATATATGCACCGCCCAGGAACAGAAGGACACGTACATTTATTGGCGGGGTTTGTGGTGTCCTGCCCATTTTCGGCCTGGGACGGCGCAAATTTGCCGGGACTGTCTCTGAAAATTAGGGACAGTCCTGGCAAATTCAGGACAGTTGGCAACTATGCGATGACATGGCCCCAGGGAGCGTTAGATTGAGGACAGCCACAGTGAACCACTACAACTCCTATAATTGACACAACTACCACTCGCCTTCTCCCGGCTCTCCACCTCCTTGGCTCACTAAACTACATGCTACAAATAATATTGATAGGATCATTACTACTTAGCTACTGCTATAATGTAATCACCTATGTTATCCATAATTCAGGTTCTCCAATACATTGCTATATTACCAGCTCTGTTTTTGTGTTTTTTTTTTTTGTATTTCTGCCTGTAGGTGTCGCTGTTTCCACTGCTGATGAATTAAAGCTGGTTGTAAATGAATGAAAAACATTAGGGGTCATTTACAAAGACCAGCTTTTTATGACAATCTTTATTTCCTGGCAGAGAAAGTGCCTTATTTATGACAAGGCATCTTCATAAATTAGGCTCAGTGCCGGCAGTCCGTGTACCTGGAGTAAAAACGACTACAGCCCCTGACTGAGTAGATTTTACTCCTCTTTTATGCCTGTTTCCAGGAGTATAAGATAGTAAACACACCCCCGCCACACCCATGTCACTCCCATGTGGCGAGAAGGGCACAAAAATGCCAGGAAATTGTCAGCGTCTGGCTCAATGTCCGGCCATTGCGGTCTAGCAGAAGGTGGGCACATCCTCACTGTCGGGGACAGGTGAAGAAGTCCTGCTGATGAGAAGAATCAATTTGTGAGAACCAATTCACTCATTTCTACACTGAATAGAGGTCATTTATGAATATTTTTACACCTAATTATTTTTAGGTATTTTGCCTAAAAATAGTCGGATGACCCTTTTTTGAACACTGGGTCACATTCCACATGGGTGACATGTTACTGCTACGTATAATATGAAGCACTTCAGTCACCTGTAGCAATTACAAGACCACACCAGGAGCTCTGCTTAACCCAGTACTACTAGTCTTTCAAACTTGCAGACTTGTGTGTTATTTTTACCTCATTGTGCCAATATTGTATGTGAGGGAGCAATAGAGGTCATACTCACAAGTCGCTGGTACAAAAAACTAAAGGTTTTGTACCAGCGACTTGTGAGTATGAATTCTATTGCTCATTCACATACAATATTGGCACAATGAAGTAAAAAGAACACACAAGTCTGCAAGTTTGAAAGAATGTTACTGCTACGTCCGGTGATTGGCTGCGGCAGTCCAGTGGCGGCTGTGAACAGGATGTTGATGCCAGAGCATTGCAAAGCTACAAAGACAGGAGCAATGGAACCGAAACCCAGCAACAGGGACCAGGTAAGTATGAACCCCACTGTGCGTCAGTCACTCTTAGAGGTCTTCCAGCTATTCTTTAATTTTGATTTAGGGTTCAGAAAACCCTTTTAATTAAAAAAGGAGATTCTGACATAATTTTTATTTATTTTTTTGCCTGGCAGCATAAGCAAACATAGCAAATCAGTCATGCCAATTATGTGTACTTTTTTTTTAATATGATAATGCATTTTAATTAGTGTTGATCGAGCACCAAAGTGCTCGGGTGCTCTGGTGCTCGAGTAGAACACTTTGGGATGCTCGGGTTGTAGCTGGCCAGCTAAGACCTGTCCTAGGTTGCTAATATAGCTTATATGTGTATACAGCTAGACCTGCCAATAGCCTTAATACAGTTCATATGTTTATGTGGTAAAGACAAAAGCAGAGTTATTTACTGTGACATCATGTTTTAGATGTCATATAACTGTTATATTTTGTGTTCATAGAAGCATAACAAGATAATATGCCTTTTAGATTCATTTTCTAATGTAAGGTAAGCTCAGTGACACAGCAGAAACAACAGAAAGCATAGTGTTAATCTGTTGTTGCTGGGCAGAAGTCTAGACCAATCACAGCCAGCTTCTCACACAGCAAGAGTTTTCACCAATCACAGCCAGCCTCACACACAGCCTGTCTGGGAATTCCCCCAGCTCCTGCTGCTAGAATCATTATTCACCAGAGACAGGAGCTGAAGAGACATTCACTCCACTGAGAGTCCATTTTTATGGGAACAAGAGGCCAAAATAGGTATTTAAAACAGTTATATAATGTTCCTATTGTTAGTATTGTGTTTAGAACTGTATACTGAACTATATATATATGTGTTTACTTACAGTTCAACCAAATCAAACTACAATTGCAAATACAAATTGCAAGCTACAAATTGTAAGCATTCATATTCCATATTGCAATCCAAATTGCATACAACCATACCAGATCATACTCAACCAATCTGCAAATAGTCACTACTAACTGCATACTGCAAGTGAACTATTAGTTAAACCTTAGATATACCTCTTAGAGAGACCATAAATGTCACAGTCGTTACCTCTGGCTGTGACCTTCTGTCTATGCTCTCGCTGTCTAGCTCCGTTCCTGTGTGTTGCTTGTGGTTCGTTATGGGTTAACTCCCCTGTGTTCTTATCTGGAGTTAATCCTCTCTGTCTTCTCCATGGGTGTGGCCTCTCTGCTGCACCCATGGAACCTGTATATAAGGCTGAGGTTTCCTCAGTTCTGTGTCATCTCTCCTGGTGTGTGTTGTCTTGTCCTGCTCCTTGTTTGTACTCACTCTCCCATGCTGCTGACCCATGGGATCCGTGTCTGTCTGTGCTCTGTGGGTTTCCTACTTGTTCATTCCCGTCCTCTTTCCTGTGTTTCTGTTATCTGTTCTGCCAGTTATGTTTTAGTCACCTTGTGTGTATTCATATGTCTCTGTTCAGCAAGCCCTTGCTGCAGCGTGCCTTGCTGCAGAGTGCTATGGGCAAGGCCACGCAGTATACCACTGGTGGAGCTAGTCCTTCTCTGCTCATTGCCACTCCTGTTCCCTTGCGTGAACTCCTGCTTGTGTTTTTAGTTGCCTGCTTGTATTTGCCTGTTTGTTATGTTTGCCTATGTACCGTCGGTACCTTCTGGTACCTGTTGTCCATTTGCTCCTGTTGTCACTGTCTAGTTCACGCTCCAGAGTGGACCCTGGCAACTCCCTGCGGCAAAGCCTAACCCTACTATCTGGGGCCCTAGTGAATACCAGGAGTTGCTTAGTCACGCCCCTCCGGAGTATTACTAGACAGTGGCGCAGTGGGGGTTTTCCTCCCACTGTGAGGACGGTACATAGAGCTCTCAATTTCCCTGTGTTTCCCTCCTTGGATTCTGTTTGTGCAATAAACTATTGTGTGTCTGTACCTGATTTCCATTTGTTTTTGCTTGACGACGCAGAGGTCTCTCCTGGGACCTCCAACTTGTGACAGAATGAACAAGTGAACTTTCACAGATTTTTTTTTGTTCTGTTTTCTGCATTTCTGCGGTTAGTGCATTCTGTTTGTGTTTCCCTCTTTATGGTGCCTTTAGGTATCGGATTTGGTTGCCTTGGTGTACTGGCTGCGGTGTTTTCCAAGTATGCTGGTTGCCAGGGGCGACGTCCGGTGTAGCCTTTTTAGCTTGCAGTTCTGCCTACGGCCGTGTTTTCCGTTATCGGTGCAGGCATCTGCTTCTGTACTCACTCCTCCGGAAGGGGGTGTCAGCATGTTTGACCAATCAGTTCTTGGCAGACATGCCATTCTCCGGAGGGAGAGTGGAGGGGGAGGTGTTAGCACACTGCAGTTCACCGTGACTTTTGTGGCTGTGTAGGCTGGAGGCATTCCCCTTGGCGTACTGGCTGCGTTTTTCGTGTAGGCTGGTTGCTAGGGGCTGCGTGCTGGCTGCAGTCATCTTATGTGTTCTGCTTGTGTACCTCTGTACCCCTTTGATTCCGATTTTCTTTGTATTCCAGTCTGGTTCCCATTCCTGGTCCCACTCCTCCGGAAGGGGGTGTCTGCATGTCTGGCCAATCAGTTCTTGGCAGACATGTCATTCTCCGGAGGGAGAGTGGAGGGGGAGGTAACTGCATGGTGCGGTCCACTTGACGTGTTTTCCGTGTTGGCTGGCTATCTTCCCCTGGTGTACTGGCTGCGGACCCTCCGTGCAGGCTGATTTTCAGGGGCTTGTGCTGGCTGCGGTCGTCTTTTGTGTTCCGGCCCATGTACCTCGTCACCCCTTTGATTTCTGTCCCCTTGCCTGGTTCTGTTTGGTTTGTTGCCCCACTTCCTCCCCTTTTCTGTTTGGGGAGGAGAGGGGGGGCTTTGAGGGGTGGGAGTGTCACAGTCGTTACCTCTGGCTGTGACCTTCTGTCTATGCTCTCGCTGTCTAGCTCCGTTCCTGTGTGTTGCTTGTGGTTCGTTATGGGTTAACTCCCCTGTGTTCCTATCTGGAGTTAATCCTCTCTGTCTGCTCCATGGGAGTGGCCTCTCTGCTGCACCCATGGAACCTGTATATAAGGCTGAGGTTTCCTCAGTTCTGTGTTAGCTCTCCTGGTGTGTGTTGTCTTGTCCTGCTCCTTGTTTGTACTCACTCTCCCATGCTGCTGACCCATGGGATCCGTGTCTGTCTGTGCTCTGTGGGTTTCCTACTTGTTCATTCCCGTCCTCTTTCCTGTGTTTCTGTTATCTGTTCTGCCAGTTATGTTTTAGTCACCTTGTGTGTATTCATATGTCTCTGTTCAGCAAGCCCTTGCTGCAGTGTGCCTTGCTGCAGAGTGCTATGGGCAAGGCCACGCAGTATACCACTGGTGGAGCTAGTCCTTCTCTGCTCATTGCCACTCCTGTTCCCTTGCGTGAACTCCTGCTTGTGTTTTTAGTTGCCTGCTTGTATTTGCCTGTTTGTTATGTTTGCCTATGTACCGTCGGTACCTTCTGGTACCTGTTGTCCGTTTGCTCCTGTTGTCACTGTCTAGTTCACGCTCCAGAGTGGACCCTGGCAACTCCCTGCGGCAAAGCCTAACCCTACCATCTGGGGCCCTAGTGAATACCAGGAGTTGCTTAGTCACGCCCTTCTGGAGTATTACTAGACAGTGGCGCAGTGGGGGTTTTCCTCCCACTGTGTGGACGGTACATAGAACTCTCAATTTCCCTGTGTTTCCCTCCTTGGATTCTGTTTGTGCAATAAACTCTTGTGTGTCTGTACCTGATTTCCATTTGTTTTTGCTTGACGACGCAGAGGTCTCTCCTGGGACCTCCAACTCGTGACAATAAAGTGCTTAAATAACTTGAGAGTACAGATACTCAAGAAAGTGAGAGTACAGATACTCAAGAGAGAAATATATCCACCATTTTATGTTAAAAGACAAGATTGAACAGTTGAACCACCATCTTTATCATACCGCCATTTTGTGATATCTTTTCAACACGTGTTATGTACATGGACTATCTGCTGCGGAGGCGGCAGTGTTATATGAAGAAAAGTTGAAGTTAATAAAGAAGTTATTTCAAGCATTTGTGTGCTCTTTAAACCTATTGTTTCCATGGAATGGCGCTAGAGGAAATACAGAGTAATAGATATCAAAATATCAAAATTCTTCTAATGGCACAGCGCAAAAGGCACTTCATAGTGCTGCACCTGCCACAGTGGAGCTATTTTGGCCTCAGAGATAGCACTCCTCAACTTGCACAGGAAAGAGCACATTAGGGGCGCAGCCTGACCGCACATGGAGGCAGAAGTGTGAGATGTGAGCTCCCACACAGCAGTCACTACAGGCGAGCTAAGCTGACGACTATACTTTCTAAATATGGTCAAGTACGGCAAGGACAAAAGAACGGAGACCCCAGGCACACCCCAAGCCCAAAAGAACTCCTCCGACATCCACAAATTCCTCCAAAACAAGGCTCCAAGCCATCAGAACCCCCACGGGATGTGATTTGTGGCATTTTGTCGTATGTAGACACCGCTAACATCCTGAGAGCGTCAAGAGAAAAATCCCCTATACGTTATGCTGGAGCGGAACTTGCCTTCTATTAAGACGTTGCCCCGTCTATACTGTAAACAATAAGTATTCTTAAACCTTTTCTAGAGAAGCTGAGGCAGAGAAATACCATCTACTCCTATCCCTCCTATCCTATCCCTGCATCCCTTTGGCCTCTCCATCCTACACAATGGCCGCAGACTCCGCATCCACACACCAGAGGACCTTGCTAACTCCTGGACACTGCTAGACTTGGAACCTATAAAGATCCCATCATGGATGCCAGCCGCCACCTCACTCACCATGCCGCAGATACCATCGCAGACGCAGTGGCAACAAGTCCCCAAAGGCAAGCGTCACAGTCATGACAAAGGATCCGTGGAACACTCATTCGATCCAGCTTAAGTGGGTCTTGGTGCGACCCTCAGGTATATGAGTACACCATGGGCTTGCCCAAGGATTGTGTAGATGAACTCCCCCTACTCTTTGGCCTGCTCGCCAGTTATCAAATAGTTAAGTTCAGAGCAGTCAAGGGGGTAGTTATAGAGTTTAAATCCGGAGTTGCACTGTACTTTAAAGGACACCTGTTTCGCGTGTTATATTTTAACTCACGCATCTTCATAGAGATGCTTATTTTCTTGTGTTGCATTTACCTCTTTCATGGGTTTATGGGCCCCTCCACTCCCCCTCTCCCCCTCTTCCCATCCTTCATAAGGCTCTACAGTTTAATTCCTTCTTTATATCATGAGATGTTGAAGATTGTTGATCTGGCTTGTTTTTTTCTCACCTCAGCCTTAGGGGCAGTCGCAGAGTTCAATCCTGGGGCTGCACTGCTTCCAAGGATTCACCTGCTTTGTACTGTGTGGGTCTATTTTGCTTATCTCAAATGAGAGACGCTGTATTTAGAGTCGAGCACCCTCATTCTAAAGGCATCTCTACTGTGTATTATTCGTCATATGGGTGCTCCACTCTCTCTGGCATGCAGAATCGATCCATTATGCTTCAGATATTAACGTTTAAGTAGCTGGGTTTGTCACTGATGCTATAGTATATTTCCCACTATTCTCACCCACCACCATTTTCCCCCTCTCGCTTTTTAGGTACACTTTGTTTACTCTCCCAGTATTCCTGTTAGACATCCGCATATAATGCATGAACATGTGATAGATCATGATCAACTGCAGAATCCCTGGGGCTACAACAACCTCCACATAGTAACGCCTATATAACTATATATTTCCTTGCCTACTTACTCTTACACGTCAGCTTACATCCAGCATACCATAGTAACATGCAAAGTAACAGCCTGCATACTGCTAGTCAGGACAATTTTTTGTCTTTGCTACTTGATTCCCCCCCACACACTTTATACTAACGTCAATTGGACGTCGCTTTACACACATATTGTAGCCAGACTACAACACTATTATCTGGTTCATTCCCTTTCTCCTACTAACTAAGACGCTCACCTTCAAGCGGGTTCTATTATCGAGGCGCTGCGGCATGACGTGAGCAGACGGGCGTGCAGCGGTCCTCCCCCTCCCACAACGCCGACTCCGGCTCTGGCTCCTGCTCCCGATGCGGCACGGGCGGTAATGCCGCTGATGAGTCACCCGACCCCTTGCTGAGAGGCTGACTTACCTGCCGATGTGTCTGCTGGTGTTGCTTTGGGGTGCCACCGTTCTCCCCGCTGGGTCGGCTTCGGAGGCTGGATGTCCGGGGTCCTTGCCGGGGGTCCTTGCTGTCTCAGGCCGTTCCATCTGTGCCTGCTCTGGGCTGCTTAAGGCTGGAGGATCCACGCGCTGTCTGGAGTCTGGGAGTCGCGGTGTGAGTAGACGTCCCCCTGTATGTTATCGTTTTTGGGAACCCCGTCTGCCTGGTGCTGTCTGCTGGAGCGGTCGTCTGTGTGCCGTTCCTTCTGCCTCATCTGTCCTGTTGCCCTGTTTGCTGGGTGGCCCTGAAGAGAGGGGGGTTGTCTGACTCTGCTGTCCATCACTGCTGACACTGCATTGACTGTTCCACTACATGCTGCTTCATTTGCCAGCTGCTTTACCTGACCTACCGGTGGGGCCGCTGTGACAGTCGCTAGGAATAAACAGCCCTGTTTCTGTGCGCTACACTAGCCACACCTGCGTGCATACTAGTGTTGCTTTCGACCTTTTGCTCCGTTGCTGAACATTGCATTTTGGTGTGGTGAAAACTGCTCCATTACCCCTCTGAGCCCTAGACCCTGGAATTTATGAGCCCCCAGAACCGGAACAATCTCAGTTTGGAGTTATCCGCGATTCAGGATACCGGGGGGCCTATATGCAAGATTTCCTGATTTATTTATCCTTTTTGGGCTCCACAAGATATTTATGACTGTGTGTGTATAAAGATTGAGATCTGCGCAATATTAACCCTGAAGTAACCGTGTAAGAGGAGGAAAGGGAATAAAAGGGGAAAAAAATAAATAAATAAATAAATAAATATGGCCCCCAAACTACAAAACAGAAAGTCCATCGGAGCCTCTCCTCCCAAAGGGGGCACTGTAAGGACGCAGCTTGATAAATATCTTAAATCCCCACCTCCATTAACCAAGACAAGGGGTAATCAGAAACAAACACCACAGACGGGGGATTATGAAGAGAACGGAAACACTCTAAATAAGGTGGGAGAAAACCGGGCTGCAGAAGCAGATAACCAGATGAGTAATATTGATCATAAATTAGTGGGTATACTGGAGGCAGTTAAAACAACCAATCAATCATTAAGCACCTTGACGACAACGGTGGCAGCAGTGCTGACCGACATCTCGGTAATCCGGGACGATCTAAATAAAATGAGGCAACGTGTTAAAGAGTACGAAATTCTGACCACAGAACTGCAAAAAGAAGCCAGTCAGATTAAAAAAAGGATGGCAACAGTAGAGAGCGATAATAAGGCACTGAAGGAAAAAATGGCGGATCTGGAGGACAGATCCCGGAGGGCTAATCTTAAATTAGTGGGTTTCCCGGAAGGAGCAGAAAAAGACGACCCCACAAGTTTCATACAAAAATGGCTGTCAAATAATGTAACAGCCACAGGAGCGGCCGTAGCACTCACAGTGGAGAGAGCACATCGCATCCCAACAAGAAAACCTCTACCAGGGCTAGCACCAAGGCCTTTGTTAATTAAAATGACCTCCTCAAGGGATCGGGATTATATTCTTAGGTGGAAAAGAGAGATACAAACGGTGAAATACAACGATGCCAATATAGAGATATACCCGGACTTTTCTAAAGTTACGCAAGATAAAAGAAGAGAATATAAGGATGTCAAAAAGAGACTGATACAAGCCCAACTAAAATATTCCATGATGTACCCTGCGAAACTACGGGTTATCCACAAAGAAACCGTTCAATTCCTCTCCAACCCAAGTGATGCAGTTGATTGGATGGACTCTCAGGGCATTAAATAACCTGCCCATGGTTGCGGTGGGGGGGAGCTGGGGGGGGGGGCGGCAGCGGGGGGGGGGGGATAGTCTATAGTTAGAGACCTATGAGCCGCAGTTTGCGACTCGCGGGTCAGAATGGGATCGGGGTTTGGAGGGTAGGGGGGGGGTTTCTTTCCGCGGGGAACTGTCGGGGTGTTGAGGATGTATTGTTGGGGGTTCCCCTGCCCTTCCGCCCAGTGCTGCCTTATTACTAAAAAATGTCCAGAATATTGACATGGAATATCCGCGGCTTTGCGGATAAAATTAAGAGATGCGTAGTGTTCGATTTGGTCTCTAGACATTTACCAGCAATAGTGGCCCTGCTAGAAACACACCTTACATGTGAAAAAGTAGCAGCGCTGGGTGGAAGGAGATGGGCCTCTCACGAATACCATTCTTGCTACTCCATATATTCTAGGGGAATTAGTGTTTATATTCATAGACAGGTAGACTATGACCCAATAGAACAGTTAATTGATCAAGAGGGCCGGTATATTTTTCTGCACTGTTATTGGCAGGGGCAAAGGAGAATTATTGCGTTTATATACATTCCACCCCCTTTTACAACTACTGTATTATGTAAATTGATGGATTATATTGTAGCACGAGAGGAGTGCCCGGTGCTGGTGATGGGCGATTTCAACTCGGTCATGGACATTAAAAAAGATAGGATCTCCACCATAACTAATTATGAATCAAATTTAGGTTCAAGTACAGTACTATCTAGAATTTGTACAGAGATGGCATTGGTTGATATATGGCGATCTCTTTATGGAAACAAGCAAGCATTTTCATGTTTTAGTAATACATATAGGTCTATGTCTCGAGTTGATCTGGCCCTCGCCAGCCCCGGGCTTATTAATAGGGTTAAAAAAATGAACTATGAGTGTCATGGTGTCTCTGATCATAGTCCGGTGATGGTAATACTGGACAGTCCCAATAAACCAAATCTAAATAGAACTTTTAAACTTAACCCCCACTGGATGACATTAATAAGGGATCTGGATAAGATTAATGAAGAAATAAAGCTCTTCTGGAGTGAGAACATCAACTCAACACACATCCATATGGTTTGGGACTCGCTTAAGGCATACCTTCGGGGTACATATTCATATGAAATCAGGAAACAGAAAAATGTCTTTGCCCAAACTCAAAAAGAAATAGAAGGGAGGCTCAACCAAATAATGAACGAGATCAGCCATGTAAATACCCCAGAAAAACAACTTCAACTTAAAAAAGCACAAGATGAATATAAACAATATTTATATAAAAAAGCACAGAATAAAATGTTCTTTTCAGGGTTGAGGAGCCTCAGTGAGTCCAGCAAACCAAGCAGATTATTATCCATGATAGTACAAAATCAAAGGGGGAGCAATAATATTAATGGAATTAGGACAGAGGCAGGAAACATCCTACGAGACCCTGAGGACATCCTAAGGGAATTTACCCGATATTTCTCGACGTTATATCAAGCCGGGCCTAAAAATCAGGGAGGAAAAATAGATCAATATCTAGAGAATATTAAGATCCCTGAATTTGACCAACAAGATATTGACTGGTTGAATAGACCTATTCAACTGACCGAGCTACAGATTACGTTGCAATCTATCAAGGGTAATACATCCCCAGGGGTGGATGGCTTCCCATTCGAATTATACCGGAAACATGAGGGAATCATCCTTCCCCAAATGTTGGAGGTACTAAACCAATCCTGGATAATGGGTTCCCTACCACCCTCATGGATGGAAGCAACCATCTCATTAGTCCCCAAAAGAGGGAAAGATCCGCTGTCAGTTACTTCCTACCGCCCCATCTCTCTGTTGAACACAGACTATAAAATTCTTGCCAAATTGTTAGCCAATAGATTAAAAATTGTCATCCACAAAGTCATCCATGCAGATCAAACCGGGTTCATTCCCAAAAGGAATATACAGGACAACGTAAGGAGGGCCTTTCTGAACATCCAGATGGGGGAGGGGGGGGACTGCTCCATCCTGTCCCTGGACGCCGCTAAGGCCTTCGACAGGGTGGAGTGGCCCTTCCTCTGGAGAGTGATGTCGCAGGTGAAAATAGGCGAGTATTTCTCCAGATGGGTTTGCATTCTGTATCAAAACCCGGTATCTAGGGTCCGAATCAATGGTGAATACTCTGCCCCCTTTCCCCTGACCCGAGGAACACGCCAGGGCTGTCCCCTCTCCCTCTTGCTCTTCTCGCTGTTCCTGGAGCCAATTGCATGCAAAATTAGAACAGATGGGGAAATATCGGGCTTTGGGTGCGAGGGAGAAGCTGACAAAATAAGTTTATATGCGGACGATATGCTGCTTTTTCTGGGGAGGGGGTATATGAACTTGCCCAGGGTTATGGAAAGTCTGGATGAGTTTGGATGCCTATCTGGATATGAGATAAACTGGGAGAAATTCAAATTTCTCCCATTAAGACGTTCGGTCCCATTGGGCCATAATTTTCGGGTTAGCATACTGACCCCAGCAGATTCTTTACTATATCTGGGTATCCAGATAGGGTCCAAACTGGAACATTATATGAAATTGAATATACTCCCAATTAAAGAAAAAATTAGAACATGGCTTAAACTCCCCTTGTCACAAATTAACCGCATAGCACTAATAAAAATGACACTACTACCAATGTTACTATATGTATTCAACGCTAGCCCGATTATGATAGAAGATAAGTTTTTCAATAAATTAGAGACTCTCTTCAATGAACTGATATGGGGCCGCAAACGAGTTAGAATTAAGATACGGTATCTGTATAAAGAAGAGGGGGGAATGTCCATCCCTTTTCTAAAAGGATATTATTTAGCTGCCCAATTGAGATGGTGTGTGAGGAATCGAAAGAATAAATGCATTCGGTCTCTTTTTGGGGAGCACTGTAGACCATGGTCGGACCTTTTCCACACTCTCGAAACTGGTATTTTTAAGAAGAAAACAATAATAAACCCGTTTAGTAGAATGCTTGGGTATATCTGGCAACAAATTAGAGACATGGTGGGTGTATCTGAAGCAGTTCAGTATACCCCATTGGGGGGGAATGCACACTTACCACAAGTTATGCAATTGGGCGACGTTGAATATTGGGAAAAATATGGGATATATTTAATCGCACAAGTTTTTCATAAAGGACAGATTAAGCCCCTAAATGAAATTTTATTAGACACTAAATTAGGATTTATTGATAAATTTCGATATGAACAATTACGTCACGCTATATATTACACGGAGAATAAGAATTACCTAAATATTGTAAGGAACACTTTTTTAGATCTTTGTCAAGATATGACAGTCAATACCTCTATATCACATATTTACGCTAAGTTAAAATGCGAACACACGAAAATGATCACATTTAAGGGTGAGGTTAAATGGGAAAGAGACCTACAAAAGGGGGAACCCATTTTGTGGAACACTGTGTACAGAAATATTAAAAGATCAACTGTGTCACCCCCATGCATGGATTCTTTTGAAAATCATACACCGTCTCTATTATACACCAGCATTACTGCATATTATTTATAAAGACAGGAAACAGAACTGCTATAAATGTAATAAAGATATAGAAGATTATAAACATCTGCTGTGGGAATGCCCAGGGATAAATGAATATTGGATTAAAATATTCCGGAAATTGCAGGATTGCTCCTCTATGGAGTATCAGACATGCATTGACTACGCTATCCTGGGAATATTCCCAGAGATTGATAAAAATAAAACTGAGCAGATTCTTTGGTTACGGGGCATTGCATTGGCCAAAATAATAATTGTTAAATACTGGGGCACCATGAAATACCCTAGTTTTCGGGAGTGGATGGAGTGGATGAATAGGGTTAAGCAGTATGAACATATTCTAGCCCAAACAGCGGGGAAGAAGGCAGCCTGGTTGCGGATTTGGGGTAACTGGAAACAATGATAGTCGATATAGATACGGCAGCTCCGCGGAAAGAAAAGGGGGGTGGAGGGAGGGATAGGGAGGTTAAAAAATAAAGAAAAACAAAAGGGAAATTTTGTATAAGATAAGATGAATTTATCATTGTATTCCTATTCTATTGTTTTGAGACACTGAAATGGAAGACTGTTGATTTTTATCTTTTGGAAAATAAAATAATAATAAAAAAATAAAAAAAATCACATTTTAGAGTCAAAAACATTTCAAAGCTGCCCAGATCGCCTTTCACTCAATGGTTCCATAACGCTAGTGCTTCCTCGGCCTTCAGAGGAGTTTCCATCGCCATACATAACTCCATTCCTTTTATATGTTCGAGCCAATATCAGGATGCAGATGGCAGAATATTGATACTTAGGGGAGATTTAGGCACACCAAAACTTACGCTTGAAAACTTTTATGTACCCAACGCAGGCCAGGTGTCCTGGCTGATGGGTGCGCTAAATACTTCACAGCTATTTGCAGAAGGCGTTGTGATACTTGGCACGGATCTAAATCTTCCCTTACATCCCACTGAAGATTCCGCCACGGCCAGGTCTCAGATCCCCGCCAGAGAGATCAAGCGGCTCCACGACAAATTGCATGATTTACGATTAGTTGATGTGTGGAGATCTTGTAACCCCTCCGCTAAGGACTACACTTTTTACTCTGCCCCACATGATTCCTTCAAAAGATTAGACTATATCTTTACCTCCTCTTCAGCCCTCTCCTCCTTCACATCAGCACAAATAGGTAGCATAACGGTCTCAGACCATGCACCTTATTCAACGACATATGGAATTTCCCAGCTCCCTCGTGTTTAATGGGTTTGGAGATTAAACAAAACTTTGTTGAGTTCAGATGAAAATCAGACGCACATCAGAAATCATCTAAAATCGTTCTTCCAGGAGAACGCATCTCCACAGGTCTCCTCCTCGCTATTGTGGGAAACGCATAAGGTGTATGTTAGAAGAGTACCAGAACCAAAAAAGATAGACAAAAAGACATAGATGAACTGTTAGACCGCATAGCGTCTACAGAAAAGAATATTAAACATTCTAGCACGCATGGGAGACTGGAAGAACTAAAAACACTCAGACAAAAGCTGAAGCATATCCTGGACCTTCGACATGCTAAGCAGCAACTGTACTTCAAGCATAAATTGTATGCTCACGGAAAAAAGGGTGGAAAACTGATGTCCTCTCTGATAAAAAAAGACTTGTGACAGAACGTACATACATAAAATTAAAGGTTCTCAAGGAACGACACATACCCAAACGACCGAAATAGCCCAGGCCTTCCATGCTTACTACACTAGCTTGTATAATCTTGCACCCAGCCCTGACCCATCTCTCCCGCGACACCTTCAGAACTTTTTAGACACACTGGATTTACCTACAGTAACTGAGGAGGAAACCTCCAACTTATTAAATCCGGTTACCGAAAAGAAACTCAAAGCTATTCTGTTTAGCTTCCCCCCGGGGAAAAGTCCGGGATTGGATGGTCTCCCTCTTCTATACTACAGAAAAATCAGGGATGTCTTACTACCCCATCTAGTCTCCCTTTGCAACTATTTACTGCATAGAGGCTCATTACTTCCACAAACACAGGAAGCACACATTACGCTTATACATAAGACTGGAAAAGATCCCCAAGTCTGTGGAAACTATCGCCCCATCTCACTCCTAAACTTAGATCTGAAAATATGGGCCAAATTGATAGCAACCCGCATTAGCCCCCTTCCTCCACGACTGATTGGAACAGAACAGGTGGGCTTTGTGAGGGGAAGAGAGGGCAGAGATAATTCATGCAAACTCCTTCACATTATACATTTAGCCCACCAACATAAAATCCCTTTGGCGCTTTTAGGAGTAGACGCAGAGAAAGCGTTCGACAGGGTCAACTGGGCGTTCATGGAAGCCACCCTGCATAAATTTAAATTCCCCCCAGGCCTAGTTCACGCTATATTTACCATATACTCTCAACCCTCCGCCCACATAAATATCAACGGCGCTTTGTCCCCGACTTTTAAAATCACAAATGGCACACGCCAGGGTTGCCCTCTCTCTCCCTCACTGTTCATACTCGTGGTAGAAACCCTGATTCAGAGCCTGAGGCAAAACACATCATTCATAGGTTTCCGCAAAGGTACCTCGCAACTTAAATGTGTTGCATTTGCGGATGACCTATTGTTTTTACTTTCCCACCCATCCTCTGATCTCCCAATGCTATTGACACTTTTAGAGGAATATGGATACATTTCTTCCTTTAAAGTAAATATTTCAAAATCGGAGATCCTAAACATAACCGTACCCCCACAAATCGTGCAGGAGGCAAAACAAAAATAATCTTTCCCATAGGTCCCTACATCCCTAAAATACTTAGGTATACAGCTTCCATAGTACCTCGCAAACTTGTACAATCTTAACTTCGCTCATCTTCTCCAGGACCTTAAACAAATGCTAAGTGAATATGATTTCCCATACATCTTCTGGATGGGGCGAAAAAACCTCTTAAAAGCTTATATAGTCTCAAATATACTGTACACGATATTGATGATCCCAATGTACCTACCAGCCACTTTTTTTTACCTCTATCAGATCAATGTTCTCGACATTCCTCTAGAAGGGACGCAGACCAAGACATCTATATACCCTCCTTATTAGGAAGAGTGAAAACAGTGGTATAGGTCTCCCAGATATTGTATCCTATTATAGAGCCATCCACCTCAATAGATGGTTAGAACTACTGAACCCCAGCAAACAAATTCAGTCACGCTTTTACAAAACTCACTTAGTTCCCCACTAACACTCTGGGGGCCAAGGGAAGACAATTTAAGGCGTACAGACCTGGACCTCCTCCTCATAGGCATATGCAGGACGTGGATGTCTCTAAAAGACACTTTAGCGCCCTATCCATCCCCTCTTATGCCAGCATCATTATTACCTAACATTGTCACTATCCTAGATTCACCGTATTCTGACTTCTGGAACAAACTAAAGGACCTCGCTATAGCTGATCTTTTGCCATCTAATAAGGTGCCAACACGGGACGAACTCCTAAGCTTATTAAACACTACTGCCATTAACACACTTCATTTGGCTCACTTTCGCAAAGTCTCTGAAGGTTTTCTAAAAGCCTATTCATCCAGAAGACAACTCACTCACTATGAAATCACACTCATGATAAGTCAACAGGCGCCAAGAAAAGTGGGAAACATATACTCTCTACTACTGAAGCCCTTGGTACCTACAAGACCAGCTTTTATTTCCTCCTGGGAGAGAGAGTTGAACATCTCTCTCACGGATGAGGAAGTATGATCCATACTGAACTCCTCGCATGGTTTCTCTTCATGTGTTAGGCTTCAGGAAAATCACTACAAACTTCTAACCAGATGGTATAGGACGCCTGAATACCTATTCACGCATAACCTTTCTCAATCAGACATTTGTTGGAGGTGTGAATCTGGCATTGGTTTCCTTTTGCATATATGATTTACTTGCACAACTATCACCATGTATTGGAAACAAATTGAACCAACCATCATCCAAGTATGCCGAGCTTCCTATACCCTGAAGTGCGAACACATTACAATAGCAATAACAGACGCGTCATTTTCACCCTCCAAAAACAGCATGATTCCGCACCTACTCACGGCAGCCAAGGCATTAGTACCGGTCCACTGGCTCAGTAGGGACCCGCCCACCCA
Organism: Bufo bufo; assembly: GCF_905171765.1. NCBI lineage: Eukaryota > Metazoa > Chordata > Amphibia > Anura > Bufonidae > Bufo > Bufo bufo. The sequence goes on along the minus strand of NC_053390.1, from coordinate 778,001,973 downwards.
CCCCGCCCACCCACAGTGAATGGATTCAAAAAGTGGACGAAATTTGCAGATTTGAAGAGATTTCGATCTGTCTTAACAACAGGACCAGAGAGAAATGCCTCAAGATATGGTCCCCTTGGAGGCACTTCAAATCCCAGAGGGGAGTATTATAGTTAGACTCCCCCCTTTGTTCATCTGTCATAATCATTGGATCTTGTTGGAATGAGCCACGGCCCATAATTGGCCAACTGGCCTGGAGACTTAGCTAGATGACTTAGAGTTAAACAACAACTACCCCCCCACACTCAGTTGCTGTGTCCCCTCCCCTCAGACTTCTTTTTATTTTTATTATTACTTTTTAGTTATTCGTTGTTTACCCCATGTCCTTATCTTTTTACATTGTAACTGATGTCACATTATTATCTGCCTACACTTTGTACTTAAGAGTACAATGAGACAACAGTTTTTGTTTATTGTCTTTTTCAGAATTAAAAAACTAAATAAAGAATTGTAAAAAAAAGAAAAAAAAAGAAAAGAGCGCATTAGAGCAGCGGAGCGCCAGCATATACCGCCGCTCAGCAACTGTTCCCTGAGTGAGCAAGAAAATACATCTCAGCGGAGCTACCATAAAGGCCATAGAATGTGTGCATTAGTCAAACTGTAGCCGACTCTTAAAGTGTCAGAACGGCAAAGGCAAGAAAGTCAGAGAAAAAGCGCCAACCCTCCTGCGATCCCTAGAGCGAGAAAGAGACGCATGGTGGGAGGCCGAAGTCCAGAGCTAGAGTGCCTGCACCGCTATCCATGGAGAGACCATGTACTGGAGCCAGCTAGTTTCCCACCACTAGGCCCAAAGCCTGCAGCAGCGTATGCAAGCCAGTGCATCGCAAGTCTGCACAGAGCATTGCAAGTCATCACAGAGCATCTCAAGTAAGCGCAAGCATCGGATCATATCAGGAAAAGACAAGTCTCCTTTAAGACAGACATTTGTTCCAGCAACCTTCAGATCGCAGTATCCTGCTCTTCAGAAAAAGGTCAGAGCTTTCCTTTTATTACTTATCATTGCATATAGGCTTTGGCATAAAGAGACATTTTTTGTGTTCAGAAATAAGAGACTTTAAATAAATACAAAGGACAGATTGTAGTACACGGATTATAAAGCATTTAAAGTGAAAGTCATTTATTGCCTGCATTTATCGCTGTTGTATTTAAAGTGAGTCATTTATTTCTGCATTTGTCAGTATTGCATTTAAAGTGAAAGGACTCTTAATATTCGCATTTATTGTCAGTATTGCATTTAAAGTAAAATGTCTGAACCTAGTATTACCATGCCACTGTTAGAGGATGCAAAGATAGATAGAGTACAAGTTGAAGAGCAAAGGAACCTGTCTGAGGTAGAAGAGTCTGATATAGCATTAGTCTTGCCTCAAACAAATATAGCCCAAGCAGATGAACTAAGACGTTCATCACTTGCCAGAAAACCGACCCCAAATATGCTGGAAAATTAGGAGCAAGAAGCAGCACTGAAAGGAGAAAAGTTCGCCAGAATGTATGATAAATGGAAATTATACATTAACCACCTCAGCCCCCAGTGCTTAAACACCCTGAAAGACCAGGCCACTTTTTACACTTCTGACCTACACTACTTTCACCGTTTATTGCTCGGTCATGCAACTTACCACCCAAATGAATTTTACCTCCTTTTCTTCTCACTAATAGAGCTTTCATTTGGTGGTATTTCATTGCTGCTGACATTTTTACTTTTTTTGTTATTAATCGAAATTTAACGATTTTTTTGCAAAAAAATGACATTTTTCACTTTCAGTAGTAAAATTTTGCAAAAAAAAACGACATCCATATAGAAATTTTGCTCTAAATTTATAGTTCTACATGTCTTTGATAAAAAAAAAATGTTTGGGTAAAAAAAAAAATGGTTTGGGTAAAAGTTATAGCGTTTACAAACTATGGTACAAAAATGTGAATTTCCGCTTTTTGAAGCAGCTCTGACTTTCTGAGCACCTGTCATGTTTCCTGAGGTTCTACAATGCCCAGACAGTACAAACACCCCACAAATGACCCCATTTCTGAAAGTACACACCCTAAGGTATTCGCTGATGGGCATAGTGAGTTCATAGAACTTTTTATTTTTGTCACAAGTTAGCGGAAAATTATGATTTTTTTTTTTTTTTTTTTTCTTACAAAGTCTCATATTCCACTAACTTGTGACAAAAAATAAAAAGTTCTATGAACTCACTATGCCCATCAGCGAATACCTTGGGGTCTCTTCTTTCCAAAATGGGGTCACTTGTGGGGTAGTTATACTGCCCTGGCATTCTAGGGGCCCTAATGTGTGGTAAGGAGTTTGAAATCAAATTCTGTAAAAAATGACCTGTGAAATCCGAAAGGTGCTCTTTGGAATATGGGCCCCTTTGCCCACCTAGGCTGCAAAAAAGTGTCACACATCTGGTATCTCCGTACTCAGGAGAAGGTGGGGAATGTGTTTTGGGGTGTCATTTTATATATACCCATGCTGGGTGAGAGAAATATCTTGGCAAAAGACAACTTTTCCCATTTTTTTATACAAAGTTGTCATTTGACCAAGATATTTATCTCACCCAGCATGGGTATATGTAAAAAGACACCCCAAAACACATTCCTCAACTTCTCCTGAGTACAGGGATACCAGATGTGTGACACTTTTTTGCAGCCTAGGTGGGCAAAGGGGCCCATATTCCAAAGAGCACCTTTCGGATTTCACTCCTCATTTTTTCCTGAATTTGATTTCAAACTCCTTACCACACATTTGGGCCCCTAGAATACCAGGGCAGTATAACTACCCCACAAGTGACCCCATTTTGGAAAGAAGACACCCCAAGGTATTCCGTGAGGGGCATGGCGAGTTCCTAGAATTTTTTATTTTTTGTCACAAGTTAGTGGAAAATGATGATTTTTTTTTTTATTTTTTTTTTCATACAAAGTCTCATATTCCACAAACTTGTGACAAAAAATAAAAACTTCCATGAACTCACTATGCCCATCAGCGAATACCTTGGGGTCTCTTCTTTCCAAAATGGGGTCACTTGTGGGGTAGTTATACTGCCCTGGCATTCTAGGGGCCCAAATGTGTGGTAAGTAGGTAAATGACCTGTGAAATCCGAAAGGTGCTCTTTGGAATGTGGGCCCCTTTGCCCACCTAGGCTGCAAAAAAGTGTCACACATCTGGTATCTCTGTATTCAGGAGAAGTTGAGGAATGTGTTTTGGGGTGTCTTTTTACATATACCCATGCTGGGTGAGATAAATATCTTGGTCAAATGCCAACTTTGTATAAAAAAATGGGAAAAGTTGTCTTTTGCCAAGATATTTCTCTCACCCAGCATGGGTATATGTAAAATGACACCCCAAAACACATTCCCCAACTTCTCCCGATTACGGAGATACCAGATGTGTGACACTTTTTTGCAGCCTAGGTGGGCAAAGGGGCCCATATTCAAAAGAGCACCTTTCGGATTTCACAGGTCATTTTTTACAGAATTTGATTTCAAACTCCTTACCACACATTTGGGCCCCTAGAATGCCAGGGCAGTATAACTACCCCACAAGTGACCCCATTTTGGAAAGAAGAGACCCCAAGGTATTCGCTGATGGGCATAGTGAGTTCATGGAACTTTTTATTTTTTGTCACAAGTTAGTGGAATATGAGACTTTGTATGAAAAAAAAAATAAAAAAAAAAATAAGCATTTTCCACTAACTTGTGACAAAAAATAAAAAATTCTAGGAACTCGCCATGCCCCTCACGGAATACCTTGGGGTGTCTTCTTTCCAAAATGGGGTCACTTGTGGGGTAGTTATACTGCCCTGGCATTTTCCAGGGGCCCTAATGTGTGGTAAGTAGGTAAATGACCTGTGAAATCCTAAAGGTGCTCTTTGGAATATGGGCCCCTTTGCCCACCTAGGCTGCAAAAAAGTGTCACACATGTGGTATCGCCGTATTCAGGAGAAGTTGGGGAATGTGTTTTGGGGTGTCATTTTACATATACCCATGCTGGGTGAGAGAAATATCTTGGCAAAAGACAACTTTTCCCATTTTTTTATACAAAGTTGGCATTTGACCAAGATATTTCTCTCACCCAGCATGGGTATATGTAAAATGACACCCCAAAACACATTCCCCAACTTCTCCTGAGTACGGCGATACCAGATGTGTGACACTTTTTTGCAGCCTAGATGCGCAAAGGTGCCCAAATTCCTTTTAGGAGGGCATTTTTAGACATTTGGATACCAGACTTCTTCTCACGCTTTGGGGCCCCTAGAATGCCAGAGCAGTATAAATACCCCACATGTGACCCCATTTTGGAAAGAAGACACCCCAAGGTATTCAATGAGGGGCATGGCGAGTTCATAGAAATTTTTTTTTTTTGGCACAAGTTAGCGGAAATTGATATTTTTAATTTTTTTCTCACAAAGTCTCCCGTTCCGCTAACTTGGGACAAAAAATTCAATCTTTCATGGACTCAATATGCCACTCACGGAATACCTGGGGGTGTCTTCTTTCCGAAATGGGGTCACATGTGGGGTATTTATACTGCCCTGGCATTCTAGGGGCCCTAAAGCGTGAGAAGAAGTCTGGAATATAAATGTCTAAAAAATTTTACGCATTTGGATTCCGTGAGGGGTATGGTGAGTTCATGTGAGATTTTATTTTTTGACACAAGTTAGTGGAATATGAGACTTTGTAAGAAAAAAAAAAAAAAATTCTGCTAACTTGGGCCAAAAAAATATCTGAATGGAGCCTTACAGAGGGGGGGGGGGGATCAATGACAGGGGGGTGATCAATGACAGGGGGGGTGATCAATGACAGGGGGGTTGATCAATGACAGGGGGGTTGATCAATGACAGGGGGGTGATCAGGGAGTCTATATGGGGTGATCACCACAGTCATTGATCACGCCCCTGTAAGGCTTCATTCAGACGTCCGGATGCGTTTTGCGGATCCGATCCATCTATCAGTGCATCCGTAAAAATCATGCGGACATCTGAATGGAGCTTTACAGGGGGGTAATCAATGACAGGGGGGTGATCAGGGAGTCTATATGGGGTGATCACCACAGTCATTGATCATGCCCCTGTAAGGCTTCATTCAGACGTCCGGATGCGTTTTGCGGATCGGATCCATCTATCAGTGCATCCGTAAAAATCATGCGGACATCTGAATGGAGCTTTACAGGGGGGTGATCAATGACAGGGGGGTGATCAGGGAGTCTATATGGGGTGATCACCACAGTCATTGATCATGCCCCTGTAAGGCTTCATTCAGACGTCCGGATGCGTTTTGCGGATCGGATCCATCTATCAGTGCATCCGTAAAAATCATGCGGACATCTGAATGGAGCTTTACAGGGGGGTGATCAATGACAGGGGGGTGATCAGGGAGTCTATATGGGGTGATTACCACAGTCATTGATCATGCCCCTGTAAGGCTTCATTCAGACGTCCGGATGCGTTTTGCGGATCGGATCCATCTATCAGTGCATCCGTAAAAATCATGCGGACATCTGAATGGAGCTTTACAGGGGGGTGATCAGGGAGTCTATATGGGGTGATCACCACAGTCATTGATCATGCCCCTGTAAGGCTTCATTCAGACGTCCGGATGCGTTTTGAGGATCGGATCCATCTATCAGTGCATCCGTAAAAATCATGCGGACATCTGAATGGAGCTTTACAGGGGGGTGATCAGGGAGTCTATATGGGGTGATCACCACAGTCATTGATCATGCCCCTGTAAGGCTTCATTCAGACGTCCGGATGCGTTTTGCGGATCGGATCCATCTATCAGTGCATCCGTAAAAATCATGCGGACATCTGAATGGAGCTTTACAGGGGGGTGATCAGGGAGTCTATATGGGGTGATCACCACAGTCATTGATCATGCCCCTGTAAGGCTTCATTCAGACGTCCGGATGCGTTTTGAGGATCGGATCCATCTATCAGTGCATCCGTAAAAATCATGCGGACGTCTGAATGGAGCTTTACAGGGGGTTGATCAATGACAGGGGTGTAATCAATGACAGGGGGGGTGATCAGGGAGTCTATATGGGGTGATAACCACAGTCATTGATCACGCCCCTGTAAGGCTTCATTCAGACGTCCGGATGCGTTTTGCGGATCTGATCCATCTATCAGTGGATCCGTAAAAATCATGCGGACATCTGAATGGAGCTTTACAGGGGGGTAATCAATGACAGGGGGGTGATCAATGACAGGGGGGTGATCAGGGAGTCTATATGGGGTGATCAGGGGTGATCAGGGGCTAATAAGGGGTTAATAAGTGACGGGGGGGGGTGTAGTGTAGTGTAGTGGTGCTTGGTGGGACTTTACTGAGCTACCTGTGTCCTCTGGTGGTCGATCCAAACAAATGGGACCACCAGAGGACCAGGTAGCAGGTATATTAGACGCTGTTATCAAAACAGCGTCTAATATACCTGTTAGGGGTTAAAAAAAACACATCTCCAGCCTGCCAGCGAACGATCGCCGCTGGCAGGCTGGAGATCAACTCTCTTACCTTCCGTTCCTGTGAGCGCGCGCGCCTGTGTGCGCGCGTTCACAGGAAATCTCGCCCATCGCGAGATGACGCATATATGCGTGACTCTGCGCAGGGCTGCCACCTCCGGAACGCGATCCTGCGTTAGGCGGTCCGGAGGTGGTTAAAGGCATTCGTAAAAAGCTAAATCAAGAAAGTATAAAAGGGAACTTGAGTGATATGGTAGAGACGGTAGAAGAATCTGAATCAGAGCTTATGGCAGCATATGTCAACCTACGGTCATTTACGACACCTTCCCAGGATATTGTAAGGAACATGGACACATGTACTGCAGTCACTAAAGATTTGGTAAAGCTCATGAGAAAACTATCATCTGCAGAAAACTAAGATGAAGTTAAAGCAAGAAGTAGAATGAATGAGCTTTTTATGAGAGACTATGCTAGGTCCTTAGGTGGTACCACAATCTCAAGTGTGACTTCATTCGCTAGCAGAAGTGCCACCCATATATCAGAGTCCTCAAATTCTTCAGCCAAAAACTTTCTTTCATATGCCCAGGAGAATGGAAGGAAATCTCCGGCATGTAGTGAAGAAATAAGTTATTATCCTTCCATCCCTGCTCATAAAAACAAAGAGAGGCCTAGTCCAGTGTTAGGAAAAAGGTGTGTGAATTTACCCTTTATCTCTACTGGAAAAGATGAATAAAAGGACTCACCAAATTCAGAAGTAAGTGAGAAAATAGAACCGGATGATTCTATTCCTAGATGCCATGGCAATGCCCAGGAGAGTGTCACAACCATTGTCCCAGCAAGACAACAGAGAACAGTCCTAGCTAGACTTCCCGTTCCGGAACCTACTGTATTTTCAGGAGATGTACTGAAGTTCATAGAGTGGAAGGCAAGTTTTGAAATGATCATTGAGCATCATTGCTTCAGTCCAGTTGACAAGTTATTCTACCTTCAGAGATATGTTGGTGGAGAAGCCAAGGACGTTCTTAAAGGTCACTTCTATAGAAAAGACGAAGAAGCCTACAAACAAGCTTGGGAAAAATTGAATGCAAGATATGGTCATCCTTTCTTAGTACAAAGAGCCTTTAGAGAGAAACTGAATAACTGGCCTAAAATACGTCCTAAAGAACATTTCAGACTCCAAAAGTATGGTGACTTCCTGCAAGCATGCAGCAATGCCATCCCACATGTTCAAGGACTGGAAGTACTGAACGACTATCTAGAAAACCACAGGATGCTAACTAAGCTACCTGAAGAAGTGGCTTCTAGATGGAATCGCTATGTGACTAAACAGTTTGATCTAGGTAAAAACTTCCCAAGTTTTAAGAAGTTCTCTGAGTTTGTCAATGAGGAAGCATGGATAGCATGTAATCCAGTAACATAATCTTACGTCTTAAAATCCTTAGAAGAAAGGCCTGCAAGAGAGATAAGACGTGCAAGAGCAACTCGCTTTTCAACCAACACAGCAGCTAAAGGTCCAGATACCTACGAGAGCAAGTTCAAAGTCACTACTAGGATCAGTAGAGAGACAGAACTGACAAATCTTCAGACTACCTTTAAGTGTATGTTCTGTGGAGAGAACCACTCCATACATAAGTGCCAACAATTGAAGGCGAAGTTCCCAGAAGAAAAGAAGAAAATGTGTGCTGGATAACTAACTGTGTTTCGGATGCCTAAGAAAAGGCCATGTTACTAAGGAGTGTAAGAAAAAGGCCACATGCAGCGTTTGCAAAGGACGCCATCCTACACCACTACATGAAGAATGTCCAAAGAAAGATAAATCCTCAATACCTAAAGATACTGAGGAAGGAAAGAAAGTATCGGTATTCTCTTGCAGAGTGAGGGAAGGAAAAATCAATGGCACATCAATGGTTGTACCAGTGTGCATATTAAATCCTAAAAGGAGGAACAAGAAGGTATATGCTTATGCGCTACTGGATGCCCAGAGTGATGTCACCTTCATTGATCAAGAAATCTGCAAGAAATTACAAGTGGCTACAGAACCAGTAAAGCTCAAACTCACCACAATGACGTGGAGAGACACGTTAGTGAACAGTCAAAGGGTCAAAGGACTGAGAGTAAGAGGACTTCCTTCAAACTGCACATGAGATCTACCTCCAGCTTATACAAAAGACGATATACCTCTAGATTGAGATCGCATACCTACCTGTGAAACAGCCAATGAATGGGAGCACCTATCTGTCATATCTCATGAAATGTCCCTGCTGAAGGAGTTTGGTGTTGGACTGTTGATAGGCTACGATTGTCCCGAAGCCTTGGTACCACAAAAGGTAATAACAGGAGGAAAGGGTGAACCCTACGCTGTTCAAACTGATCTAGGATGGGGTGTTGTTGGAGGAAAACAGCAGATCGCAAACTCAAGACAGGTGACAGGATTGTGTCATCGAATATCTGTCCAAGAGTTACCAACTGTAAGTCCAGCAAAAGTAATCAAGATCCTTGAATCCGACTTTGCAGACATAAGTTCTAAAGAAAAGAGTTTATCCCAAGAAGACATAAAGTTCATACACACTCTAGAAGAAAGTATTCTGCAGAATCAACAAGGTCATCTTGAAATGCCCTTACCTTTTAGAGAACGACCTCGTCTGCCAAATTTTGCCTTAGCAAGATTGAAATGTTTGAAGAAAAAGATGGGAAGAGATCCCAAATTCAAGCAGGATTATTTGAAATTCATGGAACGCATCCTCGAAGAAGCACATGCAGAGAAAGTTAATAACAAACCTAAAGAAGGAGAAGTATGGTACATCCCACATCAAGGTGTTTACAACTCAAAGAAACCAGATAAGATTAGAGTAGTATTTGATTGCTCAGCAAAGTACAATGGTGTTGCAATGAATGATCATCTACTAAAAGATGATAAAGAATTGTTAGAGACACAGTGTGATTTTCATATGAATGCTCCACATGCAAGCCATACAGGAGGAGTTTGGGAAAGACAAATCAGAACTGTAAGAAATGTGTTAAGTTCAGTGTTGAAAAAGAACGCCGGAAGAATAGATGATGCTTCACTTAGGACCCTATTCTATGAAGTAATGTCTATTGTTAACAGTCGTCCACTTACAGTTGATAACATCAACGATCCAACAAGTTTGGACCCTTTATCTACCAACCATCTACTTCACCTTAAGTCTGATTACATACAGCCACCCCCTGGCAAGTTCACCAAAGAGGATTTATATGCCAGAAGGAGATTGCGAAGAGTTCAATATCTATCAGATCAGTTTTGGAATATATGGAGGAAAGAGTACTTAGCCAATCTTATGCTAAGAAGTAAATGGCAAACACCCAGAAGAGATGTCCAAGTTGGTGACATAGTGTTAGTGAAAGAAGAAGATTTACCTAGAAGTCAATGGAAATTGGCCAAAGTTCTAGAAGTTCAAAAAGATGAAGACAAACTAGTAAGAAGAGAAGAGACTCAAAACTTGACAAAAAAGGAAAACGTCTCACTACTCCACTCAAGTTGGAACGTCCTATACAGAAGTTAGTTGTTCTACTTGAGAGTGATAAAAGACACTTGGAAGTTGAGAACCTGATGGAAAATTCCTCAAATTCATGTTCAAGTCCTACCACTAAGAACATAGAATTATAGGTAATTTTGGTGGGAGTGTAGCTGGCCAGCTAAGACCTGTCCTAGGTTGCTAGTATAACTTATATGTGTATACAGCTAGACCTGCCAATAGCCTTAATACAGTTCTTATATTTATGTGTTAAAGACAAAAGCAGAGTTATTTACTGTGACATCATGTTTTGGATGTCATATAACTGTTATATTTTGTGTTCACAGAAGCAGTAAAAGATAATATGCCTTTAAGATTCATTTTGTATTGTAAGGTAAGCTCAGTGACACAGCAGAAACAACAAAAAGCATATAGTTAATCTGTTGTTACTGGGCAGAAGTCTAGACCAATTACAGCCAGCTTCTCACACAGCAAGAGTTTTCACCAATCACAGCTAGCCTCACACAGAGCCTGTCTGGGAATTCCCCCAGCTCCTGCTGCTAGAATCATTATTCACCAGAGACAGGAGCTGAACACACTCAGATCCAGCCAGAGTTCAGTTTTATGGAAGCAAAGAGGCCAAAATAGGTATTTAATACAGTTATGATGTGTTCCAATTGTTAATAGTGTGATTAGAGCTGTGTACTGAACTGGTTATATGTGTTTACTTGCAGTTCAACCAATTGCAAACTACAAATAGCATACAAATAGCAATCTATACAAATTGCATACAAATCAGTAGAACTATCGGTCAAATCTCAGATATACCTCTCAGAGAGATCATAAAGTGCTTAAATAACTTAAAGTGACAGTACAGATACCAAAGAGAGAAATATATCCACCATTTTATGTTGAATGACAAGATTGAACAGTTGAACCACCATCTTAATCATACCGCCATTTTGTGATATATTTTCTACACGTGTTATGTACATGGACTATCTGCTGCGGAGGCGGCAGTGTAATATGAAGAAAAGTTGAAGTTAATAAAGAAGTTATTTGAAGCATTTGGTGTGCTCTTTAAACCTACTGTTTCCATAGAACGGTGCTAGAGGAATTACAGAGTAATAGACATTCTGTCTGTTTTGCCACAGCGCAAAAGGCACTTCATAGTGCTGCACCTGCCACACCCCCTCATAGTAGTTATGCCCACATATGTGCCCCCTCAGAGTATTTATTCCAGATTAGGTGCCCCCTCACAATAGTTATCCCAGATTAGGCCGCCCCCTCAGTAAAGATGCCCACTTTTGTGCCCCCTCACTCTAGTTGTTGCCCCTCTTTTGCCTCCAGTCTGCAACTTTATGGAAAAAAAACCAAACATATTTACCCTCTTCCCTGATGACGTGCTCCCACACTCACATCGCGCTGCGCCATGTGTGGCCAGCAGGGGGAGCACCTGAGCTCAGAAGAACAGGGAAGCAGGGAGCGGCGAGGACGAAGAGGTCGCCCTGCTTCACTCTGAAAATGAACAGCCTGGCAGTGACAAGAACTGCCGGGTGAGTGCGCCTCCCCCTTCCTTGCCTCTGTGCTCCCCCTGCCTCCTGTGCCCCCTCATGTTTGAAGAGTGCTCTGACGGGGCCTGGCATTCTCACTGTACTTCATGCCGGGCCCTGTCAGAGTGCTCCCATTACATGTGAGTGCAGTGGGCCCCCTCCGCCCCCGCCGGGCCCGGCAGACCCCCCTCTTTCAGTGTAGAGGAGCAGAGAGAGGAGAGAAAAAAAACTGTAAAAATATATAAAAAGACAAATTCCACGGCACTTCCAAAAATAGTGTAAATTTATTCACCAAGAAAACAGCAACGTTTCAATCCACTCAATGGGATCTTTCTCAAGCAGTGATAACACAATGGTGCTCAAATACAAGTATATATATATACACACCCACATGATAATTGATTATTAAGAATAATTAATACAAAAGTGTAAATACAAACGCCATTATTATATAAATAGAAGTAAAAAACTTAAATAAATAATGCATTTTTAACATGATGGAATAACATGTGCATTAATCGCAATAATCAAATGTAGTTACATAACATAAAAGATAAGATCCATCATTCAGTGTAATGATTACATAATTAAAAACACATATGAGTACCCAAGTGACCTAAATTTAAAATATCAGTGAGCGATGAGGGCAAACTAAACACTAACCAGCATGGTGGATCTGTGCAGCCTGAGCGTCTTCCATTTCGAAATGGGCATGACAGCAAAAGCGTCCAATCACATGACAAACTGACATCAGCAGGTCTATGTCATGTGACACAATGTGTGAGGAACAAGTGCGCCTGCGCATCCAGAAGGTCCTTAGTATGTCAGTGCTACATCACCAGATAATACTCAAAGATCATGGAGATGCCCCTTGTCACAGGACCAAAGGGAAAAATCACATGATCGCGCTTTTCTGAAGCGCATTTCCAAAGTCAGCCTGTACCAAAAAGTCTAGTCCAGTTAACAAAACTGCAATATAGCAAATAGGTATTTATGTATTTTTCTATATCTTGACATGAATAAAGAAAAATAAAGTAATAAGAAGTTAAGATTTAACCAAATATAACGGGGTGCCTGTTATTTAATCCAGTAGCAAATGTTGTCTAAATATATTTTTTTTAAAAAGGAGGAGGGAAGTGGGAGGTGAAGGGGCAAGCATGAAAAGATATATAGAGGGTATCGGTGTCGCGGCAGCAGCACCCGAAGCCCCACTTCTTCAGACAGCAATGTCAGCCCTCTGGTCAGGGAGAACGAACATACATACTGTCTGTTATATTGTGAAGAAATAATAACTGAAATAAAAAAATAAAAATATATATATATATATATATAAAAAATGGAAGGAACAACTCTTAGCCAATGGACCCCATACATAGATGTAGCACAGGGGCCACTGATCAGAGTTACCCAGTGGAGACCACACTGGTTAGGCTACTTTCACACTCGTGTTTGGTGCGGATCCGTCATGGATCTGCACAGACGGATCCATTCAGATAATTCAACTGTCTGCATCCGTTCAGAACGGATCCGTTTGTATTATCTTTAACATAGCCAAGATGGATCCGTCTTGAACACCATTGAAAGTCAATAGAGGACGGATCCTTTTTCTATAGTGCCAGATTGTGTCATAGAAAACCATTGACTTACATGGTGTGTCAGAACTGATCAGTTTGGCTCAGTTTCGTCAGATGGACACCAAAACGCTGCAAGCAGAGTTTTGATGTCCGCCTCCAAAGCAGAATGGAGACGGAACGGAGGCAAACTGATGCTTTCCAGAGCCACTGAGGAAGGGGAGAGAGGTCCCCGAAATGCGTCTGGCGCATAGGCGTGCGCAGCCTATTGCATTAGGGTGTGCACCCTAAAGCACTAACACACGCCACGCGCGCGCGCGTGTGTGTGTATGTATGTATGTATATATATATATACACACATATACTGTACATGCCCACATACCTAAGCTGAAACACACTGGACCAAACCCTCAGCAGTAGGGAAAAGGGAAAAAGACTACCAGCTCCTTCAACCACCAAAGGAGCTAGCATCACTCTAGGGGCCTAGTAAAAACAGACACAAAAGGAAAAAGGACTTATCTTTAGATGAGCTGGCGCAGACAATCCACCAAAACTTCCAGCACTATAACCCGCAAAGGCTATAGGGAGCGGGAGGAATAAATAGCCTCACCAATTACCCAACGAATCACACCTGATGGGAGGTGGGATTCTGTTCAAACCCAAAACAGTCAGATCGAGTCACATGCAGCAACTCTGACAGATCGTCTCAGAACACCCACAGGGCAGGGCGTGACATATGGGCATCTGTGGATGACGCACTGTTATGGGCATCAGTGGATGACACTATTATGGGGGCATCTGTGGATGATGCACTGTTATGGGCATCTGTGGATGACACTATTATGGGGGCATCTGTGGATGATGCACTGTTATGGGCATCTGTGGATGACACTATTATGGGGGCATCTGTGGATGATGCACTTTTATGGGCATCTGTGGATGACACTATTATATGGGCATCTGTGGATGACACTATTATGGGGGCATCTGTGGATGACACTATTATGGGGGCATCTGTGGATGACGCACTGTTATGGGCATCTGTGGATGACGCACTGTTATGGACATCTGTGGATGACACTATTATGGGGGCATCTGTGGATGATGCACTGTTATGGGCATCTGTGGATGACACTATTATGGGGGCATCTGTGGATGATGCACTGTTATGGGCATCTGTGGATGACACTATTATGGGGGCATCTGTGGATGACACTATTATGGGGGCATCTGTGGATGATGCACTGTTATGGGCATCTGTGGATGACACTATTATGGGGGCATCTGTGGATGACACTATTATGGGGGCATCTGTGGATGACGCACTGTTATGGGCATCTGTGGATGACACTATTATGGGGGCATCTATGGATGACGCACTGTTATGGGGGCATCTGTGGATGACACTATTATGGGGGCATCTGTGGATGACGAACTGTTATGGGCATCTGTGGGTGACACTATTATGGGGGCATCTATGGATGACGTACTGTTCTGGGGGCATCTGTGGATGACGCACTGTTATGGGCATCTGTGGATGACGCACTGTTATGGGCATCTGTGGATGACGCACGGTTATGGGCATCAGTGAATGACACATGGTTATGGGGGCATCTGTGGATGATGCATTGTTATTAACAGTGCGTCATCCACAGATCCCACCATAACAGTGATCCACAGATATCCCCTTAATAGACTGTTAAGGGGATATCTGTGGATGGCACTGTTATGAGGGCATGATCATTTGTGTGGAATCTGACACAGATGCGCGGGGGGGGGGGGATCTGTGGATGACACTGTTATGGGGGGCCGGGGGGATCTGTGGATGACACACATATATAGCAGCGCCAGCATCTTGTGCTATATGTGTCATGATCATCCACAGATATCTACCCCCCCCCCCCCCCATAACAGTGTCCCTGACAGTGACTGACCCCCAACAGGGGGTGGAGGCCGGCAACTATTGTAAGATGGACCCCGCGTTCCTTATGTAAGTGAGCTTAAGTTGTAAATAATAAACTTGTGCAAACTATGTACTAGTATTACTACTATCTAATAATCCTTATCTATCACTTCACTAACTTACTGTAGACTGTAGACCAGATCAGAATCCATTCTCTGGGGCAGTTAGGCACACTGGGCGCGGGCAGGCAGGCTCCCGCTCTTCAAACATTCAAAATAGGCACTGGCAGCCGGCGGCAGCGTAATGTGACGTCACTCACTCCGTCACGCCACACGCGCATGCTCCTCCTACTTTATTAATGAAGCAGGCGGAGCCGGCGCGTGACGTCAGAGTGAGTGATGTTACGCCGCCAGGAGACTGAGACAAGGAGCACAGCGGAGCAGTGGGGGTGGAGTCTGGATTACACTACAGACCAGCACGCAGTATGTATGTATGTCACTCTCATACATGACATGAAGCTGTGCGGTCGGACACTAGTGCGGGGCGGCTGGCAGGCGGCAGTGCAGGAGGCGGAGCACAGGGGTGTGATTAGGGTGTGCCCAGGCACACCCGGCACACCCCGTGCGCACGCCTATGGTCTGGCGTAATCCACCCCTGTAACGGTATTAATCGGATACACCGTGGAACATTGAACAAACAGCAAAGATTGGAGCGCTCCAAAACTTTCTATCTGGAAACTGTTCGATGATAACAGGACTGAAAAGGCTACTCTCGCGATTCTTTGACAACAACCACGTGACACGCACTTGTGAGCGAGGACGCCAACGGCAAGAGAAGAGAGCTGTACGGTGTGGTGAGTAGTGGCTTGTGAGATAGGATCTCCAGCTATCGGCCCCGATCCTCCACGGGTAAGATACATATTATTGCCTTACTCACCACCTGTATTCACCTGCCAGTGACATTATTGGCAAAGTCTCAGCTTTAATAACAGTGACTGTCTCTGCCGGATCGAACCACTGTATGTTCACAGTGTGTGTAGCCTAGAGACTGACCTTTCCCATCCAGGGGAACACTTGGAGATTCGAAATATATTATCGCCCACTGGATGCTACCTTGTGAATAAATATTGCCAAGACTTTAAGGATTTGTTTTACATTACAATCCTAATCTCCTCCGTGATAGTGAATTAAGGAACTTTGTGTATATGCTCTCACATGGTTCTTGCGATTATTTTTGCGATTATCTCACTCCTTGCGATTAATGTGCGATTATCCTGCGATTCCTTGCGATTGTTTTGTATTGATATTTTATATTGCGATTTTATATTCTGCTCTTATTTCTGTCTTATTCACAGATATAGATAACGATTTAAACTGTGGACAGCTAGAGCAGACTCACTTAGTTTTTATAGCTGTTATTATTATGTGCTGATTTCACTGTTGTGTACAATGTATTAAACTGCAACTTCTCATATGACCCACATATTGAGTGCCAGTCTTATACCTTGTTTTTTCCACCGTTGACACTATACCCATATATACCATACAGAGACATTACACCACTCTGGCATTCCTAACCTGGTACGTGAGTTGCAACACCTTGAAGGGCCCTGAGACTATACCCTGCACACGCTACAATTGGCGTCACGAACAAAAACTCTTAACTATCATTTACACCTGACCCAGTCAGTGCATATTATTGCTCCAGTGTGCATAACTCCAATCCAGACCCACTGCATAATTTGGCGTCCGTGTAACCGTACCACGGTCCTGCTCATTGCATTTTTTGGCGTCACTGGAACAGGATCGAGCTGTGTGCTACAACAGAACAGGATCAAGCTGTGTGCCAACAGAACCGGATCCAATTGTGGGCTTAACCGGATCGAATTGCATGTTTCACAGTACTGCAAGATCTCAGAATTGTGCAAAAACCCTGAAAATGGACTTTATTACTTTCATTGCTGGACCAGAAAACGCTACATTGTGCGCATCAGCACTGCAAGGGTTAATCAGCCATTTTTCCCTCATGGCGCAGTGTCTTCATGGCTTTCAAGAGCGCAAAAATGATGACTACACCCCCTAAAAGCGGGAAATCTAAAGCTTGCCCACCAAGGACTTTGCAATGCGAGCCAAGGGAGTGCAGATCGTGACAGAAGAGCCAAGGAAGATGGCGCTCCCTTCACCAAAATGGAACCAAATGGTTATCGGAGGAGAGCCCGTTTATGAAGACCAACCACCAGAGATTCAAGTCTCTCAACTGGTGAAGAGAAGTGGTCCTTCCGTCTTTGCCGCAATCCTGGAGGCAGTGGATCCCTCCACGACTGCCGACTCAGCAGACCAGACCGCTGCCAGCGCCGAAGACAAGACGTCCCCCAAGATGGCCGCCAGCGTCAAGCCTGCTCCTGCGGATACCACCGCCAGCCAAGCTGCCCAAGCTCCGAACCTACCTGCATTACCGACAGTGTCTGCAGCTCCGGAGACAGCTCTGATGACATCACCTATCACAGAGGCTCCCCCGCATTACCAGGAGGCACCAGAACCGGCCGCGACATCAGGTAGGAGCAGACGCGCTCCCTGAGGCCCAGACCCGGTCCGAAGCTGCCCCTGCACCGCTCCCCGTGGGTCCCGATACCGATGATAGGCCCAAGCCTGCTCCGCCATGCACCCATACTGGTGCGGCAGAGGCGGGCGGAACTTCCACTCCGCCGCCCAGAACCAATACCGCCAGAGTGGGGCGCTTGAACCCGGAGGTCCCCATGGTGATCCCTGAACTCACTGCTGCCTCAACTCTACAAGTGGCACAAATAAATAACTTAAGTAATGACTTTCAGTCCCAGAGAACACGGGCACGTCTTACCCAGAGAGGTCCGTAAGGTGTCCCTCATCACGACGGTTGGCACGGCGGAGGCGGCCAAAGCTCCCACTCCGCTGCCAGAGAGAGCGCTCCTTCCCTGTCGTCGTCATCACTGGCGATACCTTTGCCAGAGCCACTACAACCAGGAGTTCCCGATGTACAGCAGCTCACCGTAGCTTTGACCAGCCTCACTACCCAGACAGTACCAGAAACCGCCACAAGAGGTCAGTGGAGCTCCATCACAGTAGCCAGCCTAAACTACAAGATGCAAGAGCGCCCTCTTGTGTTCCTCAACAGTTCCTGTAGTGATGAAGAGATCACCTGGCAGGATAACCTTGCCCAATGGAAAGCCCGCAGGTGGAGTAAATTACAGGACTTTCTAAAAAGTGCAGAAGAACGGAAAAAGATACAGAGGATGTTTAGTGATGAAGCCTCCAAGTCTTCTTCTCAGCTGCCTGCTGAAGACCGCACAACTGATATGACTCTATCAGAACCAGCACCAAATCCGGAGATCTTTGCTATGAAAGACCAAGGGTCCGTCCTTTATTGCTGTCCAGAAAACCTATCACCTACAAGAAAAAAGCCAAAGCTTACAGAGGATTTTCCAGAGAAAGGTGATCCTGCAATTCCAAGTCCTGCCACAGAAATCCACCAGGAGATTGCAGATGAAGTTTCTGCTAGAGTTACAGCTGCTGAGAGCATACAGTTTAAAGAACTTTTGCGTCCTCAAATATGGGACCCAGGAGGATGTTTTCTAGACTTTCCTGTGAGGAAAACTACCCACTGTAGCAGTTACCCACTAACTTGTGTGGATTAC
Organism: Bufo bufo; assembly: GCF_905171765.1. Taxonomy (NCBI): domain Eukaryota; kingdom Metazoa; phylum Chordata; class Amphibia; order Anura; family Bufonidae; genus Bufo; species Bufo bufo. Next base: position 777,983,294 of record NC_053390.1, on the reverse strand, counting down.
AATTAACTCTATTGTTTCCCATTGGATTACAAGTGACTTTTGTTTATTTCCTGTGGATTACAAGTGATTTATGGATTTATTGTTCCTGTCCACAGTCAAGCATTTCAAGAAAAAGGACTCAAGTTTTTTTTGAGCCTACCCTTGCATTAATAAATTTGCACTATTTTCTATAAAATGTTTACCGCAACATTAAAGCTTGCACCCAAAAAAAAGATTCCGATACCTGAGCTCTTTGTGATTTTCATACTATGTGATATTTTTGCACTTAATTACCAGTTAACAAGTTATGCAACGTTTAAGTATAACATGCCCATTGTGTGTATTCTTTTCCAGGTGCCGCAATGTGAATTTCTGCACTATTTGTGACATTTGCACTTACCATTGCACTTAACCTAAAAATATAGCAACTTACTCTTGTATGCCTTATTTGACCGCTCTTGTTCTCTCCTTCCTTTATACGGACTGCCTTCATGCGGACGCTTAAAACTAATGGCCTACCCTTAGAGCACAGGTAGGACCAAGTGGTAAGTCCCAGCAGATCCAGTAACTACACGGGTAACCCCGCTGCTTTGGGAATCATTAGAAGTCCTAGACCGCTCCTTCCCGTTTGTTTTATGTTCAGGATTGTTCCCATCATGGGATTATCATACCCTCCTCCTGTGACATTGCCAGAAGCGCATGGAGACGCTAATATCACCCCTTCTGAGCCTTTGCCTAAGGTATGGTACCTCAAGCCTTAGAGACATATTTTAGCTACCCCTTAGTCACCATAGTGATCGTGCTTTAAGCCAAATTTCTCAGGCTTTGGTGCATGAAAGGGAATACAGGATAAAGCCACCCTTTCATTTGCGGGCATTCCATTACACAATGGCAGGACTACAGAGTAAAGACCCATGCTTTCTTTGGTGTTTTAGGGCCAGAACACTTCAAAGTCAGTCAGTAATGTTTGCTTTGTGCAGTATTAGGTTCACTGGTTATTCCAAGAGAAGGAAACTGTGTGTTGGACACCTTACTCTAGCGGGCAGGAACTTGGGGATAGCCGTTTCATGTTTGTCTATGTATGTCATTATATGTATACATGCAGCACTTTGTACTAATTTGGGTACGCCAGAGCTGGTTATTTCTCTCCCTCCTAAGCATAAGCCGAGGGCGGCTTAACTCGAAGTAAGGGGGAATGTAACATCCCAGAATTATGTTACTAAACTCTTTTTCCCCGCTACTATTTGTTGGTAACATGTGCCTTGTAATCTAATGTGAATTTATTTAATACTCCTCACAAATGTGCATTTTCTAAGCCTGTTACATGTACTTTGCTGTAATTTCCATGTACATCATCAGGTGGCAGCAATGTTTAGCAAGGCCTTAGTTCAGTTTAGCATATCTAGAGTGGAATAGTTTATTCCAGTTAAGCTCCCCCCTCTTTGAGCAGAGTGGGCTGGCCCATGTCCTGCCTCATGGGGAGGGAAGGAAGTTACAGTTAGCTTGCCAGCCACCCCGGCTAGGGGAAGGCTGTGTTGGTAGGAGCTCCCAGTTCTAGGGATCCCAACCCAGGATCGTGTCTCGGCTGAGACCAAAAATCTTTCCCAGTCTGAGCCTTCAGCCTCAGCTGGTTGACAAGCAAGCAGCCAACTCCAAAATGAACCTTTCCCTGTGAGCATAACTGTGAGTAACATTCAGAGACCAGGAGAAGCCAAATTCCTCCTCAGCTAGTCAGTCCCATACACAGCAGAAGATAGACAGAGCAGAAGATATAGATTCCTGCCATATTCTTCAGGCATATGATAGAAGCAGAAGAGATAGTAATCCCTGCCATACATTGCCAATACCTGCTGGGACCCAAGACTATTGCTGTATCTAATGTGGATTAATGCTGCCTCCAGTAAAGACAAGTTGAACTTTATTACAAGTCTGGATCTCATTTACTCCTACCAAGTTCCTCAATTACTCCTACTAGCAACACTCAATTTATTGCAAGTGAGTCAGGATCCAGGAGTCCAGCCGTACCCAGGTAGGAGACACCGTTGACACTATACCCACTACCATACAGAGACATTATACCACTCTGGCGTTCCTAACCTGGTACGTGAGTTGCAACACCTTGAAGGGCCCTGAGACTATACCCTGCACACGCTGCAATTGGCGTCATGAACAAAAACTCTTAACTATCATGTACACCTGACCCAGTCAGTGCATATTATTGCGCCAGTGTGCATAACCCCAATCCGGACACACTGCATAATTTGGTGTCCGTGTAACCGTACCACGGTCCTGCTCATTGCACATGTCTTTGAAAAATCGCATTAAAAACGAATTTGCCTCTTTTGAAATCCATCATTCCAGGATTCATCTAAGACCGAATGGCTCTCCTTGGAATCTGTTTTCCATAATTTACTGACCACTTAGTAGAGTATAAAGAGTGGAATCTTAGCACACAGAGTATAACCACTGAGGAAGAGGTCAGCAAGACTTCGAAACACGTCTGATGTTGGATACCGATGCTATGAAAGATTCCACAAACAATTGAAGCATGGCCATGCGACTTTAACTCTACGATCATCTAAGGATACGATCTATCAATAATTTAAACAGCAAAGGCAAGGAGAGACCTGAATCGGTGAACCTGTATTCCAACTCTCACGAGAACTGCATGCAGAGTGGGATAAAAAGGCAGTGAAGTTAATTGCAAGAAAGTTTTCACCGGAAAACAGGTACAAACCACCCTGAGAATATACACCGAAGCGCACACCAGCCAGTATGAAGACTACACATCAACAGGTGGGGTGAGTGCTCAGTGAGCAATCGATTATCCGCACAATATCATTACAGTGCAGCAACATAATCATTTGTGCCCCCTTTGGATGCAATATTGGTGGATGCAACGTTATATCCAAACGTAAAGGTTGCCGCCAATATAAGTAACAACCCACCCGAAAACATATTTGAATGCACACTAGCCAGTGTGAAGATCCCTTACCAACAGGTTAGGCGGGTGTTTAGTAAGCAACCATTGACTCGCTATATACCAACTGAATATAGGACTATCGCTACTTGCAATTTTTTTCGCAAATCTCTTCGCGATTTTTCGGATGTAACGCTACATCAAAGGATACAGGTGTCGGCCATTTAACATCGATATCAGTTGTTTTGAAAAGGATATTATTTGTTATAACGAGAATTCAAATTTGCACCTTATTTCCAGCCAGTTTTACAGTGTGTTTTAATTTTATTCTATTTTAGTATATTTTAGAGTATATTTTATTGTATTTTATAGTACCTATAACCTTATTAAATATTGTGCCTGCTCCACGGTGGTTGAGTGCTTACCTATCCATTCAAATTTGTTTAGTGTTTTAGTATAACACTAGCATCTTCATCAGATATGGTAGTTTGCAATTCTCTTTACCATGCTTTTTGATAAATGGGCCTTTCATCAGAGGATTCCAACATCAATTGGGAATAAATCCATTAAAGGATTTTAGGGGGTAATTTGGTAGTAAAGTATAATTTTCAAGCCATGTGGGATCAGTTTTGGGCTGCGTACACATTTTCCTGTATTTTTTGCAGCTGATTTCCATGTGCAACTCAACCAGCACCGATCCCAAATGACTTTGTATGTAGGTTTTGGCGTGTTATAGGAATTCCGGGAGATCCGTGGCCCTAGCCAAGTCAGAAATCCTAAGGTCTGTTAGATAAAGCCATGAGCTATGGAAATCACCACCACCTTCTTTGAGGAAATGTGGGAGGACAGACAAAGGGGCAATTGGAGATAATTTGTTAGAGGACATTGACAGGGCCTCAGTTCTTCCACAGTATTTAAACATGCAACGTGTGAGAGCGCTGAGAGGATATTTTTTCTTTTTAGAGGGTGCCTTAACCAAAAAGTAGTGGAGGGTGTCATCACCTAGGAGGGCTTTTTCTAGATCAACATGTAAAGCATTATTATTAGGCCTAGACAAGTCAACCCACCTCTCTAATTGCATAGCATGTAGATAGGTCCTTAAATCGGGGAGGGATAATCCGCCTTTACTAATTTTCCTAATGAGCAGAGGATATGCTAGGCAAGGTTTTTTGTTAGACCAAAGGAAGGTACTGAAAATAATGCAAAAGTCTGAGAAGTATCTATTGGACAGCGGTATAGGTAGACATCTTAAGGTGTATAATATCTGTGGTAAAACATAGGTGGACAGCAGGTTTTTCCTTCCCAACCATGAAAGGAAAGAAAGTTTGACTGAAGCTAGAAAGGCCTTAATCTTGTTGAACAAGGGGAGTAATTAAGTCAAAAAAGATGCATAGGGTTGGCTGGGATCATAATTCCCAAGTGCTTAATAGCCTCTTTTGGCCACTGGAATGAGGTATATGATTTGATCTCTGCCATGTGGCTTCCCAATGCAGTGACATTAAGTATTTTGGATTTGTCATAATTGACTTTGAAATTGGAGATTTCTCCATAGTCCGAAAAAAATTTCATCACCTCTGGAATTGCATCTTTAGGGTTTGTTATAAAAAGAAGCAGAACATCAGCAAAGGCTGCTAGTGAATGAACTTTCTTATTTACTTGTAGACCCTTAATGATCTCGGAGGCTCTTAGTTTACTTAGTAGCAACTCCAGCGTAAGTATGAATAATGTTGGGGAGAGAGGGCAGCCCTGCCTCGTTCCGTTTGTGATATGGAAGAGTGGGGAAAGAGTACCATTAACAAGAACTCTGGCAAAGGGTTGTCTGTATAACGAAAAGATGGCTGAAATAAACATGAGCGGGAAGCCAAAATGGCGTAATGAACTATCCATAAAAACCCAGTTAACCCTATCAAATGCCTTTTCAGCATCAGTTCCCAAAAGTGTTAGGGGGATTTTGTGGTTTTTCGCGTAATATATAGTATGTAAGACTCTGCTAACATTGTGTTTACCTTCATGCCCCTTTCACGAATCCTACTTGTTCTTCGCCGATAAGTCTAGGGAGTAATTTTGCAATGCGATGACTTAGAAGCTTGGCCCATAATTTAACATCTACATTGAGTAAGGAAATTGGTCTGTAGCTGCTACATTTAGAGGGGTCCTTTCCTTCTTTAGGGATAATAGTTATGTGGGCAATTAGTGACTGCGGGGGGAGGGAGTTTCCTTTTAATAAAGAGTTGCATAAGTCCAAAAATTGTGGTATTAGGATGCTTTTAAATTTCTTATAATATATTATGGGTAAGTCATCGGGTCCTGGGCATTTTCCCGACGGTACACTTGCTAATACCTCTAACGTCTCGTCTTCCGTTACTGGGGAAAGTAGCATGTCTTTTTCAGGTTCGTTCACTTTCGGGACTTTAACTGCTTCCAAGAAGGATTTTATTTTGTTAAGTATATGGATGGGGTCGTCAGATTGTAGGTTATAAAGTGATGAGTAAAATTCAGCAAATTCCTCCCCTATTGATGGGGTATTGGTAAGATGGTGACCTTTTTCGGATTTGATGATGGATATAAAAGCTTTTTCTCTTTGCCTCTTTATCATCTGTGAAAGAAGCTTAGAGCCTCTGTCTCTATGTACATAGAACTTATGTTTAGCGGATATAAGGGTTTTAGCTGTTTTAATGTTTAATAAGTCCTTCAACTGGCTTCTTAACTTAACAATATCACTGTAGTTAGCGTCTGAGGGAGTGTTTTTATTAATATTTTCTAGAGTGTAAATTTGGGCTATTATAGAGTCTATCTTTGCTGTCCTTTGCTTGCGCACTAAAGTTCCTAGGGCTATGCCTTGTGGGACTCCCATATCATGACTTTATCCATAAGGGGGATGTTGTTTAATTCAAAAAATGATTTTAGTTTCTCCTCCAATCTACACCTATCCTTTTCATTTTTCAGAAGGGTTTCATTGAGTCACCATGACCATGTTTTGGGGGTAGACCTTTTAGCTGGAGCACCAAAGAGACAGGAGCATGATCAGAGATCGTAATCTCAATAGTGGAGGATCTCATTCTCTCCAGCACATGGTTGGAGATAAACAGATAGTCCAGACGTTGATAAGTTCCATGAACGGCTGAGTAAAACGTATAATCTCTGTCCCTCGGGTGCGACAGCCTCCAGGAGTCTGAAATCTGATGGACAGACAGTGCTCTACGTAATTTGCGAATTTGTGTAGTGGAGTATTTGAGAGGTGGAGGTGGATGTGGAGTCCATAGGGTGGTCCAATACTAAGTTCAAATCTCCTCCCAGTAGCAATATTCCCTCTATAAAGTCTTGGAGAAATTTTAATATCTTAATTAGCCATGGTATTTGTTTGGAGTTAGGGGAGTACACGTTAACTAGGGTTATTTTGTTTCCGAAAAGTGTACCTTTTAAGAATATGTACCTTCTTTCTGGGTCTATAAATTGTGCCTGCATTTGAAAAGGGACATTGGCACCTATTTCAATAGAGACTCCCCTAGAAGCTGAGGAGTGCATGATGTGAAGCCATTTTGTGTATTGTTTACAAAAAAGAACTGGAATATGGTTATGTCTAAAATGTGTTTCTTGTAGGAACAGCAGGTCTGCCCTCTCTCTCCTGAGCATTTGGAAGACCTGGCTTCTTTTTTGAAGAACATTAAGGCCATTGACATTAAGTGAGGTTATCTTTAGGGGATCCATGAGGTGTAAGAGGTTACAAAGGAATATAAGAAGCTACATCCCAGTAAAACAAGTGTTTCCAGACACAAGACCTATTCTGAGAAACTATATACAGAATGTTTAAGTACAAAATTGAGCACATGAGTGCTCGATTAAACAGTAGCATGGAATAGAAACCTCCCGTGAAGGAGGAAGAAGAAGAAAGGAGAGGGTTATGGAAGGAAAGGAATATTGAAGAAGGATATTAAAGAAGAAGAAGAAGACGAATAGATGTGAGGGTGGAGAAACTGTGAGGTACACAAAGCCTATGTGAGCCCACACAGCACTTAGCTTTTTAGGGCATTCCAGGGGGGGGGGGGGGCAGAGAAGCAGGCACCAAACGCATTACGGTATGTCCCGACATTCCACCCCCAGCGCCACTCAATGGGTTCCCACAAAGGAAGCAGCTGAGGCGCCATTTCCCTCTGTGGACAAATCATTTAACTCAGCAGATTGGGGAAAAATCTGTAATGTTAGAGAGACAGAGTACAACAGAATATACACATCCCCTTAACCGGCAGAAGGGGTGTGAGGTCCCCGTGCATCTCCACCTCCCTAGTGCCCAGGATGTAGCATACAATGAAGCTATTACATATACAGGAATGAATGAGATCCATTGCCAGATAGCTCACAGATAATAAGATGGTATAAAATGGTATAAAAGGACAGCTTTTGCCCGGTTTATAAGTTGCAGTATGGGTTAAATAATGGGCCGAAGACAACCATATAGGCAATGGTAATAGTGAGACAAACACTTAATAAGTGAGATTGGGAACAGTAGACATGACATACATATTAGAACTTATCAGGGCATAGTGGAGAGCTAAACAGGGGGTCCCTACTAGCCCTCAGGGTGGCCCTGAACTAGGAGCAGGGTCAGACGACCTGTTCCTCCTAGGTGCGGACGAACAGGAGTCTCACAGGCCAAGCTGCAAGGAAGGGGAAACAAATACAACATATGAATATGGCAGGTGAACTAAAGCAGTTCCAAACCTACCTGCCACAGCCAGGCTGACTGGAACCCGTGCATAACTACTGCTGTCCACAAACATATGAGGGACACAGAACACAACACATATCACACAGGTAATCCAGGACATACATAGTTGCAATAAACCGATAGACCATAAAGACATCTTCAAACATCAGACATAAAGTTTATGACCACAAGGGTGGTCCTCACTGGCAGATGGTATATAACCAGGAGGATGACTCCAGCTAACCATGGCTGAAGTACCCCTCAGAGTCTGGCATCCAGCCGGAGCTAAATAGCCCCAAATGGCCACACACAGACACACCCAGTGTTCACACACAAAGAAGGGAGTTAACCCTTCCTACACCAGGCAAGGGAAGACTGCCACTTAAAGGGGAAGTGTACAAACAACAATCAAATAGCAGCTGTTACCGCAGGCAACGACATGCGTGGCAACCATGTCCTGGGAAACAGCCAGGAGGCCGAGACACTTCCACCACATGTATCCAACACCACACGTTGCCACGGGCAGCCACAAGTGAAGGGAAGTGTCACAGTGCACACATACATAAACCTCGTGCACACCAGACATAGAAAGTGCATACATACACACACATATAGCCAGAGGCAACCGCACGCATCAACAGTGAGATGCCTAGCAACCAGCTCAGGCTGCTACACTGCCAACAAACACCTGTTGTCCGCGGCAACCGCACTTGAGGCAAACTACTAACAGCCCCAAGCTGCGGTTGACAAAACACCCAGACCGCGGGCAACTGCATGCGGCTCCCAAGGAGTCACGACCAAGCACATGGGCGTGACAGCTAAGTAGGCCACATATGATATCGCGTGGCGGAGCATCTGGCGGTGGCTTGGGCCTCAGGGCCCTATGGGCTTTCTCAATGACCACTGCCTCTGCCCTCTCTTGGCCCAGTAATGAAGAAAAGATTTGACTAACCATAGTGAGAATGTCTTCCTTCTGAATGCTTTCTGGTACGCCCCTGATGCGTACATTCTTTCTCCGGCTCCTGTTCTCCTGGTCTTTCAGGTACAGGAAAGCCATGTTTATCTGTTCACGAACCTCTTCAACATTGGTCTGTAGTAGGAATAGACCGATTATCCGCTTTACCGATATTATCGCCCGATATTAAGGATTTTGAACGTTATCGGTATCGGCATCTATTTTGCCGATATACCGATAACGTATTGGGAACAAGGATCGCGCTGCTGTCAGCGCTCTCCATGTTCCTCAGCAGCACAGGGGAGAAGGAAGCAGTGTCTCCCTCCCCCTGTGCTGCTTCTGCTGCCACCAATGAGAGGAGGGAGGACAAGAGGAGGGGCCGGGCTGTGGCCACTGCGCCACCAATGAAGATACCTCTCTCATTAATTCATATACAGAAGGCGGGAGCTGGCTGCAGAATCACATAGCCGGCTCCTGACCTCTATGAGCGGTAGCTGCGATCCGTGGTAGTTAACCCCTCAGGTGCCACGGATCGCAGCTACCGTTCATAGAGGTCGGGAGCCGGCTATGTGATTCTGCAGCCAGCTCCCGCCTCCTGTATATGAATTAATGAGAGACTTATCTTCATTGGTGGCGCAGTGCGCCCCCCCCAACCCCAGTATTTGACATTTGTGGCGCAGTGCGCCCCCAACCACCCCCAAGTATTATTATCATTGGTGGCAGTGGTCCCCTCCGCTCCTTCTCATTGCATTGGTGGCAGTGGCAGTTCCGATCGGAGCCCCAGCAGTGTAAGCCTGGGGCTCCGATCGGTTACCATGGCACCCAGGACGCTACTGAAGCCCTGGCTGCCATGGTAAGCTCCATGCTGCTGTGTGCACAAAGCACAGAGCAGCAGGGACAGTGTGAGGTCCTATTTACCCTGATAGAGATCTATCAGGGTGAATAGGACAAGGGTTCTAGTCCCTAAGGGGGCTAATAGTAAAAAAACAAACAAACACACACACCAAAATATTAAATATATATGAAAAAGAAAGATTTACAAAAAATAACTACACGTTAACAATAAACATTCATTTTCAGCAGATTTGAGTAGGATAATTCACAGAATATCGGTATAAATTATCGGCTATCGGCCCGGAAAGTTCACAGATTATCAGTATCGGTATCGGCCCTAAAAAATCTATATCGGTCGATCCCTAGTCTGTAGTGCACAGCTATGTTTGGTTAGCGCAGCGTGCGCATCCTCTAGGGCTGCTACTCTGTGCCCTGTTTGTTTAATTTCTGTCTTTATAGCCGAAAGTTCTTTCAGGACAGTTTCAAAAGCGAGGGCCAGTGACTCCCTGAGGAAGGCTCTAGTGATCGGTATCGAGCCTTGTTTACTGTGTGTCTCAGACATGGCGCAGGAACCTTCGTCATCAGAGTCTTCTGTGTAATTCAGAGCAGCGGTGGCTTCCTGCACTATCTTGGATCTGCCTGCCGGCGAGGACATCTTTTTCTTTAGGTATTTGTCCAGGTCAGACTGTCCTCTGGAGTGTCTTGGACTTACATGGGTCTCCTTAGACTTATCTTTAGTAAGTTTCCCCATAGTGGAGCAGGATGGGAACCCGTATATCAGCTTTGTTTAAGTGCTGCTGTGAGGAGCTCTCGGGTCAAGCGGCCTGACATGGCTAGCTCCACCCCACCCCCCCTTATCCGCAGTCTTGATGGTGATGTCGCAGTCATGGGCAAGTTCATCTAACGCCTGCCACTCCAACAAAGACATGTTGGGATGGCGAAACAGTTTTTCGGATGTGGCTTTCAAAGCGTGTAGATTTCGTAACACAGATTCAACAAATAAATCAATAGCAGGTGAAGAGACTGGAGGAGTAAAGTCACTTTTGTTAAATAAGTCATAGTCCGATAGACCCAATTCAGAAGTCCTCAAATTCTCCCAACCCTTGGGATGCATAGAGAACCAGGCTTTGAGCTTAAGTCATCGAAAGAATTGGTACAGGTCAGCATCTACCTGTAACCAATCCGTATGTACATTGGGACAAAAACTCAGGCCCTTTCTTAATACATTAAGTTGTACGGGAGATAAAACATGCGAGTAAATGTTAATTACCTTATTGGTCTCTACTGATTCTTCCTTCGCTGTGGTTTCTTGCCCTTGGTTCTTTTGGCATCTGTGTCTCCTGCGTCCCCCACGTCTGGTTGGCTTTTTTGTACCTGAATGGAGGGATCTTCTAAAAAAAGATCATTAGCCGGTTCATCTAATGTAGGTTTCCTTGATGATGATTTTTTGTCAATCCTGGAATTTAATGGGCGAGATTGGGAGTTATTCAGTTTCCAGTTATAAACAGTCCCAATATTATAATCAATAGCATCCCATTTAGTACATTTAGTGTCCTGAATATCTTTTTTAATTTTCTCATAAAATGGTTTGGATTTAGATGTCAAGTCCTGATATTCTTCCACAGATAACAATGAAGTCAAAGTAGCTTCCAACGTGTCTCTTTTTCCCTGTGTAGACATCAAATCCCTTTGTAAGAACTCCATATTGAGTAGTATGAGATCAAGTGAAAACTTGTTAGCAATAAATTCATATTTCAAGCGGAAGTCATTATCATGCATGTACAGTCGTGGCCAAAAGTTTTGAGAATGACACAAATATTAGTTTTCACAAAGTTTGCTGCTAAACTGCTTTTAGATCTTTGTTTCAGTTGTTTCTGTGATGTAGTGAAATATAATTACACGCACTTCATACGTTTCAAAGGCTTTTATCGACAATTACATGACATTTATGCAAAGAGTCAGTATTTGCAGTGTTGGCCCTTCTTTTTCAGGACCTCTGCAATTCGACCTGGCATGCTCTCAATAAACTTCTGGGCCAATTCCTGACTGATAGCAACCCATTCTTTCATAATCACTTCTTGGAGTTTGTCAGAATTAGTGGGTTTTTGTTTGTCCATCCGCCTCTTGAGGATTGACCACAAGTTCTCAATGGGATTAAGATCTGGGGAGTTTCCAGGCCATGGACCCAAAATGTCAACGTTTTGGTCCCCGAGCCACTTAGTTATCACTTTTGCCTTATGGCATGGTGCTCCATCGTGCTGGAAAATGCATTGTTCTTCACCAAACTGTTGTTGGATTGTTGGAAGAAGTTGGTGTTGGAGGGAGTTTTGGTACCATTCTTTATTCATGGCTGTGTTTTTGGGCAAAATTGTGAGTGAGCCCACTCCCTTGGTGTAACAGTACAGCCTGGATCACAGCGGTTCCCTGTGACGATACGCTGACTTGCTCTCCAGCGTGGAACGCACCGGCCGTCTGCGATGATACGCTGGCTTGCGTTCCAGCGTGGAACGCAGCGACCGCCTGTGTTGTTACGCTGGCTTGCGCTCCAGCGTGGAACGCAGTGGCTGCTGGGCCCTCCTGTGACTCCGCCCACTTACCGTCCGGCCCTTAAATAGAAGACAGTGCTAAGCAGGGTGTTCCACTAATGGAGTGCGCACCCTGCTAGCTCCACTGCATCTGAGGACTCTGTCCACATATCCAGACCTGGATCCCTAACAACAGGGTGAAGGACTGTCTACCTTCTTGCCACTGGCTTCCCCACTGCTGGCTTCCTAGCCAGGACCAACTAACCGCAAGTATATGCCTGTTACCTGCTCTGATTAATGTCCTGGAACTCTGAGTGGGGTGGTTCCTGACTGGTGTGAGACGATACTCCCAAACCAACTCTGAACCTACTGCATACTATATACTAAACTGTGGACATGCTCTGAACCTACTGCATACTATATACTAAACTGTGGACATGCTCTGAACCTACTGCATACTATATACTAAACTGTGGACATGCTATACTAACTCTGAACCTACTGCATACTATATACTAAACTGTGGACATGCTATACTAGCTCTGAACCTACTGCATACTATATACTAAACTGTGGACATGTTCTGAACCTACTGCATACTATATACTAAACTGTGGACATGCTCTGAACCTATGGCATACAATATACTAAACTAAGGACATGCTATATACTACCCTGAACCTATTGCATACTAGATACTAACTCTGAACTGTGCACAAGCTTATACTAACTTGTGACTCCTATAATACTGGGAGACCTTCCTCTCCAGCAGTAATACTAAATAGACGGATAGCGGTAAATGATTTTGTTACCCCAAACTCTCCGCCCAAGACTGAGAGAGACGCCTGGGGTACATACTGAGTAACCGCAAATCCCACAGCCAAGAACAAGGGCAGTGGGATAATAGTGCATGTCCATTGCTTCCGCAGTTGAGATCCTAACTGATCAACTAGGTGCGTTACATATTAGTGGAACCCACATGGATCCAGCGGAGGTTGCAGGTCACCTCGTCACCCTCACTAAGAGGGTGGAGACCCTCAATGTGACTATACAACATCTCCAGCTAGAAAACCAGGCAATACGGCAACTTGTCACTCAGGGGCCAGGACACCCCCGTGATGGACCAGAACCCAAGGTCAGCCCACCTGAGATATTCGCGGGTGACCGATGGCAGTTCAGGAATTTCCTGAACGCGTGCAAACTAATGTTTGAGCTGCAGCACCGGACTTACCCAACTGACAGAACAAAAGTACTTACCATGATCTCATACCTCAGGGGGGAGCCCAGAGCATGGGCCAATACTTATTTAGAAAAAGAAGACCCAGTCCTGGAATCCTTCCCTCTGTTGCTTGAAAAAATGGCCCTTCTCTACGAGGACCATAGTAAACAGCTGACCGCTGAGACCGCTATACGCAGCCTTAAACAAGGGAGACGACCTGTAGAGGACTTTATTGCGGAATACACTCGCTGGGCCCGGGAGACTGAATGGAATGACCTCACCCTTAGGAATCAGTTTCGCCTAGGTCTTTCCGAGGCCCTGAAGGACGAATTAGCCCGAGGAGAATTACCACTTACACTTAATGCCTTGATGCAGAAGGCCACCACCATTGACAGACGGCTGAGGGAACGCAGAGCCGAGAGAGTCTCAGGCTTCACACCAAACCCAAGACCGTCCAGCCAGGGTCCTGCTGTAGAGATGATGGAGATTGGGGCGATCCGAGGTCCTCTGACCGAGAGAGAGAAAGCCAGGAGACGTAACCTCAACCTCTGTTTATATTGTGCGTCTGCTGACCATACCGTTGACGGATGCCCCGCGATACGTAAGAAGTGCGAAGGTAAGAGCGGCACGTCTTGTACCTTAGGCAGTACAAAAAATAGTACTGGTGGTTACATATACACGTCTCTCACCTTACAGTGGGACCAAAACCGGATTATCGTTGAAGCCATGGTGGACACGGGAGCTTCAGGGAATTTTATCGATATGCATCTGGTTGAGCGAAATAAAATTCCCCACATGAGAAAAAACGTTCCGATATCCATGAGTTTCATTGACGGTACCACTTCTAGTCCTATCCACAGTCAGACTCAACCCCTCATGGTGACATGTGAAAATAACCACACAGAATTCTTATCCTTTGATATCATACACTCTCCATTGTTTCCCGTGATTCTTGGGTTGCCATGGTTGCAAATACACCAGCCAACCCTCCTATGGAAACAGGGGAGAGTTCAGTTTACGTCACCTTATTGTATGGAGACCTGCTTTCCTCTCAAATCTCTCATGCACGTGGGAGTGAACCAGGTCCCCAGCCAATACGCAGACTTTGCTGAGGTATTCAGCGCAAAGAAGGCGGAATCTCTTCCGCCCCATAGATCTTACGATTGCCCCATAGACTTGCTGCCGGGTAGTGAGATACCCACGGGTAGAATTTATCCATTGGCACAACCAGAACTTGTTCACCTCAAACAGTACCTACAAGAGAACTTACGAAAAGGTTTTATTCAGCCTTCAACCTCCCCGGCAGCAGCAGGGATGTTCTTTGTGAGAAACAAAGACTCAAGCCTAAGGCCCATTATAGATTACAGAGCCTTGAACAAAGTAACAATCAAAAATCGGTACCCCCTGCCACTAATATCCGAACTCATAGAAAGATTACAAACAGCAACAATCTACACCAAGCTGGATTTGAGAGGCGCATACAACTTAATTAGGATCAGAAAAGGTGATGAATGGAAGACAGCTTTCCGCACTCGGTATGGTCTCTTCGAGTATACAGTGATGCCCTTCGGGTTGTGCAACGCCCCTGCCACATTCCAAAATTTTATTAACGACATCTTTAGGGATCTACTGGACGTATGTGTAATCATCTATCTTGATGATATACTAGTGTATTCCGATAACTTACACGATCACAGGAAACATGTCCGTTGGGTTCTCGCACGGTTAAGTGTTCATCGCTTATACGTCAAACAGGAAAAATGTGTATTCGAGACTACCTCTCTTCCCTTCCTCGGATACATAATTTCACCCAAAGGTATCCAGATGGATCCCTCAAAAATCACTTGCATCCAAAATTGGCCGATTCCGGATTCCAGGAAAGCTCTTCAACGGTTCCTGGGGTTCTCAAACTTCTATAGGAAATTCATTAAAGATTTCTCCGCTACCACTAAACCACTAACCCGCTTAACTAGTGTCAACACGAAGTTCGTTTGGTCCAAGGACGCCCAATCAGCGTTTGAGTTATTAAAGAACAGGTTCACTACGGCACCGATACTGACTCTCCCAAATCCGAACCATCACTACGTGCTGGAAGTAGATGCATCCCAGGCAGCCATGGGAGCTGTTCTGTCCCAGCGAAGCTCTTTTTCAACTCCGTTACATCCTATCGGGTTCTACTCCCGGACTCTAAATACCGCCGAATTCAATTACCCCATAGGCGAAAAGGAACTCCTCGCCATAAAGTGCTCCCTGGAAAATTGGAGGCATTTACTTGAAGGATTAATACACCCCATCACAATTTATACGGATCACCGTAATCTACAATACCTGAAAACCAATAAAACATTATCAGGCCGTCAAGTACGGTGGAGTTTTTTTTTTGACAGGTTTAACTTCCAAATTACATACCGACCAGGCTCAAAAAATGGGAAGGCCGACGCCTTGTCACGACTGGCTGAAATTCGCACCTCAGACACGGCCCCCACATGGATCATTCCACCGAAGAAACTCGTCCTTGCCACCATAACGTTGGAAACCCAGCTCAAGGATGCTCTAATTAATGACCATGCTAATACCCCCCCTGGTCTTTCGCAGAACCAACAGGGTCTCCTTTACAAGGACAGCCAACTGTACATACCACCCTCCCTCACCAATCAGGTGATCAAACTTTGCCATGATTTACCCCTCGCGGGACATCCCGGCATTGCTAAAACCACAACCCTGATACGCAGGAACTTCTGGTGGCCAAAGATGACCAAACAAATTGAGGAATACGTTTCCACGTGCGAGACCTGTGCCTCATGTAAAACTGACAGAAACCGACCTTATGGTCTCCTAATGAGTCTTCCCATCGCCAACAGACCCTGGGAATGGGTCTCGATGGATTTCATAGTTGAACTTCCCCTTTCCAGAGGAAACAACACCATCATGGTGGTAGTGGATTTGCTGACTAAGATGGCACACTTCGTGCCCCTCAAGAAGTTACCCTCCTCCAAGGATACGGCCGTGGTATTCCTGTCTAATATTATTAAGTTACATGGAATTCCTAGCCAGGTCATATCAGACAGGGGTTCGCAATTCGTATCCAAATTCTGGAGAGCACTTTGTTCCAGACTTCAAATCGACCACAGAATGTCTACCGCCTATCACCCCCAAACTAATGGGCAGACTGAAAGGGTGAATCAGTGTCTGGAACAGTATCTCAGATGTCACTGCTCATTTCTCCAGGATGACTGGGAGGGCCTACTTCCTCTCGCTGAATTTGCCTATAATAATTCTACAAATTCCTCCACATTACATACTCCATTCTTTGCTAATTACGGATTTCACCCTAGGTCTCTTCCTCAAACCAGCCTTCCCACAAACGTTCCAGCCACAGACGATTATCTGACCACTTTGCAAACTACCCTTAAGACGCTAAAAGACAACCTTCAACGGGCAAAAGAAAGACAGAAGTGTTACTACGACCGTCGTAGGAGAGAAAGTCCTCCCTACCAGGTCGGGGACTCGGTTTGGTTATCAACAAAAAACCTTCGGTTGGGGGTACCTTCCAAGAAATTGGGAAGACAATTCCTGGGTCCTTTTCCGATAGAAAGGATTATTAACCCCAACACGGTGAGACTCACCCTTCCTCCGCGATTACAGGTACATCCCACATTCCACGTGTCACTACTGAAGCCGTTTAGATCTAGGCCGTTCCCATCAAGTGATCCTCGACCCTTTCCTCCGATAGAGGTCCAAGGAGAAGAAGAATTTGAAGTTGAGCAGCTCATTGATTCCAGAAGAAGACGGGGGAAGATCCAGTATCTCATTAGATGGAAGGGGTATGGTCCCCAGGATGACTCTTGGGAAGATGTGCAAAACGTTCATGCTCCCAGACTCCAAAGATTGTTCCATAGAAGATTTCCCAACCGACCCTCTCCTAGTGGGGTACCCCGGAGGGGTCCCTTAAGGGGGGGGTACTGTAACAGTACAGCCTGGATCACAGCGGTTCCCTGTGACGATACGCTGACTTGCGCTCCAGCGTGGAACGGACCGGCCGTCTGCGATGATACGCTGGCTTGCGTTCCAGCGTGGAACGCAGCGACCGCCTGTGTTGTTACGCTGGCTTGCGCTCCAGCGTGGAACGCAGTGGCTGCTGGGCCCTCCTGTGACTCCGCCCACTTACCGTCCGGCCCTTAAATAGAAGACAGGTGCTAAGCAGGGTGTTCCACTAATGGAGTGCGCACCCTGCTAGCTCCACTGCATCTGAGGACTCTGTCCACATATCCATACCTGGATCCCTAACAACAGCGTGAAGGACTGTCTACCTTCTTGCCACTGACTTCCCCACTGCTGGCTTCCTAGCCAGGACCAACTAACCGCAAGTATATGCCTGTTACCTGCTCTGATTAATGTCCTGGAACTCTGAGTGGGGTGGTTCCTGACTGGTGTGAGACGATACTCCCAAACCAACTCTGAACCTACTGCATACTATATACTAAACTGTGGACATGCTCTGAACCTACTGCATACTATATACTAAACTGTGGACATGCTCTGAACCTACTGCATACTATATACTAAACTGTGGACATGCTGTACTAGCTCTGAGCCTGCTGCATACTATATACTAAACTGTGGACATGCTATACTAGCTCTGAACCTACTGCATACTATATACTAAACTGTGGACATGTTCTGAACCTACTGCATACTATATACTAAACTGTGGACATGCTCTGAACCTATGGCATACAATATACTAAACTAAGGACATGCTATATACTACCCTGAACCTATTGCATACTAGATACTAACTCTGAACTGTGCACAAGCTTATACTAACTTGTGACTCCTGTAATACTGGGAGACCTTCCTCTCCAGCAGTAATACTAAATAGATGGATAGCGGTAAATGATTTTGTTACCCCAAACTCTCCGCCCAAGACTGAGAGAGACGCCTGGGGTACATACTGAGTAACCGCGAATCCCACAGCCAAGAACAAGGGCAGTGGGATAATAGTGCATGTCCATTGCTTCCGCAGTTGAGATCCTAACTGATCAACTAGGTGCGTTACACTTGGATGAGAAGCAACCCCACACATGAATGGTCTCAGGATGCTTTACTGTTGGCATGACACAGGACTGATGGTAGCGCTCACCTTTTCTTCTCCGGACAAGCCTTTTTCCAGATGCCCCAAACAATCGGAAAGAGGCTTCATCGGAGAATATGACTTTGCCCCAGTCCTCAGCAGTCCATTCACCATACTTTCTGCAGAAGATCAATCTGTCCCTGATGGGTTTTTTTTTAGAGAAGTGGCTTCTTTGCTGCCCTTCTTGACACCAGGCCATCTTGCAAAAGTCTTCGCCTCACTGTGCGTGCAGATGCGCTCACACCTGCCTGCTGCCATTCCTGAGCAAGCTCTGCACTGGTGGCACTCCGATCCCGCAGCTGAATCATTTTTAGGAGACGATCCTGGTGCTTGCTGGACTTTCTTGGACGCCCTGAAGCCTTCTTAACAAGAATTGAACCTCTTTCCTTGAAGTTCTTGATGATCCTATAAATTGTTGATTGAGGTGCAATCTTAGTAGCCACAATATCCTTGCCTGTGAAGCCATTTTTATGCAACGCAATGATTGCTGCACGCGTTTCTTTGCAGGTCACCATGGTTAACAATGGAAGAACAATGATTTCAAGCATCACCCTCCTTTTAACATGTCAAGTCTGCCATTTTAACCCAATCAGCCTGACATAATGATCTCCAGCCTTGTGCTCGTCAACATTCTCACCTGAGTTAACAAGACGATTACTGAAATTATCTCAACAGGTCCTTTAATGACAGCAATGAAATGCAGTGGAAAGTTTTTTTGGGATTAAGTTAATTTTCATGGCAAAGAAGGACTATGCAATTCATCTGATCACTCTTCATAACATTCTGGAGTATATGCAAATTGCTATTATAAAAATTTAAGCAGCAACTTTTCCAATTTCCAATATTTATGTAATTCTCAAAACTTTTGGCCACGACTGTACATTGTTGGTTGTGAATGTGTGCACATCCCTCTCGGTATGCGCTGAACTTTGTAGTATTCACTAAGCGTGGTAAGATGTAATTCCAATGCAATAATACGTTTAGTCACATATTCCAGATTTTTCTTTGTGTCCAAAATAGTTGGTGTGGATAAAAAAACTGCATCCCCTTTGAAGGCATTCAGAATTCTATCAACCTCATCACATGAATACGAAAAAATAGAAAAGCGTGCCCGCTCCAATCGATTCAATATAGATAAATGTAAAAACAAGGGCGGCACAGCAGAAAAATATATAGAAATGTGACATCATCAATATATGGACCCACATAATAAAATGATGTTATTTTTACAACACAGTGAACGCTGTAAATAAATTCCACAAAATAATGTAAAATTTTTTTTTTTTTTATCTTTCTCAGTACAATCCTTGTCCGTAATGCGGACAATAACAGGACATGTTCTATCTTTTTGCGGAACGGAAATACGGACATACGTAAACTAAATGCACACTGAGTAACTTACTTTTTTTTGCGGACCCATTAAAGTGAATGGTTCTGCATACAGTCCGCAAAAAAAAAAAATGGAACGGACACGGAAACAGAATATGTTCGTGTGCATGAGCCCTTAGGAGGTTAATATGCTTGGATACAGCACTCTGCTTGACTTTTGAGTTTTCATTAGCTGTAAGCCATAATCATCCACATTAAAAGAAATAAGTGCTTGAAATTGATCACTCTGTGTGTAATCTACATATATAAAGAAGGAAGTATGTGTGTTTGTATGTGTGTATGTATGTATGTATGTATGTATGTGTGTATGTATGTATGTATGTATGTACAGTACAGACCAAAAGTTTGGACACACCTCATTCAAAGAGTTGTCTTTATTTTCATGACTATGAAGGCATCAAAACTATGAATTAACACATGTGGAATTATATGCATAACAAATAAGTGTGAAACAACTGAAAATATGTCATATTCTAGGTTCTTCAAAGTAGCCACCTTTTGCTTTGATTACTGCTTTGCACACTCTTGGCATTCTCTTGATGAGCTTCAAGAGGTAGTCCCCTGAAATGGTTTTCACTTCACAGGTGTGCCCTGTCAGGTTTAATAAGTGGGATTTCTTGCCTTATAAATGGGGTTGGGACCATCAGTTGCGTTGAGGAAAAGTCAGGTGGATACACAGCTGATAGTCCTACTGAATAGACTGTTAGAATTTGTATTATGGCAAGAAAAAAGCAGCTTAGTAAAGAAAAACGAGTGGCCATCATTACTTTAAGAAATGAAGGTCAGTCAGTCAGCCGAAAAATAGGGAAAACTTTGAAAGTAAGGGCTATTTGACCATGAAGGAGAGTGATGGGGTGCTGCGCCAGATGACCTGGCCTCCACAGTCACCAGACCTGAACCCAATCGAGATGGTTTGGGGTGAGCCGGACATCCCTTAATTTTCACCAAGGCAGCCCCCCTGACAGAAGCATTGGAGCAGATCATGCTCCGATGCTCTTCTTTGCCCTGCGCTAAATCACGCAGGGCAAAGGCATTTTTTGGAAATCCGGTGACGTACCGGGGCTCTCCATGGGGCTGCCAGGCACCCCGTGACGTCACCGGCACTGATGGGCGGGATTTAGCACTGCCCTAGCCAGTAAAACGGCTAGGGCAGACCTAAAGCCCGCCCATCAGAGCCGGTGACGTCACCGAACACACTGCTGGGCATAAGTTTTCGCCCGGCAGTGTGTTATTGAAAACAAAAGAGCCCGTGCCATGCGCGATCTAGCGCAGGGCAAGGGAGCGTATCGGAGCATGAGATGCTCCGATGCTAGCCTCAGGGGGGGCTGCCTGGGTGAAAATAAGGGTATGTCTAGGTTCAGCTCTGAACCCGGACAACCCCTTTAAAAACGCAACCATCGATTCAATGAAAAAATGAAGGTAAAAATCAACTTCTGTCAGCTGCAGGGGTGGGAGGGAGGGTGACTTTCTCCCTAAAGCTCATGCTCAGACAGCACAGTGCTGCTGTCTGAGAGTGAGCTCTTCAAAAGGACATCTCTATGTGAGATATTCCCAAAAAATGCATTAGCCAATAGAAGCCTGGTCACATGACCCTTAACAGCCAATAGAAGCTCGCAGGCCCTTAGTCTCCACATACACACAGTTTTACACCAAGTTTTCATAACAACCTAGACATTTTTCTTCACTGCTGCAGGTCAGCTTTGAAGGAGTAGGGCGCTGTGGATGATACTGTTAAGGGAGCAGAGTGCTGTGGAGGTCTCAGTTCAGGGGCATGTAGGGTGGCCATTCAAGCCACTCTCAAAATACAGATTTAAAACCCCCGCCCCCAGGACCCACTAAGCCACGCCCCCTCCCACTCCGCAGCCGACGGGGTTTGTACAAATTAAGGTAAAAATCAACTTCTGTCAGCTGCAGGGGTGGGAGGGAGTGTGACTTTCTCCCTAAAGCTCATGCTCAGACAGCACAGTACTGCTGTCTGAGAGTGAGCTCTTCAAAAGGACATCTCTATGTGAGATATTCCCAAAAAATGCATTAGCCAATAGAAGCCTGGTCACATGACCCTTAACAGCCAATAGAAGCTCACAGGCCCTTAGTCTCCACATACACACAGTTTTACACCAAGTTTTCATAACAACCTAGACATTTTTCTTTACTGCTGCAGGTCAGCTTTGAAGGGGCAGGGCGCTGTGGATGATACTGTTAAGGGAGCAGAGTGCTGTGGAGGTATCAGTTCAGGGGCATATAGGGTGGCCATTCAAGCCACCCTCAAAATACAGACTTAAAAACCCCGCCCCCAGGACCCACTAAGCCACGCCCCCTCCCACTCCGCAGCCGACGGGGTTTGAACAAATTAAGGTAAAAATCAACTTCTGTCAGCTTTAGGGGTGGGAGGGAGGGTGACTTTCTCCCTGCAGCTCACGCTCACACAGCACAGTACTGCTGTCTGAGAGTGAGCTGTTAAAAAGAACATCCCTGTGTCCGTCCAGGTCCTGTGCCGAACGGAGGACAAGGAGTCTAAAAGCTGGACTATCCTGCCTAAAACCGGACCTCTGGCCACCCTAGGGGCAGGCTGCTGTGGAGGTCACAGTTAAGGGGACGGTCCGCTATGGAGGTCAGTGTTAAGGGGCGGGGTGCTGTAGAGGTCACTGTTAAGGGGACAGGGTGTTGTGGTAATCACTGTTAAGGAAATAGGGTACTGTGGAGGTCACTAATAAAGGGGTGGCCGCTGTGTAGGTCACTGTTAAAGGGGTGGGCTGCTGTGGAGGTCACTGTTAAGGGGCGGGATGCTGTCCAGGTTTCTGTTAAAGGGGCAGGCTGCTGTGGAGGTCACTGATAAGGGGGCGGGATGCTGTGAAGGTCACTGTTAAAGTGGCGGACATGGTGGAGGTCTCTGTTAAGGGGAAAGTAAACTATAAAGGTCACAGTTAATGGGGCGGCCCGCTATGGTGGGGCAGGGTGCTGTATAGGTCACTGTTAAGGGAGCGGGCTGTTGTGGAGGTCACATTTTAAGGGAACAGAGCTCTGTGGAGGTCACTGTTAAGAGAGCGGATTATTGTGGAAATCACTGTTAACGAGACGGGGTACTGTGGAGGTCACTAATAAACGGGCTGCCGCTGTGGAGGTCACTGTTAAAAGGCAGGGCGCTGTGGATGTTATTGTTAAGGGGACAGGCCACTGTGGAGGTCACTGTTGAAGGGGCGGGGTGCTGTAGATGTCACTGTTATTGTGGATACTGTTGATATTATTTAACGACATACACAAACATTAAATGAAATAGATAAAAAATATACCTGTGCGAAGCCAGGTCCTTCTACTAGTCTATATATATAAAAAAGAACGTATATATGTGTGTATGTATGTATGTTTCGCGATCACTCAAAAACGCAACCATCGATTTTTAGCGAAACTTGGTATACACATCCCTTGCTACCTGGAAAGAAATCTTATGGGGGTCACAGCTGTCTAGGACGTACCGTTCCAATACAAGTCTGCAAGTCTTTCTCTTCATATCCCAACTGCCATACACATGGTCACATGTCTCTTATCAGCCAATAGAAGCTCGCAGGCTCTTAGTCTCCACATACACACAGTTTTATTCCAGGTTTCCATAACAACCCAGCCATTTTTCTTCACTGCTGTAGGTCAGCTTTAGGGATGCACGACACATAGGGCACAACTACACTGCTACATGCATCCATCTTGGATGGATTTTTTGCGACTGTCGTGTCGCAGTCGCAGCATGTCACATGTCGCAGTGCGACACCATAGCCTATCATAAAAATTGTTGTGCGATATTGGCACGGCAAAATGCCATGCGACACATGTTGTCATGTAGCCCTAGCCTTTAAGGGGGCAGGGGCCACTATTAAACGGGCAGGGTGCTGTGAAGGACACTGTTAAGTTGGCAGGGGCCACAATTAAAGGGACAGCTGCTGTGGAGGTCACTGTTAATGGGGCAGGGGCCACTATTAAAGGGAAGGCCGCTGTGGAAGTCACTTTTAAAGGGGTGGGCACTGTGGATTAGTCTCCACATACACAAAGTTTTACTCCAGGTTTCCATAACAACCCAGCCATTTTTCTTTATAGGTCAGCTTTAGGCTAGGGCTACACGACGACATGTGTCACACGACACATAGGGCACAATTACACTGCTACATGTGTCGCGCGACATTGATGTCGCACCAATGTCACGCAACAATTTTTATAATGATAGGCTATGATGTCGCACTGTGACAAGTGACATGCTGCGACTGCGAAGCGACAGTTGTAGAAAAATCCATCTTGGATGGATTTTTTGCAACTGTCGTGTAGCAGTCGCAGCATGTCACATGTCGCAGTGCGACATCATAGCCTATCATTATAAAAATTGTTGAGACAAAATGTTGCGCTACATATGTCGTCATGTAGCCCTAGCATTAAAGGGGCAGAGTGCTGTGGAGGTCACTGTTAAAGGTGCGGGCACGGTGGAAGTCACTGGTAAAGGTGCGGGCACTGTGGAGGTCACTGTTAAAGAGGCGTTCACTGTGGATGTTACTGTTAAGGGGGCAGGCCGCTGTGGAGGTCACTGTTAAAGGGGTGGACACTGTGGAGGTCACTGTGAAGGGGGCTGGGGCCACTATTAAAGAGGCAACTGCTGTGGAGGTCACTGTTAAAGGGGTGGACACTGTGGAGGTCACTGTGAAGGGGGCAGGGGCCACTATTAAAGAGGCAACTGCTGTGGAGGTCACTGTTAAGGCAGCAGGGTACTGTGGAGGTCACTATTAAAGGGGCAGTCACTGTGGAATTCAGTGTTTAAAGGACGGTCACTATTAAAGGGACAGGCAATGTGGAGGTAGTGGTTAAAGGGGTGAGCACTGTGGAAGTCACTGTTGAAGGGGCGGCCACTATGAAGGTCACTGTTAAAGGGGTAGTCAATGTTGAAGGGGCGGGCACTGTGGAAGTCAATGTTAAAGGGGCGGGCACTATGGAGTTCACTGTTAAAGATGCGGTCACTGTGAAGGTCACTGTTAAAGGGCCAGGCACTGTGAAGGTCAATATTAACCACCTCCGGACCGCCTAACGCAGGATCGCGTTCCGGAGGTGGCAGCGCTGCGCACAGTCACGCATATACGCAACATCTCGCGAGACGCGAGATTTCCTGTGAACGCGCGCACACAGGCGCGCGCGCTCACAGGAACGGAAGGTAAGAGAGTTGATCTCCAGCCTGCCAGCGGCGATCGTTCGCTGGCAGGCTGGAGATGTGTTTTTTTTAACCCCTAACAGGTATATTAGACGCTGTTTTGATAACAGCGTCTAATATACCTGCTACCTGGTCCTCTGGTGGTCCCCTTTGTTTGGATCGACCACCAGAGGACACAGGTAGCTCAGTAAAGTAGCACCAAGCACCACTACACTACACTACACCCCCCCCCATCACTTATTAACCCCTTATTAGCCCCTGATCACCCCTAATCACCCCTGATCACCCCATATAGACTCCCTGATCACCCCCCTGTCATTGATTACCCCCCTGTCATTGATCAACCCCCTGTAAAGCTCCATTCAGACGTCCGCATGATTTTTACGGATCCACTGATAGATGGATCGGATCCGCAAAACGCATCCGGACGTCTGAATGAAGCCTTACAGGGGCATGATCAATGACTGTGGTGATCACCCCATATAGACTCCCTGATCACCCCCCTGTCATTGATTACCCCCCTGTCATTGATTACCCCCCTGTAAAGCTCCATTCAGATGTCCGCATGATTTTTACGGATGCACTGATACATGGATCGGATCCGCAAAACGCATCCGGTCGTCTGAATGAAGCCTTACAGGGGCATGATCAATGACTGTGGTGATCACCCCCCTGTCATTGATTACCCCCCTGTAAAGCTCCATTCAGATGTCCGCATGATTTTTACGGATGCACTGATAGATGGATCGGATCCGCAAAACGCATCCGGACGTCTGAATGAAGCCTTACAGGGGCATGATCAATGACTGTGGTGATCACCCCATATAGACTCCCTGATCACCCCCCTGTCATTGATTACCCCCCTGTAAAGCTCCATTCAGATGTCCGCATGATTTTTACGGATGCACTGATAGATGGATCCGATCCGCAAAACGCATCCGGACGTCTGAATGAAGCCTTACAGGGGCATGATCAATGACTGTGGTGATCACCCCATATAGACTCCCTGATCACCCCCCTGTAAAGCTCCATTCAGATGTCCGCATGATTTTTACGGATGCACTGATACATGGATCGGATCCGCAAAACGCATCCGGTCGTCTGAATGAAGCCTTACAGGGGCATGATCAATGACTGTGGTGATCACCCCCCTGTCATTGATTACCCCCCTGTAAAGCTCCATTCAGATGTCCGCATGATTTTTACGGATGCACTGATAGATGGATCCGATCCGCAAAACGCATCCGGACGTCTGAATGAAGCCTTACAAGGGCATGATCAATGACTGTGGTGATCACCCCATATAGACTCCCTGATCACCCCCCTGTCATTGATCACCCCCCTGTCATTGATTACCCCCCTGTAAAGCTCCATTCAGATGTCCGCATGATTTTTACGGATGCACTGATAGATGGATCGGATCCGCAAAACGCATCCGGACGTCTGAATGAAGCCTTACAGGGGCATGATCAATGACTGTGGTGATCACCCCATATAGACTCCCTGATCACCCCCCTGTCATTGATCACCCCCCTGTCATTGATTACCCCCCTGTAAAGCTCCATTCAGATGTCCGCATGATTTTTACGGATGCACTGATAGATGGATCGGATCCGCAAAACGCATCCGGACGTCTGAATGAAGCCTTACAGGGGCGTGATCAATGACTGTGGTTATCACCCCATATAGACTCCCTGATCACCCCCCTGTCATTGATCACCCCCCTGTCATTGATCACCCCCCTGTCATTTATCACCCCCCTGTCATTTAGCACCCCTCTGTAAGGCTCCATTCAGATATTTTTTTGGCCCAAGTTAGCAGAATTTTTTTTTTTTTTTCTTACAAAGTCTCATATTCCACTAACTTGTGTCAAAAAATAAAATCTCACATGAACTCACCATACCCCTCACGGAATCCAAATGCGTAAAATTTTTTAGACATTTATATTCCAGACTTCTTCTCACGCTTTAGGGCCCCTAGAATGCCAGGGCAGTATAAATACCCCACATGTGACCCCATTTCGGAAAGAAGACACCCCCAGGTATTCCGTGAGGGGCATATTGAGTCCATGAAAGATTGAAATTTTTGTCCCAAGTTAGCGGAACGGGAGACTTTGTGAGAAAAAAATTAAAAATATCAATTTCCGCTAACTTGTGCCAAAAAAAAAAAATTTCTATGAACTCGCCATGCCCCTCATTGAATACCTTGGGGTGTCTTCTTTCCAAAATGGGGTCACATGTGGGGTATTTATACTGCCCTGGCATTCTAGGGGCCCCAAAGCGTGAGAAGAAGTCTGGTATCCAAATGTCTAAAAATGCCCTCCTAAAAGGAATTTGGGCACCTTTGCGCATCTAGGCTGCAAAAAAGTGTCACACATCTGGTATCGCCGTACTCAGGAGAAGTTGGGGAATGTGTTTTGGGGTGTCATTTTACATATACCCATGCTGGGTGAGAGAAATATCTTGGTCAAATGCCAACTTTGTATAAAAAAATGGGAAAAGTTGTCTTTTGCCAAGATATTTCTCTCACCCAGCATGGGTATATGTAAAATGACACCCCAAAACACATTCCCCAACTTCTCCTGAATACGGCGATACCACATGTGTGACACTTTTTTGCAGCCTAGGTGGGCAAAGGGGCCCATATTCCAAAGAGCACCTTTAGGATTTCACAGGTCATTTACCTACTTACCACACATTAGGGCCCCTGGAAAATGCCAGGGCAGTATAACTACCCCACAAGTGACCCCATTTTGGAAAGAAGACACCCCAAGGTATTCCGTGAGGGGCATGGCGAGTTCCTAGAATTTTTTATTTTTTGTCACAAGTTAGTGGAAAATGCTTATTTTTTTTTTTTTTTTTTTTTTCATACAAAGTCTCATATTCCACTAACTTGTGACAAAAAATAAAAACTTCCATGAACTCACTTTGCCCATCAGCGAATACCTTGGGGTCTC
Source organism: Bufo bufo (assembly GCF_905171765.1). Taxonomy (NCBI): domain Eukaryota; kingdom Metazoa; phylum Chordata; class Amphibia; order Anura; family Bufonidae; genus Bufo; species Bufo bufo. The sequence goes on along the minus strand of NC_053390.1, from coordinate 777,955,499 downwards.
TTCTTTCCAAAATGGGGTCACTTGTGGGGTAGTTATACTGCCCTGGCATTCTAGGGGCCCAAATGTGTGGTAAGGAGTTTGAAATCAAATTCTGTAAAAAATGACCTGTGAAATCCGAAAGGTGCTCTTTTGAATATGGGCCCCTTTGCCCACCTCGGCTGCAAAAAAGTGTCACACATCTGGTATCTCCGTAATCGGGAGAAGTTGGGGAATGTGTTTTGGGGTGTCATTTTACATATACCCATGCTGGGTGAGAGAAATATCTTGGCAAAAGACAACTTTTCCCATTTTTTTATACAAAGTTGGCATTTGACCAAGATATTTATCTCACCCAGCATGGGTATATGTAAAAAGACACCCCAAAACACATTCCTCAACTTCTCCTGAATACAGAGATACCAGATGTGTGACACTTTTTTGCAGCCTAGGTGGGCAAAGGGGCCCACATTCCAAAGAGCACCTTTCGGATTTCACAGGTCATTTACCTACTTACCACACATTTGGGCCCCTAGAATGCCAGGGCAGTATAACTACCCCACAAGTGACCCCATTTTGGAAAGAAGAGACCCCAAGGTATTCGCTGATGGGCATAGTGAGTTCATGGAAGTTTTTATTTTTTGTCACAAGTTTGTGGAATATGAGACTTTGTATGAAAAAAAAAATAAAAAATAAAAATCATCATTTTCCACTAACTTGTGACAAAAAATAAAAAATTCTAGGAACTCGCCATGCCCCTCACGGAATACCTTGGGGTGTCTTCTTTCCAAAATGGGGTCACTTGTGGGGTAGTTATACTGCCCTGGTATTCTAGGGGCCCAAATGTGTGGTAAGGAGTTTGAAATCAAATTCAGGAAAAAATGAGGAGTGAAATCCGAAAGGTGCTCTTTGGAATATGGGCCCCTTTGCCCACCTAGGCTGCAAAAAAGTGTCACACATCTGGTATCCCCGTACTCAGGAGAAGTTGAGGAATGTGTTTTGGGGTGTCTTTTTACATATACCCATGCTGGGTGAGATAAATATCTTGGTCAAATGACAACTTTGTATAAAAAAATGGAAAAAGTTGTCTTTTGCCAAGATATTTCTCTCACCCAGCATGGGTATATATAAAATGACACCCCAAAACACATTCCCCACCTTCTCCTGAGTACGGAGATACCAGATGTGTGACACTTTTTTGCAGCCTAGGTGGGCAAAGGGGCCCATATTCCAAAGAGCACCTTTCGGATTTCACAGGTCATTTTTTACAGAATTTGATTTCAAACTCCTTACCACACATTTGGGCCCCTAGAATGCCAGGGCAGTATAACTACCCCACAAGTGACCTCATTTTGGAAAGAAGAGACCCCAAGGTATTCGCTGATGGGCATAGTGAGTTCATAGAAGTTTTTATTTTTTGTCACAAGTTAGTGGAATATGAGACTTTGTAAGGAAAAAAAAAAAAAAAAAAAAAATCATCATTTTCCGCTAACTTGTGACAAAAAATAAAAAGTTCTATGAACTCACTATGCCCATCAGCGAATACCTTAGGGTGTGTACTTTCAGAAATGGGGTCATTTGTGGGGTGTTTGTACTGTCTGGCCATTGTAGAACCTCAGGAAACGTGACAGGTGCTCAGAAAGTCAGAGCTGCTTCAAAAAGCGGAAATTCACATTTTTGTACCATAGTTTGTAAACGCTATAACTTTTACCCAAACCATTTTTTTTTTACCCAAACATTTTTTTTTTATCAAAGACATGTAGAACTATAAATTTAGAGCAAAATTTCTATATGGATGTCGTTTTTTTTTGCAAAATTTTACAACTGAAAGTGAAAAATGTCATTTTTTTGCAAAAAAAATCGTTAAATTTCGATTAATAACAAAAAAAGTAAAAATGTCAGCAGCAATGAAATACCACCAAATGAAAGCTCTATTAGTGAGAAGAAAAGGAGGTAAAATTCATTTGGGTGGTAAGTTGCATGACCGAGCAATAAACGGTGAAAGTAGTGTAGGTCAGAAGTGTAAAAAGTGGCCTGGTCTTTCAGGGTGTTTAAGCACTGGGGGCTGAGGTGGTTAAAGGGGTGACCACTGTGGAGGTCAATCTTAAAGGGGCAGGTACTGTAGAGGTCACTGTTATGGGGGAAACTGTTGTTATCTTTTTACGACACACGGAAACATAAAATGAAATAGATTAAATATACCCGTGCGAAGCCGAGTCCTTCTGCTAGTATTTTATATATAATTTTGTGGGATTCATATGGTCTGCGGTCTGTACAGGGAGTGCAGAATTATTAGGCAAATGAGCATTTTGACCACATCATCCTCTTTATGCATGTTGTCTTACTCCAAGCTGTATAGGCTCGAAAGCCTACTACCAATTAAGCATATTAGGTGATGTGCATCTCTGTAATGAGAAGGGGTGTGGTCTAATGACATCAACACCCTATATTAGGTGTGCATAATTATTAGGCAACTTCCTTTCCTTTGGCAAAATGGGTCAAAAGAAGGACTTGACAGGCTCAGAAAAGTCAAAAATAGTGAGATATCTTGCAGAGGGATGCAGCACTCTTAAAATTGCAAAGCTTCTGAAGCGTGATCATCGAACAATCAAGCGTTTCATTCAAAATAGTCAACAGGGTCGCAAGAAGCGTGTGGAAAAACCAAGGCGCAAAATAACTGCCCATGAACTGAGAAAAGTCAAGCGTGCAGCTGCCAAGATGCCACTTGCTACCAGTTTGGCCATATTTCAGAGCTGCAACATCACTGGAGTGCCCAAAAGCACAAGGTGTGCAATACTCAGAGACATGGCCAAGGTAAGAAAGGCTGAAAGATGACCACCACTGAACAAGACACACAAGCTGAAACGTCAAGACTGGGCCAAGAAATATCTCAAGACTGATTTTTCTAAGGTTTTATGGACTGATGAAATGAGAGTGAGTCTTGATGGGCCAGATGGATGGGCCCGTGGCTGGATTGGTAAAGGGCAGAGAGCTCCAGTCCGACTCAGACGCCAGCAAGGTGGAGGTGGAGTACTGGTTTGGGCTGGTATCATCAAAGATGAGCTTGTGGGGCCTTTTCGGGTTGAGGATGGAGTCAAGCTCAACTCCCAGTCCTACTGCCAGTTTCTGGAAGACACCTTCTTCAAGCAGTGGTACAGGAAGAAGTCTGCATCCTTCAAGAAAAACATGATTTTCATGCAGGACAATGCTCCATCACACGCGTCCAAGTACTCCACAGCGTGGCTGGCAAGAAAGGGTATAAAAGAAGAAAATCTAATGACATGGCCTCCTTGTTCACCTGATCTGAACCTCATTGAGAACCTGTGGTCCATCATCAAATGTGAGATTTACAAGGAGGGAAAACAGTACACCTCTCTGAACAGTGTCTGGGAGGCTGTGGTTGCTGCTGCACGCAATGTTGATGGTGAACAGATCAAAACACTGACAGAATCCATGGATGGCAGGCTTTTGAGTGTCCTTGCAAAGAAAGGTGGCTATATTGGTCACTGATTTGTTTTTGTTTTGTTTTTGAATGTCAGAAATGTATATTTGTGAATGTTGAGATGTTATATTGGTTTCACTGGTAAAAATAAATAATTGAAATGGGTATATATTTGTTTTTTGTTAAGTTGCCTAATAATTATGCACAGTAATAGTCACCTGCACACACAGATATCGCCCTAAAATAGCTAAAACTAAAAACAAACTAAGTTTTTTGGGTTCATTGAGAACATGGTTGTTGTTCAATAATAAAATTAATCCTCAAAAATACAACTTGCCTAATATTTCTGCACTCCCTGTATTTAATTAAGGGGTTTCGTCTGGAGTCTGTATTTAGTTGTATTTTTATTTTGGGGTCTGGTCTACTTTTGCATTCAATGAGTGGTACACAATGCCATTGTAAGGATAAGGAATAGAGTAGTCTGTGTAGCAATGTGAGCTACTGGCAGACACAATTTTATCATTTAACTGGTTGTCTGGAGGTAAGCAATGACTTTGTGGCTTTATATCAGGAACACAGCTTGGATATAAAGAATTTTGGGACTATAGATGAAATGCATTGGTAAACTAATTTGCCCTGGGCTTCACCATTTTAAACCACATAATTATATAACTATGTTTAATGTTAACCACTAAATTATCCTTGGCCTTCCGGAATATTGATAATTATCAGGATAGGCCATCAATATCTGATTGGTGGTGGTCTGTCACCTCCGAATCCCAGCCGATCAGCGGTTCTGCAGTACTGTAGGTCCAGCGCCAGAACAACAGCTCTGTCCATTGTGGGATGGTTAATGCAGCTCTGATCCCATTAAATTCAATAGCTAAATAAATAGCTCCATCCACTACACACAGTGAACAGTGCTGACTGATAAATGACAAATAGATGATTGGTTGGGTTGCAGGGTTTGTGTGTCCCCCCCCCAATCTGATCTTGATGCCTAATCCTGAAGATTGGCCATAAATATAAAAGGACCAGAAAACTCCTTTAAAGTGATCAACCCTATAAACAGCTTACTTCCTGGTAGGGTTGATCATGGTGACTACAATGAGCCATATCTTGTTGCAATTGGCATTACCTCTGCAGGGAAATTATTATTTTTATTCATCTGCAAATGAGGCCCTCGGAGCACCACTTCACCTCTGCCTCTCCCCTTTTTCAACCCCCTCTCCCAGTGAGATTTACAAGTGGGACCACTCTGAGAATTGAACTGCTCTGAGATTTTTACTGTGAAAGCGCCGGCAGTACTGCTCTCAGTGCATGCGCAAGATTTTGAGGCCAGGCACTAAACCGGTGAGGGTGACTGGCCCTCTTAATCTTACTGGGAGAGTGTGGCAATGGGGAGAGGGAGAATTAGAAATGGTCCTCCGAGGGGCTAGGCCAACCCCTCAGTGCCCCAAGCATCTCATTTGCATATAAATAATAATAGTCAATTCTAGGTTTAGTAGAGTTGACCATGGTGACAGATACACTTTAATCCACACCCATTCTAGACCACCATGTATCATATATGTCCATATCAACCTGTTCATAACCCTACAAAAGAAAGAAACAAATACAATATACTGAACTTTATTAGTCAAAGGCAGATTGATTGAAATAATTATTTTTTAGACGTTTGTTGAAATCTTTCATGCCCCATACAGGTGATCGCACCAACAAATATCATATATTCCTTAAAATCCACTTCATTGTCTCTATTTTCATCCAGGTTCTTTAGAAGCTGGCCACACTCATCTTTACTTTTCGCATTCTAGACCAAAAAATATAGAAAATGAATTAGAATCAGAGAAGCTCCTCGTTTCTTTGTACAATTACAATAGCCAAGAAGGAACCAATAAACATGGACATTTACATAACAAAGACCTCAAAAGGAGAAAATTAGAAATTTAGAAAATTCCCCTTACGCTACATGCCACCAGCAGTAAACTCCAAAGATAGCCATATACTGACAATTTCAACCAAAATGATCATCTGGTGAAATTTAACAACGAACTATTGTTTTAATTGACCGATGTGAGACCATCATTATCTGAAAGAGGTCAGCCATGTTTGAAATTTTCGTCTGATACCTAGATGAAAGATCTTTTGAAAGGAAGATTATTCATGGACAAAACATATTTTTTTCCAGAAAATGTCCCAGAAAAATATTTTGTTCATTGCCCGGTTTAATTGAACATATATGACCAATATGAACAACTATAACTGCCAGTAGAGATGGCCTTGTGGTTTGCCCGGCGGTCGGTTCGCGTCGAACTTTGCTCGTTCGCGATTCCCCGAACATGCGGCGATATTCGCGCCTGCCATATTCTTTTACATTGTGAAGAACTTTGACCCATGACACATCCATCAGGTGGTACAGTACAGCCAATTGAAACATTTCAGCACGTGGACATACCCCCTACCTTACAGTATAAATAAACCCGATCTGGCCACCATTTTACATTCAGTGTTTTGTCAGTGTAGGGAGAGGTTGCTGTGTGGAGCAGGGACAGACTGTTAGGGACAAAAACGCTATCAAATAGGTCCACAAAAGTCCTTTTAAGGACTGGTATAGGTGTACTATTGATAGGTGTGCAGTACAGAGAGTTTTAATACACTTATAATACACTTTCTAACATAGAAAGCATATTATAGTGGATTTGTATTGTGCATCTGGTATGTCACTGTCCATGTTGTGGGACTATTTGTGCACTTCTAGTAATTATTTCATGGCTGCAAATATGAGCTGAAGGTGTTTCAGGTTCGCCTGCCATTAAAATGAATGGGACCCACCGCGAACTTGCAGTTCGTGAACATTTGATCGCATTCGCGAACCATCCCGGCAGATGTTCATCAATCACTAACTGCCAGTATGGACCAAAATGTTTATGCAGGAAGCAGACAGCTCTGTTCAAAGTGTAGTGGTCGTGCTGGGTTACTGCAGCTCAGTTACCATTCACTTCCATGGGAGATGGGTTGCAGTAACCCGACATGGCCACTACACTTTGAACAGAGCTGTCTACTTCCTGTTCCATTCAAGCGCTAGTTCCAGCACCTGAGGCTGCAGGCAATAACTGATTGGTGAAGATGCAGGGTGTCAGACCCCCACCCATCAAATATTATTAACTTATCCTGAGAATAGGTCATCAATATCAGGAGCCTGGTAAAACTCTTTGAAAGATATATACCATTATAAACATTTTTTTTAAATTCTACAGCAAAGTTGCAATCTATATATTTTTGAGGAAATGCTGCTAAACGAACGCTGCCTTTGTAGGATTTAGTTCTTAGTAGCCTTTGACCAGCTTGTTCTCTGCTCTGTTTTTTCCACTAAAAACAGAAACTGATCCCCAAGAAGGGAACATATTAAAACTTTACAAAAGAAAGGGGTTTGGGAAATGTTTCCTTGTTCTATGAGAACTGTTCTAGTTTAGTAGAAAGCTCTGAGGCTTAGTGATTAGCACTACTGCCTGGTGGCACTGAGGGTCCTCTTAAACTGCCCAGACAGGACGAGCGCCAATCGTCTGTAAACACATTAATCGGCCATACTTACCAACCATTCTGTTGGTAATATCGGGACATGTAAGCCACACCCCCGGGAATACACCGCCCCCACCTGGGAGCACCCACTTATGGACAAAGTTTTCATTAATCTCACCCATTTTCATCCCGGGACTGTGGGAATTTGCCAGGACAGTCTCTAAATATCAGGGACAGTTCTGCCAAATTCAGGACAGTTGGCATCTATGATCAGCACTTGTTTGAAAAGACTGATTACAACGCAACTGTTCTTTTCCCATAATTTCCAATGATTATTGGCGGCTGATTACACAGGGAGATGTGCTGCTGATAATTGTGCATCTTTTATTCCTATGAAAGGTACAAATCAGCTGACAAATGAACATTTGCTCTTTCATCGGTTGGTTGGGAGCACTATGAAGGTGTTGCCATACGTTGCAGTGGTGCTGCATTTTTGATAAGGCAAAAAATGCATCAAAATCATGTAGTTTTTGCAACAACGTAACGGCTTCTATGTTGCATTTCTTTCCAGCAAAGGGAAAAAAAGCAAATTGAACACAGCAGGAGATCTCTGGATCCACGTGGTACAGCACTGGTTCTAGCTTTATTATAAAGAGGTTGTACTAGATTATGTACTATTTTAATTTTTTTACAGTATTCATTGGATGATCTCTTCAAGGGATGCAAAAAAAGTGACGGGAAAAGTGCTATATGGCAGAAGGTTCCAAACTGTAGCTTTAAAATTCAAAAATTTACAAAATTTTTTATTTTTTATTTTTATTACAAAGCGCTATATTTCCATCAGCTGGACACTGAGGTACAGTTTCAGCATATAGCAGGTTCTAGGTAACTTATAATAGATCGCGCACAGTGATTAAACGTAATACGGCCCTTATACTGAACCCTATACATGAGGTTGTAGAATGCTCCAATGCTGCTATAAACTCCAATTTGTATTCTGTTGATGGGTTCCTTCCTGAGTCATCATCCCTTCTATCCTGCAGCCGCCAGGAGAGATTCTGTTACTATGAAATTGCTATTTTTGCGCTTCCCGATTTTCTTCTATAGTATAATATAAATAATGGGTGATAGCTGTATAATTCTACTGTATGTAAGGCATCATCTTACCTTTATGAGTCCAGGCAGTTCCTTCTCCATCATAGTCTTTAATTCCCCTTTGGATAAAGTGTCTTTTTTGCCCTCAGTAGAGGAATATTTGTCAAAGACATCGATGATGAGATTGATTGCGGTTTCCAGGTCACTCATGTTTGGATGGGATTTGAGCTTCTCGGCTTCTCCAGGCAGCTGCTAAAGGCAGAGTGGAGTACAAGGGACGGAGCTTCTGCTTATATACAGATCGTGGCTTTGAGCTCAGGGGAAATATTTCTCATTAAGTAAATATTCTATAGGGTGTAACCTTCATGCAACCTGTACTTGACTATCTCTGCAAGCATGCCCGACTTGAATGCTGAAGAAAAGTTACCATCCCCTGAGAGAGAAATTAGTACAGAATATAAAGACTGTGCGGCATCAAAATGAATGATTGCTGTAAGACAGACAGTGGGGGTCATTTTTTAAAGCCTGTCTGGCAAAGTGTATTTTTACGACTATTTTAATGTCGCACAGTCATTTTTACGGCAAGTACAACAGATGGGTGGGATTAGGATGCGTTCGGGGCCTCGCCAGGGCCAGAACTCCAGCTCTGGCAAATTTACTACTTTTTCATCTGGAAACAGGCGGTAAAGTAGACAAAAAAACGACATCTGCCAGGAGCTGGCGTAGTGTTTCAGACAGGCCCACGGACTGCCATATATGTGCGTAATTTATGACGTAGTGCATGCATTGTCATAAATTAGCCATGTACTACTAAGCAGGGGTGACAACTAAGACCGACATAAAAAGCCATCTTAGTAAATGTCCCCAGTAAGTGCAAGTCCCGCCCAAATGCCGACCATGGCGTAAAACCAGCCCTGTGACTAGATATTGGCTCACGGCAAGTTAAAAAAGGGACTAAAATAGTTGAAAGTCTCCTAATACTTGACCCCCATTGTGTACGTATCTTGGAGAGATTGAACTGAAATTATCATTGGTTATGTACTGCCTAAATTTCCTCAGTAAAGGAACTGTTTGCTGTTCAACAAAACCGGCCACATCACTGCCATCACCTTCACTGCTCTACGACTGCATACTTACCAACATCTCAGTTGGTAAAATCGGGAATATATGCACCACCCAGGAATGGACGGACACATACATTTATTGGCGGGGTTTGTGGTGTCCTGCCCATTTTTGGCCTAGGACAGCGCAAATTTGCCGGGACAGCCTCTGAAAAATAGGGACAGTCGTGGCAAATTTAAGACAGTTGGCAACTATGCGATGACATGGCCACAGGGAGCGTTAGATTGAGGACAGCCACAGTCAACCACTACAACTCCTATAATTGCCGCAACTACCACTCCCTTTCTCCCGACTCTCCACCTCCTTGGCTCACAAAACTACATGCTACAAATAATATCGATAGGAACATTACTACTTAGCTACTGCTATAATGTAATCACCTACAGTCAGGTCCATAAAAATTGGGACACCGACACAATTCTAAATTTTTTGGCTCTATACACGACCACAATGGATTTGAAATGAAACGAACAAGATGTGCTTTAACTGCAGACTGCCAGCTTTAATTTGAGGGTATTTACATCCAAATCAGGTGAACGGTGTAGGAATTAAAACAGTTTGCATATGTGCTTCCCACTTGTTAAGGGACCAAAAGTAATGGAACAATTGGCTTTTCAGCTGTTCCATGGCCAGGTGTGTGTTATTCCCTCATTGTCCCAATTACAATGAGCAGATAAAAGGTCCTGAGTTCATTTCAAGTGTGCTATTTGCATTTGGAATCTGTTGCTGTCAACTCTCAAGATGAGATCCAAAGAGCTGTCACCATCAGTGAAGCAAGCCATCATTAGGCTGAAAAAACAAAACAAACAAATTAGAGAGATAGCAAAAACATTAAGCCTGGCCAAAACAACTGTTTGGAACATTCTTAAAAGAAGGAACGCACCGGTGAGCTCAGCAACACCAAAAGACCCAGAAGACCCCGGAAAACAACTGTGGTGGATGACCGAATTTTTTTTTCCCTGGTGAAGAAAACACCCTTCAAAACAGTTGGCCAGATCAAGAACACTCTCCAGGAGGTAGGTGTATGTGTGTCAAAGTCAACAATCAAGAGAAGACTTCACCAGAGTGAATACAGAGGGTTCACCACAAGATGTAAACCATTGGTGAACCTCAAAAACAGGAAGGCCAGATTAGAGTGTAACGGTCATGTACACACACACACAGGGGGAGGATAGTGACCACTGCGCTCCACCCTCACCCCTGGCCCTGCTTACTTGCCTCACGAGTCCTGATGACAGGGGACAACTGGACAGCAGTCCCTAACTTAGGATACGTGCGGGAAGGACAGACAAGACTGTTGTGGCAGGCCAAGGGTCAGCCACGTGATGATCGTTGCCTCATGTTCAGGTGAATGACGTCGACGGAGGAAAATGACAGAAGTCTGAGTTTAGTTCAAAACCTTGTCAGGATCCCAACATGAAAGTTTCCTGGACCCTTTATTTATACACAGTTCAAAGGGTGTAACCCCTCAAAGTAAAACATGATTGGTTTACAGACATTTCAATAATGGCTTTTGAATCAATCTATTGATTGGTTAGTATTTTACCAGTTTCACTTTAGCAAAAATGTGTTAACTAATGAGTTTAGATTTTCTAGCAAGAGATGCATTTTTGCTTAGTAGTACGTACAAACCTTATCTTATCTTAACACACACAGCTCACTTATGTAGGTTTTTAGCTTACGCTTGTTATAAGCTTGTTTTTTTCAAATGTCACCACATTATATCACGTATACAGAGAAAATGAAAACATCTTATGAATTTTATATCCACTTTCAGAAAAGCTGGATAATTTCCTTAACATTTCCCTCCTTTTTTTTCAATTTTTCTGTTCACGTGGTAGATGTTTTGCTCTGAACGCTTCATTGTATCATGTGTGTGTGTGTGTCTTGCTAACTGCTAACCTGCCTGGACAAACAAATGACCCCTTAGACAGCCCGTACTTCACAGAGTATACAGATAAGCTGCATAGACCATGCGATGCAAGCATCGATTCCAGTCTGTCTAGTAGTTGTCATTCGATTAAGCATACATACATTTTATTAAAACCACATACAGCACACAAACACACACTAAGTGGATGTAGGTGCAGCATTGTTGTTCCATGCATCATTGTCCATAGTTCTGGATACACCTTCTTCTGCTCCTGTGTTGGAATCTCTAGGAGCTGGTCGATCAGCTATACCTGCTAGGAGCATCAGCAGTAAGCCTAAAAGTTTCTGTGTAGCTGTGGTCCTCTGTTGTAGAATCAGGAAGATGAACATCATCTTGGGCGTTGCTGTCCCTTGGTTGGACAGTGCTGTCAATCATGGCATATCCCTTGACCAATATGGTAAATAGGCCTGGAACCGCCTTGAAAGTCCACCTCCATCCTCCTCTAGTCAACGTTATGGACACTTCGGTGATGGGAAACCTGGGATGGACACTTCCTTCCTGCCAAAGATGCGTCTCCATCCGAACTTCCACTTAGGACCTAGAGCTACTTAATACAGAACAGAAAGTAATAAACGCAGTAACCGTACAACATGAGTGATTCCATCTGGGACCACCACTATAGTGACTCCATACTGTTGAGAATGTAGAGCTTGTGTGATCCCTAGGGTCTTCAGTATGTGTCCCATTGTCTCCCCAGTGAAGTGGGTACCTCTGTCTGATTCTATCACTTCTGGAATCCCATATCTGCAGACTACCTCTGACAATATTTTCTTAGCAGTATTTTTGGCTGTAGCCGTAGTTACTGGGCAGGCTTCTGGCCAGCCTGAGAATACATCAATGGCTACAAGGACATACTCATATATGATCACCTTGGGTAGCTGTATGTAATCCACCTGCACTCTTTGAAACGAGTACAAGGGTTTGGGAGTGTGTTTCTTGGGGGTCTTTACAAACCTCCCAGGGTTATGTCTGGCACATGTAAGACAACCCTGAACAAACTTTTCAAAGAGGGTCTGAATTCCAGGTGCAAACCAATGTTCTAACACTAGTGCGCTCATAGCTCCTTTTGACAAATGAGTAGGGCCATGTGCTAAATTGGCCATCATCGGATACAAACTCCGAGGCAAACATGTTCTGCCATTTACCTGCCAGAGCTCTCCTGTCTTCGTAGCCCCCGCCTCCATCCATACCTTTGGTTCTTGAGGCATTATCTGGGCCTGTAATTCCTGCAAGAGCGACAAATCTGGCATAGTTGGAAAAAACAATGTCAGGAGCAGCAGACCAGCTGCTTGTTTGGCTGCTTGGTCTGCTTGAGCATTTCCCACAGCTAGCGGGATCATCTTGCTTCACATGGGCTGGCACTTTAACAATGGCTACCTCTGTGGGCAGCTCTAGGGCCTCTATGAGGCTCTGTACTGCTTCTGAATTTTTAATTGGTTTGCCCAATGAAGTCAGAAATCCCCTAGTTTTCCAGATAACACCAAAGTCATGTGCTACCCCGAAAGCATACCTGGAATCAGTGTAACAATTTATTCTCAGTCCCTTACCCATTGTACATGCGTCAGTGAGTGCCTTCAACTCCGCCTCCTGTGCAGACGCACAAGATGGGAGTGGATTTTGTATGATTACCTTACCATCCTGGATTACCGCATACCCGGTGACAAAGTGTCCTTGTTCATCATTCCACCATCTGGAGCCATCTACAAAATACTAAAATACTCAGCATCATGATTAGTTAATGGTGTTTCAGTAACATTTGGTAACCCTTTTGTTTCTGCAATCAATTCATGACAGTTATGATTTGCAACTGGATCAGACATTTCTACTACTCCCACTCCCCCCTCCTCTTCTAAATCCACCGGCATCAAAGTAGCTGGATTTAGAACAGTACATCGCTGCAAGGTAATGTGGGGACTGAGTAGTGTCATCTCATATTTTGTGATTCTGGACAAATGTTTCAGCTTGGTGGTGTGTCAATACAATCCAAACTGGTAGAATAGTATGCAATGGGCCGCATACGGTCCTCGTGTTTCTGCGTCAGTACACCTGAGGCAAATCCCCCTTGCTCGTGACAATACAATGTGAAAGTTTGTTTGTAATTGGGGATGCCCAATGCTGGTGTTGTGGTGAGAGTGAGTTTTAATGCATGAAATGCACTCACAGCGCCTGATGTTAGTTCAAAGGTCTCTCCTTTGAGGCAGTCATATAGTGGCTGCATCATCTCAGAGCAATCCTTAATTCAGGGGCGACAGTAACTGACAAGTCCAATAAAGGCACGCAGAGCCCTTGGAGTGCTTGGCAGGGGGTGCTGCTGTATAGCAGTAACCATCTCAGTTGTGAGGTGTTTGGTACCTGGAGAAATACAGTTACCTAGGAAAATCACAGTAGATTTACAAAAGTTGCAGCTTCTCCTTGGAGGCTTTACAACTATTTTCAGCAAGGAAAATAAGCAAAGATAAAGTTTCTTCATTACACAGTTCAGAGCTGTGGCAACAAAGCAACAGATCATCAATATATTGTGAAAGAACAGTGTCCGGATAGGCCGGCTGCCAGGACTGCAACACAGAATGTAAAGCAGTAGAGAAAATATATCTGAGCTTACCAACACACGTGTGACAATAGATAAGGCATCATGAATGTTAAGTTTAACAGGCTTTGTTAGTGGGAGTTTAACAGTTGTTCCCTCAACCCCTTGACAGTAGATGTAATCTGAGGAGATAAGCTCTTCAGGCACATATTTTTCTTGTATTAGGGTATGGACTGCTCCTGTGTCTACCAAAAATTCAATTGAATTCCCCGTGTCCTCACATGTGGATGTGATGATTAGTTGTGGACCTGGGGTTGCGTCAAGGGGGTAGTTAACGTTGAGGGAACTCACAGGATTGCCGTCACTTCATTGAGAGGTCCGGGCAGTAGCCTGACCTCTCCGGGGACATTTGACTGGGTAATTCCCCTTTTTTCCCACAATTCCAGCATGTTACTTGGTCCCAGTTACATGGAGACTGATCCCCACCTGGTACCCTATCATGGAACCTGCCCTTAGGTTTAAAGGGTAGGTTAGCCATTATTGGCTTCTTTTTTTATTTTGCAAGTCTAGCTCAGCTCCCTTTGCTACGGCCACTAGCTCAGGGAACTGGCAGGTCCGCCAATCTGGGCGAGCCTTCTTTACAACATCCTGTATGGGTGCTTCTAATCCAGACATGAATGTATGTTTTAGTAGTCTCATGTCCTTACTGTCTCCTGTCTCATACCCATAGTCAAGCCAGAGCTGTTCTAAAGCTGTGGCGTAGTCAGCTACAGTCTGCTTAGCTTCTTGTGTTTGCATCATAAAAGTGTCAGTCTGATTGTCCTGTTGCTCTTTTACCCAGGGTTTAAGGGCCATGATAAATTCCTGGCCTGACTGGTCTGTGGCCTTATCCACAGGGACAGTAGCAGGGGCCTTTGCCATAATTTGATTCTTAAGTACTTCCCCTCCTTTAGTCTCTAGAAGACTCTCCAGATCCGCCCAAGTGGCTTTATATGCGGTCTGGATACTTTCCAATTTACGAAGGAAAGTACTGGGGATAGTACGGGGGTCTGGCAAAGTGTTACACATAGCCAGCAACTCACTAGGAGTCCATGGCCTATAAACCTCATAATCATGTGTTTCCAGTTGCCCAGCTTTTACTGTGGGGAGGGTCTTATTGAGTAATGGGTATAAACCCACACGAGAGTGTGGCTTTGGCCTCCCACAGGCTGAGCATCTCTCTCTTGAGTCTGGGTTCTGTTGTCCACAATTAGGACAAGTCCACCCCTCCAGGCCATTATATGGAGGTGGTGCTGTGGGAGGGAGAGATTTTTGTGGTTTATGGGGGATAATACACCGTACTTCAGAAGGGATGTTGGCAATTTAATTTCATCCCATATTTCATACATAGTCCCTTTTGTCAGTGTCTTTCGCCTTATGGGCAGTCAAAGTCATTCCCTGGGCTACATCATACCACATGTGGCCTGGTCATATTTGTTATGGTCTTCCAACCACCCCTTAAAATTAGTGAGAAATTTCTGCCATACTGGTTCATCCAATGTTCCATTCACACCTGCTCCCAATTTCTTTAGCATTTGTCTACAGTCTTTGGTTGCTTCAGTGCCCTTTGCGCATTGCATAATATAAATTGCAGAAACCCATTTCTCTGCTCCCTTCTCAGAGGAACGCTTACTCTGTGTAGCCCCCATCCCGTGGGTGGCTCCTTGTAATTCACTATCCAGGTACTCGCACACCTGGTGAATTACAACAGTGCTGTGGACACACTTCCGAGGCAGCACTATCAGTAGTGCCGTGGACACACTTCCGAGGCGGCACTACTAGTGGTGCCGTGGACACACTTCCGAGGCGGCACCACTTTTTCTACTACCAGTGGTGCTGTGGGCACACTTCCGAGGCAGCACTGGTCCACTGGTCTGGCAATACTACAATATAGTCTTGCCCTCACACAGAGTAACTCACACGTCCTCTCTGGGGTTACTCGCTGGAAACCCCTTAAGCCCCTCTACGTTCTTTCTATGGCACAGGAAGCAAACAAATACTGCAATCCAAATGATTATAACTGCAACCACCCAATCCAAACTGGTATCATAATACCCACGCATGTATACACTGTACAGCACAGGAATTGGAAACAATGCAGTAATTCTTCCTCACACAATATCAGCAGGCACTCAGTACATGTGAAACCACACAGTATGACATAACATTGGAACAACCCCTGACTCAGGCGCCTTTTCAGGTACCAACAAGGAACTTCAGGGCCCCTATCCAATCTTAATGGACAGCTTTATACACTGCCACTTCTCACAGCCTCCTCCAGGATAGGTCTGTCAACCCTTTCTCCACCAGAACCAGAGGCCTCCAGAGTCAGGGACCGGACAAGCCAGTCAGCGAGCTCTAGACTTTCAGCTTGGCTCAGGAGGAGCAGGGTCAGACCCCTCCAAGATTCAGCTTATCTCAGCCACTCACACATTCGTGCATTCATACGCCTAAAGACAGTTTTGCACATATAGGGGAAATAATTCATTCACCAGAACACGGTACAGGCACCACGTTCACACACCACACTGCAGAACAGCGAGCAGAGCTCAGGAGACAGGTAGTAACACAATGGGTTACTTGCCGCGGTCTTCCTGGGTCCTGGTCTCCGTATCGCGATCTGCAGCTAGGAGCGTTGTTGTAGTGCCCGCAATTCTCCACCAGAAAATGTTGTGGCAGGTCAAGGGTCAGCCACGTGATGATCGTTGCCTCATGTTCAGGTGAATGACGTCGACGGAGGAAAATGACAGAAGTCTGAGTTTAGTTCAAAACCTTGTCAGGATCCCAACATGAAAGTTTCCTGGACCCTTTATTTATACACAGTTCAAAGGGTGTAACCCCTCAAAGTAAAACATGATTGGTTTACAGACATTTCAATAATGGCTTTTGAATCAATCTATTGATTGGTTAGTATTTTACCAGTTTCACTTTAGCAAAAATGTGTTAACTAATGAGTTTAGATTTTCTAGCAAGAGATGCATTTTTGCTTAGTAGTACGTACAAACCTTATCTTATCTTAACACACACAGCTCACTTATGTAGGTTTTTAGCTTACGCTTGTTATAAGCTTGTTTTTTTCAAATGTCACCACATTATATCACGTATACAGAGAAAATGAAAACATCTTATGAATTTTATATCCACTTTCAGAAAAGCTGGATAATTTCCTTAACAAGACAAATAACGGAGAGTGAACGGACTGGGTCAAAACCAAGAGGACAACGCAGTACAGAGGGATAAGCAAAGAATGGTCAGGAGAAGCCGGGGTCATAAATACCAGGAGAGTCGAGAAGTACCAAAGGAGTCCGCAAAGAATAGTCAGGTGGAAGCCGAGGTCAAAATACCAGGAGGGATGCGCAGTACAGGAGGAGCAGGCAAAGGATCGTCAGGACACAGGATCAGGTAAGTACACAGGTATCCAACAAACGCCAGGAACCTAAATTAACAGGCAACCTGTGGCCAGCAGGCTACCTGTATTAATAGTGGGGAGTGAGGGTCATGTGACATGGCCAGCGTCACATGACCGACAGACCGACCAGTCGAGCACCAAGTGATCAGCTCGGCGCTCAAAGCAGACCTAGGAGCAGGGAGCCTCCCAGCTAGCAAAGCCGCCCTGGGAACGAGGTCAAACACAGATCCTCGCTCCCGAAGCTAAGCAGCAGGTCTGCGGCTGATGGGAGACCGAGTGTGCCTTCGGCACCCCGTTACATAGAGTTTGCCAAACAACATCTAAAAAAGCCTTCACAGTTCTGGAACAACATCCTATGGACAGATGAGACCAAGGTCAACTTGTACCAGAGTGATGGGAAGAGAAGAGTATGGAGAAAGAAAAGGAACGGCTCATGATCCTAAGCATATCACCTAATCAGTGTCATGGCATGGGCATGTATGGCTGCCAATGGAACTGGTTCTCTTGTATTTATTGATGATGTGACTGCTGACAAAAGCAGCAGGATGAATTCTGAAGTGTTTCAGGCAATATTATCTGCTCATATTCAGACAAATGCTTCAGAACTCATTGGACGGCGCTTCACAGTGCAGATGGACAATGACCCAAAGCATACTGCAAAAGCAACCAAAGAGTTTTTTAAGGTAAAGAAGTGGAATGTTATGCAATGGCCAAGTCAATCACGTCTCCTGAATCCGATTGAGCATGCATTTCACTTGCTGAAGACAAAACTGAAGGGAAAATGCCCAAAGAACAAGCAGGGACTGAAGACAGTTGCAGTAGAGGCCTGGCAGAGCATCACCAGGGATGAAACCCAGCGTCTGGTGATGTCTATGCGTTCCAGACTTCAGGCTGTAATTGACTGCAAAGGATTTGCAACCAAGTATTAAAAAGTGATAGTTTTAGTTATGATTATTATTCTGTCCCATTACTTTTGGTCCCTTAACAAGTGGGAGGCACATATGCAAACTGTTGTAATTCCTACACCGTTCACCTGATTTGGATGTAAATACCTCAAATTAAAGCTGACAGTCTGCAGTTAAAGCACATCTTGTTCGTTTCATTTCAAATCCACTGTGGTGGTGTATAGAGCCAAAAATGTTGGAATTGTGTCGATGTCCCAATATTTATGGACCTGACTGTATCTTATCCATAATTCAGGCTCTCCAATACATTGCTATATTACCAGCTCTGTTTTTGTGTGATTTTTGTATTGCTGCCTGTAGGTGTCGCTGTTTCCACTGCTGATGAATTAAAGCTGGTTGTAAATGAATGAAAAACATTAGGGGTCATTTACAAAGACCAGCTTATTACGACAATCTTTATTTCCTGGCAGAGAAAGTGCCTTATTTATGACAAGGCATCTTCATAAATTAGGCTCAGTGCCGGCAGTCCGTGTACCTGGAGTAAAAACGACTACAGCCCCTGACTGAGTAGATTTTACTCCTCTTTTATGCCTGTTTCCAGGAGTATAAGATAGTAGTTGTGCCGGGGATGAAGTCCCAGCCCCCGCCACACCCATGTCACTCCCATGTGGCGGGAAGGGCACAAAAATGCCAGGAAATTGTCAGCGTCTGGCTCAATATCCGGCCATTGCGGTCTAGCAGAAGGTGGGCACATCCTCACTGTCGGGGACAGGTGAAGAAGTCCTGCCGATGAGAAGAATCAATTTGTGAGAATCAATTCACTCATTTCTACACTGAATGGAGGTCATTTATGAATATTTTTACACCAATTTTTTTTTAGGTTTTTGGCCTAAAAATAGTCGCATGACCCTTTTTTGAACACTGGGTCACCTTCCACATGGGTGACATGTTACTGCTACGTATAATATGAAGCACTTCAGTCACCTGTAGCTATTACAAGTCCACACCAGGAGCTCTGCTTAACCCAGTACTACTAGTCTTTCAAACTTGCAGACCAAGTGCCTGTGTCCCGCTACCAAGTGCCTGTGTCCCGCTACCAAGTGCCTGTGTCCCGCTACCAAGTGCCTGTGTCCCGCTACCAAGTGCCTGTGTCCCGCTACCAAGTGCCTGTGTCCCGCTACCAAGTGCCTGTGTCCCGCTACCAAGTGCCTGTGTCCCGCTACCAAGTGCCTGTGTTTGCTACCCACATGCTAATGCTGATGTGAATGTTGCATTAAAAGCCCGAGGTGAATGCCATGATCTGAGAGAAGCACACGTGTTATCAGCTGTGGATTCCTAGCAGTGTTGACTTTTCTATTGGAAGTGGGCTAATCAAAATCTGTAAATTTCAAAATGTAGGTACAAAGCACTCTGGTTGTTAAGGAGCGTCCTACTGACACCCACTGATCTGTTGTTAGTGGCAATCAGGGTGGCCAATTTCACAACCCAAAAAAGGAGGACATGACACCCGGGATAGTGGGGTACAATACTACAGTACCCAGAATGGAAATCATAATCTATATAACATCTTCGGTAAAATTAAAATAGAAATCTCTAAGATAAATCATTGCTTTACTCACCAAACTTGGTGCCTCCTGCGATATTTAACTCCTTTGCTCACTGCCTCCAAGAGATAGCTATTGGCCAGGAATTGCCCTGGATGCAGGGCCCTCATACAGAACTGGTTAAAGGACCCACATACATTACTGTCTAGAGGACCCCCATACATTATTGGCTATAAGACCCCCATACAGTGCTGGTTACAGTACTCTAATACCAATACTGGTTAGATGCCACCTCCCCATTCTGGCTACAGGAATCCCATACAGTACTGCTTACAGGATCCACATAGAGTGCTGGTTACAACACCTCTATACAGTACTAGTTACAAGACCCCCATACAGTACTAGTTACAGGACTCTCATACAATACTAGTTACTGGACCTCCATACAGTACAAGTTACAGGACATCCATACAATACTATTTACAGAACCCCAGTACAGTACTGGTTACAAGACCCCCATACAGTACTAGTTACAAGACCCCTCCATACAGTGCTAGTTACAAGACCCCCATACAGTATTAATTACAAGACCCCCATAAGCATTAGTTACCAGACCACCCATACAGTGCTAGTTACAAGACCCCCATACTGTACTAGTTACAAGACCCCCATACAGCACTAGTTACAGGACCTCCATACAGTGCTGGTTACAGGACCCCTATACAGTGCTAGTTACAGGACCCCCGAACAGTGCTAGTCACAGGACCCCCATACAGTGCTGGTTACAGGACTCCCATACAGTGCTGGTTACAGGACTCCCATACAGTGCTGGTTCCAGGACCCCCATACAGTGCTAGTTACAGGACACCTATACAGTGCTATTTACAGGACCCCCATATGCAACGTGCAGCGTTAGTCTGGTGCAGCCAGCCAGAACCGCAGGGGCAACACGTGAGGTGCACGGTGGGCCGATGAGGGGCCAGACAATAACACACAGTTCATCGGTTTTCTCAGGGTTAGCAGAAAGCCTCCCTAGGCTGGCAGCACAGTGTTGAGGAAGACAGCACGAAATCCTCTGGGGCACGCTCTGTGGTAGGGAAGCATCAGCCAAGATGGAGGTTGAGGTGCCCTTGGTGTCAGGGGTGCTTAGGGTGCTTGTTGCGGCTGAGTCCCTTGATGGTATTTGTCGTGACGCCAGTACCGTTAATGGTGGTACAACCAGTGGTAAGAATGAAGTAGACAGTGGTAGGATACAACTCACAGCGTTTACTGATGTTGGTTCCAGTTGCAGCATGTACATCAAACAGAATACAGTCCTTTGCAATTTAAAGGAATCCTGCTGATCCACTGTTAATAGGTTTGGCTGGGTTTAGCTTAGCTTGAAGGTCCTGTATCAGTAGTTCTGGTAGGTGACTTTGCTTAAAGTCCCTAGTGAACCAGAGTTATTTGGTGAGGTTGCCTGTAATACTTATTTAGTATGCTTAGTCCTTTTTGTTTCTGTAACTTCCAAGCCCTTGAACAGGTAGCTAATCTGTATTCTTCAAAGTATGGTGAGGCTGCATGTAGCTAGATTGTCCTCCACCATGTGCAAAGGTGCCCATTAAGCCTTTAGTAATGGCTGTTATCACTGATGTCTCTCTTTAGCTTGGTTAACTTCTTCCAGGGACGAAAATGCTATCCTCTGGTTGTAGGTTCTGGGATCTAAGAAGGTCACAGGAGGAAAACGCTCTCCTGCACCTCATACCTTGGTTCTACCTCATTTCTGTATTTGGCTTCACACACTAATCTGTGGTGTGTAGCCTAAGAGTAACCCACTGACTCTGCTACTCTCTAACCTAATCTTCCAGACTCTAGAACCATCCCACTAATCTGTCTCACTAGGCCTGACCTAAGTATTTATATGACCTAAGTGCTATCCCCATCTAGTGGTGGGATGTATAAATTGCACCAGACCAGCCCATGAACAGGGATACAATAGGTGTTGTAATACAAAATAACATGCAATATGATAATGCAGTTTTAAAGCTATTTTGCAGTTCTCACGGGTACTGAGTGGGACGCTGCACTGGTAGCTGGACTTCAGGAATGTTTTGCTATCTCTGGAGTGGGCTGCTTTTGGCTGCTGACCCCCTTGTGACATTCTGTAGATAGATCTGTAAGGAGTCAGGGTGCTCTATGAGCTACTTCCCTTTTGAGACTTCTACCGCAGCCGGAGAACTTTTTCTCCTTGCTGCTACATCTTCCACACATCTGCCTCCATTGCAAGCTTAGCTTAGACTGCACTGGCTGTCTCTCTCTCTCTCTGCCAGATACACAACACCACCTGCTGGGGAACAAGGCACATGACATGTACAAAACAGATGCATAATATTAATATCAATGCACAATGGTGAAAGACCTGGAAATAACTACAAAGATGACATTTATGTTAAACATTAGTGGAGTGCAGATGTGGTAATACCACTCCAGGGTATTACACAAGCTGTCACAGGGCGCCAAAGGCGCACTCGGTCTCCCATCAACCGCAGACCTGCTGCTTAGCTTCGGGAGCGAGGATCTGTGTTTGGCCTCGTTCCCAGAGCGGCTTTGCTAGCTGGGAGGCTCCCTGCTCCTAGGTCTGCCTTGAGCGCCGAGCTAATCACTCGGTGCTCGACTTGTCTATCTGTCGGTCATGTGATGCTGGCCACGTCACATGACCCTCAGACCCCACTATAAATACAGGCAGCCTGCTGGCCACAGGTTGCCTGTTAATTCTAGGTTCCTGGCTATTTGTTGGTCTACTGATTACTCACCTGATCCTGTTCCCTGACGATCCTTTGCCTGCTCCTCCTGTACTGCGCATCCCTTCTGGTATTCTGACCTCGACTCCCACCTGACTATTCTTTGCGGACTCCTCTGGTACTTCTCTACTCTCCTGGTATTTGACCCCGGCTTCTCCCGGCCATTCTTTGCTTAACCCTTTGTACTGCGTAGCTCTCTTGGTTCTGATCTGGTCCGTTCACATTCCGTTATTTGTATTGTCTGCCTTCCTAGCACGTATCCTAAGTTAGGGACTGCCGTCTAGTTGTCCCCTGTAATTAGGACTTGCGAGGCAAGTAGGCAGGGCCAGGGGTGAGGGTGGAGCGCAGTGGTCACTATCCTCCCCCCTGTGTGTAGTGTACGTGACCGTCACACAAGCAGTACTGGTTACAGGACCTCCATACAGTACTAGCTACAGGACCTCCATACCGTACTAATTAAAGGAGCTCCATACAGTACTAGTTATAGGACCCTCATTGAGTGCTGTCTGCAAGACCCCCATAGAGTACCAGTTACAGGACCTCCATACAGTACTGGTTACAGCACCTGGATATCTAGCCACTTTAGAACTTGTGACTGAGGATATATGACTTTTGGCTGGACAGTCTGGCTTCTTGTCTCCCAGCCCTGTTATTTTAGGATATCATAGTACTGCTCCCAACTGTAACTTTAACTGTGAATCCTTGTGGTGAACAGTTAACAATCATTGTGGCCTGATACAAACAGAAACACTAACTACAGGCCTGGTCTCAGTCTCTAGGATTCTAGGCGCCAACACTGTAATGAGGTGCGTGCACGATTAGTCTTACCGACCCGGGTCTGCTTTGCATCGGCTGGTGACTGTGAACTGAACAAAGGTTTCTCCAACAAGCGTGCATTACCGCAGTGTATGTTGCTTTGCTCCTCAGCTCTCATGAGTGTTCCTGGCATCAATCCTTCTTCCTCTGGACAGGATCAGGGTATTACACATAATCAGCTTCCCTTGGCTGCAGCTCTGGTGACTGAAGGATGCTCCCACACCTGGCTTGAGTTTGACTTCTGTCAGTGTACAACATGAATGAGATATTGACCCATGCATAAGCCAGAATCGGGGCACTGGTCAGCTCCGTCTTCACTGCTTCAAAGGCCTCTTGTTGCAGGGGTCCCCACTCGATGGGGTGATTCTTTTGGCCCCGCTCAGTTCACCTCTCGTAGTGTATGCGGCTGGGGCCACTTCTGGACGACCTCCACCTTGCTGGGGGGGCGGCTTTACTCCCTCGTGGGTGACCAAGTGTCCCAAATACTCTATCTATTGTCGAAACAGTTGGCACTTCTTGGGCTTGATCTTGAGTCCATGGTCTCGCAGCCATCCTAGGACCTGCCGCAGCTTCTGGAGGTGATACTCAAAGGAGACCCCCAACACTACTATGTCATCCAGGTATATCAATACCGACTCGAAGTTGAGGTCCCTCAAACAGTGCTCCATCAGCAGTTGGAATGTTCCTGGGACATTACACAGGCCGAATGGCATCCGGTTGAACTTGTAGAGTCCCATAGGTAGGATGAAGGCCATCTTCGCTTTGTCCTCCTTGGCCACTGGTACTTGCCAATACCCGCTGGCCAGATCAAGAGTCGAGAAGAACTTTGCATGACTCAGGGCGGACAACGACTCCTCAGTCGGACGGTATACCCATTCAGCTTCCGATAATCAACGCAGAACCGGAGACTCCAATCTTTCTTCTGCACCAAGACCACTGGAGCAGCCCAGAGACTTTGACTCTCCTGGATCAACCAATTTTCCAACATGCTGGCCCACATTTCCTTTACCTCCTGGTAAATTTTGGACGGGATTTGCCAGTAACGTTCCCTGATCGGCATAGCATCGCCGGTGGGTATTTCGTGCTCTATGGTGGAAGCACACCCGAAGTCCTCATCATGCCTTGAGAACGCCTCCTGAAATTCCCAAAGTGTGTCTTCCAGCAACTTCTGTTGTCCTGGAGTCAGAGTCTTGCAGTCCACCCCCATTCGGGCCATGATAACTTGGCCATTCCACTCCTCTGTCAGGATTTCCCTTTGATGGACTTGTACAGCATAGGTCCAGGCTGATCTATCTGACTGTAGCGTAAAGCTCCTTTGTCGAAGGATGTCCCCCTCGGACACATAAAATGTCATGTTAGTGATGGGGGACGGTGAAGCCAGACTAAATAGAGGTGCAGTAATGACCACTAAGCTACACCTGAGAAAAGAGGTGTGGTCATCCCAGCAACAACACTGAAACAAGAGAAGCTGTCAGGTCATATCACGTGCAGCCAGTCTCTTAGATCTTCTGACACATTAGAGACCGTGACAGTACCCCCCCTTCTATGGGTGGCCTCCGGACACCCAGGACCGACTTTATCCGGATGAGCTCTGTGAAGGGCTTTCACCAGCCGACTAGCTTGAACCCACATCCTCTCCTCCACGTCCTTAACCCTTCCGGTGAACGAGATACTGAAAGGATCTATGGAGAATTCGGGAGTCCACTATCCTGGCGATCTGAAATTTTAAATTACCGTCCACCATGACAGGAGCGGGAGGCAAGGAGGACGGTTCAACAGGTTCGACATATCTCTTCAACGACTTATGGAACACATTATGAATCTTCAAAGCCTGAGGAAGTTCAAGACGAAAGGCTACTAGGCTAATAATGGCAGTGATCTTATATGGACCAATAAACTTTGGGCCCAACTTCCAAGAAGGTACTTTCAATTTAATGTTTCTTGTGGACAGACACACAGAATCACCCACTCCCAGGTCCGGACCATTCATATGTCTCTTGTCAGCCATACGCTTATACTTGTTGCCCATCTTTTTCAGATTATTTAGAATTTTCTGCCAAATAGATGACAAAGAAGAGAAAAATCATTCCTCTTCAGGTATACCAGAAGTCTCAAATGTGCCAAATTGAGGGTGGAATCCATATGCCCCAAAAAACAGCGAGTTATCAGTGGACTCCTGTCTACGGTTATTTATGGAAAACTCGGCTAACGACAAAAATGAAGACCACTCCTCCTGATTCTCTAAGACAAAGCATCTCAAGTAAGTCTTCAGAGTCTGATTAGTGTGTTCAGTCTGTCCGTTTGACTGAGGGTGAAAGGCTGAAAAGATAGACAATTTGGCCTCCCACAGGCTGAGCATCTCTCTCTTGAGTCTGGGTTCTGTTGTCCACAATTAGGACAAGTCCACCGCTCCAGGCCATTATATGGAGGTGGTGCTGTGGGAGGGAGAGATTTTTGTGGTTTATGGGGGATAATACACCGTACTTCAGAAGGGATGTTGGCAATTTAATTTCATCCCATATTTCATACATAGTCCCTTTTGTCAGTGTCTTTCGCCTTATGGGCAGTCAAAGTCATTCCCTGGGCTACATCA
The DNA here is from genome assembly GCF_905171765.1 of Bufo bufo. Lineage (NCBI taxonomy): Eukaryota > Metazoa > Chordata > Amphibia > Anura > Bufonidae > Bufo > Bufo bufo. Next base: position 777,929,796 of record NC_053390.1, on the reverse strand, counting down.
TACCACATGTGGCCTGGTCATATTTGTTATGGTCTTCCAACCACCCCTTAAAATTAGTGAGAAATTTCTGCCATACTGGTTCATCCAATGTTCCATTCACACCTGCTCCCAATTTCTTTAGCATTTGTCTACAGTCTTTGGTTGCTTCAGTGCCCTTTGCGCATTGCATAATATAAATTGCAGAAACCCATTTCTCTGCTCCCTTCTCAGAGGAACGCTTACTCTGTGTAGCCCCCATCCCGTGGGTGGCTCCTTGTAATTCACTATCCAGGTACTCGCACACCTGGTGAATTACAACAGTGCTGTGGACACACTTCCGAGGCAGCACTATCAGTAGTGCCGTGGACACACTTCCGAGGCGGCACTACTAGTGGTGCCGTGGACACACTTCCGAGGCGGCACCACTTTTTCTACTACCAGTGGTGCTGTGGGCACACTTCCGAGGCAGCACTGGTCCACTGGTCTGGCAATACTACAATATAGTCTTGCCCTCACACAGAGTAACTCACACGTCCTCTCTGGGGTTACTCGCTGGAAACCCCTTAAGCCCCTCTACGTTCTTTCTATGGCACAGGAAGCAAACAAATACTGCAATCCAAATGATTATAACTGCAACCACCCAATCCAAACTGGTATCATAATACCCACGCATGTATACACTGTACAGCACAGGAATTGGAAACAATGCAGTAATTCTTCCTCACACAATATCAGCAGGCACTCAGTACATGTGAAACCACACAGTATGACATAACATTGGAACAACCCCTGACTCAGGCGCCTTTTCAGGTACCAACAAGGAACTTCAGGGCCCCTATCCAATCTTAATGGACAGCTTTATACACTGCCACTTCTCACAGCCTCCTCCAGGATAGGTCTGTCAACCCTTTCTCCACCAGAACCAGAGGCCTCCAGAGTCAGGGACCGGACAAGCCAGTCAGCGAGCTCTAGACTTTCAGCTTGGCTCAGGAGGAGCAGGGTCAGACCCCTCCAAGATTCAGCTTATCTCAGCCACTCACACATTCGTGCATTCATACGCCTAAAGACAGTTTTGCACATATAGGGGAAATAATTCATTCACCAGAACACGGTACAGGCACCACGTTCACACACCACACTGCAGAACAGCGAGCAGAGCTCAGGAGACAGGTAGTAACACAATGGGTTACTTGCCGCGGTCTTCCTGGGTCCTGGTCTCCGTATCGCGATCTGCAGCTAGGAGCGTTGTTGTAGTGCCCGCAATTCTCCACCAGAAAATGTTGTGGCAGGTCAAGGGTCAGCCACGTGATGATCGTTGCCTCATGTTCAGGTGAATGACGTCGACGGAGGAAAATGACAGAAGTCTGAGTTTAGTTCAAAACCTTGTCAGGATCCCAACATGAAAGTTTCCTGGACCCTTTATTTATACACAGTTCAAAGGGTGTAACCCCTCAAAGTAAAACATGATTGGTTTACAGACATTTCAATAATGGCTTTTGAATCAATCTATTGATTGGTTAGTATTTTACCAGTTTCACTTTAGCAAAAATGTGTTAACTAATGAGTTTAGATTTTCTAGCAAGAGATGCATTTTTGCTTAGTAGTACGTACAAACCTTATCTTATCTTAACACACACAGCTCACTTATGTAGGTTTTTAGCTTACGCTTGTTATAAGCTTGTTTTTTTCAAATGTCACCACATTATATCACGTATACAGAGAAAATGAAAACATCTTATGAATTTTATATCCACTTTCAGAAAAGCTGGATAATTTCCTTAACAAGACAAATAACGGAGAGTGAACGGACTGGGTCAAAACCAAGAGGACAACGCAGTACAGAGGGATAAGCAAAGAATGGTCAGGAGAAGCCGGGGTCATAAATACCAGGAGAGTCGAGAAGTACCAAAGGAGTCCGCAAAGAATAGTCAGGTGGAAGCCGAGGTCAAAATACCAGGAGGGATGCGCAGTACAGGAGGAGCAGGCAAAGGATCGTCAGGACACAGGATCAGGTAAGTACACAGGTATCCAACAAACGCCAGGAACCTAAATTAACAGGCAACCTGTGGCCAGCAGGCTACCTGTATTAATAGTGGGGAGTGAGGGTCATGTGACATGGCCAGCGTCACATGACCGACAGACCGACCAGTCGAGCACCAAGTGATCAGCTCGGCGCTCAAAGCAGACCTAGGAGCAGGGAGCCTCCCAGCTAGCAAAGCCGCCCTGGGAACGAGGTCAAACACAGATCCTCGCTCCCGAAGCTAAGCAGCAGGTCTGCGGCTGATGGGAGACCGAGTGTGCCTTCGGCACCCCGTTACATAGAGTTTGCCAAACAACATCTAAAAAAGCCTTCACAGTTCTGGAACAACATCCTATGGACAGATGAGACCAAGGTCAACTTGTACCAGAGTGATGGGAAGAGAAGAGTATGGAGAAAGAAAAGGAACGGCTCATGATCCTAAGCATATCACCTAATCAGTGTCATGGCATGGGCATGTATGGCTGCCAATGGAACTGGTTCTCTTGTATTTATTGATGATGTGACTGCTGACAAAAGCAGCAGGATGAATTCTGAAGTGTTTCAGGCAATATTATCTGCTCATATTCAGACAAATGCTTCAGAACTCATTGGACGGCGCTTCACAGTGCAGATGGACAATGACCCAAAGCATACTGCAAAAGCAACCAAAGAGTTTTTTAAGGTAAAGAAGTGGAATGTTATGCAATGGCCAAGTCAATCACGTCTCCTGAATCCGATTGAGCATGCATTTCACTTGCTGAAGACAAAACTGAAGGGAAAATGCCCAAAGAACAAGCAGGGACTGAAGACAGTTGCAGTAGAGGCCTGGCAGAGCATCACCAGGGATGAAACCCAGCGTCTGGTGATGTCTATGCGTTCCAGACTTCAGGCTGTAATTGACTGCAAAGGATTTGCAACCAAGTATTAAAAAGTGATAGTTTTAGTTATGATTATTATTCTGTCCCATTACTTTTGGTCCCTTAACAAGTGGGAGGCACATATGCAAACTGTTGTAATTCCTACACCGTTCACCTGATTTGGATGTAAATACCTCAAATTAAAGCTGACAGTCTGCAGTTAAAGCACATCTTGTTCGTTTCATTTCAAATCCACTGTGGTGGTGTATAGAGCCAAAAATGTTGGAATTGTGTCGATGTCCCAATATTTATGGACCTGACTGTATCTTATCCATAATTCAGGCTCTCCAATACATTGCTATATTACCAGCTCTGTTTTTGTGTGATTTTTGTATTGCTGCCTGTAGGTGTCGCTGTTTCCACTGCTGATGAATTAAAGCTGGTTGTAAATGAATGAAAAACATTAGGGGTCATTTACAAAGACCAGCTTATTACGACAATCTTTATTTCCTGGCAGAGAAAGTGCCTTATTTATGACAAGGCATCTTCATAAATTAGGCTCAGTGCCGGCAGTCCGTGTACCTGGAGTAAAAACGACTACAGCCCCTGACTGAGTAGATTTTACTCCTCTTTTATGCCTGTTTCCAGGAGTATAAGATAGTAGTTGTGCCGGGGATGAAGTCCCAGCCCCCGCCACACCCATGTCACTCCCATGTGGCGGGAAGGGCACAAAAATGCCAGGAAATTGTCAGCGTCTGGCTCAATATCCGGCCATTGCGGTCTAGCAGAAGGTGGGCACATCCTCACTGTCGGGGACAGGTGAAGAAGTCCTGCCGATGAGAAGAATCAATTTGTGAGAATCAATTCACTCATTTCTACACTGAATGGAGGTCATTTATGAATATTTTTACACCAATTTTTTTTTAGGTTTTTGGCCTAAAAATAGTCGCATGACCCTTTTTTGAACACTGGGTCACCTTCCACATGGGTGACATGTTACTGCTACGTATAATATGAAGCACTTCAGTCACCTGTAGCTATTACAAGTCCACACCAGGAGCTCTGCTTAACCCAGTACTACTAGTCTTTCAAACTTGCAGACTTGTGTGTTCTTTTTACCCCATTGTGCCAATATTGTATGTGAGTGAGCAATAGAGGTCATACTCACAAGTACAAAAGGTTTTGTACCAGCGACTTGTGAGTATGACCTCTATTGCTCATTCACATACAATATTGGCACAATGAGGTAAAAAGAACACACAAGTCTGCAAGTTTGAAAGAATGTTACTGCTACGTCCAGTGATTGGCTGCGGCAGTCCAGTGGCGGCTGTGAACAGGATGTTGATGCCAGAGCATTGCGAAGCTACAAAGACAGGAGCAATGGAGCCGAAACCCAGCAACAGGGACCAGGTAAGTATGAACCCCACTGTGCGTCAGTCACTCTTCGAGGTCTTCCAGACATTCTGTAATTTAGATTTAGGGTTCAAACAACCCTCTTAATTAAAAAAGGCGATTCTGACATTATTGTTTGTTTTTGGTTTTTTTGCCTGGCAGCATAAGCAAACATAGCAAATCAGCCATGCCAATTATGTGTACTTTTTTATATATGATAATGCGTTTTAATGTGTTTTTTTTTTTGTTGTAAATTTTTAAACATTTTATTACATTTTTTAAAGTCCCCTAGAATATTTCACCACTAGGGGTCTTGGTCACTAGTATAAATAGTATAGCTGTTGACTGCAGCTTCTAAAGGGTTAAAATGATGGGATTAGAGGTATTGACGATCTTTATTGACGATCTTCGGCTGCGTATTACGGTCAGCTTCTGTGCCCTTGTCATTCTATGGACGTAACTGTATATCCAGTTGCAGGAACACTTATAGACGTATAGTTACAGTAATTTCTGGCAAGGGGTTAAGTAAAAATGTATGAGACATATTTGTCCTCTAATATTCACAAAAGTTTAGCTGTTGAACTGCTCAGTGAACAAAGACAGATCATGGCATTCACTTTATGTTTTCAATCCAACATTTATTCCAATATTAGTGGGTAGCGGCTACATCCATTTCACGTCACTCAGATGCTTCCTCGGTGAGGCCTTGGAGTGATGTGAAATGGCTGTAGCCGCTAGCAAGTGCCTGTGTCCCGCTAGCAAGTGCCTGTCTCCCGCTACCAAGTGCCTGTGTCCTGCTACCAAGTGCCTGTGTCCCGCTACCAAGTGCCTGTGTCCCGCTTCCAAGTGCCTGTGTCCCGCTACCAAGTGCCTGTGTCCCGCTACCAAGTGCCTGTGTCCCGCTACCAAGTGCCTGTGTCCCGCTACCAAGTGCCTGTGTCCCGCTACCAAGTGCCTGTGTCCCGCTACCAAGTGCCTGTGTCCCGCTACCAAGTGCCTGTGTCCCGCTACCAAGTGCCTGTGTCCCGCTACCAAGTGCCTGTGTCCCGCTACCAAGTGCCTGTGTCCCGCTACCAAGTGCCTGTGTCCCGCTACCAAGTGCCTGTGTTTGCTACCCACATGCTAATGCTGATGTGAATGTTGCATTAAAAGCCCGAGGTGAATGCCATGATCTGAGAGAAGCACACGTGTTATCAGCTGTGGATTCCTAGCAGTGTTGACTTTTCTATTGGAAGTGGGCTAATCAAAATCTGTAAATTTCAAAATGTAGGTACAAAGCACTCTGGTTGTTAAGGAGCGTCCTACTGACACCCACTGATCTGTTGTTAGTGGCAATCAGGGTGGCCAATTTCACAACCCAAAAAAGGAGGACATGACACCCGGGATAGTGGGGTACAATACTACAGTACCCAGAATGGAAATCATAATCTATATAACATCTTCGGTAAAATTAAAATAGAAATCTCTAAGATAAATCATTGCTTTACTCACCAAACTTGGTGCCTCCTGCGATATTTAACTCCTTTGCTCACTGCCTCCAAGAGATAGCTATTGGCCAGGAATTGCCCTGGATGCAGGGCCCTCATACAGAACTGGTTAAAGGACCCACATACATTACTGTCTAGAGGACCCCCATACATTATTGGCTATAAGACCCCCATACAGTGCTGGTTACAGTACTCTAATACCAATACTGGTTAGATGCCACCTCCCCATTCTGGCTACAGGAATCCCATACAGTACTGCTTACAGGATCCACATAGAGTGCTGGTTACAACACCTCTATACAGTACTAGTTACAAGACCCCCATACAGTACTAGTTACAGGACTCTCATACAATACTAGTTACTGGACCTCCATACAGTACAAGTTACAGGACATCCATACAATACTATTTACAGAACCCCAGTACAGTACTGGTTACAAGACCCCCATACAGTACTAGTTACAAGACCCCTCCATACAGTGCTAGTTACAAGACCCCCATACAGTATTAATTACAAGACCCCCATAAGCATTAGTTACCAGACCACCCATACAGTGCTAGTTACAAGACCCCCATACTGTACTAGTTACAAGACCCCCATACAGCACTAGTTACAGGACCTCCATACAGTGCTGGTTACAGGACCCCTATACAGTGCTAGTTACAGGACCCCCGAACAGTGCTAGTCACAGGACCCCCATACAGTGCTGGTTACAGGACTCCCATACAGTGCTGGTTACAGGACTCCCATACAGTGCTGGTTCCAGGACCCCCATACAGTGCTAGTTACAGGACACCTATACAGTGCTATTTACAGGACCCCCATATGCAACGTGCAGCGTTAGTCTGGTGCAGCCAGCCAGAACCGCAGGGGCAACACGTGAGGTGCACGGTGGGCCGATGAGGGGCCAGACAATAACACACAGTTCATCGGTTTTCTCAGGGTTAGCAGAAAGCCTCCCTAGGCTGGCAGCACAGTGTTGAGGAAGACAGCACGAAATCCTCTGGGGCACGCTCTGTGGTAGGGAAGCATCAGCCAAGATGGAGGTTGAGGTGCCCTTGGTGTCAGGGGTGCTTAGGGTGCTTGTTGCGGCTGAGTCCCTTGATGGTATTTGTCGTGACGCCAGTACCGTTAATGGTGGTACAACCAGTGGTAAGAATGAAGTAGACAGTGGTAGGATACAACTCACAGCGTTTACTGATGTTGGTTCCAGTTGCAGCATGTACATCAAACAGAATACAGTCCTTTGCAATTTAAAGGAATCCTGCTGATCCACTGTTAATAGGTTTGGCTGGGTTTAGCTTAGCTTGAAGGTCCTGTATCAGTAGTTCTGGTAGGTGACTTTGCTTAAAGTCCCTAGTGAACCAGAGTTATTTGGTGAGGTTGCCTGTAATACTTATTTAGTATGCTTAGTCCTTTTTGTTTCTGTAACTTCCAAGCCCTTGAACAGGTAGCTAATCTGTATTCTTCAAAGTATGGTGAGGCTGCATGTAGCTAGATTGTCCTCCACCATGTGCAAAGGTGCCCATTAAGCCTTTAGTAATGGCTGTTATCACTGATGTCTCTCTTTAGCTTGGTTAACTTCTTCCAGGGACGAAAATGCTATCCTCTGGTTGTAGGTTCTGGGATCTAAGAAGGTCACAGGAGGAAAACGCTCTCCTGCACCTCATACCTTGGTTCTACCTCATTTCTGTATTTGGCTTCACACACTAATCTGTGGTGTGTAGCCTAAGAGTAACCCACTGACTCTGCTACTCTCTAACCTAATCTTCCAGACTCTAGAACCATCCCACTAATCTGTCTCACTAGGCCTGACCTAAGTATTTATATGACCTAAGTGCTATCCCCATCTAGTGGTGGGATGTATAAATTGCACCAGACCAGCCCATGAACAGGGATACAATAGGTGTTGTAATACAAAATAACATGCAATATGATAATGCAGTTTTAAAGCTATTTTGCAGTTCTCACGGGTACTGAGTGGGACGCTGCACTGGTAGCTGGACTTCAGGAATGTTTTGCTATCTCTGGAGTGGGCTGCTTTTGGCTGCTGACCCCCTTGTGACATTCTGTAGATAGATCTGTAAGGAGTCAGGGTGCTCTATGAGCTACTTCCCTTTTGAGACTTCTACCGCAGCCGGAGAACTTTTTCTCCTTGCTGCTACATCTTCCACACATCTGCCTCCATTGCAAGCTTAGCTTAGACTGCACTGGCTGTCTCTCTCTCTCTCTGCCAGATACACAACACCACCTGCTGGGGAACAAGGCACATGACATGTACAAAACAGATGCATAATATTAATATCAATGCACAATGGTGAAAGACCTGGAAATAACTACAAAGATGACATTTATGTTAAACATTAGTGGAGTGCAGATGTGGTAATACCACTCCAGGGTATTACACAAGCTGTCACAGGGCGCCAAAGGCGCACTCGGTCTCCCATCAACCGCAGACCTGCTGCTTAGCTTCGGGAGCGAGGATCTGTGTTTGGCCTCGTTCCCAGAGCGGCTTTGCTAGCTGGGAGGCTCCCTGCTCCTAGGTCTGCCTTGAGCGCCGAGCTAATCACTCGGTGCTCGACTTGTCTATCTGTCGGTCATGTGATGCTGGCCACGTCACATGACCCTCAGACCCCACTATAAATACAGGCAGCCTGCTGGCCACAGGTTGCCTGTTAATTCTAGGTTCCTGGCTATTTGTTGGTCTACTGATTACTCACCTGATCCTGTTCCCTGACGATCCTTTGCCTGCTCCTCCTGTACTGCGCATCCCTTCTGGTATTCTGACCTCGACTCCCACCTGACTATTCTTTGCGGACTCCTCTGGTACTTCTCTACTCTCCTGGTATTTGACCCCGGCTTCTCCCGGCCATTCTTTGCTTAACCCTTTGTACTGCGTAGCTCTCTTGGTTCTGATCTGGTCCGTTCACATTCCGTTATTTGTATTGTCTGCCTTCCTAGCACGTATCCTAAGTTAGGGACTGCCGTCTAGTTGTCCCCTGTAATTAGGACTTGCGAGGCAAGTAGGCAGGGCCAGGGGTGAGGGTGGAGCGCAGTGGTCACTATCCTCCCCCCTGTGTGTAGTGTACGTGACCGTCACACAAGCAGTACTGGTTACAGGACCTCCATACAGTACTAGCTACAGGACCTCCATACCGTACTAATTAAAGGAGCTCCATACAGTACTAGTTATAGGACCCTCATTGAGTGCTGTCTGCAAGACCCCCATAGAGTACCAGTTACAGGACCTCCATACAGTACTGGTTACAGCACCTGGATATCTAGCCACTTTAGAACTTGTGACTGAGGATATATGACTTTTGGCTGGACAGTCTGGCTTCTTGTCTCCCAGCCCTGTTATTTTAGGATATCATAGTACTGCTCCCAACTGTAACTTTAACTGTGAATCCTTGTGGTGAACAGTTAACAATCATTGTGGCCTGATACAAACAGAAACACTAACTACAGGCCTGGTCTCAGTCTCTAGGATTCTAGGCGCCAACACTGTAATGAGGTGCGTGCACGATTAGTCTTACCGACCCGGGTCTGCTTTGCATCGGCTGGTGACTGTGAACTGAACAAAGGTTTCTCCAACAAGCGTGCATTACCGCAGTGTATGTTGCTTTGCTCCTCAGCTCTCATGAGTGTTCCTGGCATCAATCCTTCTTCCTCTGGACAGGATCAGGGTATTACACATAATCAGCTTCCCTTGGCTGCAGCTCTGGTGACTGAAGGATGCTCCCACACCTGGCTTGAGTTTGACTTCTGTCAGTGTACAACATGAATGAGATATTGACCCATGCATAAGCCAGAATCGGGGCACTGGTCAGCTCCGTCTTCACTGCTTCAAAGGCCTCTTGTTGCAGGGGTCCCCACTCGATGGGGTGATTCTTTTGGCCCCGCTCAGTTCACCTCTCGTAGTGTATGCGGCTGGGGCCACTTCTGGACGACCTCCACCTTGCTGGGGGGGCGGCTTTACTCCCTCGTGGGTGACCAAGTGTCCCAAATACTCTATCTATTGTCGAAACAGTTGGCACTTCTTGGGCTTGATCTTGAGTCCATGGTCTCGCAGCCATCCTAGGACCTGCCGCAGCTTCTGGAGGTGATACTCAAAGGAGACCCCCAACACTACTATGTCATCCAGGTATATCAATACCGACTCGAAGTTGAGGTCCCTCAAACAGTGCTCCATCAGCAGTTGGAATGTTCCTGGGACATTACACAGGCCGAATGGCATCCGGTTGAACTTGTAGAGTCCCATAGGTAGGATGAAGGCCATCTTCGCTTTGTCCTCCTTGGCCACTGGTACTTGCCAATACCCGCTGGCCAGATCAAGAGTCGAGAAGAACTTTGCATGACTCAGGGCGGACAACGACTCCTCAGTCGGACGGTATACCCATTCAGCTTCCGATAATCAACGCAGAACCGGAGACTCCAATCTTTCTTCTGCACCAAGACCACTGGAGCAGCCCAGAGACTTTGACTCTCCTGGATCAACCAATTTTCCAACATGCTGGCCCACATTTCCTTTACCTCCTGGTAAATTTTGGACGGGATTTGCCAGTAACGTTCCCTGATCGGCATAGCATCGCCGGTGGGTATTTCGTGCTCTATGGTGGAAGCACACCCGAAGTCCTCATCATGCCTTGAGAACGCCTCCTGAAATTCCCAAAGTGTGTCTTCCAGCAACTTCTGTTGTCCTGGAGTCAGAGTCTTGCAGTCCACCCCCATTCGGGCCATGATAACTTGGCCATTCCACTCCTCTGTCAGGATTTCCCTTTGATGGACTTGTACAGCATAGGTCCAGGCTGATCTATCTGACTGTAGCGTAAAGCTCCTTTGTCGAAGGATGTCCCCCTCGGACACATAAAATGTCATGTTAGTGATGGGGGACGGTGAAGCCAGACTAAATAGAGGTGCAGTAATGACCACTAAGCTACACCTGAGAAAAGAGGTGTGGTCATCCCAGCAACAACACTGAAACAAGAGAAGCTGTCAGGTCATATCACGTGCAGCCAGTCTCTTAGATCTTCTGACACATTAGAGACCGTGACAGTACCCCCCCTTCTATGGGTGGCCTCCGGACACCCAGGACCGACTTTATCCGGATGAGCTCTGTGAAGGGCTTTCACCAGCCGACTAGCTTGAACCCACATCCTCTCCTCCACGTCCTTAACCCTTCCGGTGAACGAGATACTGAAAGGATCTATGGAGAATTCGGGAGTCCACTATCCTGGCGATCTGAAATTTTAAATTACCGTCCACCATGACAGGAGCGGGAGGCAAGGAGGACGGTTCAACAGGTTCGACATATCTCTTCAACGACTTATGGAACACATTATGAATCTTCAAAGCCTGAGGAAGTTCAAGACGAAAGGCTACTAGGCTAATAATGGCAGTGATCTTATATGGACCAATAAACTTTGGGCCCAACTTCCAAGAAGGTACTTTCAATTTAATGTTTCTTGTGGACAGACACACAGAATCACCCACTCCCAGGTCCGGACCATTCATATGTCTCTTGTCAGCCATACGCTTATACTTGTTGCCCATCTTTTTCAGATTATTTAGAATTTTCTGCCAAATAGATGACAAAGAAGAGAAAAATCATTCCTCTTCAGGTATACCAGAAGTCTCAAATGTGCCAAATTGAGGGTGGAATCCATATGCCCCAAAAAACAGCGAGTTATCAGTGGACTCCTGTCTACGGTTATTTATGGAAAACTCGGCTAACGACAAAAATGAAGACCACTCCTCCTGATTCTCTAAGACAAAGCATCTCAAGTAAGTCTTCAGAGTCTGATTAGTGTGTTCAGTCTGTCCGTTTGACTGAGGGTGAAAGGCTGAAAAGATAGACAATTGTACCCCCAGACGAGTACAGAACGCCTTTCAGAATTTGGAAACAAACTAAGACTCCTATCAGACACCACATCAGAAGGAATACCATGTAATTTCACAATGTGATCGACAAGCACTTGTGCAAGAGTTTTAGCATTAGGTAGACCTGGCAATGCTATAAAGTGCACCATTTTACTAAAGCGATCAACAACCACCAGAATCACAGTTTTTCCTGAAGAATTCTGTAAATCTGTGATAAAATCCATGGATAAATGAAGTCCAAGGTCGGGACGGGATGGGCAACGGAAGTAAAGATCCGAAAGGCCGAGTATGTGTCACCTTAGCACGTGCACAAGTACTACAAGCTGACACATAGTCCTCAACACACTTGTGCAACCCCTGCCACCAGAATCTACGAGAGATGAGATTGACTGTGGATTTGCTTCCAGGGTGTCCTGTGAGAACCGTACAATAATATTCCTCGAACACCTTGTGACGTAATTCAAAAGGAACAAAAAACTTCCCCGGAGGGCAAGAATCCGGTGCATCTCCCTGGGCCTCCAACACCTCTGCCTCAAAGTTGGGATATAGGGCGGATATGACTACCCCTTCAGACAATATCGGACTAGGCTCTTCCAAATCACAACCCCAAGGAAAGCTACGCGACAAAGCATCAGCCTTGACGTTCTAAACCGCAGGGTCATAGGTGACAATGAAATTAAATCTGGTAAAGAAAAACGACCATCTGGCCTGCCTTGGATTCAGTCGCTTAGCCGACTCCAGGTAAGACAGATTTTTGTCATCAGTAAACACAGTAATAGGATTAATTGCTCCTTCCAACCAATGACGCCATTCCTCAAAAGCTAACTTAATGGCCAGCAATTCTCTATTACCCACTTCATAATTTCTTTCTGCAGCCAAGAGTTTCTTAGAGAAGAATGCACATGGGCGCCATGTTCTAGGTGAAGGACCCTGCAACAAGACTGCTCCTACCCCTACCTCAGATGCGTCAACTTCCACAATGAAAGGCTGTGACACATCCGGTTGCACCAGCATAGGAGCAGAAGCAAAACATTCCTTCACCGCTACAAAGGCTTGTAATGCCTCGTCAGACCAGACTGAAACATCTGAACCTTTCCTAGTCATGTCCGTTAAAGGTTTAACCACAGTCTAGTAGTTAAAAATGAATTTATGGTAGTAGTTGGTGAACCCCAAAAACCGCATAAGCACTTTCAGATTTTCGGGTCGATCCCAGTCCAACACAGCATAGACCTTCTCTGGATCCATACGAAAACCTTGAATATGAGAGTAGGTAACCCAGGAATTGCACTTCCTGAACAGCAAATACACACTTCTCCAACTTAGCATACAATTTATTCTCTCTTAGGATCTGTAACACCTGTCTCACGTGATTCTGATGCGTCTCCATATCTGGAGAATAAATTGATGTCTTCCAGATACACCACAACAAACATCCCCACCAGATGATGAAAGATATCAGCATTAACAAAATGCTGGAAAACCTCAGGAGCATTAGTTAGCCCAAACAGCATGACCAGATTCTCAAAATGACCCTCTGGGGTATTAAACGCTGTCTTCCATTCATCCCCTTCCTTGATTCCTTGATCCTGACCAGATTATATGCCCCCCTTAAGTCCAACTTGGAGAACACCTTGGCACCAACAATCTGGTTAAACAAGTCTGGAATCAAAGGAAGGTGGTACGGATAACGGACCGTAATCCAATTGAGCTCACGCAAGTCCAGACATGGCCTAAGAGTTCTGTCTTTCTTCTTTACAAAGAAAAGCCCTGCTGCCAGTGGAGATTTGGAAGGTCTAATATGTCCCCTAGCCAAACTCTCGGCAATATACTCTTGCATGGGTTCAGAAAGGTTACACAATCTAGGTTTGGGCAACTTCTCTCCGGGAATAAGATTGATAGGACAATCATATTCCCGATGTGGGGGTAAATCCTGGCAACCACTCTCAGAAAATACATCAGAAAAATCAGAAATGAAAGAGGGTACAGCTTTAGTGGTTAAGACAGAACGAAATGTATTAAGACAGTTGTCCATGCAATAATCAATCCAATCGAGAATCTGTCTCGCTTGCCAGTCAAGGGTAGAATTATGCTTGCTTAACCAAGGTAAACCCAGAACCAACGGAGCAGGCAGACCCTCCAGCACAAAACACAAAATGGATTCCTGATGAAAATCACCCACTCTTAACCCCTTAAGGACACGGCCTTATTTCACCTTAAGGACCAGGCCATTTTTTGCAAATCTGACCAGTTTCACTTTATGTGGTAATAACTTTAAAACGCTTTTACTTATCCAGGCCATTCTGAGATTGTTTTTTCGTCACATATTGTACTTCATAACACTGGTAAAATGGAGTAAAAAAAATGCATTTTTATTTATAAAAAAAATGCATTTTTATTTATAAAAAAAATACCAAATTTATGAAAATTTTGGAAAAATTTGCAAATTTCCAAGTTTCAATTTCTCTACTTCTATAATACATAGTAATACCTCCAAAAATAGTTATTAGTTTACATTCCCCATATGTCTACTTTATGTTTGGATCATTTTGGGAATGCCAAAACACACTTTTTAGAGACCAGTTTAGGTCTGAAGTCACTTTGTGAGGCTTACATAATAGAAACCATCCACAAGTGACTCCATTCTAGAAACTACCCCTCTCAAGGTATTCAAAACTGATTTTACAAACATCATTAACCCTTTAGGCGTTCCCCAAGAGTTGATGGCAAATGGAGATGACATTTTAGAATTTAAATTTTTTGCCAAATTTTCTATTTTAATCCATTTTCTCCACTAACAAAGCAAAGATTAACAGCCAAACAAAACTCTATATTTATTTCCCTGACTCTGCAGTTTACAGAAACACCCGATATGTGGTCGCACACCACTGTACGGCCCCACGTCAGGGCGTAGAGGGAAAGGAGCGCCGTGTGGTTTTTGGAAGGCAGATTTCGGTGGACTGGTTTATTTACACCATGTCCCATTTGAAGCCCCCTGATGCACCCCTAGAGTAGAAACTTCAAAAACGTGACCCCATTTTGGAAAACTACGGGATAAGGTGGCATTTTTTTTGGTACTATTTTAGGGTACATATGATTTTTGTTGCTCTATATTACACTTTTTGTGAAGCAAAGTAACAAAAAATAGAAATTCTGAAATTTCATCTTCATTTGCCATTTACTCTTGTGGAACACTTAAAGGGTTAACAAAGTTTTTAAAATCAGTTTTGAATACCTTGAGGGGTTTAGTTTCCTAAATGGGGTCACTTTTTGGAGTTTCTACTCTAGGGGTGCATCAGGGGGGCTTCAAATGGGACATGGTGTCAAAAAACAAGTCCAGCCAAAACTGCCTTCCAAAATTCATATGGCATTCCTTTCCTTCTGCGCCCTGCCGTGTGGCCATACAGCAGTTTACAACCACATATGGGGTGTTTCTGTAAACTAAAGAATCAGGGCAATAAATATTGAGTTTTGTTTGGCTGTTAACCCTTGCTTTGTTACGGGAAAAATGGATTAAAATTGAAAATTTGCCAAAAAATACCTGTTTTGGCACTGTTTTTTATTTTTTATTATTTATAACGTTCATCTGACAAATTAGATCATGTGCTATTTTTATAGAGCAGGTTGTTACAGACACAGGGATACCTAATATGTTTACACAATAATATCATTTTTGAAACAAAAAAAAACATTTTAGTGTCTCCATAGTCTGTGAGCCATATTTTTATTTATTTTTTGGGCGATTGTCTTAGTTAGGAACTCATTTTTTTGCAGGATGAGATTACTGTTTTAATGGTATGATTTTGGGGTGCGTATACCTTTTTGATCGCTTGCTATTACACTTTTTGTGATGTAAGGTGACAAAATTATGGCTTTATTGACACCATTTTTTTTATTTTTACGTTGTTCATCTGAGGGGTTAGATCATGTGATATTTTTATAGAGCAGGTTCTTACGGACACGGCAATACCTAATATGTATACCTTTTTTTATTTATTAAGGTTTTACACAATAAAAAAAAAATTGTTTTAGTGTCTCCATAGTCTGAGAACCATATTTTTTTTTATTTTTTGGGCCATTGTCTCATGTAGGGGCTTATTTTTGCGGGATGAGGCGACGGTTTGAATGGTACTATTTTGGTGTACATAAGACTTTTTTGATCACTTTTATTACCTTTTTTGGATAGTAAGGTGGGCAAAATTTCAATTTCATCATAGTTTTTATTTTTTTATTTTTATGGCGTTCACCATGCAGGGAATGTAACATGACCATTTTATAGATCAGGTCGTTACGGACGCGGTGATATATAACATATGTAGGGAATTAAATGTATATATTTTTTTTAATCAGGGATAAATATGTTTTTTTTTTGTTTGTTTTTTTTTAACTTTTTTTAACTTTTTTAATATTTTTTTTTTTTACCCAGACCCAGTTGGTTCTTGAAGATCCAGTGGTTCAGATGTCTGTATAATACAGTACAGTACACTATATAGTATACCGTATTTCACTTGTACTTTGTCTGAACAGATCTCTGCCTTTAGCACAGATCTGTTCAGCACCATGGACAGCAGAATGCCTGAGAAGGTTACCATGGGAACCTTCCCTGTCTGCCACAACTGAGCTGACGGGGAAGAGGAGGGAGGGGGGCTCCCTTCCTCTGTGACCCGATCCTGTCCGGGGGCTGCAAAGGCATAGCAGTCCCCCCATGGGAGAGGGAGGGAGCTGTGGGCAACTCTGCTGTCGTTGCGCAGGCACTGCAGCATGTAGTCGCTCATGTGTGCCAGGCTGCCCAGAGGTAAGGACAAGCTGTCCTCTGTGGGAGGCGTATCGTCATCGTCCTGCGTTTCCCCCCAGCCACGCACCAGTGATGGGCCCGAGCTGCGTTGGGTGCCACCCCGCTGTGAACATGCTTCATCCTCCTCCTCCTCCACCTCCTCCTCATCCTCGTCCTCCAGTAGTGGGCCCTGTCTGGCCACATTTGTACCTGGCCTCTGCTGTTGCAAAAAACCTCCCTCTGAGTCACTTCTAAGAGACTGGCCTGAAAGTGCTAAAAATGACCCCTCTTCCTCCTCCTCCTCCTCCTGGGCCACCTCCTCTTCCATCATCGCCCTAAGTGTTTTCTCAAGGAGACATAGAAGTGGTATTGTAACGCTGATAACGGCGTCATCGCCACTGGCCATGTTGGTGGAGTACTCGAAACAGCGCAACAGGGCACACAGGTCTCGCATGGAGGCCCAGTCATTGGTGGTGAAGTGGTGCTGTTCCGCAGTGCGACTGACCCGTGCGTGCTGCAGCTGAAACTCCACTATGGCCTGCTGCTGCTCGCACAGTCTGTCCAGCATGTGCAAGGTGGAGTTCCACCTGGTGGGCACGTCGCATATGAGGCGGTGAGCGGGAAGGCCGAAGTTACGCTGTAGCGCAGACAGGCGAGCAGCGGCAGGATGTGAACGCCGGAAGCGCGCACAGACGGCCCGCACTTTATGCAGCAGCTCTGACATGTCGGGGTAGTTGTGAATGAACTTCTGCACCACCAAATTCAGCACATGCGCCAGGCAAGGGATGTGTGTCAAACCGGCTAGTCCCAGAGCTGCAACGAGATTTCGCCCATTATCGCACACCACCAGGCCGGGCTTGAGGCTCACCGGCAGCAACCACTCGTCGGTCTGTTGTTCTATACCCCGCCACAACTCCTGTGCGGTGTGGGGCCTGTCCCCCAAACATATGAGTTTCAGAAAGGCCTGCTGACGTTTACCCCGGGCTGTGCTGAAGTTGGTGGTGAAGGTGTGTGGCTGACTGGATGAGCAGGTGGAAGAAGAGGAGGAGGAAGCCGAGTAGGAGGAGGAGGCAACAGGAGGCAAAGAATGTTGCCCTGCGATCCTTGGCGGCGGAAGGACGCGCACCAAACAGCTCTTCGCCTGGGGCTCAGCCGCTACTACATTTACCCAGTGTGCAGTTAGGGAGCTATAGCATCCCTGGCCGTGCTTACTGGTCCACGTATCTGTGGTTAGGTGGACCTTGCCACAGATGGCGTTGCGCAGTGCACACTTGATTTTATCGGAAACTTGGTTGTGCAGGGAAGGCACGGCTCTCTTGGAGAAGTAGTGGCGGCTGGGAACAACATACTGTGGGACAGCAAGCGACATGAGCCGTTTGAAGCTGTCTGTGTCCACCAGCCTGAATGACAGCATTTCATAGGCCAGTAGTTTAGAAATGCTGGCATTCAGGGCCAGGGATCGAGGGTGGCTAGGTGGGAATTTACGCTTTCTCTCAAATGTTTGTGAGATGGAGAGCTGAACGCTGCCGTGTGACATGGTTGAGATGCTTGGTGACGGAGGTGGTGGTGTTGGTGGTACAGCCTCTGTTTGCTGGGTGGCAGGTGCCAACGTTCCTCCAGAGGCGGAGGAAGAGGCCGAGGCGGCGGCAGCAGCAGAAGAGGTAGCAGGGGGAGCCTGAGTGAGTTCCTTGTTTTTAAGGTGTTTACTCCACTGCAGTTCATGCTTTGCATGCAGGTGTCTGGTCATGCAGGTTGTGCTAAGGTTCAGAACGTTAATGCCTCGCTTCAGGCTCTGATGGCACAGCGTGCAAACCACTCGGGTCTTGTCGTCAGCACATTGTTTGAAGAACTGCCACGCCAGGGAACTTCTTGAAGCTGCCTTTGGGGTGCTCGGTCCCAGATGGCGGTGGCCAGTAGCAGACGGACTCTCTTGGCGGCGGGTGTTCTGCTTTTGCCCACTGCTCCCTCTTTTGCTACGCTGTTGGCTCGGTCTCACCACTGCCTCTTCCTCCGAATTCTGAAAGTCAGTGGCACGACCTTCATTCCATGTGGGGTCTAGGACCTCATCGTCCCCTGCATCGTCTTCCACCCAGTCTTCCTCCCTGACCTCCTGTTCAGTCTGCACACTGCAGAAAGACGCAGCAGTTGGCACCTGTGTTTCGTCATCATCAGAGACGTGCTGAGGTGGTATTCCCATGTCCTCATCATCAGGAAACATAAGTGCTTGTGTGTCAGTGCATTCTATGTCTTCCACCGCTGTGGAAGGGCTAGGTGGATGCCCTTGGGAAACCCTGGCAGCAGAGTCTTCAAACAGCATAAGAGACTGCTGCATAACTTGAGGCTCAGACAGTTTCCCTGATATGCATGGGGGTGATGTGACAGACTGATGGGCTTGGTTTTCATGCGCCATCTGTGCGCTTTCTGCAGAAGAGTGGGTGGGAGATAATGTGAACGTGCTGGATCCACTGTCGGCCATCCAATTGACTAATGCCTGTACCTGCTCAGGCCTTACCATCCTTAGAACGGCATTGGGCCCCACCAAATATCGCTGTAAATTCTGGCTGCTACTGGGACCTGAGGTAGTTGGTTCACTAGGACGTGTGGCTGTGGCAGAACGGCCACGTCCTCTCCCAGCACCAGAGGGTCCACTAACACCACCACGACCATGTCCGAGTCCGCGTCCCTTACTAGATGTTTTCCTCATTGTTACCGTTCACCACAATAAGAAAAAAATAATTTGGCCCAATGTATTGAATTCAAATTCAGGCCTTTTTTTACAGGCACCTAACACAATCTGGCTATCTATTTAGGTACCGTATTACACTAATACAGGCACAGCAGTAACGACAGATTTAGCTGAATATAAATTGTAGGCCTAGTATTTAGGCCCTGGATGACAGGTATCCCTTTTACGGACAGAATTAGACTTGGAAATGCACGGTAGCGTGTGAAGTTATTGAGAATGACCCTATCCGCACCTTCAATCTAATATACCCTTTTATGGATAGATTTAAAGTTGGCCTGATACAGCAGAAACCACTGATTTAGGGAATTGCTAAGTTGCGAATTGTATTTCAACCCAGAACAAAAACTGTGCTTTGGCGGACACTAAATGAATTGACCGGCCTCAGCAATAAACACAGATTTAGCTGAATATAAATTTTAGGCCTATTATTTAGGCGCTGGGTGACAGGTATACGTTTACGGACAGAATTAAACTTGGAAATGCACGGTAGCGTGTGAAGTTATTGAGGATGACACTATCCGCACCTTAAATCTAATATACCCTTTTATGGATCGATTTAAACTTGGCCTGATACAGCAGAAAAAGATTATTTAGGGGATTGCTAAGTTGGGAATTGTATTCAACCCAGAACAAAAACTGTGCTTTGGCGGACACTAAATGAATTGACCAGCCTCAGCAATAAACACAGATTTAGCTGAATATAAATTTTAGGCCTATTATTTAGGCGCTGGGTGACAGGTATACGTTTACGGACAGAATTAAACTTGGAAATGCACGGTAGCGTGTGAAGTTATTGAGGATGACACTATCCGCACCTTAAATCTAATATACCCTTTTATGGATCAATTTAAACTTGGCCTGATACAGCAGAAAAAAATTATTTAAGGAATTGCTAAGTTGGGAATTGTATTCAACCCAGAACAAAAACTGTGCTTTGGCGGACAGCAGACAGTATTACAATTGGCTAGCCACAGCTGAAACACCAGATTTAGGGTACTGCTATTTTGGCAATTGTATTTTACCCCTCAATAAAATAGCAAGCACAGCCAAGCCCCTGATGTAGGATATAGCAAAAAAATAACCACACTATTGATGGTTAAATGGACTTGGTGGCAGCTTGTGCTGGCGCACCACAAGACACAAAATGGCCGCCGATCACCCAAGAAAAAAGTGACATAAAAACGCTCTGGGCAGCCTAAAAACAGTGAGCAATTAAATTGCAGCAGTTCAATGATCCACAGCTGTAGATCGATCACTGAATTAAGTGTTTTTGCTGAGTTAATCCCTGCCTAATCTCGCCCTAACAGCAGCTGCAACCTCTCCCTACACTGATCAGAGCAGAGTGACGTGCGGCGCTACGTGACTCCAGCCTAAATAGAGGCTGGGTCACATGCTGCACTGGCCAATCACAGCCATGCCAATAGTAGGCATGGCTGTGATGGCCTCTTGGTGCAAGTAGTATGACGCTTGTTAATTGGCTGCTTTGCAGCCTTTCAAAAAGCGCCAAGAAAGCGCCGAACACCGAACCCGAACCCGGACTTTTGCGAAAATGTTCGGGTCCGTGTCACGGACACCCCAAAATTCGGTACGAACCCCAACTATACAGTTCGGGTTCGCTCATCCCTACTTACAATACATCTCCTAGCCTGAAATAACAGTTTAGTTATTATTAAGAATTTCCCGGGGTCCCCTATATCCTCCACCAAACCCAGCACACATGCCCCGAAAGTTAGGGGGATGTCCACCTTATGAAGTACCTTAATAGAACCAAGCACTTCATTCCAAAAATTTTGGAGAGATTGGCACTCCCACAGTAAATGCACATCCTCAACTCCAATCTCGCCACATTTTAAACATCTAAAAACCTTGTTCTTGTAATATTTCATATGTTTGGCAGGGGAGTAATATAAACGATGCACCACAAAAAATTGGATAAGCCTATGTGCTGGGTTCTGGGAGGTCTTGTTTATTACTTGAAATATTTTACTCCACCCTTCGGAATTTATCTGTTTCACTCTACCATTCCATTTTCCCATATTAATCTTCACGCCTTGTTTTTCCCTCATTTTTTTTGACAAGATATTGTACATATTTTATATTCTTCTTCTACCATTAATCATTTTTTAAATTGCCTTGACTGGTGAAGGGCGTGAGGTAGCTATTCTTTTCCCCAGCAATTATTGTTTAAGAGCCGCTCTAAGTTGTAAGTAATGGAACCAATCTTTATCTACAAGACAATTTTTACATTTAAGATCTTCAAACCCCATTATTTTTCCATTTCCCCATATCTGGCCAAGAGTACTGATTCCATGTATCTGCCAGAACATCTTATCAATACCTAATAGTTCTTTTAAGTAATAATTTCCCCAAAGCAGAGTATCATCGTAATAATCTATCTTTTCCCATAATTGTCTAATAGCTTGCCATGTTTTATACATTAATTTCATGGTAGGGGATTTATTAAACTGGGTATGCAGGTGTATACCAGCTTCTAGTATCTGGCATATTCCAGTAGAAGTAACATTTGTATATAGGCAGCTCAAAACAGAATTATAAAGTTGGGATTAACTCCAGTCCAAGCAGATTTTAAACTGCCCTGCCAAAGCATATGCTTGTAGGTCAGGAATAGAGATGTCGCGAACATAAAATTTTCCGTTCGCGAACGGCGAACGCGAATTTCCGCAAATGTTTGCGAACGGGTGAACCGGGCGAATCGCCATAGACTTCAATAGACAGGCGAATTTTAAAATCCACAGGGACTCTTTCTGGCCACAATAGTAATGGAAAAGTTGTTTCAAGGGGACTAACACCTGGACTGTGGCATGCCGGAGGGGGATCCATGGCAAAAATTACGTAGTTGACGCAGAGTGTGGTAAGTTAAATTCGCAATGCGATTAATGTAACCTGTATTAATCGCATTGCGATTACAACTTAGATCTGAGTTCCTAATGGTTGTATTGCTAGAATATAACGAAGATTGACAATATAGTGCTATATTTGTCAATTCTAGCAATACAACATAAAGTAACACAGTACTGTGTGTTAAGTAGTACTATTCCTATCAGTTTAATCCCTGTTACGTTCACTAGTATTATTATTATTATAAGGTGTGTTAAGTAGTACTATTCCTATCAGTTTAATCCCTGTTATGCCCCCTATCAGGGGACGTGTATATGGAATCGATTTTAGGAACCGGGAGATGGAAAAAGATGCTTGGTCGGACCTCCTACTTCAAATTTGGGGCACTGCGCGTGCAATCTAATGTGCCACCAGATATGAGTGGTGTGTTAAGTAGTACTATTCTTATCAGTTTAATCCCTGTTACGTCCCCTATCAGGGGACGTGTATATGGAATCGATTTTAGGAACCGGGAGATGGAAAAAGATGCTTGGTCGGTCCTCTTAATTCCAATTTGGGGCACTGCGCGTGCGCTGTGTAATGTACTGTGCAATCCCAATATGTGTGGTGTGTTAAGTAGTACTATTCTTATCAGTTTAATCCCTGTTACGTCCCCTATCAGGGGACGTGTATATGGAATAGATTTTAGGAACCGGGAGATGGAAAAAGATGCTTGGTCGGTCCTCTTAATTGCGAATTTGGGACACTGCGCTTGCGCTGTGTAATGTACTGTGCCATCCCAATATGTGTGGTGTGTTAAGTAGTACTATTCTTATCAGTTTGATCCCTGTTACGTCCCCTATCAGGGGACGTGTATATGGAATGGATTTTAGGAACCGGGAGATGGAAAAAGATGCTTGGTCGGTCCTCTTAATTCCAATTTGGGGCACTGCGCGTGCGCTGTGTAATGTACTGTGCAATCCCAATATGTGTGGTGTGTTAAGTAGTACTATTCTTATCAGTTTAATCCCTGTTACGTCCCCTATCAGGGGACGTGTATATGGAATCAATTTTAGGAACCGGGAGATGGAAAAAGATGCTTGGTCGGTCCTCCTACTTCAAATTTGGGGCACTGCGCGTGCAATCTAATGTGCCACCAGATATGAGTGGTGTGTTAAGTAGTACTATTCCTATCAGTTTAATCCCTGTTACGTCTCCTATCAGGGGACGTGTATGGAATAGATTTTAGACAACCGCAAAGAGTTGTCAATAGTTGACACACTCATGACATAAATTTTATACCTCTATGCGTCAATCTTGGTGTAGTTATGACTGTGCTCGTGCGCACGTTTGGGAGATTGCAGGCGATGGGGGTTTTTCAAAGCCTATGGTCATGCTGAGGTAGTTCAGTGACAGTTAAGTGACCCAGAAAACAATGATTCTGCAGTGTGGGCCCATTGTTGGCCTAGTAGGCTTTAATGATCACCTTAGATGATCACAAAGAAAATTTATGTTTTTTCTATGCAAATTTATCCGGCCGATCGCTTTTGGTCTGTTCACAATGAAGCAACGACCTTATCATCTGGGCTGTGCCAACATTGCCATTGCCAACACACTCATAGAGGTGGTCGCTTCATTGTGATACGCAAGCCCCTTCACCACAACAAGGTAACGATCACGAAGGGGAATTGACACATGTATGTGCCTTTTTTTTTTTTTAAGCCACAGTGCAGCACCAGAGGCCAGAAAAATTAGGTATGCCTGAAAAATTAGGTATTGTTGCAGCTGCTGCTGTAGCAGCGGCCAGAATTTTTTTTGTTTGTTTCCCAGGCAGAAAGTGCCCTAAAACATTGCGGCTTGAACCCTAGTTGGTGGCCAATAAGCCACGCAAGTCATCCGGCATTCAGAGATAAAATACAGCAGCGTGTGGACCATTTTTAGCCCAAGGCAGCTCATCTCATCAGGCCTTTTTTAGTCGCATGTATCGCCCACTGGCAGTCCCTTCGGGATCCATCCCTCATTCATCTTAATAAAGGTGAGGTAATCTAGACTTTTTTGACCTAGGCGACTTCTCTTCTCAGTGACAATACCTCCTGCTGCACTGAAGGTCCTTTCTGACAGGACACTTGAAGCGGGGCAGGCCAGAAGTTCTATCGCAAATTGGGATAGCTCAGGCCACAGGTCAAGCCTGCACACCCAGTAGTCAAGGGGTTCATCGCTCCTCAGAGTGTCGATAACTGCAGTTAAGGTGAGGTAGTCTGCTACCTGTCGGTTGAGTCGTTCTCTGAGGGTGGACCCCGAAGGGCTGTGGCGATGCGTAGGACTTAAAAAGCTCTGCATGTCCTCCATCAACAACACGTCTGTAAAGCGTCCTGTCCTTGCCGGCGTGGTCGTGGTAGGAGGAGGATTACTTTCACCTCTTCCCCTGTTAGATTCCCGTTGTGCTGTGACATCACCCTTATATGCTGTGTAAAGCATACTTTTTAATTTATTTTGGAACTGCTGCATCCTTTCCGACTTGCGGTAATTCGGTAACATTTCAGGCACTTTCTGCTTATACCGGGGGTCTAGTAGCGTGGACACCCAGTACAGGTCGTTCTCCTTCAGCCTTTTTATACGAGGGTCCCTCAACAGGCACGACAGCATGAAAGACCCCATTTGCACAAGGTTGGATGCCGAGCTACTCATGTCCCATTCCTCGTCCTCAGTGATCTCACTGAAGGTATGTTCTTCCCCCCAGCCACGTACAACACCACGGGTACCAGATAGGTGACAACGAGCACCCTGGGATGCCTGTTGTGGTTGGTCTTCCTCCTCCTCAAAGCCACATTCCTCCTCTGACTCCTCTTCCTCACAATCCTCTTCCAGCGTTGCCACAGGTCCAGCAAGTGATGCTGATAAGGCTGTTTCTGGTGGTGATGGCGACCACAATTCTTCCTCTTCACGCTCATCTACGGCCTGATCCAGCACTCTTCGCAGGGCACGCTCCAGGAAGAAAACAAATGGTATGATGTCGCTGATGGTGCCTTCGGTGCGACTGACTAGGTTTGTCACCTCCTCAAAAGGACGCATGAGCCTACAGGCATTGCGCATGAGCGTCCAGTAACGTGGCAAAAAAATTCCCAGCTCCTCAGAGGCTGTCCTAGCACCCCGGTCATACAAATACTCGTTGATGGCTTTTTCTTGTTGGAGCAGGCGGTCGAACATTAGGAGTGTTGAATTCCAACGTGTCGGGCTGTCGCAAATCAAGCGCCTCACTGGCATGTTGTTTCGCCGCTGGATATCTGAAAAGTGCGCCATGGCCGTGTAGCAACGCCTGAAATGGCCACACACATTCCTGGCCTGCTTCAGGACATCCTGTAAGCCTGGGTATTTATGCACAAAGCGTTGTACAATCAGATTACACATATGTGCCATGCACGGCACATGTGTCAACTTGCCCAAATTCAGTGCTGCCAACAAATTGCTTCTGTTGTCACACACCACTTTGCCGATCTCCAGTTGGTGCGGAGTCAGCCACTGATCCACCTGTGCGTTCAGGGCGGACAGGAGTGCTGGTCCGGTGTGACTCTCTGCTTTCAGGCAAGTCAACCCCAAGACGGCGTGACACTGTCGTATCCGGGATGTGGAAGAGCCCCTGGGGAGCTGGGAGGGTGCCGTTGATGTGGAGCAAGACGCAGCAGCAGAAGAGGACTCACCCGAGGAGGTTATGGAAGAGGATGGAGTAGGAGGAGTAGAGGAGGTGGCAGCAGGCCTGCCTGCAAGTTGTGGCAGTGTCACCAACTCCTCTGCAGAGCCGTCAGCAGGTTTACCCAATGCGCAGTGTAAGTGATATACCTGCCCTGACCGTGCTTTGCAGACCAGGTATCAGTGGTCAGATGGACCCTTGCCACAACACTGTGTGCCAGACATGCCATTACTTCCTTTTGCACAATCGAGTACAGGTTGGGGATTGCCTTTTGTGCAAAGAAATTTCGGCCGGGTACCTTCCACTGCGGTGTCCCAATAGCTACAAATTTTTGGAATGCCTCAGACTCCACCAGCTTGTATGGTAAAAGCTGGCGGGCTAAGAGTTCAGACAAGCCAACTGTCAGACGCCGGGCAAGGGGGTGACTTTGTGACATTGGCTTCTTACGCTCAAACATGTCCTTGACAGACACCTGACTGTGGGCAGATGAGCAGGAACTGCTCAAGGCGAGAGACGGAGTGGCGGATGGTTGAGAAGGGGCAAGGAGGACAGCAGTGGTTGACATGGCGGAAGATGCTGGACCAGGAGAAGGATGGCGGCTTTGAGTTTGTGTGCTGCTTGTACTCATGTGTTGATACCATAGGCGTTTGTGATGTGCGATCATGTGCCTTCGCAAAGCAGTTGTACCTAGGTGGGTGTTGGACTTCCCACATCTCAGTTTCTTTTGGCACAGGTTGCAAATGGCATCGCTGTTGTCAGATGCAGACACACAAAAAAAATGTGTGGTGGTGGCAACAGTGGCGTTGATTGGCGTGCTGTCTGGCTGACCCCGGGTGCCGATGCATGCTGCCTGACTGTGCCACTAGCTCCTTGCGATGACCTCCCCCGGCTTCCAACTCGTCTCCTCCTCCTCTCTGTCTCCCCATCTGAACTTTCCCCCTGTTCTTCTTCTCTTCTAGCGGGCACCCACGTGACATCCACGGACACATCGTCATCATCAACCGCTTCACTTGTATCTGACAACTCAGCAAAGGAAGCAGCAGCGGGTACAACATCATCATCATCATCACACCGTACGTCCATGTGTGTAATGCTGCCTGACTGAGACATTTTCCTGTTATCTACATCCTCTGGCAATAATGAAGTGTGTAAATAACTCCTCTGACAGATCAAGTGAAGCGGCTGTGGTGCTAGTGTTGGTGGTGGCGGCAGGCGGGCGAGTGGTAATTTGAGAGGTGCCCGAAGCTAAGCTGGAGGAGGATGGTGCGTCAAGGTTCCGAGCGGAAGCTGTAGAAGATTGGGTGTCCTGTGTAAGCCAGTCAACTATGTCCTCAGAACTTTTCGAGTATAGGGTACGTGGCCTCTGAACACTGGGCATTATTCTAGGGCCAAAGGGAATCACAGCACTACGACCACGACGGCCCCTGCGGGGTGGCCTGCCTCTGCCTGTAATTTTTTTTTCGATTAGTAGTACTATGCGTGCAGGCTACTGTGACACCAGATATGAGTGGCACTGTGCACTGGCAAAAGTTGGCAGAGTAGACGCTGTAGGCCTGACACACACGCTTGCAGACAACTAACTGCTATTCAATCTATTACAGTCAAAATTGTAGTTTTTTTTTTAAATGTACACTACTGTTACACCAGATATGAGTTGCACTGGTGTGACACTGTGCCCTGGCAGGGCCTGAAACGCACACGCGTGCAGGCAACTGACTGCTATTATATTACAGTCAAAAAAGTTTTTTGTTTTTTTTAATGCAAGCTATTGTGACACCAGATATGAGTGGTGGCACTGGGCAAGTGGGCACAGTATACGCTGTGAGCCTGACACACACGCTGGCAGGCAGGCAACTGCAATTAGATTACACAAAGGGCTTTTTGGGGTGCTGTCCTTACAGCAGAGATCAGATGAGTCCTTCAGGACTGTAGTGGACACTGAATACACTAGCCTAGCTATCGATTTCCCTATTAAATCCGCAGCAGCTACACTGTCCCTCCTCTCACTACGAATGCAGCTTCCGAATGAATCTAAAATGGATGCTGTCAAGGAGGTGGGAGGGTCTGGGAGGGAGGGTCTGCTGCTGATTGGCTGGAATGTGTCTGCTGACTGTGAGGTACAGGGTCATTAGGAACCCAGCTCTAAGTTGAAATCGCAATGCGATTGTATTGCTAGAATTGACGAATATATAACGAATATAGCACTATATTCTCAATCTTCGTTATATTCTAGCAATACAACAATTAGGAATTCAGCTCTAAGTTGAATTCGCAATGCAATTAATATAACCTGTATTAATCGCATTGCTTCAAATTTGTGACACTGCAGCTTCCGAATGAATCTAAAATGGATGCTGTCCAGGAGGTGGGAGGGTCTGGGAGGGAGGGTATGATGCTGATTGGCTGGAATGTGTCTGCTGACTGTGAGGTACAGGGTCAAAGTTTACACAATGATGACGAATAGGGGGCGGACCGAACATCGCACATGTTCGCCTGCCGCGGCGAACGCGAACAAGCTATGTTCGCCGGGAACTATTCGCCGGCGAATAGTTCGGGACATCTCTAGTCAGGAATTGCCAGACCACCTTCTCCCATCGGCAACTGTAACAGTTGTACTCACATTCTTGGCCTTCTACCCTTCCAAATAAATCACTCAGGAGACTCTGTATTATCTTATAATATTTCATAGGGTTTTCGATTGGGGAGTTCCATAAAATATGGTTTATCATTGGAAGTAGACACATCCGAATCAACAATATTCTACCAGACATAGACAGGGGTAATTTTTTCCAAATGCGTATCTTATTTCTAATTTTCGCTATTGTAGGGACTAAATTTAATTTTATGTAGTCTTGAGGGTTAGATGATATCTTCTATATTCCCAAACACTGCAAATTCTCTCCTTCTTTTATAATCTTCAGGCAACCAGGGATAAAATTCCCAGTTGGGTCTAACGGTATACAGGCTGATTTATTCCAATTAATGGACAGGCCGGCCACTTTCCCATAACTCTCAAATGTCGCAATTGATCGAAGCAAGGAGTCGTGGGACCCTACAAACAACATCAAGTAGTCCGCATACAAAGAATTTTTTTCCTCGTGCTGACCAAATTTAAAACCCACTATATTCTTATCCTGTCTTATCAGAGCGGCGAGAGGTTCCACTACAATAGCGAAAAGAAGCAGGGATAATGGACACCCTTGTCTTACCCCCCTCTTGATGTCAATTGGATCCGATATCTCTCCATTAACTGTAATTCTTGCTGTTATGTCTGTATACAAAAGCTCAACCCAAGCTATAAAGTTATTCCTAAAGCCCATTTTCCTTAAAGTGGCTACCATAAAAGGCCACTCTACTGTGTCAAAAGTCTTACTCGCATCCAGTGAGACTACTAATCGTTGACCGGTATTGGCACCTTTTATTTGCATATTTATATAACATCTCCTGATATTCTCTGACATAGATTTATCTGGCATAAAGCCTGTTTGATTGTCATGAATTACCGTAGATATATCCTCTTTCAATATACTAGCTAGAATCTTCGCCAAGAGTTTATTATCAGTATTTATTAGGGATATCGGACCATACGAGTCAAGTTTCTTTGGACTTTTCCCTGTTTTCAGGATCAACGTTATCAGTGCCTCTCGTAAAGAATCAGGTAGTGTCCCACACTCCCCCGAAAACTCCCACATTTCCAGGAGCCTGTGGGACAGCACCCCACTGAAAGTTTTATAGACCTCAAAAGGGATTCCATCTAAACCTGGAGACTTATTCTTCGGTATGGAACTAAGGGCCTTATTGATTTCCTCCAAAGAGATATCTGCTTCCAGTAGTTCTCTCTGTGGGTCTGACAACTGTTTCAATGATATATTCCCCAAAAACGTATTTATTTCCGCTATATTTCCATTTCCTTTATGCGAATATATATCCGCAAAATATTCTCTAAAGAGCTGTATTATATCCTCTTGTTCCGAGACTTACCTGTCCATTGTCATTCTCCAATTGGGAGATATAATTATTACTTCTCTGTGTTTTTATTAATGATGGCAACAGTTTTCCTGGTATATGTCCCTGAGTATATTATTTTTTAACATAGTTTAATTTTTGATGTTCTGCTAACAGATATAATTAATTATTATAATTAGTCAAGTTTTCCTCCCACCTTTGTAAATTAATTTCGGTGGGATACTCCACATATTATTACCACCCGTCCTAAATCCACTATTCCTTTTTCTGACATTTTCTTCACCATTGTGTTGTATTTCAAGAAAATTCCCCGCATATAAGCTTTCCCTGCATCCCATACTATCCTTGTGTCCACTGTGGCCATGTTTTTGTCAAAATATTCCAGTATTTCAGTGCAAATCTTTTCATACCTATCCTGTGTAATTAAACTATCTAACTGAATTCTAACCCGACCTTCTCTTACCAATCTATCTCCCTTAGTACAGACCAAAAGTGGGCAATGATCTGATACTGCTTTATGTGTATAGTTAATCTTATCAATGAAATGTGCTCCTAAGTTATTACTAAAGGCCATATCAATCCTAGACATAACTTTATGTGTTTTAGAATAACAGGAGAATTTCCTTTTTCTAGGATTCTGTGATCGCCAAATATCCAACCACTCAAACTCATCCGTAATATTTTTAAGTGCGGATTTTATAGTGCCCGATTTTTTTATTGCCAATCCTACTTCTATCAAAAGTTTCATCTATCACCATATTATAGTCCCCAACTACTAATAATGCTCTATTACTTCTGTTTATAGCAAAGTCATAAACCTTAATTAATACTTCCATCTTAAAGGGGGGAGGAATATAAATGTTGGTGATTATCCAGGGTTTATTTTCTAATAGACACTCAAGCAACAAGTATCTACCTTCACTATCTACAACTACATCATTTATTTTAATTTTAATAGCCTTATGTATCAGGATACCCCTGGAGTAGGATGAGTATAAAGCGTGGAATGCATGCTGTATCCATGGCCTATCCATGGTTGTTACAGTATCTTTGATCAAATGCGTCTCTTGAATACAAATAATAGCAGGGAGAAATTTTTTAATAACATTAAATATTGCCATTCGTCTCACCCCCGTACCTAATCCTCTAACATTCCATGAAACTATTTGCATATTTTATCAATCCAATGTTGATCAAATAAGGCAGAATATTCAAGAGAGCATGGATATGAGAGAGGAGAGGGAAGGAGAGAGAGAGAGAGAGAAAAGGGGGAAAAAACAAAACAAAACACACCTTTTCACCCAGTGGGCACTAGCCCCTGACTCTCTTCCATAGCGTTAACCCCCCATTCCTCATCCTCAGTCCCTTGCGTTTGAATGTGAGTAACTCACATTCTTCCTACGCAGTTCTTTTTTAATCTCTAAAAAAACGAGTTCTCTCTTGCATAGTTTCCTTGGCGTAGTCTGGAAATAACATAACTGTAGCCCCCATTGCAATCTAACTTTCCCTTCTTCCTAGCTCTACGTCAAATTTCATCTCTATCCTTAGCCGACAACAGCTTGAATTGCTCTAGGTCTTGTACCCGGAGGCGGCGGTTTGGAGGGGACTCTGTGCACTCTCTCCACAAAATCCTTTAATGTTGAAACCTCCTGTCCGAATTGGTGTATAAACCAGTTCTGGACAAATGTAAACACATCCCTTCCCTCCACTCCCTCCGGGAAGCCCACGCATCTCAAATTAGTCCTTCTGGATCTATTTTCTATATCCAGTAGTTTATTTTTGATGTCCCTATTCTCCGTTTGTAACTTATCCTTATCTTGAGTGATTTTCTGTAACAAATCCTCTGTACATGATATTCTTTTTTTGGCCTCTTCCATTCTATCCTTATATTTGTGCAAATCTGCCCTGAGCAGACTGACCGACTCTCTGACATTCCCCACCTGGAAAGAGAGGTCCATGATTTTTTTAATTTCTTGAAATATGTCCTGTAAACTAGGAGTATATACGCTCCTTTATGCTGGCCATCATCTACTACGAGCGTGTCCACTCCAGATCCTCTCTCCCCAAGTGAGGAAGCCCCCTCCAACTCCCCACCGACAATTTTGTATCCTTCATCCTCTTCATACTGAGTCGGAGAGCCCTCTCTCCCTGGGTTCAGATCTCCCTTCTGTATCACCCCCCTAGGTGAACAGGATAATCTGTTCATGCTGGTTATCAGTTGTTGTTTAGATTTATCAAGTTTCTTCATCCCTGGAGAAACAGAGGCCTCAATTTTGGCAGGGGCCTTCCCTTTCCTACTCCCCCCTTTATTTGCCATATTTAACTGGTATCACTTCCTACTTCCTATCTACTTAGCCCCTTCCCTCCACACATATACCACTTTAATAAGCAATTCTAACAAGAAAAAGAAAAAAAAATTCAGGGGAACCTCGGCATCAGTTCACTCGTGTGTGTTCACTTCTGGTTCAATCAATCAATCAAGAAAAAAAAACAAAAAAAACACACACAATACTCAAAGCACATCCAGGCACATTATACAGCAAGGAAGTGGATTGAGGGGGGCCGTTATACACAAAGACAGCATTCCGGTATGTTAAAAAAAACAGCCCCTTTCCAGAGAGAACCGTATATGGGGAAAAATCCTCCTCCGTCAATCTTTCATCTCCTCATATAAACCAAGTTGTTAGTTTGTTAAGGAATAATAATTAACAGGTTATTCGGTTCTCCGTTATAGCATAAGTTAATAGTTCCACTCTTCCACAGACCAGCATACGGTGTAAGTAAACCTTTGTTCCCATCCATCGTGGATCCTCCAGATACCCCTGGGAAGTAGAAGGTTAACTATTGCATATTCCTGGACATAAGGGCCTCTCAACTCCACTCATTACTACTGTATCATGCAACCGGAATGCGTTGATTGTCCAGTATAAAAATCAACTTATTGGATGGAGCGGTAGGGGTTAATAGTTGTTAGTCAAATGCCAGGTTTTAGCAGAGGCAGAAGCAGAACATTTAGTCAGCACGGTGAAGCCAACGTTCACAGACAGAGAATCAACTCTCACAAGCGGGGTAATAATGAGTCACCGATCTTTTCACCGGACACTCAAATACGTAAATCCAGCAGGCAGCAAGGATGACGCATTGCACATTCCTGGACATAAGCACATCTCAGCTCCACTCATTACTTCTGTATCATGCCACCGGAGTGCATTAATTGTCCAGTCCATACATCAGCTTACTAGCTGGAGCAATAGGAGTTAATAGTTAGTCAAACGCCAGATTTTAGTGAATTTTAGCAGAGGCAGCAGCAGAAAATGTAGTCAGCAGGGTAAAGCCGAAGATCACAGACAAAGTTCAGATCCAGCAGGCAGCAAGGGTGACACAGTTATGACCAGCTCTAATTTCACAGACTCACAATAAATATGAGCCCACATCAGAGCCCCTGTCTCTTTAAACAAGCACAGGAGACCACGGTCCATTAACCAGCCACCGTTGAGATATCTTTAACTCTTGTCTCCCAACAAGGCATAACTCAGCACGGCAGCCGAACTCACTGAGACACCGAAAGCCCGCCCCGCTCCTTCCACATTCAAATCTTCTCACCACCACCATCTGTGCAGGTCCCACACCGATCAGTTTGGATGTTTATTCCGCCCGAACTTCTGCTTATTCAAGCTCACATAAACGGGTATACAGCAAGCGCTCCAGAGCAGAGGCGGCTCCCATCCCTGAGCGGCTTCACTACCGGCCGTCTCTCGGCGTCCTCAGCGTGTCATCCGGATGCCTCGCATAACTCACCAGGTGAACGAGAGGGGGGGGGGGGGTGGAACCTAGCGTCAGACGTCCGACGCTCTCACGCACATCCTCCAGGTGTATTCTATTACTTTTGAAGCCCAATTGCATAATGTTTTGTTCATTTCTATGTATTTGAGACGAAGAAGTCTACAGAAATGGTGTCTTTACTATTAACCCCTTCCTGAATTATCACGTATATGTAAGTGCATGTGCATGTACGTGATGCGGTTAAACTGTCAGCGGGTGGCAGAGAAGCGATCAGAGAAGGGGCTATAGTCAGAATTCAGTCACCAGTGTTTTAAGCCCTTTTAACCCCTTCAGTGCCGAAACACTGCTCTTCTGTGCCCCAATCAGTGACACAGATCAGTTCTGTGCCTCATCTATCAGCCTGTCATCATCAGTACTGTGCCTCATCCCCTGCCTCACACATAATTAACCCCTTCGTTGCAGATTTTCCACTCTTCTGTGCCTGTCACTCCAGCCTGTCCATCAAGACACCTGTCAGTCCAGCCTGTCCGTCAAGACACCTGTCACTCCAGCCTGTCCGTCAAGACACCTGTCACTCCAGCCTGTCCGTCCGTCGAAATACCTGTCACTCCAGCCTATCCGTCCATCAAGACACCTGTCACCCCAGCCTGTCCTTCTGTTAAGACACTTGTCACTCCAGCCTGTCCTTCTGTTAAGACACCTGTCATGCCAGCCTGTCCGTCCGTCAAGACACCTGTCACACCAGCCTGTCCATCCGTCAAGACACCTGTCACACACTCCCAAGTGTGAGGAGTATGGATTAATATTTACTGTCAGCCATGTCCTCACACCCCCATTTGCTGACAGATAGCAGAGGTAGTGAACTCCACAGAAGGGCCCTGCTTCAAAGCCCCAGCCCTGATTGTCATTTGAGTCACCTCTTGGCATGTTCATCAGTGTACATGCAAAATAAGTTCCCACCCCCCCAGCCATCTGAGTGTCAGCTGGCAAGGAAGAAAGCCCGAGCGGTCCAGGCTTCAAGGAGGCCCCAGGTGGAGAATGTCACACCTCAAACAACCAGTTTGGAGGTAAGCTAAATCCTGCAGGAAAACCCCCCAGCAGGAGGTATCAGCCCTGCCAGGATCAAGGATACCTTCCAGACATGTTGGCACCTACATTTCATAAGAGATTATGAATCGCCCGGCCATCGCAGGCGCAAAGCGGATACATATTTGTGTCCCGGTGGCCACGATGTACATGCCCATGGGTTTTATTTGATGGGGGCATGCCAGGAAAAGAAGATATCCTGATCTCCCATTAGAAACGGTACCAGGTTTGGACTCTAGTAGCCGGAACCCAGGCAGGTCCGTTGGTCCCAGAACCATCTCCCTGTGACCCTCTGGTCTGGAGCTATGAACCCTAAAGGGTTTTGTGGGTCATTTGCTGCCAGCCCAAAAGAGGGGCCGGCTACAGGTTAAAAGGCTTGTGCCAGCAAGTGGGTGTGTCTTTCTCTGAAAGGGGGTCACATCGTGCAAATGTGTTTGGAGAGACCTGGAAACCGCTGACATCACCGCCCCCCCTCCCCCCCCAACCGCTGACCCAAAGGAACTTTAATCTACACGGTAACTGACTTTTACACTGCTTAACCCTGTTTTACCCATATAATCTGTATCTGTAACCTCAGATCACTGTATATATTCTCTGTGTATAGTGTTATATCTAGTGTGCCCTTACGGCGATTAAATATATAATTTAATCTTGTGCTATCTTGTATCTCGATCACGAATCCCTATATAATCCCTTTAGCGGACCAGGCTTATATCAAACCAGAAGCTGGTGGCAGATTTCCTGGGCTGAGGAGGCGCTGTTTTCACTGCGGCAGTGAAAAGGCTCTCTCAGCTTGTTGCCTCTCTGTGCCCGCGTGGACAGGAGGTGTCTGTGTAAACTGTACCAACCTGACCTTACCTGCTCCTCTGGAGGGAGTAACGTTATGTTTTTGGTAACCAGGGAAAGCAGGGCTGTTTGCTCAGAATATTTGATGTTGCTAAAGGACAAATGGGATGTTCTTGTATTAACTACCATCCATGCAAATCAATCCACCCCAGTCCCAGTCTGAGGATTCACAGAGCAGAACACCAAGCCTGTGTGTATCTAGGATTACAACAAGTTCATGGGCGGAGTGGATCTTTCAGACTAGGTACTACAGCCCTACAGTGCCTTAAGAAAATCTAAGGTGTGGTACAAAAAATTAGCTGTTTACCTAACCCAAGTGTCACTATATAATGCCTTTGTCATCCATAGAACAGCTGGTCATGGGGGAACCTTCTTGGAATTTCAGATTTTTTTAAATAAAAAAATAGATTTTTGGCGTTCAGGAAGGAGAGGGCACTATTTCAGTCAGCAGTGCTTCTGGGGTCCCAAGAATAATACATGGGCAGCATTTCCCTGGAGTACTTCCCCCCACAGAAAAAAAAGGCGACCCCAAAAAAGGTGTTGAGTTTGATCAGTTAAAGGGATTAGGAAAGACACCACTCACTACTGTCAGACCTGCCCCTCTAAACCGGGCCTCTGCATTGGAGAGTGCTTTCAAGTTTATCACACCTCCACTGATATCCATTAAGTTAATTTCATTTATTTCTTAATTAATCCATCGGAAGACATTTTCAGTTTAGCACTTTTCCATTTGGCAATCCAATAATAGTGCCCCCCCCCCAAAAAAAAAAAAAAAAAAAAAAAAAAATTCCCATTATACCCCTAAATGAATACATTGAATGGTGTCATTTTATTAAATGAGGAATTTCTTCATTTTCCTTTTATGTTCTGGCACCCCTAGAGCCTAATTTTTGCGGTTTTCACACCTCAGGGTGCCTTCAAATGCGACATGGTGCCTGAAATTATTCCAGCAAGATCTGCCCTCCAAAAGCCACCAGGTGTTCCTCCCATTCTGAGCCCTGCCGTGCGCCCATACAGCAGGCTACAAGAACATATGGGGTGTTTCCTGAATTGGAAGAAAATGGGGAACATATAATGGGGTGCATTTTCTCCTTTAACCCCTTGTAAAAGGGAAATATTGGGGTCTGCTAGTAATTTTTCATTTTCAGAAATGTGTGCTTTGAAATCTTTGTGTTTCTGCCTTCTGTGAGACACCTGTTTGCTGAAAAGTACCCTTTCTACCACTTAAATGTTCGTACAGGGGTGATCTTTCCAAAATGGGGTCTCTTCTTGGGGGTTTTAATTTCTGGGGAGCTCAGGAATTTTTTTAATGCGACATGGCACCTAAAATCCATGTCTGCCAATTCAGGCCAGCCAAATTCACATTTAGGCTTATTGCACACGAATGTGTGCGCTCCGTGACCGTATTGCAGACTTTTCCGGATCCGCAATACACGGGCACCGTTCAGTGTGCATTCCGCATCACGGATGCGAACCCATTCACTTCAATGGGTCAGCAAATCCGGAGATGCGGAATGGTGCGGAATGGAAGCACAGAACGGAACCCTATGGAAGCACTACAGAGTGCTTCCTTGGGGTTTCGTCCCTTACTTCCGTTCCGCAAAAAGATAGAACATGTCCTATCTTTTTGCGTAATGGCCGGATCGCGGGCCCATTAAAGTCAATGGGTCCGCGATCCGCTGCGTCTGCCCCACGGTGGGTGTTCGTTCATTGCACGGGGTGTGCAAGAGGCCTTAGCTATTTGCCTGCTGTGTGCCCATACAGCAGGCTACAAGCACATATGGGGTGTTTCCTGAATGGGGAGAAAATGGGGAACACATACTGGGGTGCATTTTCTTTTTTAACACCTTGTGAAAGTGAAAAATTAGGGTCTACTAGTAATTTTTTCCTTTTCACAAATGTGTGCTTTGAAATCCTTTAACCAATGTTTCTGCATTCTGTGAGACACCTGTTTGCTGAAAAGTACCCTTTCTACCACTTAAATGTTCGTACGGGGGTGCTCTTTCCAAAATGGGTCACTTCTTGGGGGTTTATATTTCTGGGGAGCTCAGGAATTTTGTTAATGCGACATGGCACCTAAAATCCATGTCTGCCAATTCAGGCCAGCCAAATTCACATTTAGTCTTATTGCACACGAATGTGTGCGCTCCGTGACCGTATTGCAGACTTTTTCGGGATCCGCTGCGGCTGCCCCACGGTGGGTGTTCGTGCATTGCACGGGGTGTGCAAGAGGCCTTAGCTATTTGCCTGCTGTGCGCCCATACAGCAGGCTACAAGCACATATGGGGTGTTTCCTGAATGGGGAGAAAATGGGGAACACATACTGGGGTGCATTTTCTCTTTTAACACCTTGTGAAAGTGAAAAATTGGGGTTTGCTAGTAATTTTTTCCTTTTCACAAATGTGTGCTTTGAAATCCTTTAACAAGTGTTTCTGCATTCTGTGAGACACCTGTTTGCTGAAAAGTACCCTTTCCACCACTTAAAATGTTCGTACGGGGGTGCTCTTTCCAAGATGGAGTCACTTCTTGGGGTTTTTAATTTCTGGGGACCTCAGGAATCTTTAAAATGTGACATGGCACCTAAAATCCATGTCTGCTAATTCAGGCCTGTCAGCAAAATCCATATTTTTCTGTTTGCCTGCTGTGGCCCATACAGCAGGCTACGGTACAAGCACATATGGGGTGTTTCCTGAATGTGAAGTAAATGGGGAACACATACTGGGGTGTATTTTCTCCTTTAACCCCTTGTAAAAGTGAAAAATTGGGGTCTGCTAGTAATATTTTCCCCCATAAATATATGCTTTGAAATCTTTAACAAGTGTTTCTGCCTTCTGTGAGACACCTGTTTGCTGAAAAGTACCCATTCTACCACAATGTTCGTACGGGGGTGCTATTTCCAAAATGGGGTCACTTCTTGGAGGTTTTAAAATTTCTGGGGACCTCAGGAATCTTTTGAATGCGACATGGCATCTAAAATCAATGTCTGCTAATTCAGGTCAGCAATATCCATATTTTGCAGTTTGACTCTAGAGCCCTGCAGTGCGCCCGTACATCATTTTGTGAGCACATATGGGGTGTTGCCCCATTCGGGGAAGGGGGGGGGAATGGGGAGCAAAATGTGGGGTGCATTTTGTCCTCCGTAGCTGGCCAGCTTCGACCTGTCCTAGGTTGCTAGTATATCTTATATGTGTATACAGCTAGACCTGCCAATAGCCTTAATACAGTTCCTATGTTTATGTGGTAAAGACAAAAGTAGAGTTATTTACTGTGACATCATGTTTTGGATGTCATATAACTGTTATATTTTTTGTTCACAGAAGCAGAAAAAGATAATATGCCTTTAAGATTTATTTTGTAATGTAAGGTAAGCTCAGTGACACAGCAGAAACAACAGAAAGCATAGTGTTAATCTGTTGTTGCTGGGCAGAAGTCTAGACCAATCACAGCCAGCTTCTCACACAGCAAGAGTTTTCACCAATCACAGCCAGCCTCACAGACAGCCTGTCTGGGAATTCCTCCAGCTGCTGCTGCTAGAATCATTATTCACCAGATACAGGAGCTGAAGAGACATTTACTCCACTGAGAGCTGAGTTTTATGGGAACAAGAGGCCAAAATAGGTAGTTAAAACAGTTATATAATGTTCATATTGTTAGTATTGTGATTAGAACTAGATACTGAACTATATATATATATATATATATATATATTTACTTACAGTTCCACCAAATACAAATTCAATTGCAAATCAAATTGCAAGCTACAGTTGCAAACTGTGAACTACTTAACAATCCATACTAATTGCAAACAACCATACCAGATCATGCTCAACCAATATGCATATAGTCACTGCTAACTGAATACTGCAAGTAGAACTATTAGTTAGACCTCAGATATACCTCTCAGAGAGATCATAAAGTGCTGAAATAACTTAAAGTGAGAGTACAGATACTCAAGAGAGAAATATATCCACCATTTTATGTTGAATTACAAGATTGAACAGTTGAACCACCATCTTATGCATACCGCCATTTTGTGATATATTTTCAACACGTGTTTTGTACATGGACTATCTGCTGCGGAGGCGGCAGTGTTATATATGAATAAAAATTAAAGTTAATAAAGAAGTTATTTGAAGCATTTGGTGTGCTCTTTAAACCTATTGTTTCCATAGAACGGCGCTAGAGGATTCACAGAGTAATAGACAGTCTGGTTAGACTAAAAGTCAGAGATATCAAAATTCTTCTAATGCCACAGCGTAAAAGGCACTTCATAGTGCTGCGCCTGCCACAGTGGAACTATTACCCTCAGAGGGCGAAGCAATAGCGCTCCTCAACTTGCACAGTCAAACTGCAGCCGAATCTTAAAGTGGCAGAACGGCAAAGGCAAGATAGTCAGAGAAAGAGTGCCAACCCTCCTGCGATCCCTAGAGAGAGAAAGAGACGCATGGTGGGAGGCCAAAGTCCAGAGCTAGAGTGCCTGCACCGCAATGCATGGAGAGACCACGTATTGCAGTCAGATAGTTTCCCGCCACTAGGCCCAAAATCTGCAGAAGTGTATCCAAGCCAGCGCATCGCAAGTCTGCACAGAGCATCGCAACTCAGTGCAGAGCATCGCAAGTCTGCACAGAGCATCGCAACTCAGCGCAGAGCATCGCAAGTCTGCACAGAGAATCGCAAGTCAGCGCAGAGCATCGCATCACATCAAGAAAAGACAAGTCTCCTTTAAGAGAGACATTTGTTCCAGCAACCTTCAGATCGCAATATCCTGCTCTTCAGAATAAGGTCAGAGCTTTCCTTTTATTACTTATCATTGCATATAGGCTTTGGCATAAAGAGACATTTTTGTGTTCAGATAAAGACTTTAAAGTAAAACAAAGGACAGTTTATATTACACGGACTCTAAAGCATTTAAAGTGAAAGTCATTTATTGCCTGCATTTATCGCTGTTGTATTCAGAGTGGAAGTCATTTATTTCTGCATTTGTCAATATTGCATTTAAAGTGAAAGGACTCTTAATATTCGTATTGATTGTTATAGCATTTAAAGTAAAATGTCTGAACCTAGTATTACCATGCCACTGTTAGAGGATACAAAGATAGATAGAGTAGAAGTTAAAGAGCAAGGGAACCTGTCTGAGGTAGAAGATTATTTTGCAGCATTAGTTTTGCCTCAAACAAATATAGCCGTTCATAACGTGCCAGAAAACCGACCCCAAAGATGCTGGAAAATTTGAAGCAAGAAGCAGCATTAAAAGGAAAAAAGTTTGCCAGAATGTATGAGAAGTGGAAATCATACATTAAAGACATTTGTAGAAAGCTAAAGCACGAAAGTATAAAAAGGAACTTGAGTGATATGGTAGAGACGGTAGAAAAATTTGAATCAGAGCTTATGGCAGCATATGTCAACCTACGGTCACTTACCACACCTTCCCAGGATATTGTAAGGAACATGGACACATGTACTGCGGTCACTAAATATTTAGTAAAGCTCATGAGAGAACTATCATCTGCAGCAAACTATGATGAAAAAGCAAAAAGTAGAAAGAACAAGCTTTTTATGAGAGACTATGCTAGGTCCTTAGGGGGAACCACAATCTCAAGTGTGAGTTCCTTCGCTAGCAGAAGTGCCACCCACATATCAGAGTCCTCAAATACTTCAGCCAAAAGAAAGGAATTAGCTGAAAAACTTGCTGTCAAGAAAGCAGAAATTGAGATGTAAGCTGCCATCAAGGTGCAGCGTCAACTGATGGCTGAAAAGCAAGCTGAAAAGAATGCACAACGCCATCAGATAGAAGCTGAAATGGATGCACAACGTCATCAGATGGAAGCTGAAATGGAGGCACAGCGCTATTAAATGGAAGCTGAAATGGAGGCACAGCGCCATCAAATGGAAGGTGAATTGAAAAGTCTGGAAAGGCAGAAAGAAGTTAAGATCATAGAAGCGAGACTCAGAGTACATGAATAGGATATGAATCAGAGTAGTCTTAGGTTGAAATCTTTACTGTAAGTGAAGAAACAGACTCCTACCTTCCTCCATACGCCCAGGAGAACGGAAGGAAATCTCCAGCATGTAGTGAAGAAATAAGTTATTATTAGAGTTGAGCGGACACCTGGATGTTCGGGTTCGACGGGTTCGGCCGAACTTCACAAAAAAGTTCGAGTTCGGGACCCAAACTTGACCCCGAACCCCATTGAAGTCAATGGGGACCCGAACTTTTGAGCACTAAAATGGCTGTAAAAATGTAATGGAAAGGGCTAGAGGGCTGCAAAAATGTGGTTAAGAGCATGGCAAGTGCTCTACAAACAAATGTGGACAGGGAAATGACTTTAAATGACATAAAATACGTAAAAATAAAAATTAATAATCTTGATCTAGGAGGACGAGGGCCATATGGAGTAGGAGGTTGAGGAGGCGGTGGATGTGGCGGTGTATGTGGTAGCCGCGGTGGAGGAGGAGGAGGTAGCCTACATTGCTTTTTGCTTTTAAATTTATTTATATTTTTTTAAATTAGGGTACACGCCAAAACATTGGGAAATATAACCTGTGATAACTCCCTCCAGTCATGCTAAACACACGTTCAGACAATACACTGGCTGCAGGGCAGGCCAGCACCTCCAAGGGGTAAAGGGCAAGCTCAGACCATGTGCCCAATTTGATATCTGCTCTATCAACTTTCGATGTTCTTTTATGCGCCTACCATGGTGATCACGGGTGGCGGGGAATCAGGGTTCGAGGCCGGAGAGGGAGCCTGAGAAAAGGATACCTCATGCAAGGGAGGTCAATGGATGAAATGAAATGTAATCGAGCGGAAATGTGGGATAAAGTATTGAAGCATAAGCTTCCAAGTTAAGGAGGGGGCGCGCGGCAATTACCCACTCCCCACTCGGGAAGGTAGTGACGATAAATAACAATACAGGACTCTTAAGATGCCCTGTTATTGGAATGATTAATAAAAAAAATTCTCGGGAATGTCACTGTGGTATTTTTGATTTGTAAACTTTAACCAGGAGGGCCCTGCTGCCGCTTTGTTGACTGTAGCTAACTTCTGCCTGATCGCACGTTCCTGTGACGTCCACCATCCATTTGGATATCTTCTCTATCAACTTTCAATGTTCTTTTCTGAGCCTACCATGTTGATCACGGTTATCGGCGAATCAGGGTTCCACACCAGAGAGGGAGCGTGAGAAAGGGAGACCTCATCCAAGGGAGGTCAATGGCTGCAATGGGATGAAGTGGAAATGTGGTAGAAGCTATTGAGGCGCAAATGTGGGACAAATTACTGAAGAGCAAATGTGAGAAAAGTTATTGAGGCGCAAATGTGAGAAAAGTTATTGAGGCGCAAATGTGAGAAAAGTTATTGAGGCGCAAATGTGGGACAAATTACTGAAGCGCAAATGTGGGAAAAGTTATTGAAGCGCAAATGTAGGACAAATTACTGAAGCACAAATGTGGGAAAAGTTATTGAGGCGCAAATGTGGGACAAATTACTGAAGCGCAAATGTGGGAAAAGTTATTGAAGCGCAAATGTGGGAAAGGTTATTGAAGCGCAAATGTGGTACAACTTGTTAAAGTTTAAGCATTGAATGAAAGGAGGTGGCGCACATCAATTTAAGAAGAATTTCTGAAATTTGATTCCCTGTCACCTATGCAGAGCAGGGGTTTATTCATGTCCAAAATTGTAAAATGTCAACCCAAGAATGTAACAGAAAAATTACATAAATGTATTAACCTGTCTACTTGGTAGAGCAGGGGTCTATGACAGAAAAAAATTGTTTATTATCACACGAAAATGTAAAAGAAAAATTATTGAAATTTATTAAGCTGTCAACTAGGTAGAGGAGGGGTATATTACACCGAAAAATTTGTGAATTTAACCCGAAAATGTAACTGACAATTTTTTTTTTTTTACCTGTCTATTAGGTATAGCAGTGGTACATCACACCCAAAAAGTGTTGAATTTCAACCGAAAATGTAACTGACAATTTTTTTTTTAACCTGTCTACTAGGTATAGCAGTGGTACTTCACACCCAAAAATTGGTGAATTTCACCAGAAAATGTAACTGACAAAGTAGTGAAATGACATAAAATAAAATACGTACAAATAAAATAAAAAAAATAGATTTATGAGGTGGAGTTCCATATGGAGTAGGAGTTTGAGGAGGCGGTGTAGGTGGTAGTGGCGGTGGAGGAGGACGAGGTAGCCAACACTGGTTATTGGTTTTAATTTTTATTTAATTTTTATTAGGGTACACTCCAAAAGAGTGTGAAATATCCAAAATACAAGAATGAGCAAATGCGCTGCAGTATAACAATGGCTGCTTAAAGCAGGTATACATGTCTATACTGCACAAGGTACGGACAAGTCCTGTGGGATCCATGCCTGGTTCATTTTAATGAACGTGAGCTTGTCCACATTGGCTGTGGACAAGCGGCTGCGCTTGTCTGTGATAATGCCCCCTGCCGTGCTAAACACACGTTCAGATAATACACTGGCTGCAGGGTAGGCCAGCACCTCCAAGGCGTAAAGGGCAAGCTCAGGCCATGTGCCCAATTTGGAGACCCAGAAGTT
Organism: Bufo bufo; assembly: GCF_905171765.1. Classification (NCBI taxonomy): domain Eukaryota; kingdom Metazoa; phylum Chordata; class Amphibia; order Anura; family Bufonidae; genus Bufo; species Bufo bufo. The sequence continues at coordinate 777,885,886 of NC_053390.1, read as the reverse complement.
GAAGGGGGCAGACCTGTCATTCAGTACGTGTAGGCGTGTGCACACATACTGCTCCACCATGTTGGTGAAATGCTGCCTCCTGCTAAGACGTCTCATATCAGCTGGTGGTGCTGGTTGTTGTGGCGTGCTGACAAAGCTTTTCCACATTTCGGCCATGCTAACCCTGCCTTCTGAGGTGCTGGCGGTGCCCCAGCTGCGTTGGCGACCTCTTCCTCTGCCTTGTGCTTCCACTGTGCCCCCGCTGTCAGGTGGGAATGCCACCAGCAGTGCGTCTACCAGCGTGCGCTTGTACTCGCGCATCTTACGATCACGCTCCAGTGACAGAATTAAAGACGGTACGTTGTCCTTGTAACAGGGATCCAGCAGCGTGGCCACCCAGTAATCAGCACAAGTTAGAATGTGGGCAACTCGGCGGTCGTTGCGGAGACACTGCAGCATGTAATCGCTCATGTGTGCCAGGCTGCCCAGAGGCAACGAAAAGCTGTCCTCTGTGGGAGGTGTATCGTCTGTGTCCTCTGTATCTCCCCAGGCCACGCACCAGTGATGGCCATGAGCTGGTCTGGGTGCCACCCTGCTGTGAACATGGTTCCTCCTCCTCCATCTCCTCATCCTCCACCTCGTCATCCTCCAGAACTGTGCCCTGGCTGGACAATTGTGTACCTTGGGTTTGTGGGTGCAGGAACCCACCCTCGGAGCCACTTGTGAATGACTGGCCGGAAACCCTACGAAATGATCCCTCTTCCTCCTCCTCCTCCTGTGCCACATCCTCTTCCATCATCGCCAGCATCGTTTTTTCAAGGAGGCATAGAAGTGGGATAGTTACGCTGAGAACGGCGTTATCGGCACTGGCCATGTTGGTGGAGTACTCGAAACAGCGCAACAAGGAACACAGGTCTCGCATGGAGGCCCAGTCATTGGTGGTGATGTGGTGCTGTTCCGCAGAGCGACTCACCCGAGCGTGCTGCAGCTGAAACTCCACTATTGCCTGCTGCTCGCACAGTCTGGCCAGCATGTGCAAGGTGGAGTTCCACCTTGTGGGCACGTCACATATAAGGTGGTGAGCGGGAAGGCCCGAAGTTACGCTGCAGCGCTGACAGGCGTGCAGCAGCAGGGTGAGAACGCCGAAAGCTTGCACAGACGGCCCGCACTTTATACAGCAGCTCTGACATATCAGGGTCATTTTTAAGGAATCTCTGCACCACCAAATTCAGCACATGCGCCAGGCAAGGGATGTGCGTCAAACCGGCTAGTCCCAGAGCTGCTACGAGATTTCGCCCATTATCGCACACCACCAGGCCGGGCTTGAGGCTCACTGGCACCAACCACTCATCGGTCTGTTGTTCAAGGCCCGTCCACAGCTCCTGTGTGGTGTGGGGTTTGTCCCCCAAACAGATACGTTTTAAAACTGCCTGCTGTCGTTTACCCCTGGCTGTGCTGAAGTTGGTGGTGAAGGTGTTACGCTGACCGGATGAGGAGCCGGTAGAGGAGGAGGAAGCGGAGTAGGAGGAGGAAGCAACAGGAGGCAAACTGAAGCACCCTGCAATCCTCAGTGGTGGAAGGACATGCACCAAACTGCTATCCACCTCAGGCCCAGCCACCACTGCATTTACCCAGTGTGCTGTTATGTAGATATAACATCCCTGACCATGCTTACTGGTCCACGTATCTGTAATGAGGTGCACCTTGACACAGATGGCGTTGCGCAGTGCACATCTGATTTTGTCCCCTCCTTGATTGTGCAGGGAAGGAATGGCTCGCCTGGAAAAGTAGTGGCGGCTGGGCACGACTTACTGTGGGACAGCCACAAGACCTTTAAAACTATCCGTCTCCACCAGACGGAATGACAGCATTTCAAAGGCCAGTAATTTAGAAATGCTGGCATTCAGGGCTAGGGATCGCGGGTGGGTAGGGGGGTACTTCCTCTTCCTCTCCAGTGTTTGGGAGATGGAGAGCTGAATGCTTCCGTGGGACATTGTGGAGATGCTTGGTGACCCAGGTGGTGGTGTTGCTGGAAGATCCTCTGTCTGCAGGGTGGCAGGCCGAGACTGCAGCACAAGAGGAAGCAGGAGGAGCCAGAGACCTTTCTTGGTTTTTGAGGTGTCTACTCCACTGCAGCTTGTGCTTAGCACTTAAATGCCTGGTCATGCAGGTTGTGCTCAGGTTGAGAACGTTTATGCCTCGCTTCAGGCTCTGATTGCACAGCGTGCAAACCACTCGTGTCTTGTCGTCAGCACATTGTCTGAAGAACTTCCACGCCAGGGAACTCCTTGGAGCTGGCTTTGGTGTGCTCGGTCCCTTGCTGCGGTGGGCACTGGGCAGTAGCAGGCGTACTGTCTAGAGGACGGCCGCTCCGTTTTTGCACCCTGATCCCTCTTCTGCTGGGATGGTGGCTCTGTGCAACCACCGCCTCTTCCTCCGAACTACATAGGTCACTCACATGACCTTGATTCCATGTGGGGTCGAGGACCTCATCGTCCTCCACATCATCTTCCACCCAGTCTTCACCCCTGCCCTCCTTGTCGGTCTGCACACTTTCGAAAGCCCCAGCAGTTGGCACCTGTGTTTCGTCATCATCCGAGACGTGCTGCGATGGTCCTCCCATGTACTCCTCTTGAAAGATAAGTGGTTGGGCATCGGTGCACTCAATCTCTTCCACTTCTGGGGCAGGGCTAGGTGGATGGCCCTGGGATACCCTGCTAACAGAGTCATCAAAAAGCATAAGAGACTGCTGCATGACTTGGGGCTCAGACTGCTTGGCTGATTTGAAAGAGGGTGAGGTGAAAGACTGATGGACATGGGCTGCCAACTCTGATCTTTCAGCAGAAGACTGGGTAGGAGACAATGTGAAGAAACTGGAGGCACTGTCAGCAACCCAATCTACTATCGCCTGTACTTGTTCAGGCCTCACTATTCGTAGAGCCGCATTAGGCCCGACCAAATACCACTGCAGGTTCTGTCGCCTACTCGCACCTGAGGAAGGGGTTTCACTTGTGCATGTAGCTGGCACAGATCGACCACGTCCTCTCCCTGTAACAGGAGCTCCACCAGCAGCACCACGACCTGGGCCACGTCCCTTATTTGATGCTCTCCTCATATTTCTCAAATTTAGGATCTTGCCCTAAATGGGTGTTTAATAATAGCTGAATAGAACGAGAGTATGTACAGGGTGTATCTCACACGCCTTGATCCAGACTAGGCCTCAATTAAATTTGTTTGCCCAAAATGGCTGTATTTCAAATACCTGAATAGAACCACAGTATCTAAAGTGTGTATCTCACAATGACATATGACAGCAGTATATAACCCTTTAATTTCACACGTGCTGATGGTGCAAGGCCAGAAAAATTGTGTATTTTGCCCAAAAAAGGGTGTTTTATTAATAGAAGAATATAACCACTGTATATAAAGGCTGTATCTCACACACCCTTATCCAGACTAGGCCGCAATTAAAGATTTGTGCCCAAAATGGGTGTTTGTTTAATAACTGAATATGACAGCAGTATATAACCCTGTTATTTCAAACATCTTGATGCTGCAAGGCCTGAAAAATTTTATATTTTGCCCAAAAAAGGGTGTTTTATTAATAGAAGAATATAACCCCTGTATATAAAGGGTGTATCTCACACGCGCTGACCCACACTAGCCCGCAATTAAAGATTTGTGCCCAAAATGGCTGTATTTCAAATACCTGAATAGAACCACAGTATCTAAAGTGTGTATCTCACAATTACATATGCAGCAAAGGCTGCAAATAAACTTTTTTTCCCCAAACGGGTGTTTGTTTATTAACTGAATATGACAGCAGTATATAACCCTTGAATTTCACATGTGCTGATGCTGCAAGGGCTGTAAAATTGTGTATTTTGGCAAAAAGTGTGTTTTTAAAAACCCAGAAAATGATGGCTGTATTTCTAGCTTAAATTGCACACTGACTAATCCAGATGTATATTGCCAAAAAAGTGTTGTTTTTTTTACTAACAGAATATGAAAGCTGTATATATTAAACTTGAATTTCACACTTGCAGATCTGTAAAATAGTGGATTTTGGCAACAAAAAAAAAGTGTGTTTTTAAAAACCCAGAAAATTATGGCTGTATTTTTAGCTTAAATTGCACATGACTAATCCAGATGTATATTGCCAAAAAAGTGTGTTTTTTTACTAACAGAATATGAAAGCTGTATATAACGTTTGAATTTCACATGTCCAGATGCAGCTAGGGATGTAAAATAGTGTATTTTGCACAAAAAGGGTGTTTTAAAAAACCCAGAAAATGATGGCCTAAAGTTCACACTCACTAATCCTGTAAATACACCAGATGTTGTATATTGCCAAAAAAGGGTGATTTTTTACAACCAGATTATTAGTGCAGTTTTTCAAGATTGGATTTCAATGTCACAAAAGCTCAGATGCAGTGCTGGTGCACTGAGCTTGCATAAAATGTATTTTTTTTTCGGTCACTGGGCTCAGGGCAGGGTAAAAAGATTGTGCCCTGCACTCACACAACTAAATTTATGTCAATCGCTGAGTTAGATTCACGTTCTGAACAAAGATTCTCTCCTATTCTCTCGCTGAAATCACCAGCAGCATCCTCTCCCTACACTAGTAACAGCAGAGTGACATGCGGCGCTACGTGACTCCTGCTTATATAGAGGCTGGGTCACATGCTGCACTGGCCAATCACAGCCATGCCATTAGTAGGCATGGCTGTGATGGCTTCTAAGGGCACAGAGTTAAATGCTTGTTGATTGGCTGCTCTGCAGCCTTTCAAAAAGTGCCAAGAAATCGCTGAACACCGAACCCGAACCCGAACTTTTACTTAAAAATTTTCGGGTTCGGGTCCGGGGTCCAAAAATCCTAAAGCTCGGTACGAACCCGAACTTTACAGTTCGGGTTCGCTCAACCCTAGTTTTTATCCTTCCATCCCCGCTCATAAAAACAAAGAGGGGCCTAGTCCAGTGTTAGGAAAAAGGTGTGTGAATTTACCCTCTATCTCTACCAGAAAAGATTAAGAAAGGGACTCACCTAATTCAGAACTAAGTGAGAAAATAGAACCAGATGATTCTATTCCTAAATGCCATAGCAATGCTCAGGAGAATGTTACAACCATTGTCCCAGCAAGACCACAGAGAACAGTCCTAGCTAGACTTACCGTTCCGAAACCTACTGTATTTTCAGGAGACGTACTGAAGTTCATAGAGTAGAAGGCAAGTTTTTAAATGATCATTGAGCATCATTGCTTCAGTCCAGTTGACAAGTTATTCTACCTTCAGAGATATGTTGGTGGAGAAGCCAAGGAAATTCTTGAATGTAACTTCTATAGAAAAGACGAAGCCTACAAACAAGCTTGGGAAAAATTAAATGCAAGATATGGTTATCCTTTCTTAGTACAGAACCCTTCAGACTCCAAAAGTATGGTGACTTCCTGCAAGCATGCAGCAATGCCATCCCACATGTTCAAGGACTGGAAGTACTGAACGACTATCTAGAAAACCACAGGATGCTAACTAAGCTACCTGAAGAAATGGCTTCTAGATGGAATCGCTATGTGACTAAACAGTTAGATCTAGGTAAGAACTTCCCAAGTTTTAAAGAGTTCTCTGAGTTCGTCAATGAGGAAACACGGATAGCATGTAATCCAGTAACATCCTCTTATGTCTTAAAATCCTTAGAAGAAAGGCCTGCAAGAGAGATAAGACGTGCAAGAGCAACTAGCTTTGCAACCAACGCAGCAGCTAGAGGTCCAGATACCTATGAGAGCAAGTCCAAAGTCACTACTGGGATCAGTAGAGAGACAGAACCGAAAAATCTTCAGACTACCTTCAAGTGTATGTTCTGTGGAGAGTACCACTCCATACATAAGTGCCAACAATTGAAGGAAAAGTCCAAAGAAGAAAATAAATCATTTGTGCTGGATAACCAACCGTGTTTGGAATGCCTAAGAAAAGGTTATGTTACTAAGGAGTGTAAGAAAAAGGCCACATGCAGCGTTTGCAAAGGACACCATCCTACACCACTACATGAAGAACGTCCAAAGAAAGATAAATCCTCAGTACCTAAAGATACTGAGGAAGGAGAGAAAGTATCAGTATTCTGTTGCAGAGTGAGGGAAGGAGAAAGCAATAGCACATCAATGGTTGTACCAGTGTTCATATTTAATCCTAAAAGGAGGAACAAAAAGGTATACGCCTATGCGCTACTGGATGCCCAGAGTGATGTCACCTTCATTGATCAAGAAATCTGCAAGAAATTACAAGCGGCTACAGAACCAGTGAAGCTCAAACTCACCACAATGACGGGGAGAGAGTCGAGACACATTAGTTAACAGTCAAAGGGTCAAAGGACTGAGAGTTAGAGGACTTCATTCAAACTGCACATTAGATCTACCTCCAGCTTATACAAAAGATGATATACCTCTAGATCGAGATCGCATACCTACCTGTGAAACAGCCAATGAATGGGAGCTCCTATATGTCATATCTCATGAAATGTCCCCGCTGAAGTAGTTTGGTGTTGGACTGTTGATAGGTTACGATTGTCCCGAAGCCTTGGTACCATGAAAGGTAATCACAGGAGGGAAGGGTGAACCCTATGCTGTTCAAACTGATCTAGGATGGGGTGTTGTTGGAGGAACACAGCAGATATCAAATTCAAGACAGGTGACAGGATTGTGTCATCAAATATCTGTCCAAGATTTACCAACTGTAAGTCCAGCGAAAGTAATCAAGATCCTTGAATCCAACTTTGCAGACATAAGTTCTAAATAAAAGAGTGTATCTCAAGAAGGCATAAAGTTCATACACACTCTAGAAGAAAGTATTCAGCAGAATCAGTAAGGTAATCTTGAAATGCCCTTACCTTTTAGAGAGCGGCCTCGTCTGCCAAATAACAGAAATCTTGCCCTAGCAAGATTGAAATTTTTGAAGAAAAGGTTGGGAAGAGATCCCAAACTCAAGAATGATTATTTGAAATTCATGGAAGGCATCCTCGAAGAAGGACATGCAAAGAAAGTTAATAACAAACCTAAAGAAGAAGTGTGGTACATCCTACATCAAGGTGTTTACCACTCAAAGAACCCAGATAAGATTAGAGTAGTATTTGATTACTCAGCAAAGTACAATGGTGTTGCATTGAATGATCATCTACTAAATGGACCAGATCTTACAAACACTCTGCCTAGAGTACTCTGTAGATTCAGAAAGTATCCCGTAGCGGTCATGTGTGACGTTGAAAAAAGGTTCCACCAGTTTCATGTGTAAAATGAAGATAGAGACTTCCTGAGGTTTCTATGGTGGGAGCATGGAGATACAGAGCCAGCAGAATACAGAATAAAAGTACACTTGTTTGCAACAGCATCATCTCCAGGTTGCACCAATTATGGCATAAAGTACCTGGCTAACCATAATGAAAAGGATTGCCCACCAGCAGCAAATTTTCTGAAGAAAAACTTTTATGTAGATGATGGTCTCATAAGTCTGAAGTCTACAGAATCTGCAATCAAACTAGTGAAAGAAAGCCAAGAGTTATGCGCAAGAGGAAACCTGCCCCTTCACAAATTCATCCAGAGGTACTGGAATCTATCAGTGACTCTGAACGTGCAGCCACAATGAAGAATGTAGATCTCAATTATGATCATCTTCCAGTTCAGAACGTACTTGGATTGGGATGGAATGTAGAGAACGACAAGTTCTTCTTTGAAGTATCTATTGAAGAGAAAGTTGCAACTAGGCGAACCATTCTTTCCACAGTGGCTTCTATATTTGATCGATTGGGATTTTTGGCCCCAGTAATCCTCAGAGCAAAAGAAATACAGCAAGAATTATGCAGGCAGAAGTTGGGATGGGTTGAGACCATACCTGAAAATTTGAGGCCAAGGTGGGAGAGTTGGATCAGAGACTTGCAAAACTTGAGAGAAGTTCATTGGCATCACATTGACACAAAGCATAAACCAGCATATCATGCTTCAAGAGGCCTGAATGTAACAGAATTGAAAAATTTCAACTGGTTCACCGGTCCAGAGTTTCTTTGGGAAAAGGAAATCACGCCCAGTAAAGGTTACACAGAATTGTCTATGGGTGATCCAGAAGTAAAAGTTGTACAAACTTTGAGCACTCCTGCCAAGTGTCAAATAACATACTTGAAAGATTAGCCAGATGTTCAAAATGGAATACAGTCATAAACGTAGTAGCTCGAATTCAACATTTGGCAAAGGGAATCAGAAAGAAGGAATTGTTGAATGTAGAAGAAAGAATGAAAGCTGAAGAAACAGTCATAAGACTCATTCAACAGAGATTCTACAGTGAAGAGCTGAAGAGACTTAGTCAAGTCCCGAAAAGGCTTCCAAACAACCACCCATTGTACAAGCTTAATCTTGTTCTGCAGGATGGTATACTGAAGGTGGGAGGGAGACTGGAAAATGCATTGTTACCTAGCAGAGTGAAGCATCCAGCAATTCTACCCAAAAATTCCACCTTCACAAGATTGATTATTGATCACTACCACAACATATCCTTGCATCAAGGAAGAAGCTTTACCCAAAGCTGTTTGAGAGAAGGTGGTTACTGGATTGTGAAAGGAAGCAAAGTATATAAGTAAATGTGTAGTCTGCAGAAAGGCACGTAGACCTACAGAAGAACAAAGAATGGCAGATTTACCGGCAGATCGTGTAAACCCATCACCCCCATTTCTTTATAGCGGAATGGATTGTTTTGGCCCATTCATCACCAAACAGAACCCCAAGGAGTACAAGAGATATGGACTAATATTTTACATGTCTGAGTTCCAGAGCGATTCACCTGGAAATGTTAGATGTCAACTGACGCCATTAGAGGTACCGTCAGAGAGCTTAGATCTGACCAAGGATCTAATTTTGTCGGAGCAAAGAATGAATTGAAGAAAGCGCAAAAATAGATTGATAAAGAAAAAGTAACTGAGTATTTGTTAGAGAAACAGTGTGATTTTCACATGAATGCTCCACATGCAAGCCATACAGGAGGAGTTTGGAAAAGGCAAATCAGAACTGTGAAAATGTGTTAAGTTCAGTGTTGAAAAAAAACGCCGGAAGAATGGATGATGCTTCACTTAGGACCCTGTTCTATGAAGTAATGTCTATTGTTAACAGTCGTCCACTTACAGTTAATAACATCAACGATCCAACAAGTTTGGACCCTTTAACTCCTGACCTGACAAAAACGCTTAAAATAGTATAATTTATTCTGATAATGTTAAAATGTTGTGGCTACCCGCCAACAATACAAATCAGGCTAGGTGCAGTGGGGTAGTGGACTGTTGGTATAATTATCCAGCCACTAACACCACTCGTACCAATAATAGAATGAATCTGTGTGCAGTATTGGAGATATCTTATAGCCTCCACAATGTTAACTGCTCACAGTTAAGATACACTGTATGTATATAGTGTGTATCTATTAACTCTTAGGTCAATTGGAGCTACTGACAGTAGTCTCTGAGCAAAGGGGTGATTGCTTAGATATGCATTAGTGGCCACCAATCATACCCTTATATACTGTAGCTGTCAGGCTCTCAGACCTAATTTTGTGCTCTATTATGTTTTATCCCTGCCTAATGTAGCGTCCACTCAACGCGTTTCTGTGCTGTCCAGTAAGGGCAGCCTGTCATCAGGAGCAGAGTGATTGCAATTCCATTTGCATCTCGCCTGTGTGCTTTGGCGCTACTGCATATGGGAGAAACAGGGAATAGTGCTGCACACTGGAGGAGCCACACGTGCAGCCTGATAATCGCACAGCCTCCGGCAATATGGCGGCCATAGTCGTGGCTGCCAAGAGCGCTCTTTACATAGATGGGGCCACTCCCACTGGGCGGAGCTACAGGCGGTGGGGATTGGACAAGGAAGAGTAAGGCCTCCCCTCATGCCGCCCTTAGCATTGCGCATAGCCCTGACGTGGGTGACAGTTAATTGGCTACAATAGCTACTTGAGACCCAGAAGTATAGGTCCTGTCTGTGGATTACGGACTAGATAAAGGATAAAGGGTCTGTTTTTCACCAGTGACATTGATGACACCCATCTGACATTCCTGGATTTGTCAATCACTATTGACAAATCGAGAAAGATTGTTACCAAACTGTACCGCAAACCTACGGCCACTAATAACCTACTCAGATGGAAAAGCGCACATCCAAACAGGCTCAAATTTGGCATACCTAAGGGCCAATATTTAAGAGCTAGGTGTAACTGCTCTGAGTGGGTAGATTTTAAAAGGGCCGCAAATGATTTTCAAAAAAGATTCTCTCAAAGAGGATATCCAAGGTCATGTCTCACTGAGGCTTATACACACGCCTCAGTGAGTAACAGAGATGACCTTCTGCTTCCCAAAAACCGAGATTCTAATGACGGTACAATCCGGATCATAGGGACCTATAATGTGGCATACAGGGAAATTCGTGACCTACTGAATGAACATTGGGGACTGTTGAAATCAGACCCAATAGTAGGTCACCTGGTGGGAGACCATCCCCTGGTCACTGTGAAACCAGATTTGGGAAGGGGTTGCTTCCAGTGCTTCTTCTCCCAGACCAGCAGTTGCACAAGTGAAACGGCAGTTTCAGAAGCAGGCACCACAACCAGCTGGAGCCCAGCCTGCTGCTACTGCCTTAGCTGCAACCTGCGGCTGTTACATTTGTGGTAAATTGGATCATATCAGGCATAATTGTCCCTGGCAACAGAGAGGTCCTCCAGTGACCATGCCCAAGTTCCACCTATCAGCCACCAACCAAGGGTAGCTCTCGTGGGTAAACAGACCCATAGCACAGATGACAACTTGCAGGTTGTTACTGTTGGCAACAGATGCACCATGGGTTTCCGGGACACAGGAGCCCAAGTAACTCTTGTCCATCCCGAGATGGTGGAGAAGAAGGACATCATCCCGGATAAAACACTGGCAATCACTGGTGTAGGAGAGGTTACTTCTGAGGTACCCCTAGCAGGTGTATACTTGGATTGGGGTGTTGGAAGGGGGATGAGGGAAGTGGGTGGCATGTCAGACATCCCTGCAAATGTTTTACTAGGTACAGATCTAGGACGTATGATGTGTTCCCATGTTGCAAAGGAAGGTACACAGGATTCAAGCCCTAATGGTGTGTATTTATGTGATAGTGCACGGCAAGAGAATGTGTCTGGTCTGCATGGGTATGTTAAAGATGTGTGAATTTTATTCTATATTTTTTGTATATCTAGGACTGTAATGAGTTAAACTTTTTCTACTCCAAGTGCCTCCCCCCCCATCCCTCTCTTTGTTTCAAGGCTAGAGAGGAGAGAGAGGGGGGCAAAGTGCTGGGCTGTAAGAAGTGTCTGATTTCTCATCTTCTTGCAGGTGTCCCATAGAGTGTGGTAGAGATGCGTAAGCCAATCATATGGCTTGATGATATATATTATTCACTGCCTATAGAAAAGCACCTCTTTGAAGTGTCACATATGACGTATGCAGTATTATTGTTAGATTGTCAGCCATTACAAAATGGCGATGGTAACGAGATGTTTACATTAGTTCACATTCCAAAGTGGTACTCACTGCGCAGATGTTGAGTATTATCTCTGTTTCTCTTATCACTTTTTCCTTTTTGACCAATGAAACAATGTTTAAGCCTCAGAGAGGACTGCCCTCTTCTGAAGATGTATAATACGCTTACCCCATGTATTAAAAATTAGAGATTGCTTTGACCAACTTCTGTGTCAGTGTTCAGTCTCTCAGCCACGCGTGGATATTAACCCCCTGGGGGGGGTACATTGATCTGGAACACCAGAGTGTATCTAAAATGCCCTAATTTAGGGCTGCTTTAACAAATGGCCCCCAACGTGGGGCCCCAAGGGCGAATGTAGCATCAAACAGCTGACAAGACGGGCCCCTGAGCTTGACGAACGGCAGAGGGGAGAGGATTGCAACCTCAAAGAAAGGTGAGAAAACTTTTTATCTCATCTGCCTTTCTGCTATTTACTTCGTCATGCTCAGATAGCTCAGTCCGCTGTAGGGGTGGTACCCATGTAAGTATAGTAGTCGGCTGTAATGCTGAAAGCCTGGGGTCCATAGAACCATAGTCTGAAAACATAGATCACTCTGGTGTGTATATGTTTTGTGTGTGATATATGCGAGGAGTGAGTTGAGCACAGACGGTAAAACCACAGACAAAGGGAGGGGACCGTAACCTCCTGGTTTGGAAGGGGGCGCTGTAGCGCCGAGTTGTGGGACAAAGAAACTCCATCTGACCTGACCAGGAAGACGTGTAGAGCCGTATGACCTTTTTGATCTAAATGGAAGACTGCAGAGACTACCTGACCTGACCCTAGGAAGATGGTAGAACCTCTCATGACCTTTTTGATCTAATGGAAGACTGCGGTGATATTCTCTACCTGACCTGACCCCCAGGAAGATGCGACGGAGCCCGGCCTGACCCCTGGTTTTGGGGAAGATGTGCGGGGAGTCCCGGCTGACTAGTCAGACATGATAGTCAGATTTGAGCAAACCAGTGGGGAGGGTGAATCCTTTGTCTGCGGAGGAAAGGGTTAAAGGTGCTGATCACTCCTCTGTTTTGTGTGTGTGTCAGTTTGTAATACTGTTGTTAAGATGGGTCAGTCCCAGTATTATAAAGAGGGAGATTATAGGATGTGATATGGAGAATTGAAAGTTAAAATGTGACAAAGAATGTTAGAGAAGTGTGGCCCCGGACAGAAGGTCGCCCGGCTGGCAACGGGGATGAAAATCTGTAAGAAACTGAAGTTAGAGCTTACAGACTGAGGGCATCAGAACTCCGGTGATGTTGAAGGGGGAGTTTTAACGAGTGAGAAAACAGAGCAGTGTCAGGAACTGTGAAATAGAGAAATTCATTCCCCCCCCCCCCCTTCACACAGAAACATTCCTGAGATAAGAGGAGCAGGGAAATTGGGGGAGGGAAAAATGGGGGCAGAGAATCGTATTGAGTAAGTGATGTTATATGTGTAATATTATTATTATAGAAGACAAAGAATTGTTCAATAATCTTCTTTCTTCTTTCTTCTTTCCCAAGCAGTGCACTGTGGGAATCCAGCTTTTAACAAAATGACTGTATCATTATATAACATGTATATTGTCTTACAGCGACAGACCATCAGCAATTCTGGGTGTGGTGTGGCTATCTCTGTTTCTAGGAAAGCTGTGTTTGTCTGTGCTGCAAGTTTTGGGATGAAACAATGTGGGTTGGAAGACATAAATGATTCAGTGGAATGTGAATGGGTGTGGCTTTGAGTTGTAATTGAGGCGAATATGTGTGAAGACTGATTATGAGCTGTTAATGAAAATGTATATGAATGCGTATGGAGAACGGTATTTGTTTTTTAAATAATATGCGCATTGAGGATTTTATTTTATTTTTTCTTGGAAGTTTTGGGGTTTTTATTGGTGCCAACAGCATTGATCAAGCTGTACATTTTTTTATATCGAAGTCAATGAAAAGTTTTTATGGGCCCTTTGTGTGTTCATGTCTGTATTGTCAGATCTGTTTGTTTCAATGTTTGAAGTTGCGTGTTACATGTTAAGTGTTGTGCTAAACATCAGAGCTCTGTTCTCATAGATAGCTAGCACATTACTGACGGACAAAGGGAGGACCACAGCGTCCGACTGAAAGGGGTGGACTTATGACTCAGAGCGGAGGGAGGAGGATAGGGGTGGATGTTACAGACAACGACAGCCCTTGTGCCCATCCCCTAGTTATAAGACACTCCCATGGAAGATGAGAAGTCCTGTTTTGTTTTCCAGTCTATTAATTCCGCGATAGGGAAAGTTGGATACTTCTGTAAGCCAAAATGCAGAGTAACATCAAGCGGCATTGGGTGGTTCAGTGGTGCCAACCATAGGTAGTGTTCCTTTGGTATTGCTTCAGCCCTGATGCCAAACGCCTCATTGAAGTGAGGAAAAATTAAGTCTGCCACCCTGTGATGGGCCTGCAGAGTATGTGGGACCCAGATCCCAGAAGAGAGAGTGTTGTTCTGTGTGTGGTACTCCTCGTCCACACCACACGAGAGGATTGTATTCTATGTTGACCATGCCCGGATCACTGTCCGCCCCCACAGACACCCATGTTTTGTTGTCATAAGGAGAACACAAAGACAGGGAGGGGGGGGGGAGTTAGATCAAGATTAGGAAACAGGAAATCCAGTATCGGCTCTACTTTTAAACATTTTTAGCAGATTCAGTCTGGCCCAATGATATCCCTCACTCTGGGTGATAAAGAAGTAGTCCCGTTTTTGATAGATACTGGAGCAGCCAAGACAGTTGTGCACAGCAAACATGGCCTCCCCTGATTTACTCTCCAAGCACACCAGTCTTTGGGTAGAAGTGGATGGGAAAGTAGTACGCTCTTTTTTCAACAGAAACCATCCATATTAGATTTGCCCCTAACCAAGATGCACTTGCCCGTTTGCTGGTCAGTGGTAACGGCTTTTGTTGCCTCCTAGGTGCAGATTTGCTTGCAAAAGTACATGCTGGTATCTCACATCAGGAGGACGGCACTGTGAAGCTTACAGGTGCCCTCAACGACCAGGAACTTTGTTTGTTAACGACCAGGAACTTTGTTTGTTGGCCATTGGTGATAAAATTCCCTGGTCCATGTTTGTATCAGTACTCCCAGAAGCTGAAAAAAGCAAAACCACTCACCATTGGATGGTACATGACCTACATGCCGTTAATGAAGTCACAGTTTCTAACACCCACAGCGTGCCCGATACACACACCTTGTTGGCTCAGGTTCCCATTACCCCTACTCAGTCCACTGTGATTGATTTGTCCTTTAGTCCCCACCGCCTCACAGATGAGGTGGTAGATGCTTTTTATGCCTAGAACTGGCAATTTTGTGTTCCCCCACACTGGGCCTATCAGATTATTACATTTAGATTGTATTGTTATGAAGTGAGTGGCCATGACTCAGCTGTCCTCACCCAACTGCATGGCCAGCAATAACGCCCCGTAGCATATTATTCAGCCAGACTTGATCCTGTGGCCAGAGGTACCCCTTTCTGCATCAGAGCTGTAGTAGTTGTATTAGCTGTGCTTGATGAAAGCTCTGAGATAACTCTGAACCACAAAGTGATGGTGATATTACATCTATCCTCATGAACGTACAATCCAAATGATTGTTTTGTTGCCCGTTATTTGAGAATGCAGTGTTCCATTTTGTTGCCTGACAATGTTGCTCTCCAAAGGTGTAATACTTTGGACCCAGCCACCCTGTTGCCTCTGGACCAAGGGGGGAGGGAAGAGTTAGGGCACCGCACTTTAAACTTTTCTTCAAGATCCAAAGGAAGAGGCTCCTGACTGTTTGCAGATGATGTCACAAGAGGTAGTGGGATTTGGTAAATCAGCCATTAGGTAATCTAGATCATGTGCTCTTTGTGGATGGATCGAGGTATGGCCAGGATGGCAGGTACTACACAGGTTGGGCAGTGGTGATTAAACGTGAACTACCACACATGTCTGCTCAAGAAGTGGAGCTAAAAGACTCTGAAGATGGCTTGCAGATATGTAGATGGGAAAACAGCCAACATTTACACTGATTTCAGGTGTGCTTTGGGATAGCCCATGACTATGGGCCCACATGGAAAGCCAGAGACTCCTTGATCGCTTCAGGTAAACCCATCGAAAATGGGGAAGCAGTGAGGTCTCTGATGGAAGCCCTCTTGTCACTAACATGAGAGGTGATGATAGCAACGAAAGGCCACTGTAAACAGATGCAGAGGAGCCAAAGGGGAAAGCCACGGCAGATCAGGCGGCAAAAATGGCTGCCAAATTACCTAAGCAGACCCCTGTCTTAAAGAGGACCTTTCACCTATTCTTACTCTATGAACTAAGTATACAGCCATGTGGAGCGGCGCCCGGGGATCTCACTGCACTTACTATTATCCCCAGGCGCCGCTCCGTTCTCCTGCTATGCCCTCCGGTATCTCCGTTCCCTAAGTTATGGTAGGCGGAGTCTGCCCTAGCGCTGGCCAATCGCATTGCAGAGCTCACAGCCTGGGAGAAAATAACCTCACAGGCTGTGAGCTCTGCGCTGCGATTGGCCAGCGCTAGGGCAGACTCCGCCTACCATAACTTAGGGACTGGTATCTCCGCCTACTATAACTTAGGGAACGGAGATACCGGAGGGCATAGCGGCAGAACGGAGCGGCGCCTGGGGATAATAGTAAGTGCAGTGAGATCCCCGGGCGCCGCTCCACATGGCTGTATAGTTAGTTCATAGGGTAAGAATAGGTGAAAGGTCCTCTTTAAGTGGCCACAGTTCAGGTCCCTGAAAGAACTCCTCCTGTCTCCCGAAAGTTCTTAAGACCTTACAGAACCAGATGGGGAAGGAGGAAAGGGACTGGTGGATGGAAAAGGGGGGACTACAAATAAGAAGGGAAACTTTGCCTTCCCAGGTCCTTCTAATCCACGATGGCACAGGCAACTCATGGAGTGACGCACCAGACAAAAAATGCTATGTGTGATTTAGTACGTAGCATATGGTACGCCCCAGGGTTCAGCACTGTAACAGTCAGACATACTCAAGGATAAACGGTTCTGCCCACAACAACGTGGGCAAGGTGGTTAAGGTACCCAAGAAACACGTCTTGCTTTTTGTATCTGCTTCAACGTTTACAGACTACCTTCAACTACACAAGGTGGGCATGTATGAGTATGTATTCATATGTGACTTGTTTTCAGGATGGCCAAAACCGTACCCAAAGAAGTAAAAAAGATGATGGCCGAAGTTGTGTGCAGGTATGGGGTACCTTAGATCATTGAAAGTGACACAGGTGTTCACTTCACAGGTGAAGTGATGCAGGAGATGATGAAGGTTTTGGATGTAGGACAGGCCTTACATGCTTCGTACCATCCACAAAGCAGCAGTAGAGTAGGGAAAAGGAACTGAACGGGACACTAAGTTAAAGATTCAGAAGCCTTAGAGTGCCTGCTGGTAGCCCTCTTTTAGTAAGGTATACACCTAACCATGAGACAGGCCTTTGTCCCTATAAGGTCCTTTTTGGGTCTGCCCCTAGGATAGGATTTATTTCCCACAGCAGCTTCAGATGCAACATGGTTGTCTGACAGATTATGTGATCAGTTTTGTACAAGCATTTGACTAAAGTACATTTTCGAGTTTTTGCTTCACTTCCAGGTTTTGATAAAGTATCAGGAACCCACCCACTTGTGTCTGGAGATTGGGTGGTAGAAAAAGACACGTTAGGAAAGTCCTAAAACCCAGGTTTGATGGTCCACTCCGAGTGTTGTTGACCACAAGCACAGTGAAGCACAAAGAAAAGCATAATTGGATTGATTTCAAGGAAGTGTGGAGACTGGTTTTCCCTTGTGTGACTGTTGATCATGACTCAAAAGAATATGAAAAATTGTATGAAAACATCGATCCAGAAAATCAGAAGCATTGATGACCTCCAGTCCCCCCCATATAATGTCAACGCCGGTTAGGGAAAGATCATCTGACTTCCCCGTGCTCAAATCCAGTGTCACGGGAGGCTGTTCACTAGGGATGGCTTGTCGTGGAAGCTGGTGAAAAGGAGGCGGAGCATTGGGACAGATGGTTAGGTTTAGGGAGAGAATGAAATTCAAGGGGGGACTGTTAAAGATGTGTGAATTTTATTCTATATTTTTTGTATATCTAGGACTGTAATGAGTTAAACTTTTTCTACTCCAAGTGCCTCCCCCCCCCCCCCCCCCCCCCCTCTTTGTTTCAAGGCTAGAGAGGAGAGAGAGGGGGGCAAAGTGCTGGGCTGTAAGAAGTGTCTGATTTCTCATCTTCTTGCAGGTGTCCCATAGAGTGTGGTAGAGATGCGTAAGCCAATCATATGGCTTGATGATATATATTATTCACTGCCTATAGAGAAGCACCTCTTTGAAGTGTCACATATGACGTATGCAGTATTATTGTTAGATTGTCAGCTATTACAAAATGGCGATGGTAACGAGATGTTTACATTAGTTCACATTCCAAAGTGGTACTCACTGCGCAGATGTTGAGTATTATCTCTGTTTCTCTTATCACTTTTTCCTTTTTGACCAATGAAACAATGTTTAAGCCTCAGAGAGGACTGCCCTCTTCTGAAGATGTATAATACGCTTACCCCATGTATTAAAAATTAGAGATTGCTTTGACCAACTTCTGTGTCAGTGTTCAGTCTCTCAGCCACGCGTGGATATTAACCCCTTGGGGGGGGTACATTGATCTGGAACACCAGAGTGTATCTAAAATACCCTAATTTAGGGCTGCTTTAACAGGTACATATCTCCAGGTGAAAGAGATGTGGGACTGATTGCGGATAATAGCATTCAGGGAGAACCTGTACTGTCAGTTGATGCAGTTGGGAAAAGCGCTGACAGTGATGATAATAGTGTGCATTTATGTGATAGTGCACAGCATTCAGATTTCATGTGTGATGGTGTATCTGATCTGCATGGAAGTATGTATTCAGGTGAGAAAGACATAGGGTTGATTGCGGTTAAATTCATTCATTTATAAAACAAAAATTATCAGCTGAGCTAAATAGTTGAGCTAAATACTGACAGTAATGATAATGATATACATATATGTAGTAATGCACAACCTACAGATGTCATATGTCAGAATGTACCTGTCATGGCTGTCACCCGCAGTGTAGCAAGGATGGCAGTGGCAGACTCACTTAAGTCCGAGCAGTCTGGGGCCCCATCTCTGGCCTGCTCTGGCCCGAGGGACTCTACATCCACTGAACTCACACCACTGACTCTCTTCTCAACGGGGCAGTTGTCTGACTCTGGTGTGGCTGCGTTTGAGCAAGCACTGAGGTGTGACCCCCATCTACAAACTCTGAGAATGGTAGCGGAGAATGCCTCTGCAGAGGGAGATACACATAGAGTGTTTTGGGAAGGTGGTAAATTGTATCGGGAAGAGCTTCGGTCAAGTGACTGTGAAGCGGACGTGCTACACAGGCAGCTAAATGTGCCCAGTTTGTACCAAGGCCAGTTGCTGCATGTGGCGCATGAGATCCCCTTGGCTGGTCACCTGGGTAGCAAGAAGACGAGGTCCCGTCTGCTGCAACATTTTTACTGGCCTGGCATAAATAAAGATGTTGATAGCTATTGTCGGTCTTGTGTGACCTGCATGCGTGTCGGAAAAAACGGAGACGTGACCCGCGTCCCATTAAATATTTTGCCAATCATTGAGGAACCATTTAGTCGGGTGGGAGTTGACATCATCGGTCCCCTTAAGATGGCTAGCTCTTCAGGCAAACGATTCATTCTTAATGTTGTTGACTATGCAACGCCGTACCCCGAGGCTGTCGCAATGTCGTTGATTAGGTCAGATAAAGTCGCAGACGCCCTTCTAATCATCTTCTCGAGAGTTGGTTTTCGCGCAGAGATGGTGACAGATCACGGCACTCACTTTATGCAATTGATGCAAGCCATGTGTAGGAAAATACAAGTGAGACACATTGTTGCTACTCCCTATCATCCACAAACTAATGGTTTGTGTGAACGGTTTAATGGCACACTAAAACAAATGCTGAGAACCTTTGTTGAAGATCAAGGCAAGGACTGGGAGCGATACTTGCCGCACTTGTTGTTTGCCTACAGAGAGGTGCCCCAAGAGTCCACTGGTTTCTCACCTTTCGAACTCTTGTACGGTAGGAAAGTAGGAGGCCCATTGAACCTCATTAGAGAGTACTGGCAAGGCCCAAAAGAGGTAAATGAAGTGTCTGTTGTTGATTATGTCCTGAAGTTCAGGGACAAAATAGAAACCCTTGTGGATAAAATGAAGGTGAACATGGCAGAAGCATAGCAGACCGAAAGCAGTGGAACGACTGGCATGCTGGGGAGAGCTCTTACCAAGTGGAACAAAAAGTGTACATCTTACTGCCTATCAGACAACATAAGTTGCAAGCAGCATGGGAGGGCGGGGGGAGGCACAAAACTTTCCATGTAAACATGTTAAAGGAGCACATTGAGAGACCGGCTAATGTTATGGCAGCATGCAGCATGCCGGACACTGAGGAAGGGGGTTACCTGCGAGATTTGTTAAATGATACAAAGAAAGAAGGGGCAGAATAGAATGTCAACCCTGAGCTGTCACTCCTACAGAAAAGTCAGCTTGGTGAGGTATTACGGAGATTTGCGGATACCTTCACAAGCAAGCCGGGGAAACACACCTCACGACTCACCATATAGAGACTGGTACCCATTCCCCAATCAAACAGTTTGCCTACTGAGTCTCAGATCAGGTTCGGGCAGACATAGAAAGGTAAATTGAGGAGATGAAGGAGTTGGGGGTGGTCCAGGAATCCCAAAGTGCCTGGGCTTCACCAGTGGTACTAGTCTCAAAAAAAGACAAAACAGATTCTGTGTGGATTACAGAAAGCTCAATGCTATTACTACCTCGCTCTGATGCGTACCCTATGCCCAGAATTGATCTATTATTGGATGAGCTGTCTAAAGCCCGCTATCTGACGATCATGGACCTGAGCAGGTTCCCCTAACAGAAGAGGCTCAAAAAAGGTCAGCCTTTGCCACTCCAACAGGTTTAAGAGGTTGATGAATAAGCTATTGATGAATAAGCTATTGGAAGGACAGGAACAATTTGTTATAGCCTACCTAGATGATATAGCGATATTCAGCAACAGCTGGGCGGAGCACCTAGTGCACTTGTCACAGGTACTGGACAGTTTGAAAGGTGCTGGATTAACAGTCAAACCAAGCAAGTGTCAGCTAGGTATGACTGAAGTACACTACCTGGGACATAGAGTGGGAGGTGGGAAGCTAAAGCAGACACGGATAAGATAGAGGCAATCACCAGTTGGCCCATCCCATGCACCAGAAAACAAGTACAAGCTTTCTTGGGGACAGCAGGGTACTATTGGAAGTTTGTTAAAGACTATAGTGTTCTAGCTAAGCCCCTGACAGACTTGACCAAGAAGGCCGGAGGAAAGATTATGACATGGACAGCGGAGTGCAACCAGGCCTTCCAAGCCCTAAAACACGCCCTAGGTAGTGCCCCTGTACTATAGGCCCCTGACTTTGGGTGTAAGTTTGTAGTTCAGACAGACGCCTCAGACTTCGGCCTAGGCGCTGTCCTAAGCCAGGTAAATCAGGCCGGGGAGGAGCATCCTGTCCTATATTTGAGCAGGAAGCTACTGCCCGCCGAGGTGGACTACCCCACCATAGAGAAAGAATGTCTCGCCATTGTTTGGGCACTGAAGAAATTGGAGCCATACCTCTATGGCCGAAATTTCACAGTGATCACAGACCACAACCCCTTAAGTTGGCTGAATCAGGTATCTGGTAACAATAAGAAACTCCTCCGTTGGAGCCTCTGTCTCCAGAGTTATGATTTCAGTATTCAACACAGAAGTGGCAAAACTCATCAGAATGCAGATGGACTATCCAGGCAGGAGAATGAAGTTGCTGCGGAGTAGGGTCTTGAAGACCGTACCCCTGGTTTCCATTTAGGTGGGAGGTGTGATGATGGTGGTGTATTAATATAGTAAACAATAGCACAGAGCCATGATGTTTCGCGCACACACAGCCATCTAAATTCAGCTGCATTTCAGGGACAGGGATGTACACTTGCCCTTTGGGAGTTTAAATCTGTTTCTGATCTGCTAATTGAGAAATAACTGAAATGGCACCAGACTGGCAGCCATTTCAGTAAGAGTTTGGTTACCTAGGCAACCTGTCAGAGTCTGTGTGAGCTGGATGCAGGCAGCCATTTTGGAGTTCAGTTGAGAGAGCAGCAGAAGAGAGAGAGAGCTGTGTGGTAACAGCTCTGACAGGACACCAAATGTGTGCAGGACTCCAGACATAACCTAAGAGCCTGGATAATACTCATTTATGAAAGGCATTTTTTCAATGTTAAACCCCTTTTGTTAACATTTCAAGCCCTATGTCTTGTCTACCATTTTTTCTGTAAATCTTTGAAAAGCATCTTGTTTTGACTGACTTTGTTCCATTAAAAAGAACAATTTATTTTTAAATTGTCTGTTTCCTTTCGCTCTGAAATATTAACAGCTTGAGAATTCAGGAGAGATTTTTGGTATATTCCAGTGTTATGGTTAGGATTTAATTGTATGACGATTATAAATATATGGGGACTGTCCAATCAGATGGGGGTCATCTGAGAGAAGATTATTGTGTCCGGGAAAGTGACAACTAGGTCTTTTGGTATAGCACCCAAGTGTTACAGTGCGATAGGTCATAGGCGATTGATAAGATATCGATCGGCAGGGAGCAAGTTGATGCTTGATTGACGGTAGATTGGCAATTACAGCATCAAAATCCCTGATCCTCAGGTTTAGTGTGGTTGAAGGTTCTCTTTACGAACCTGGTGGCAGCAAATATAGGGTGTGGGGAGTTAATGCTTTGATTCTCGACACCCATATATTGTCACGGCCGTTTTACGCGGACAGGCTCTTTCCGGCAGGCGCCTGTGTTACTAGTAGCAACTGGAGGTGGTTGTGCCGGGCTTAGCTTGGCTGTGGGCACGGTTCGTGACATATTTTGGTGGCAGCGGCGGGATTGCTGTTTAATTGTTTCAGAGTGTCAGGGTCCATTCACATGTCCGTAAGTGTTCTGCGGATCCGCAAATTGCGGATCCGCAAAACACTGACACTGGCAATGTGCATTCCGCAGGACCGCACATCGCCGGCACTATAATAGAAAATGCCTAATCTTGTCCGCAATTGCGGACAAGAATAGGACATGTTCTATTTTTTGGCGGAAACGGAAGCATGGATGCGGAAGTGCGGATCCGCAAATGCGGATGCGAAACTGCAAATGCGGATGCGGACAGCACTTTCCCGGCCCCATTGAAAATGAATGGGTCTGCACCCATTCCGCAAAATTGCGGAACGGATGCGGACCCATTTTACGGACGTGTGAATGGACCCTCAGTCGTATGCGTTTAAGGGCTCTTTCACACTTCCGTTCTTTTCTTCCGGCATAGAGTTCCGTCGTCGGGGCTCTATGTCGGAAGAATCCTGATCAGGATTATCCTAATGCATTCTGAATGGAGAGAAATCCGTTCAGGATGCATCAGGATGTCTTCAGTTCCGGACAGGATCGTTTTTTGGCCGGAGAAAATACCGCAGCATGCTGCGCTTTTTGCTCCGGCCAAAAATCCTGAACACTTGCCGCAAGGCCAGATCCGGAATTAATGCCCATTGAAAGGCATTAATCCGGATCCGGCCTTAAGCTAAACGTCGTTTCGGCGCATTGCCGGATCCGACGTTTAGCTTTTTCTGAATGGTTACCATGGCTGCCGGGACGCTAAAGTCCTGGCAGCCATGGTAAAGTGTAGTGGGGAGCGGGGGAGCAGTATACTTACCGTCCGTGCGGCTCCCGGGGCGCTCCAGAGTGACGTCAGGGCGCCCCACGCGCATGGATGACGTGATCACATGGACACGTCATCCATGCGCATGGGGCGCTCTGACGTCATTCTGGAGCGCCCCGGGATCCGCACGGACTGTAAGTATACTGCTCCCCCGCTCCCCGCTACTACTATGGCAACCAGGACTTTAATAGCGTCCTGGCTGCCATAGTAACACTGAAAGCATTTTGAAGACGGATCCGTCTTCAAATGCTTTCAGTTCACTTGCGTTTTTCCAGATCCGGCGTGTAATTCCGGCAAATGGAGTACACGCCGGATCCGGACAACGCAAGTGTGAAAGGGCCCTAACACCATACAACTAAAAAAAAGGAGAATTGTATTATTTTTTCTCTTAAAGGAACAGACACATGCGTTTATTTTAATAATACATAGCGGCTGAAGTGTTCCCTTCCTTTTCTCTGTTATTCTGTCTATCTTTAATTTGGCTCTTGGTGAAAGCACACCTTTAAAGATGATGGATGCTGATATCGGAGCTGCAGACCAGGGAGATGGTGCTGGCATTGCTGGGTATAGTAGTCCGCTGACTCTCCACAATCCTAGCCCTTTGTTACACCAGGAAGCTATGCAGCAGTGGGCGCTGAACAACCCTAACGAATATAGTGATTGGCTGAGGGAGGAGCGCGCTGCTGAACGTGCTGAACGCGCTGCTGAACGCGCTGAACGTGCTGCTGCTGAGGAACGTGCGGAACGAGCTGCTGCTCGCCAACATGAGCTTTACATGGAGCAAATTAGATTGCAACGCTTGAACCGGACGGCTGTGCCAGCAGCTGTACAGCCGATTATCAAGCCAAAGTTACCAGAAATGGACAAGGATGATGAGGATATTGAACTATTTCTGAGAGCTTTTGAATCGGCGTGTCAAAATTATGCAATCCTAGAAGTACTGTGGGCTGGTCACCTTATGTCCGCCCTGAAAGGCAGAGCCAGAGACGCACTGCTAGAGCTGCCGCTGGAGCAACGCGGTACATTCTTGGAAATCAGGACTGCGGTGCGCACAAAATACATGTTGACACCAGAGTCATACAGGCAGAAGTCACGTTCGCTTCAGCGAGGCCTTGAGGAGACCTTTATGGATTTTGCCAGTCGGCTGCGTACTGCCTGTGAACAGTGGTACACCCCTTTAACTGAAGATACACGTCAGTCCTTAGCCGACTTGATCCAGAGAGAGCAGTTTATTTACAACTGTCCGCCAAAAGTGCAAAGGTACTGTATGTCTGCGAGCACAAGCCAAAGAATCTGCGGGAGGCTGCCGCTTTGGCAGATAAATACCTTGCCTTGCCAAGCACCAGAGGAATGAAGGACATCTTGTTCCAGATTGGGGAAGGGGTTGCTTCCAGTGCTTCTTCTCCCATACCAGCAGTTGCACCACGACCAGCTGGAGCCCAGCCTGCTGCTACTGCCTTAGCTGCCGCCCGCGGCTGTTACATTTGTGGTAAATTGGATCATATCAGGCGTAATTGTCCGAAAAGAGTGGGACCGTTGTCCCTGGCAACAGAGAAGTCCTCCAGCGACCATGCCCGAGTTCCAACTATCAGCCACCAACCAAAGGTAGCTCTCGTGGGTAAACAGACCCATAGTACAGATGACAACTTGCAGGTTGTTGCTGTTAAAGGGGCGGTCACTGTTAAAGGGGCGGTCACTGTTAAATGGGCGGCCACTGTGAAAGTCACTGTTAAAGGGGCGTAACTGTTAAAGGGGCGTTCATTGTGAAAGTCACTGTTAATGGGACGGTCACTGTGAAAGTCACTGTTAAAGGGGCGGTCACTGTTAAATGGGCGGTCACTGTGAAAGTCACTGTTAAAGAGGCAGTCACTGTGAAAGTCATAGTTAAAAGGGCGGTCACTGTGAAAGTCACTGTTAAAGGGGTGGTTACTGTGAAAGTCACTGTTAAAGGGGCGGTCACTGTAAAAGTCACTGTTAAAGGGGCGGTCACTGTGAAAGTCACTGTTAAAGGGGCGGTCACTGTGAAAGTCACTGTTAATGGGACGGTCACTGTGAAAGTCACTGTTAAAGGGGCGGTCACTGTTAAATGGGCGGTCACTGTGAAAGTCACTGTTAAAGAGGCAGTCACTGTGAAAGTCATAGTTAAAAGGGCGGTCACTGTGAAAGTCATAGTTAAAAGGGCGGTCACTGTGAAAGTCACTGTTAAAGGGGTGGTTACTGTGAAAGTCACTGTTAAAAGGGCGGTCACTGTTAAAGTCACTGTTAAAGGGGCGGTCACTGTGAAAGTCACTGTTGAAGGGGCGGCCACTTTGAAAGTCACCAAATTTGGCACACAGGTACATCAGGTGTCCGGGAAGGTTTTAGACCGGGTCTCAGCTCTCTAGGACGTATCGTTCCTGAGATATTCCCAAAAAAATAACTCACATTAGCCAATACACGCCTGCAAGTCTTTCTCTTCAAATCCCAACTGCCATAAACACAGTTTTACTCCAGGTTTCCATAACAACCCAGCCATTTTCCTTTACTGCTTAAAGGGGCGGGCACTGTGGAGGGCACTGTTTTTAAAGGGGCGGCACAGTGGAGGTCACTGTCATTAAATGGGCGGGCACTGTAGAAGTCACTGTTATTAAAGGAGCGGGCGCTATGAATGTCCCAGTTAAAGGGGCGGGCACTGTGAAAGTCACTGTTAAAGGGGCAGTCACTGTTAAAGGGGCAGTCACTATGAAAGTCACTGTTAAACGGGTGGTCACTGTGAAAGTCACTGTTAAAGGGGTCTGCACTGTGAAAGTCACTGTTAAAGAGGCGGTCACTGTAATAGTCACAGTTAAAGGGGCAGTCAGTGTGAAAGTCACAGTTAAGGGGGCGGTCCTTGTGAAAGTCACTGTTAAAAGGGCGGTCACTGTGAAAGTCACTGTTAAAGGGGCGGTCACTGTGAAAGTCACTGTTAAAGGGGTGGTCACTTTGAAAGTCACTGTTAAAGGGGCGGTCACTGAAAGTCACTGTTAAAGGGGCGGTCACTGTGAAAATCACTGTTAACCACCTCCGGACCGCCTAACGCAGGATCGCGTTCCGGAGGTGGCAGCCCTGCGCAGAGTCACGCATATATGCGTCATCTCGCGATGGGCGAGATTTCCTGTGAACGCGCGCACACAGGCGCGCGCGCTCACAGGAACGGAAGGTAAGAGAGTTGATCTCCAGCCTGCCAGCGGCGATCGTTCGCTGGCAGGCTGGAGATGTGTTTTTTTTAACCCCTAACAGGTATATTAGACGCTGTTTTGATAACAGCGTCTAATATACCTGCTACCTGGTCCTCTGGTGGTCCCATTTGTTTGGATCGACCACCAGAGGACACAGGTAGCTCAGTAAAGTCCCACCAAGCACCACTACACTACACTACACCCCCCCCCCCCGTCACTTATTAACCCCTTATTAGCCCCTGATCACCCCTGATCACCCCATATAGACTCCCTGATCACCCCCCTGTCATTGATTACCCCCCTGTCATTGATCACCCCCCTGTAAAGCTCCATTCAGATGTCCGCATGATTTTTACGGATCCACTGATAGATGGATCGGATCCGCAAAATGCATCCGGACGTCTGAATGAAGCCTTACAGGGGCGTGATCAATGACTGTGGTTATCACCCCATATAGACTCCCTGATCACCCCCCCTGTCATTGATTACACCCCTGTCATTGATCAACCCCCTGTAAAGCTCCATTCAGACGTCCGCATGATTTTTACGGATCCACTGATAGATGGATCGGATCCGCAAAACGCATCCGGACGTCTGAATGAAGCCTTACAGGGGCATGATCAATGACTGTGGTGATCACCCCATATAGACTCCCTGATCACCCCCCTGTAAAGCTCCATTCAGATGTCCGCATGATTTTTACGGATGCACTGATAGATGGATCCGATCCGCAAAACGCATCCGGACGTCTGAATGAAGCCTTACAGGGGCATGATCAATGACTGTGGTGATCACCCCATATAGACTCCCTGATCACCCCCCTGTAAAGCTCCATTCAGATGTCCGCATGATTTTTACGGATGCACTGATAGATGGATCCGATCCGCAAAACGCATCCGGACGTCTGAATGAAGCCTTACAGGGGCATGATCAATGACTGTGGTGATCACCCCATATAGACTCCCTGATCACCCCCCTGTAAAGCTCCATTCAGATGTCCGCATGATTTTTACGGATGCACTGATAGATGGATCCGATCCGCAAAACGCATCCGGACGTCTGAATGAAGCCTTACAGGGGCGTGATCAATGACTGTGGTGATCACCCCATATAGACTCCCTGATCACCCCCCTGTCATTGATTATCCCCCTGTAAAGCTCCATTCAGATGTCCGCATGATTTTTACGGATGCACTGATAGATGGATCGGATCCGCAAAACGCATCCGGACGTCTGAATGAAGCCTTACAGGGGCGTGATCAATGACTGTGGTGATCACCCCATATAGACTCCCTGATCACCGCCCTGTCATTGATCAACCCCCTGTCATTGATCACCCCCCCTGTCATTGATCACCCCCCCTGTCATTGATCACCCCCCTGTCATTGATCACCCCCCTGTCATTGATCACCCCCCTGTAAGGCTCCATTCAGACATTTTTTTGGCCCAAGTTAGCGGAATTATTTTTTTTTTTTCTTACAAAGTCTCATATTCCACTAACTTGTGTCAAAAAATAAAATCTCACATGAACTCACCATACCCCTCACGGAAACCAAATGCGTAAAAATTTTTAGACATTTATATTCCAGACTTCTTCTCACGCTTTAGGGCCCCTAGAATGCCAGGGCAGTATAAATACCCCACATGTGACCCCATTTCGGAAAGAAGACACCCCCAGGTATTCCGTGAGGGGCATATTGAGTCCATGAAAGATTGAAATTTTTGTCCCAAGTTAGCGGAACGGGAGACTTTGTGAGAAAAAAATTAAAAATATCAATTTCCGCTAACTTGTGCCAAAAAAAAAAAAATTCTATGAACTCGCCTTGCCCCTCATTGAATACCTTGAGGTGTCTTCTTTCCAAAATGGGGTCACATGTGGGGTATTTATACTGCCCTGGCATTCTAGGGGCCCCAAAGCGTGAGAAGAAGTCTGGTATCCAAATATCTAAAAATGCCCTCCTAAAAGGAATTTGGGCACCTTTGCGCATCTAAGCTGCAAAAAAGTGTCACACATCTGGTATCTCCGTATTCAGGAGAAGTTGGGGAATGTGTTTTGGGGTGTCATTTTACATATACCCATGCTGGGTGAGATAAATATCTTGGTCAAATGCCAACTTTGTATAAAAAAATGGGAAAAGTTGTCTTTTGCCAAGATATTTCTCTCACCCAGCAAGGGTATATGTAAAATGACACCCCAAAACACATTCCCCAACTTCTCCTGAATACGGCGATACCACATGTGTGACACTTTTTTGCAGCCTAGGTGGGCAAAGGGGCCCATATTCCAAAGAGCACCTTTAGGATTTCACAGGTCATTTACCTACTTACCACACATTAGGGCCCCTGGAAAATGCCAGGGCAGTATAACTACCCCACAAGTGACCCCATTTTGGAAAGAAGACACCCCAAGGTATTCCGTGAGGGGCATGGCGAGTTCCTAGAATTTTTTATTTTTTGTCACAAGTTAGTGGAAAATGATGATTTTTTTTTTTTTTTTTTTTTTTTCATACAAAGTCTCATATTCCACTAACTTGTGACAAAAAATAAAAACTTCCATGAACTCACTATGCCCATCAGCGAATACCTTGGGGTCTCTTCTTTCCAAAATGGGGTCACTTGTGGGGTAGTTATACTGCCCTGGCATTCTACGGGCCCAAATGTGTGGTAAGGAGTTTGAAATCAAATTCTGTAAAAAATGACCTGTGAAATCCGAAAGGTGCTCTTTGGAATATGGGCCCCTTTGCCCACCTAGGCTGCAAAAAAGTGTCACACATCTGGTATCTCCGTACTCAGGAGAAGGTGGGGAATGTGTTTTGGGGTGTCATTTTACATATACCCCTGCTGGGTGAGAGAAATATCTTGGCAAAAGACAACTTTTCCCATTTTTTTATACAAAGTTGGCATTTGACCAAGATATTTATCTCACCCAGCATGGGTATATGTAAAAAGACACCCCAAAACACATTCCCCACCTTCTCCTGAGTACGGAGATACCAGATGTGTGACACTTTTTTGCAGCCTAGGTGGGCAAAGGGGCCCATATTCCAAAGAGCACCTTTCGGATTTCACAGGTCATTTTTTACAGAATTTGATTTCAAACTCCTTACCACACATTTGGGCCCCTAGAATGCCAGGGCAGTATAACTACCCCACAAGTGACCCCATTTTGGAAAGAAGAGACCCCAAGGTATTCGCTGATGGGCATAGTGAGTTCATAGAACTTTTTATTTTTTGTCACAAGTTAGTGGAATATGAGACTTTGTAAGAAAAAAAAAAAAAATCATCATTTTCCGCTAACTTGTGACAAAAAATAAAAAGTTCTATGAACTCACTATGCCCATCAGCGAATACCTTAGGGTGTGTACTTTCCGAAATGGGGTCATTTGTGGGGTGTTTGTACTGTCTGGGCATTGTAGAACCTCAGGAAACATGACAGGTGCTCAGAAAGTCAGAGCTGCTTCAAAAAGCGGAAATTCACATTTTTGTACCATAGTTTGTAAACGCTATAACTTTTACCCAAACCATTTTTTTTTACCCAAACATTTTTTTTTATCAAAGACATGTAGAACAATAAATTTAGAGCAAAATTTATATATGGATGTAGTTTTTTTGCAAAATTTGACAACTGAAAGTGAAAAATGTCATTTTTTGGCAAAAAAATCGTTAAATTTCGATTAATAACAAAAAAGTAAAAATGTCAGCAGCAAAGAAATACCACCAAATGAAAGCTCTATTAGTGAGAAGAAAAGGAGGTAAAATTCATTTGGGTGGTAAGTTGCATGACCGAGCAATAAATGGTGAAAGTAGTGTAGGTCAGAAGTGTAAAAAGTGGCCTGGTCTTTCAGGGTGTTTAAGCACTGGGGGCTGAAGTGGTTAAAGGGGCGGTCACTGTGAAAATCACTGTTAAAGGAGCGGTCACTGTTAAAGGGGAGGTCACTGTGAAAGTCACTGTTAAAGGGGCGGTCACTGTGAAAGTCACTGTTAAAGGGGAGGTCACTGTGAAAGTCACTGTTAAAGGGGCGGTCACTGTGAAAATCACTGTTAAAGGGGCGGTCACTGTGAAAGTCACTTTTAAAGGGGTGGCCACTGTTAAAGTCACTGTTAAAGGGGCAGCCACTGTTAAAGGGGCGGCCACTGTGAAAGTCACTGTTGAAGGGGCGGTTATTGTTATAGGGGCGGCCACTGTGAAAGTCACTGTTAAAGGGGCAGCCACTGTTAAAGGGGCAGTCACTGTGGAAGTCACTGTTAAAGGGGCGTTCACTGTGAAAGTCATTTTATAGAGGGGAGGCCACTGTGGAGGTCTCTGTTAAAGGGGCATGCACTGTTAATGGGGGCGGGCACTGTGAAAGGGGCAGGCACTGTGGAGGTCAATGTTAAAGGGGCAAGCATTGTGGAGGTCATTGTTAAAGGGGCGGGTACTGTAGAGTTCACTGTTATGGGGGAAACTGTCGACATCTTTTTACGACACAAAAACCTAAAATGAAATAGATGAAATATGCCCGTGCGAAGCCGGGTCCTTCTGCTAGTCTCTTATATATATAAAAATGAGTTTCTGTCTGGACGTTCTTTATGCGCGACCAAACGATTGGACCAATCTTCAGCAAATTTGGCACACAGGTACATCAGGTGTTCGGGAAGGTTTTAGACCGGGTCTCAGCTCTCTAGGACGTACTGTTCCTGATATATTCCCCAAAAATTACCTGCATTAGCCAATAAAAGAAGGCAAGCCTTTCACTTAAATTTGAACTGCCATTTACACAGTCACATGTCTCTTATTAGCCAATAGAATCTCGCAGGTCCTACTCCAGGTTGCCATAACAACAGATCACAGGTTTTAGCAGTTCGCAGGTCCTTAAATATTCAGTCATATGACTTATGACGGCACAACTACACTGCTACCTGCATGGAGGGCAGGGGCCACTATTAAACGGACGGGCGCTGTCGAGTTCACTGTTAAAGGGGCGGGCACTGTGGAGGTCACTGTTAAAGGGGCAGGCACTGCAGAGCATGCTGTTAAAGAGGCGGGCACTTTGGAAGTTTCTGTTAAAAGGGTGGGTACTGTGGAGGTCACTGTTAAAGGGGCGGCCACTATGAAGGTCACTGTTAAAGGGGTGGTCAATGTTAAAGGGGTGGCACTGTGGAAGTCACTGTTAAAGGGGTGGGCACTGTGAAGGTCACTGTTAGAGGGGTGGTCAATGTTAAAGGGGCGGGAACTGTGGAGGTCACTGTTAAAGGGGCAGGTACTGTGGAGCTCACTGTTAAAGATGTGGACACTGTGGAGGTCACTGTTAAAGGGGCGGGCACTGTGGAGGTCACTGTTAAAGGGGCGGGCACTGTGGAGATCACTGCTTAAGGGGCAGGCATTGTGGAGGTCACTGTTAAAGGGGCGGATACTGTGGAGGTCACTGTTAAAGGGATGGTCACTGTTGAAGGGGTGGGCACTGTGAAGGTTACTGTTAAAGGGGCGGCCACTATGAAGGTCACTGTTAAAGGGGTGGTTATTGTTAAAGGGGCAGACATTGTGGAGGTCCCTGTTAAAGGGGCGGGCACTTTGGAAGTCACTGTTAAAGGGGCGGGCACTGTGAAGGTCACTGTTAAATTGGTAGCCACTATGAAGGTCACTGTTAAATGGGTGGTCATTGTTAACCACCTCCGGACCGCTGTACGCAGATTCGCGTTCCGGAGGTGGCAGCGCTGCGCACAATCACGCATATACGCGTCATCTCGCGAGACGCGAGATTTCGCTCAAAGCCGGCCCGCGCATGCGCATCGCGGGCCGGCAAAATTAAAAGAACAAGTTCGTCACCAGCCTGCCAGCAACGATCATTGGCTGGCAGGCTGGCGATATTCAAAAAATCCAATCACAAGTCATATAACAGATCATATTAGTAAATATGATCTGTTATTTGGCTTGTCTGCTCCTGTGCTGGTCCTTTTCGTCGGTTGGATCCAGCACAGGAGCAGACTGAACTGTGAGTACACCAAACACTACACCTTAGCCCCAGATCACCCCCCTGCACCCCAATTAACCCTTTGATCACCCCTTTGATCGCCCCTGTCAATCACTAGTGAAAGGAAAAAAAGTGATCAGTGTAAACTGTCACTTTTTTTTTTTCACTGGTATTGACTGTTAGGTTTTAGGGATAGTTTAGGCCCCTTGGTTAGGTAGTTAGCGTCAGTTAGCGCCCACCCCACCGCACCGCAGTCACTTTTATTCGCTGATTAGCGTATCGCTAATCAGCATTTGTACTTTTATAGTATCTGTAAGTGATCAAAACTGATCACGGTCAGATCTATAATAGTATTAGTGTCACCTTAGCTCGCCCTCCACCCAAAACGCAGTGTTTGCCCGATCAGGCCTGATCGGTCGCCCACACGTGCGTTCACCCACGCCCGCCCCACCGCAGTGACAAAAAATATTTTTTTTTTTGATCACTGCACATTCATTTTACACGCACTGCAGCGATAAAAAAATCAGTTTTGATATTTTTTATCAACCGCAGCGGCCTCCGGTACTTCGCTAGCCTCCCCTTTGTAAGACAGGTTTGCTTTTTTTCTTGGGTAGTCTCAGGGAATACCCCTAAATTTAGTAGTCCAAAATGTCAAACAGGGGGTATTCTTCTGAAGAGGCCTACAGGATTCTGACCCAGTCGGATGAGGAGTGGGAACCCTCATCTGACGAATCTAGCGGGTCAGAATATGAACCTGTGGAAAGCAGTGGCTCTCTGACCCAAAGTTCGGACGAGGAGGTTGAGGTCCCTGGCAGCACCAGGCGTACCCGGCCCCGTGTCGCTAGACCACAGGTTACGCAGGAGCCGCTTCAAGAGCAGCAGAGTGGGGCTGTCGCTGCCGGATCACGTGCTGAGGCATACACCAGCAGCGCAGCCCTCCCTGGACCTAGTACCAGCACTGCCGTACAACATGGTGACGTGGCGAGCACCAGAAGGGCAGTTGAAGCTGGTACGGTGGCACGTGCAGTAGTTACCCCGTCGCAGCCACCGCACAGACAGGCCCGTAGAGCCCCTAGAATCCCTGAGGTGCTGGCAAACCCTGATTGGCAGTCACCAACTTCAGCCGCACCTGTAGTTCCCCCTTTCACCGCCCAGTCTGGAGTTCGGGTTGAGACGGCTCAAATCGGTTCGGCCCTGGGATTTTTTGAGCTGTTCTTGACTGCGGAGCTCTTGGACTTAGTCGTGGCAGAGACAAACCGGTATGCCACACAATTTATATCCGCCAACCCGGGAAGCTTTTATGCCCAGCCTTTCCGGTGGAAACCAGTCCAAGTTTCCGAACTTAAAATTTTTTTGGGCCTTCTCCTCAACATGGGTCTAACTAAAAAGCATGAATTGCGGTCATATTGGTCCACGCACCCGATTCATCACATGCCCATGTTCTCTGCTGCTATGTCCAGGGCACGATTTGAGGCCATCCTCCGTTTCCTGCATTTTAGCGACAACACCACCTCCCGTCCCAGAGGCCACCCAGCTTTTGACCGGCTCCACAAAATTCGGCCCCTCATAGACCATTTCAACCAGAAATTTGCAGATTTGTATACCCCCGAGCAAAACATCTGCGTAGACGAGTCCCTAATACATTTTACCGGGCGCCTTGGCTTCAAACAATACATCCCAAGCAAGCGTGCCCGGTATGGGGTCAAATTGTATAAGCTCTGTGAAAGGGCCACAGGCTATACCCACAAATTTCGGATCTATGAGGGAAAAGATCAGACCCTGGAGCCGGTCGGTTGCCCTGACTACCTGGGGAGCAGTGGGAAGACAGTCTGGGACTTGGTGTCACCCTTATTCGGCAAGGGGTACCATCTTTATGTGGACAATTTTTACACAAGTGTGGCCCTCTTTAGGCATTTGTTTCTAGAACGGATTTGCGCCTGTGGCACCGCGCGAACTAGTCGCGTGGGCTTCCCCCAACGGCTTGTAACCACCCGTCTTGCAAGGGGGGAGAGGGCTGCCTTGTGTAACGAAGAACTGCTCGCGGTGAAATGGAGAGACAGGCGTGACGTTTACATGCTCTCCTCCATTCACGCAGACACGACAATGCAAATTGAGCGAGCAACCCGTGTCATTGAAAAGCCCCTCTGTGTCCACGACTATAATGCGCTCATGGGAGGGGTGGACTTCAATGACCATATCACGGTCGGCGTGACACAGAGGGAGGGAACAAGGAAGGCCCTGCCCAAGTGAGAGGGAAGGTGGTGACCCCTGACTCACCTAGCGGCTGGCACCTGGCTGCCCTGACGTCCCTAGACGGGTTCCTCACCCGTACGCCGATCACGTGCCTAAAGCCCTGG
The DNA here is from genome assembly GCF_905171765.1 of Bufo bufo. Taxonomy (NCBI): domain Eukaryota; kingdom Metazoa; phylum Chordata; class Amphibia; order Anura; family Bufonidae; genus Bufo; species Bufo bufo. The sequence continues at coordinate 777,851,028 of NC_053390.1, read as the reverse complement.
CTTTCCCTAAGCTGAGCCCTAGATAGTGAACAGGGCGGTGGGAACACTAGTCCGCACCACTAGCTCTAAAGGAAAACACCAAGGGAAGGACAGACAATACAAACTCAACATATAATCCCAGGTGGGCGACAACAGGAGACAACAAGAAGCCCAACAGGGATCCGGAGGGTAGCACTCTGGAACGACAACCAGGATTCACAACTCCAGTGGGTCAGTATAGATGTCCAGGCAGGAAGCTCTATAACTGGCAACTAGAGAAGTGTGAGGGGAGAATATAAGGAGGTTGGGAGTGGCAGACAAGAAACAGCGGAAGAGGAGAAGCTACGGATCCCTAATTGAGACAAAAAGGATAGCAAGGCAAACACAGAAAACAATCACTAAGAAACAACGTGATCTTTAGATATAGAGCGCGCAGCCACCCGCTGCGACCTCCTGACCCCGGGTATAACGGAGTCAGACGTGGCTCTTGATACCCTCGTGACAGTACCCCCCCTTTCACGAGGGGCCTCCGGACACTCAGGACCAGGTCTCTCCGGATGAGAGGCATGGAAAGCCTGAATTAACCTGTTGGCGTTTACCTCTGACGCTGGAACCCACATTCTTTCCTCGGGACCGTAACCCCTCCAATGCACCAGATACTGAAGAGAGCGGCGGACCCGACGAGAATCAACAATTCTGGCTATTTGAAACTCCAGATTACCATCCACAATAACAGAAGGAGGTGGCAGCGGTGATGGTTCTAGAGGTGGAACATACTTCTTGAGTAACGATTTATGGAAGACGTTATGGATCTTAAAAGTCTGAGGTAGCTCCAGGCGAAAAGCCACAGGGTTAATGACGGCTACTATTTTATAAGGACCAATGAACCTAGGGCCCAGTTTCCAAGAGGGAACCTTCAACTTAATATTCCTAGTAGACAACCACACATAGTCATTCACCCCTAGGTCCGGACCTGGCGACCGTTTCTTATCGGCCATGCATTTATATTTACCACTTATCTTTTTCAAGTTAACTTGCACCTTCTGCCATACCGAAGAAAGAGATGAAGAAAACCTTTCCTCTTCGGGAACCCCAGAAGACCCCCCCTCTTTGAAAGTACAAAATTGGGGATGAAAACCGTATGCACCAAGGAATGGTGACTTGCCAGTGGACTCCTGATAATGATTATTTATGGCAAACTCAGCTAACGGTAAATATGATGACCACAACTCTTGGTTTTCAGACACAAAACACCTTAAATATGTTTCTAGGTTTTGGTTGGTACGCTCAGTCTGTCCATTCGACTGAGGATGGAAAGCTGAGGAAAAGGACAAGTGTACCCCCAAACGGGAACAAAAAGCTTTCCAAAACTTAGAAATAAACTGGGTTCCCCGATCCGAAACCACATCGGAAGGGACCCCGTGAAGCTTCACGATTTCACTGATAAACACCTGAGCAAGAGTTTTAGCATTAGGAAGTGCGGGTAGCGCAATAAAGTGTACCATTTTGCTAAACCTGTCTACTACTACCAAAATAACTGTTTTACCCGCAGACAACGGTAAGTCAGTGATGAAATCCATTGACAGATGTGTCCATGGCCTATTGGGGATAAAAAGAGGCAATAAAGACCCTGCTGGACGTGTATGAGAGACTTTCGCGCGTGCACAAGTAGAACAAGTAGACACGAAATCCATAACATCCTGACGCAACCTTGGCCACCAAAAACGACGAGATAATAGCTCCAAGGTTGCTTTACTACCCGGGTGCCCAGCAAGTGCCGAATTATGATGTTCTTTTAATAATTCAAGACGCAGGTTTAACGGTACAAACAATTTCTCTGAGGGGCAAGAGGCCGAGGCGTCCCCCTGGGCCTCTAACACCTTTCCCTCTAGAACAGAGTGTATAGCAGAGACACCCACTCCTCTTTGTAAAATAGGTACCGGATCACTAACATTACCCCCTCCAGGGAAACTACGAGATAACGCGTCTGCCTTGGTATTTTTTGCCCCAGGACGATAGGTGATTACAAAGTTAAATCTGGTAAAGAATAGCGACCACCTAGCTTGTCTAGGGGTGAGACGCTTAGCCGATTCTAGGTACAGAAGGTTTTTGTGATCCGTAATCACCGTGACGGGGTGGATTGCTCCCTCTAAGAAGTGATGCCACTCTTCAAGCGCCAGTTTAATCGCCAACAGTTCCCTATTTTCAACATCATAGTTCTTCTCTGCAGAAGATAATTTTTTGGAAAAGAAAGCGCAAGGGCGCCATTTGCCAGGAGACGGACCCTGAGACAATACAGCCCCCACTCCCACCTCTGACGCATCTACCTCAACAATAAAAGGCTGGGAGACATCAGGTTGAATTAGAACAGGTGCCGAGGTAAACCTCTCTTTTAGAGAGGAAAATGCATTTTTAGCGGCGTCAGACCATTTGGAAAAATCAGTCCCCTTCCTAGTCATGTCGGTAAGGGGTTTAACGATCACTTAATAATTTTTAATGAACTTTCTATAGAAATTTGCGAAACCCAAAAACCGTTGTAGGGCTTTAAGGTTCTCAGGAAGATCCCAATCTAAAATTGCCTGGACCTTCCCAGGATCCATACGGAAACCTGAAGCAGATAAAAGATATCACAGGAACTGTATTTCCTGAACGGCGAAGACACATTTTTCAATTTTCGCATATAATTTATTCGTCCGTAGGACCTGCAGTACTTGCCTGACATGCACCTCATGTGTTTTCAGATCAGCCGAATAAATTAAGATATCATCTAGGTATATGACTACAAACCTGCCGATGAGATGACTAAAAATATCATTAACGAAATGTTGGAAGACAGCGGGGGCATTGGTCAGACCGAAAGGCTTAACTAGATTTTCATAATGCCCCTCAGGGGTGTTAAAAGCTGTCTTCCACTCATCCCCTTCCCTGATACGAATCAGATTGTAGGCCCCCCTAAGATCAAGTTTGGAGAACCACTTAGCACCCGCAATCTGATTAAAAAGGTCAGGAATGAGAGGAAGAGGGTATGGGTCTCAGGTGGTTATCTGGTTTAGCTCACGGAAATCTAGGCAAGGACGCAGGCCCCCATCTTTCTTTTTAACAAAGAAAAACCCTGCAGCCACGGGTGAAGAAGAGGGTCTGAAGTGTCCCTTAGCCAGACTCTCGGAGATATAATCTTTCATGGCTTGTCTCTCGGGACCCGAAAGATTATACAACCTGGACTTGGGTAATTTTGCACCGGGAATCAGGTTAACCGGGCAATCATAAGGACGATGAGGTGGTAGCTTCTGACAACCCTTTTCAGAAAAAACGTCCTCAAAGTCCGAAATAAATGTAGGTAGGGAAGCTATGGAGGCGATTAAGCAATTGTTATTTAAGCAGTTCTCTCTGCAATGCTCACTCCACTCCAATATCTCCCTGGCCTGCCAATCCACCACTGGATTGTGCGCTACCAACCAGGGAAGACCCAATACCACAGGAGAGGGAAGGCCCTCCAGAACGTAACATGAAAGACACTCATTATGGTGGTCCCCTACCCGAAGGTGTAAATTATGAACAATGTGGGTGAGGTTTCTCTGAGACAGAGGAGCCGAATCTATAGCGAATACGGGAATAGGTCTCTGCAGCGTACAGAGAGACAAACCCATAGTGCGGGCAAAATGGGCATCTATCAAATTTACCCCTGCTCCACTGTCTAGAAAAAAAGAAATAGACTCCGTCTTAACACCAAAAACAATAACCGCTGGTAACACAAATTGAGATGTTCGTATGGAGGAAACGTATACCCCCCGGCTGACATCCTCCGCACAGCCTGGGGTTAGTAGTTTTCCGACGGTCTTTTGTTTTTGAGAAAGGAGGGACAGACCTTAATGAAATGACCCTTCCCCCCACAGAAAAAACAAGCCCCCCCCCCTACGGCGAACCTCAGGAGGACGGACCTGACGAGAAGTTCCGCCTAGCTGCATAGGCTCATCTAAGTCAGTACAGACTAATTGTTGCTTGGGAGAGGTAACCAAATGCTCAGGAATTTTCGATCTCTCCCTAAGACGCCTATCTATTCTGATAGAGAGGGACATAACAGCATCAAGGGAAAGGGGGGTCTCATACAGCGCCAGTGCATCCTTAACCCTTTCAGATAACCCAGAGCAGAACTGACTCCTGAGAGCCGGGTCGTTCCACTGAGTATCCGTAGCCCACCTACGGAACTCTGAGCAATATTCCTCTGCTGACCGATCTCCCTGTAGGAGTCTCCGTAACTTCGACTCAGCCAGGGCGACTCGGTCAGGGTCATCATATATGAGACCCAAAGCCCCAAAAAATCCCTCCACTGACCGGAGAGCCTGGGAACCAGGGGGTAACGAGAACGCCCAGGATTGTGGGTCCCCCTGAAGCAGGGAAATGACAATCCCTACCCGCTGTTCTTCATTACCTGAGGAGTGAGGGCGCAACTTAAAGTATTATTTGCAGGCCTCACGGAACGTCGCAAATTTGTCCCTTCCCCCAGAAAATCTGTCAGGAAGAACAACCTTGGGTTCTGTAACAACCTGGTTACCCATAGCAACCGCTGGGGGTGCGGTCTGCTGCATTTGCTGCTGTTGTTGGAGGACAGACGCCTTCAATCCTGCCACCTCCAAAGACAGGCCTTGAAGCTGTTTTGCCAAGGCAGCAATAGGATCCATATTGGATTCTAAGTAGAGAAAAAAAAACAACAAAAAAAATTATTATTTTTTTATTTTATTTTTTTTTCTCAAAAAGTAAAGGCCAGTTATAATATCACGGTCGGCGTGACTATCACATACGTGACACAGAGGGAGGGAACAAGGAAGGCCCTGCCCAAGTGAGAGGGAAGGTGGTGACCCCTGACTCACCTAGCGGCTGGCACCTGGCTGCCCTGACGTCCCTAGACGGGTTCCTCACCCGTACGCCGATCACGTGCCTAAAGCCCTGGCTTTCCCTAAGCTGAGCCCTAGATAGTGAACAGGGCGGTGGGAACACTAGTCCGCACCACTAGCTCTAAAGGAAAACATCAAGGGAAGGACAGACAATACAAACTCAACATATAATCCCAGGTGGGCGACAACAGGAGACAACAAGAAGCCCAACAGGGATCCGGAGGGTAGCACTCTGGAACGACAACCAGGATTCACAACTCCAGTGGGTCAGTATAGATGTCCAGGCAGGAAGCTCTATAACTGGCAACTAGAGAAGTGTGAGGGGAGAATATAAGGAGGTTGGGAGTGGCAGACAAGAAACAGCTGAAGAGGAGAAGCTACGGATCCCTGATTGAGACAAAAAGGATAGCAAGGCAAACACAGAAAACAATCACTAAGAAACAACGTGATCTTTAGATATAGAGCGCGCAGCCACCCGCTGCGACCTCCTGACCCCGGGTATAACGGAGTCAGACGTGGCTCTTGATACCCTCGTGACAGACCAGATGTTGTCTCCGTATTTAGTTTCCCGCAGAACCAGACGCTGGTATAAGAAGGTGTCTGTATATTTAATTCAATTGGCGCTGTACAATAGTTTTGTTCTCTACAGTAAGGCTAGGAGAACACGATCCTTCCTCAAATTCCAGGAAGAGATCATCGAGAACCTCCTTTACCCAGGAGGTTCCATGGCCCCATCCACCAGTGTAGTTAGCCGTATACACGAGCGACATTTCCCCAGTGTCGTTCCTGGTACCTCAACCCAACCGTCACCCCGAAAAAGATGTCGTGTCTGTAGCAGGAGTGGAATAAGGCGTGACACCCGCTATTTCTGTCCTGACTGTCCTGACCACCCTGCCCTATGCTTTGGTGAGTGTTTCCGGAAGTACCACACACAGGTACACCTAGCATAGGGATTGCATCTCACAGGACAGGCACACAGGGCTATTAGGGCCCTTTTACTCACAGCTGCTGCAAACCTCTCCTTTCACCTGGGATAAAGTGCATAACGTACTTTGCCACATCTTTGGGTGATTTGCGCTTTGCACATTGTCCCATGGGGAAGGAGAGGTTTGTTCTATAAAGGTAAAAAAACGAAACAAAAAAAAATTACCGGTAAGTAAAAAAGTTAAAAAAGTTAAAAAAAAGTTAATATGTTCTGTTCTAAAGTTAATAAAGTTATTGCGTTGCGGCCTGGTTTTTTCTTTTTTGTTTTGTTTTTTTTACCTTTCAGGTGGACCAACCGATCGACTAGCTGCAGCACTGATGTGCATTCGGACAGAAGCATTGCGCTGCTGTCAGATTACACGCAAGTCGGTGTATGCGGCGCTGCAAGACGAGATTTCTCCTCTGCAGTAAAAGATATGTTTGCCGAGGCATATGAGCTGAGGAGGTGGCGGTGTTCATATAGTTTGGCAAACACTTTGTATATATAAAAAAAAAAATCCCGGCAATGATTTATTCATCCACATCGATTGATGTGAATGGAGAAATCTGGTTTGCCAGGGCATACGAGCTAAGTGGGTATGGATGTTGGGCGGAGCTCCTATGTCCTGGCAGACGCCTTTCCCCTCCTTTTTCTTTTTTTGGCAGAGATTTTTTCATCCACATTGATCGATGCGAATGAAGAAATCTGTGCCGTTCATTTTTTTCTTTCAGCCCAGAGGCTGAACGGAAAAAAAAAATCTCATTACCTGTATGCTCAATATAAGGAGAATAGCAGAAACTCCTAATGCTGGGCATACATGTAATGATTGCGGAGACCCTCAAATGCCAGGGCAGTACAAACACCCCACAAATAACACCATTTTGGAAAGAAGACACCCCAAGGTATTCGCTGAGGGGCATATTGAGTCCATGAAAGATTGAAATTTTTGTCCCAAGTTAGCGGAAAGGGAGACTTTGTGAGAACAAAATCCAAAAAATCAATTTCCGCTAACTTGTGCCAAAATTTATTTTTTTTCTATGAACTCGCCATGCCCCTCATTGAATACCTTGGGGTGTCTTCTTTCCAAAATGGGGTCACATGTCGGGTATTTATACTGCCCTGGCATTTTAGGGGCCCCAAAGCGTGAGAAGAAGTCTGGTATCCAAATGTCTAAAAATGCCCTCCTAAAAGGAATTTGGGCCCCTTTGCGCATCTAGGCTGCAAAAAAGTGTCACACATGTGGTATCTCCGTATTCAGGAGAAGTTGGGGAATATGTTTTGGGGTGTCATTTTACATATACCCATGCTGGGTGAGATAAATATCTTGGTCAAATGCCAACTTTGTATAAAAAAAATGGGAAAAGTTGTCTTTTGCCAAGATATTTCTCTCACCCAGCATGGGTATATGTAAAATGACACCACAAAACACATTCCCCAACTTCTCCTGAATACGGCGATACCACATGTGTGACACTTTTTTGCAGCCTAGGTGGGCAAAGGGGCCCACATTCCAAAGAGCACCTTTCGGATTTCACAGGTCATTTACCTACTTACCACACATTAGGGCCCCTGGAAAATGCCAGGGCAGTATAACTACCCCACAAGTGACCCCATTTTGGAAAGAAGACACCCCAAGGTATTCCGTGAGGGGCATGGCAAGTTCCTAGAATTTTTTATTTTTTGTCACAAGTTAGTGGAAAATGATGATTTTTTTAAAAAAATTTTTCTTCATACAAAGTCTCATATTCCACTAACTTGTGACAAAAAATAAAAACTTCCATGAACTCACTATGCCCATCAGCGAATACCTTGGGGTCTCTTCTTTCCAAAATGGGGTCACTTGTGGGGTAGTTATACTGCCCTGGCATTCTAGGGGCCCAAATGTGTGGTAAGGAGTTTGAAATCAAATTCTGTAAAAAATGGCCTGTGAAATCCGAAAGGTGCTCTTTGGAATATGGGCCCCTTTGCCCACCTAGGCTGCAAAAAAGTGTCACACATCTGGTATCTCTGTATTCAGGAGAAGTTGAGGAATGTGTTTTGGGGTGTATTTTTACATATACCCATGCTGGGTGAGATAAATATCTTGGTCAAATGCCAACTTTGTATAAAAAAATGGGAAAAGTTGTCTTTTGCCAAGATATTTCTCTCACCCAGCATGGGTATATGTAAAATGACACCCCAAAACACATTTCCCAACTTCTCCTGAGTACGGAGATACCAGATGTGTGACACTTTTTTGCAGCCTAGGTGGGCAAAGGGGCCCATATTCCAAAGAGCACCTTTCGGATTTCACTGGTCAGTTTTTACAAAATTTGATTTCAAACTCCTTACCACACATTTGGGCCCGTAGAATGCCAGGGCAGTATAACTACCCCACAAGTGACCCCATTTTGGAAAGAAGACACCCCAAGGTATTCCGTGAGGGGCATGGCGAGTTCCTAGAATTTTTTATTTTTTGTCACAAGTTAGTGGAAAATGATGATTTTTTATTTTTTATTTTTTTTCATACAAAGTCTCATATTCCACTAACTTGTGACAAAAAATAAAAACTTCCATGAACTCACTATGCCCATCAGCGAATACCTTGGGGTCTCTTCTTTCCAAAATGGGGTCACTTGTGGGGTAGTTATACTGCCCTGGCATTCTAGGGGCCCAAATGTGTGGTAAGGAGTTTGAAATCAAATTCTGTAAAAACTGACCAGTGAAATCCGAAAGGTGCTCTTTGTAATATGGGCCCCTTTGCCCACCTAGGCTGCAAAAAAGTGTCACACATCTGGTATCTCCGTACTCAGGAGAAGGTGGGGAATGTGTTTTGGGGTGTCATTTTACATATACCTATGCTGGGTGAGAGAAATATCTTGGCAAAAGACAACTTTTCCCATTTTTTTATACAAAGTTGGCATTTGACCAAGATATTTATCTCACCCAGCATGGGTATATGTAAAAAGACACCCCAAAACACATTCCTCAACTTCTCCTGAATACGGAGATACCACATGTGTGACACTTTTTTGCAGCCTAGGTGGGCAAAGGGGCCCATATTCCAAAGAGCACCTTTCGGATTTCACTGGTCAGTTTTTACAGAATTTAATTTCAAACTCCTTACCACACATTTGGGCCCCTAGAATGCCAGGGCAGTATAACTACCCCACAAGTGACCCCATTTTGGAAAGAAGAGACCCCAAGGTATTCGCTGATGTGCATAGTGAGTTCATGGAAGTTTTTATTTTTTGTCACAAGTTAGTGGAATATGAGACTTTGTATGAAAAAAAAAAAAATCATCATTTTCCACTAACTTGTGACAAAAAATAAAAAATTCTAGGAACTCGCCATGCCCCTCAAGGAATACCTTGGGGTGTCTTCTTTCCAAAATGGGGTCACTTGTGGGGTAGTTATACTGCCCTGGCATTCTAGGGGCCCAAATGTGTGGTAAGGAGTTTGAAATCAAATTCTGTAAAAAATGACCAGTGAAATCCGAAAGGTGCTCTTTGGAATATGGGCCCCTTTGCCCACCTAGGCTGCAAAAAAGTGTCACACATCTGGTATCTCTGTATTTAGGAGAAGTTGAGGAATGTGTTTTGGGGTGTCTTTTTACATATACCCATGCTGGGTGAGATAAATATCTTGGTCAAATGCCAACTTTGTATAAAAAAATGGGAAAAGTTGTCTTTTGCCAAGATATTTCTCTCACCCAGCATGGGTATATGTAAAATGACACCCCAAAACACATTCCCCAACTTCTCCTGAGTACGGAGATACCAGATGTGTGACACTTTTTTGCAGCCTAGGTGGGCAAAGGGGCCCATATTACAAAGAGCACCTTTCGGATTTCACTGGTCAGTTTTTACAGAATTTGATTTCAAACTCCTTACCACACATTTGGGCCCCTAGAATGCCAGGGCAGTATAACTACCCCACAAGTGACCCCATTTTGGAAAGAAGAGACCCCAAGGTATTTCGTGATGGGCATAGTGAGTTCATAGAACTTTTTATTTTTTGTCACAAGTTAGTGGAATATGAGACTTTGTAAGAAAAAAATAAATAAATAAATCATCATTTTCCGCTAACTTGTGACAAAAAATAAAAAGTTCTATGAACTCACTATGCCCATCAGCGAATACCTTAGGGTGTCTACTTTCCGAAATGGGGTCATTTGTGGGGTGTTTGTACTGTCTGGGCATTGTAGAACCTCAGGAAACATGACAGGTGCTCAGAAAGTCATAGCTGCTGCAAAAAGCGGAAATTCACATTTTTGTACCATAGTTTGTAAACGCTATAACTTTTACCCAAACCATTTTTTTTTTACCCAAACATTTTTTTTTATCAAAGACATGTAGAACAATAAATTTAGAGAAAAATTTATATATGGATCTCGTTTTTTTTGCAAAATTTTACAACTGAAAGTGAAAAATGTCATTTTTTTGCAAAAAAATCGTTAAATTTCAATTAATAACAAAAAAAGTAAAAATGTCAGCAGCAATGAAATACCACCAAATGAAAGCTCTATTAGTGAGAAGAAAAGGATGTAAAATTCATTTGGGTGGTAAGTTGCATGACCAAGCAATAAACGGTGAAAGTAGTGTAGGTCAGAAGTGTAAAAAGTGGCCTGGTCTTTCAGGGTGTTTAAGCACTGGGGGCTGAGGTGGTTAAAGGGGCGGGCATTGTGGAGGTCCCTGTTAAAGGGGCAAGCACTGTGGAAGTCACTGTTAAAGGGGCGGGCACTGTGAAGGTCACTGTTAAAGGGGTAGCCACTATGAAGGTCACTGTTAAAGGGATGGTCAATGTTAAAGGGCGAGCACTGTGGAGGTCACTGTTAAAGGGGCAGGTACTGTGGAGCTCACTGTTAAAGGTGTTGACACTGTGGAGGTCACTGTTAAAGGGGCGGGAATTGTGGAGGTCACTGTTAAAGGGGTGGTTATTGTTAAAGGGGCGGACATTGTGGAGGTCCCTGTTAAAGGGGCGGGCACTGTGGAAGTCACTGTTAAAGGGGTGGGCACTGTGAAGGTCACTTTTAAATTGGTAGCCACTATGAAGGTCACTGTTAAATGGGTGGTCATTGTTAAAGGGGCGGGCATTGTGGAGGTCCCTGTTAAAGGGGCAAGCACTGTGGAAGTCACTGTTAAAGGGGTGGGCACTGTGAAGGTCTCTGTTAAAGGGGTAGCCACTATGAAGGTCACTGTTAAAGGGATAGTCAATGTTAAAGGGCAGGCACTGTGGAGGTCACTGTTGAAGAGGCAGACACCGTGGAGATTACTGTTCAAGGGGCAGGCACTGTGGAGGTCACTGTTAAAGGGTGTCTTTCACCTAAACTGACGATTATAGAACACTAACACCATGATCTGCATTATAGTCCCCATATTGGAATGCTACTTACCGTATAGCTGTCTGTTGCTTATTTTCACAAAAAAACACTTTTATTCAATATGTTAATTAAGTTCTGAAGGTGCCCAGGGGCGGCGTTCAAGCGGCCGTTGCCCAGGCCCCTCATCGCTTTTCATATGAAACCCCTCCCCTTTCACCCCTCTGGCTCGCCTTAGGTTCTTCAGAAATCTAGCGCCAGCGCCATTCACAAGATTCGCCGCGCCTGCGCACTTCATTCCCCATTATGGGCAGAGGCACAAGAGCGTTTAATGCGCATGTGCCGGAATGGGGATCATGGTATTAGTGTTCTATAATGGTCAGTTTAGGTGAAAGACTTCCTTTAAAGGGACGGCCACTGTGGAGGTCAATGTTAAAGGGGCGGCCACTGTGGAGGTCAATGTTAAAGGGGCGGCCACTGTGGAGGTGACTTTTAAAGGGGCGTGCACTGTGCAGGTCATTGTTAAAGGGGCGGGTACTGTAAAGGTCACTGTTATGGGGGAAACTGTTGATATCTATTTACAACACATGGAAACATGAAATGAAATAGATGAAATATACCCGTGTAAAGCCGAGTCTTTCTGCTAGTATTTTGTATATTAGAGGGGTATTTTTCAATTCAGTGAGATTCATATGGTCTGTGGTCTGTATTTAATTAAGGGGTTTCGTCTGGAGTCTGTATTTAGTTGTATTTTTATTTTGGGGTCTGGTCTACTTTTGCATTCACTTAGTGGTCCGCAATGCCATTGTAAGGATAAGGAATAGAGTAGTCTGTGTAGCCATGTGAGCTACTGGCAGATACAATTTTATCATTTAACTGGTTGTCTGGAGGTAAGCAATGACTTTGTGGCTTTGTATCAGGAACACAGCTTGGATATAAAGAATTTTGGGACTATAGATGAAATGCATTGGTAAACTAATTTGCCCTGGGCTTCACCATTTTAAACCACATAATTATATAACTATGTTTAATGTTAACCACTAAATTATCCTTGGCCTTCCGGAATATTGATAATTATCAGGATCAATATCTGATTGGTGGTGGTCTGTCACCTCCGATCAGCGGTTCTGCAGTACTGTAGGTTCAGCGCCAGAACAACAGCTCTGACCATTGTGGGATGATTAATGCAGCTCTGATCCCATTCAATTCAATAGTTAAATAAATAGCTCCATCCACTTCACACAGTGAACGGTGCTGACTGATAAATGACAAATAGATGATTGGTTGGGTTGCAGGGTTTGTGTGTCTTCCCCCCCCCCCCCCCCCCCCCAATCTGATCTTGATGCCTAATCCTGAAGATTGACCATCAATATAAGTGGACCATAAAACTCCTTTAAAGTGATCAACCCTATAAACAGCTTACTTCCTGGTAGGGTTGATCATGGTGACTACAATGAGCCATATCTTGTTGCAATTGGTATTACCACTGCAGGGAAATTATTATTTTTATTAATCTGCAAATGAGGCCCTCGGAGCACCACTTCACCTCTGCCTCTCCCCTTTTTTCACCCCTCTCCCAGTGAGATTTGCAAGGCCAAGCAGCTTCAGTGCTCTGAAGCTTGGTCCCAAAATCTTGCGCACTCGCCAGCGGCAGTACTAGTGGGACCACTCTGAGAATTGAACTGCTCTGAGAGGCAGTACTGCCCCCAGTGCATGCACAAGATTTTGAGGCCAGGCACTAAACCGGTGAGGGTGACTGGCCCTCTTAATCTTACTGGCAGAGGGTGGCAATGTGGAGAGGCAGAATTAGAAATGGTCCTCCGAGGGGCTAGGCCAACCCCTCAGTGCCCCAAGCATCTCATTTGCATGTAAATAATAATAGTCAGTTCTAGGTTTAGTAGAGTTGACCATGGTGACAGATATACTTTAATCCACACCCATTCTAGACCATAATGTATCATATATGTCCATATCAACCTGTTCATAACCCTACAAAAAAAAGAAACAAAATAGAATATACGGAACTTTATTTGTCAAAGGCAGATTGATTGAAATAATTATTTTTTACACGTCTGTTGAAATCTTTCATGCCCCAGACAGGTGAGCGCAGCAACAAGTATCATAAATTCCTTAAAATCCACTTCATTGTCTTTATTTTCATCCAGGTCCTTTAGAAGCTGGCCACACTCGTCTTTACCTTTCGCATTCTAGACCAAAAAATATAGAAAATGAATTAGAATCAGAGAAGCTCCTCGGTTTTTTGTACAATTGAAATAGCCAAGAAGGAACCGATAAACATGGACATTTACATAACAAAGACCTCAAAATGAGAAAATTCGAAATTTAGAAAATTCCCCTTACGCTACATGCCACCAGCAGTAAACTCCAAAGATAGCCATATACCGACAATTTTAACCAAAATGATCATCTGGTGAAATGTAACAACGAACTATTGTTTTAATTGACCGATGTGAGACTATCATTATCTGAAAGAAGTCAGCCATGTTTTAAATTTTCGTCTGATACCTAGATGAAAGATCTTTTGAAAGAAAGATTGTTCATGGACAAAATGTCAGAGAAATTTTTTTTGTCCATTGCCCAGTTTAATTGAACATATATGGCTAATATGAACAAAATGTTTATGACCTGCAGGAAGCAGACAGCTCTGTTCAAAGTGTAGTGGTCGTGCTGGGTTACTGCAGCTCAGTTACCATTCACTTCAATGGGAGATGGGTTGCAGTAACCCGACATGGCCACTACACTTTGAACAGAGCTGTCTACTTCCTGTTCCATTCAAGCGCTAGTTCCAGCACCTGAGGCTGCAGGCAATAACTGATTGGTGGAGGTTCAGGGTGTCAGACCCCCACCCATCAAATATTATTAACTTATCCTGAGAATAGGTCATCAATATCCGGAGCCTGGTAAAACTCTTTAAAAGATATATACCATTTAAAAAAATAAATTAAATTCTGCAGCAAAGTTTCAATCTATATATATTTGAGGAAATGCTGCTAAACGAAGGCTGCCTTTGTAGGATTTAGTTCTCAGTAGCCTTGGATCAGCTTGTTCTCTGCTTAGTTTTTTCCCACTAAAAACAGGATTAGATCCCCAAGAAGGGAACATATCAAATCTTTACAAAAGAAAGGGGTTTGGGAAATGTTTCCTTGTTCTATGGGAACTGTTCTAGTTTAGTAGAAAGCTCTGAGGCTTAGTGATTAGCACTACTGCCTGGTGGCACTGAGGGTGCTCTTAGACTGCCCGGACAGGACGAGCGCCAATCGGCTATAAACACATTAATCGGCCATACTTACCAACCATTCTGTTGGTAATATCCGGACATGTAAGCCACGCCCCCGGGAATACACCGGCCCCACCTGGGAGCACCCACGTATGGTCAAAGTTTTCGTTAATCTAACCCATTTTTATCCCGGGACTGTGGGAATTTGCCAGGACAGTCTCTAAATATCAGGGACAGTTCCGCCAAATTCAGGACAGTTGGCATCTATGATCAGCACTTGTTTGAAAAGTCTGATTACAACGCAACTGTTCTTTTCCCATAATTTCCAATGATTATTGGCGGCTGATTACACAGGGAGATGTGCTGCTGATAATTGTGCATCTTTTATTCCTATGAAAGGTGCAAATCAGCTGACAAATGAACATTTGCTCTTTCATCGGTTGGTTGGGAGCACTATGAAGGTGCTGCATACGTTGCAGCGGTGCTGCATTTTTGATGAGGCAAAAAATGCATAAAAATCATGTAGTTTTTGCAACAACGTAACGGCTTCTATGTTGCATTTCCTTCCAGCAAAGGGAAAAGAAGCAAATCGCACACAGCAGGAGATCTCTGGATCCACGTGGTACAGGACTGGTTCTAGCTTTATTATAAAGAGGTTGTACTAGATTATGTACTATCTTTATTTTTTACAGTATTCATTGGATAATCCCTTTAAAGGGCTTCTGTCACCCCACTAAAGTCATTTTTTTTTTTTTTGTGTACTTATAATCCCTATCCTGCCATATTGCCATACATTATGTTATTAATAATTTTCGTTCAGTAGATTTAGCAAAAAACTTACTTTTATGATATGCTAATTACCTTTCTACCAGCAAGTAGGGCGGCTACTTGCTGGTAGCAGCCGCAGAAAACCGCCCCCTCCTCTTGTTAATTGACAGGGCCAGCCGCGATCTCCTCCTCCGGCCGACCCTGTCAGCATTTCAAAAATCGCGCGCCTGTGTTGATTCGGCGCAGGCGCTCTGAGATAAGGAGGCTCGCCTCCTCAGCACTCCCTCAGTGCGCCGATGACGTCACCGAAAGAGAAGACGTCATCGGCGCAGGCGCACTGAGGGAGTGCTGAGGAGGCGAGCCTCCTTATCTCAGAGCGCCTGCGCCGAATCAACACAGGCGCGCGATTTTTGAAATGCCGATAGGGCTGGCCGGAGGAGGAGATCCCGGCTGGCCCTGTCAATCAACAAGAGGAGGGGGCGGTTTTCTGCGGCTGCTACCAGCAAGTAGCCGCCCTACTTGCTGGTAGAAAGGTAATTAGCATATCATAAAAGTACGTTTTTTGCTAAATCTACTGAACGAAAATTATTAATAACATAATGTATGGCAATATGGCAGGATAGGGATTATAAGTACACAAAAAAAAATAATGAGTTTAGTGGGGTGACAGAAGCCCTTTAAGGGATGCAAAAAGTGACGGGAAAAGTGCTATATGGCAGAAGGTTCCAAACTGTGGCTTTAAAATTCAAAAATGTACACATTTTTTATTTTTATTTTTTATTACAAAGCGCTATATTTCCATCAGCTGGACACTGAGGTACAGTGTCAGCATATAGCAGGTTATAGGTAACTTATAAGGAAGGTATAGGACGGCTCTGGCTGGATTGAGTTTAGTTTAGTTTATTGGATTGAGTTTAGTTTATTTGATTCACTTAGTATCAGTCACTGCTATAACTATTGAAGTATAGTTAATTTGCCAGCCTATCTGTAGCCAGGACAGACCTTGTCCACTACCTGACCGGGAAACCAGGTCATCCAGCGTATCCATTCAATCTACCACCTGTAAGATCGCAATTGATTGTGTTTTCAGTTATATCAGTGGATTGTTACTAGATTGAATTGTTTTTTACTATTTATTTTATGCATTTTACAGGCCTGCATACTTTTAGGGTATAAATACCTAATTTTAACTTTATTTTATTTCATTCTATGCATATTAATAGTGACTAGAATTTTTTGTGCCATTTCATATATTGGTATCAATACCCAATATCTCCTATCCAAATAAAAGTATTGTCACTTTACTAATCGTGTGGTCCAGTTATAAGAGTGCCCATTCTTTCCTTTGTTACTATAGGTAACTTATACTAGATCGTGCACAGTACTTAAACGTAATACGGCCCTTATACTGAACCCTATACATGAGGTTGTAGAATGCTCCGCCAGTCATAGTATATAGACTGCTATAAACTCCAATTTGTATTCTGTTGATGGGTTCCTTCCTGAGTCATCATCCCTTCTATCCTGCAGCCGCCAGGAGAGATTCTGTTACTATGAAATTGCTATTTTTGCATTTCCCGATTATCTTCTATAGTATAATATAAATAATGGGTGATAGCTGTATACTTCTACTGTATGTAAGGCATCATCTTACCTTTATGAGTCCAGGCAGTTCCTTCTCTATCAAAGCCTTCAATTCCCCTTTGGATAAAGTGTCTTTTTTGCCCTCACAACAGGCATATTGGTCAAAGACACTGATGACTAGAGCCATTCCGGTTTCCAGGTCACTCATGTTTGGATGAGATTTGAGCTTCTCGGCTTCTCCAGGCAGCTGCTAAAGGCAGAGTGAAGTACAAGGGACGGAGCCTCTGCTTATATACAGATCGTGGCTTTGTGCTCAGGGCAAATATTTCTCATTAAATAAATATTCTACAGGGTGTAACCTTCATACAAAATACCCGCAATAAATACTCTCTTCACAATTAATCCCTATCTCTGTTTGGTAAAGGCTGACTCATGTTGACTTTGTCCGTTAGAATTGAAGACACACCTTTAATATATTTCACCCCTCACTGTTATAATTGTGTAAACTGAACTTTGGGTTGTGAATTTTTAGTTTCACACAAGTGAACTGCAGGTGTTCATAAACATGAGATGATTTTAGTGGGACCAACCAACTAACGTGTATGGGGGTCCCCCAACTCTTAGCCAACAGCAGATGTCAGGGGAAAAATGGACCAGGCATATTGCATTTCAACATGCCTGACCCTTTTAACATCTAATAGGTTATCTTTGATTTCCAATTGATTCAGCACTGAAATTGTTGAAACAGTTGTTTTTTTTTAGTCCGTTGAGATATAGACCCGGTGCTAAGATATGTTCGATGTGCATGTGTGTTTGTTCATGTATTTTAAAGGATATCTCAAACTTTTAATGCTAAAATTCTGTGATTAAAATCATAACGTATCTTCTTTATAGATGTTAGAGCTGTATTTATCTGATACATATACTACTCACAAAAAGTTAGGGATATTTGGCTTGTGGGTGAAATTTAAGAATTAACCTAAAATGCACTCTAACCTTTAAAGGTGAACTTCATGTGACCTTCTGTAAACTTTTGAATGCACATGTCCAACTGTTAAATGATTTAGTACTTTTTGAACAACTTGCTGTTCTCTAACAAGGAGCTTAACGGCAAAATTCACAGCAGGTGTTTGATCCATGAATTGCCCAATACATTTCCTGGTTCAATTAGAATTGGTATTTGTAAAGTCCTCCTCATCATGCTTTTCGCCTTGCGACATCATGAGACCAAGACAACATTTGTACCTGGCCATTGTGAGGCTTCAAGCATGATGTTCTCAGTAGTGATGAGCGGGAGGTGCCATATTCGATTTCGCGATATTTCGCGAATATTCGCATGAATATTCGTGTTATATTCGTCGAAATCGAATATTCGCAATTATTCCAATTATCGCGAAATTATTTTTTCGCATATTGCGAAAATTTATCTTGATAGTATAAGGCAACGTTCCTATGCTAATGACTATGGCTAGGCTAATATGTGTATTTTACGAAATTTCGTAATATTGCTCTAACTTCGTCTCTTAGAATATTACGAATATTCTAAAAGACGAAGTTAGAGCAATATTAAGAACATTTGCAAAAGTCGAAATTGCGATGCGAGTAATATAACACGAAATAGTCGCATGAAGATTTAAACTTAGCACTGCTATATTCCATATTAGGCTAGAATATGGAATATAGCAGTGCTAAGTTGAAATCTTCATGCGAATATTTCGTGTTATATTACTCGCATCGCAATTTCGACTTTTGCAAATGTTCTTAATATTGCTCTAACTTCGTCTTTTAGAATATTCGTAATATTCTAAAAGACGAAGTTAGAGCAATATTACGAAATTTCGTAAAATACACATAGATTGTATTTAAGCTAATATACTGCTATAGTAATAATTTTTAATAGAAAAGAAGAGGCAAAAAAAAATTACAGAAAAAAAAAGGGATTATAGCACTATATTAGCTAAATTACAATCTATATGTGTATTTTACGAAATTTCGTAATATTGCTCTAACTTCGTCTTTTAGAATATTCGTAATATTCTAAGAGACGAAGTTAGAGCAATATTACGAAATTTCTAAAAGACGAAGTTAGAGCAATATTAAGAACATTTGAAAAAGTCGAAATTGCGATGCGACTAATATAACACGAAATATTCGCATGAAGATTTCAACTTAGCACTGCTATACTCCATATTCTAGCCTAATATGGAATATAGCAGTGCTAACTTAGCACAGCTATATTCCATATTAGGCTAGAATATGGAGTATAGCAGTGCTAAGTTGAAATCTTCATGCGAATATTTCGTGTTATATTACTCGCATCGCAATTGCGACTATTGCGAAATTTCGTAAAATGCACATATAGATTAGATTGTAATTTAGCTAATATGGAATATAGCAGCAAGTTGAAAACGCCACTGACTGGAGCAGCCAGGAAGCCAGGAATCCAAAGGACAGGTAAGAACAACTTTAGGGAAGTGGGAAAGAAAAAAATATAATAAAAAAAAAAGAAAAAAAACGAATATTCGATTTTGCGAATATATAGAACTATATTCTAAATATTTGCGAAATCTCGAAATTGCGATATTCGAGAAAAAAATTCGCAATTCGAATATTCGCGCTCAACACTAGTTCTCAGATGGAAGCGGCCACTGAGCTTGGAGTGTGACAGAGAATCATCAGCAGGTTGCAGGAGAGACAGAGAGAGACTGGAAGAGTCACAGAAAGGCATAGAAGTGGACGCCCTTTGGCCACATCCCACACTGATGGCTGCTTCATTGTGAACAATGCCCTGCGGAACCAGATCATGAATGCCACACAACTCCAGGCACAATAAAGGGAGGTAAGAGGCACCCAAGTGTCACGTCAGACCATTCAAAACTGTTTATATCAGTGTGGTCTGCATGCTTGACGACCTGCAAGGATACCTGACCACACCACCAGCCACAGGCGTCATCGTCTTGCATGGGCCAGGGAGCATCTATGCTGAACGAGGGACCAGTGGGCCTCAGTGCTGTTCACTGATGAAAGGCTATTCACATAGAGCAGAAATGATAGCCACCAACAATGTAGGAGATGTCAAGGAGAGCGCTATGCATCAGCCACTCTTGGCACCAGACAAGCCTTTGGTGGTGGTGGTGGTGTTACAGGGGTGTCTAGTCAATACAGAACTGCCATACACTTTGTGAATGGTACAGTTACAAGCCGATACTACTTGAATAACATCATTAACCAGTCATTGTGCCTTTGCATGAACAACACAGGCCTAATTTTATCTTCATGGACGACAATGCGCCAGCTCATTGAGGTCACAACATGGCTGATGGAGACTGGGGGACCTCAAATGGATTGGCCTGCACTTTTTCCATACCTGAGTCCCATAAAAAACCTATGTACTCAGCTGAGTCGCCGTGTAGGAGCTCTTAACTCTGTACACCAGAACTTCAAAGACCTGAGGGCCGCCCTTCAAGAAGAGTGGGATTCCATGCCTCAGCATATAATAAGTCAACTTGTGAACAGCATGAGACGTCATTGTCAAGTTGTAATTGATACTAAAGGCCACATGACAAGTTATTGTCAAAACTTCCCTACAAAGGTATAGAGGTAAATAATATAGTTCTGCCTGCTGCAGCCACCACTAGAGGGAGATTTGGCACTTACTGCATACAGACTATACTTTGAACTCAATATTAAAATAGTATGCAGTAAAGCTCCCTCTTGTGGATGCTGCACATAAGGGGGTCAGTATGGGATTCTCTTTGGCCATTGAGAAGTGTACACAGCTTCCCGTTAAAGGACAGCAGTAGGAAACAGGTACAGATGTAGCAGGAGCAACAGTTCTCACATGAGGCAGTGAGCTTGATAATTACAAAGTGCTTACAAGAGGCAGCTGGTTTGAGGGTTACAAAATGCTTAAAAGAGGCAACTAGCTTAACGGTTACAGTCTCACTTGGGACAAAAAGCTTATAGTTACAGTCTTTTAATGAAAGCCCAAGCTTAGTTAGTGGCAACAGGTGGAGCAAATACACAGTTTCTTTAAAATGTAACACACTTGCGCTATTTATCTCTGTAGGTGTTGTACCCAGCTTTCTGAGCGATGACACTCCTTCTAGTTATATCAGCAATGAAGATGGCTTGGGTCACTTGACAAGCCTTGGCACTCTCCTCGTGACACATTTCTGCCCAGGCATCTAATAGGTCAGTATCAGTCTCCTCACAACATATTTGCACACAGATTTTACATGCCACTCTATTTATAGGCATGTATCTGTGGCAAGCTGGATTTCATTCCTGACCTACCTTCTCCAAAGGTCCACTGCTGTTCCGAGGTGTAGGGGCTAAGAAATGC
The DNA here is from genome assembly GCF_905171765.1 of Bufo bufo. Taxonomy (NCBI): domain Eukaryota; kingdom Metazoa; phylum Chordata; class Amphibia; order Anura; family Bufonidae; genus Bufo; species Bufo bufo. The sequence goes on along the minus strand of NC_053390.1, from coordinate 777,829,959 downwards.
AACTCGGCTACCTCTACTCCGGGTTTGTAATCATGTGCCCGGGTACAAGCCTTTCTCAGACCCGGGCACAGGATTCATTTCAAACTGCAGTGCAGACTGTCTGACTTGCTCGCTCACGGTCCTGGCGGTGAGTGAGCGGCCGGCACTCTGGGACCGGCTCAAACCTGAAGAGGACGAGGCCGCCGGTCAGGATGGATTGGAAGCCGGAGAGCTGGGGGCTGCGGGTGGTCAGAAGCAGGAGCACGAAGACGCTGCTGAAGGAGAGCAGCAAACCCTCGGCCAACAACATGGCAGCCGCACCAGGACTGAGCTGCTCTCACTCCCAGATCAGGCCGGATAACAATGAGACGAGCCGCGGGCCTGTTGAAAATAACAAACGAAGAAATCTCTCAGAGGGTTGCTACGCCACTGTAACATAAAATTGGAATTTAGTGGTCACTAGGACCAGGCGTATTTTCGCAGCTCCTCTGACTAGTAGTAATAAAACTCGATTTTATTTCAATACTTTAAAACCAATATATTTCTTGGGAACATGTTTAAAACTTCAGGAGTCACAGAGTCAGGGTCAAGTGCCAAGTATCCATGTACACTACTTATACTTCTTATACATTAACCACTTTCATAGTGTTTAAATGAACTGATTGTGTAACCTCTCTTAATTCAGATAATTGCTTGTAGGCACCCTGACAAACTCCTGCCTAAAAATCGAAACCTGTGTCCCTACATGTTTCGCCGAGCCTGTCGGCGTCTTCAGGGTAAACTAGACAGGTGGGCTCCTCCCATCCCCGGCTCTTCTGCTGCGTTCCTTTCCTATCACGACAACTCCCCTCTCCCCCAGTCTCCGTTACCGGGCCCAGGAAAGCTGCCGGACTCTCACACAACACTCTACAGTCAGTGTGCTGGCACCAAGTGACGGTTCCCGGGGGATGAGGGCCACATTACTCTAACTGGAGGTCACTAAAGGGGGCATTATTCTTAATGGGTGGCACTAATGGGGGCATTACTCTTACTGGGGGCATTATTCTTACTGGGGGGCACTAATAGGGGGCATTATTCATTCTGGGGTGCACTAATAGGGCCATTACTTTTACTGGGGCACACTAATGGGGGCATTACTATTACTGGGGGGGCACTAATGGGGCATTACTATTACTGGGTGCATTACTATTACTGGGGGCGCTAATGGGGGCTTTAATATTCCTGGGGAGCCACAGTAGGACAGCAACTTCACACCACGTGTTAAGACACGCCCCCACAACCACACCTTCTTTGGGTGTGGCTTAACTTGCCCGGTATTTTTTGTTGGGAAAGGTGGCAACCCTACTGTACTCCAGGCTACCATTGTCCGCTGTGGGTGTTACTGCTTCTCTTGACCCTCCCTAGGCCTATAGAGTGTTACCAGTTTGCGATCACCACTCTCCATTTACTACCAGGCAGATTTGCTGGCTGCAGCATCTCCTAGCTCCCTCTCCTGCTGTCTGTATGCCTCTGACCTGTTAGTCACCTCTAGTCATCTTTTAGCAGGACCTGCTTAGCAGTGCGAGTACGCCTCAGACATGACCTCCCACACTGACCTCTGACTCAGGCCAACATTGCCGAGTATCTATCAAGGGGTTGTCCAGCCTTGGAGCCTGGGGTCTTTCCCTCCCACCTGTCCTGGGTCCTGTAACTGCTCCTTCCCTCAACCCAGACGCTTCTTGATCTCACTGGGGCCAAAAGTGGCCAAAAATGGGACCCAGGAAAGGTGAGCAGCATTTGTTACTTTCAGGGGGGCAGGGGAAGACCCCGGGGGCTGTTGGCTCCGAGGTCAGACAACTCCTTTAATCCCTTCAGAGCCATATATTCGCAGGGTCTTTTTGCCACAATTATATTTTCTCATTCTAAACAGTGCAGTTCAGTTCACCTCTCATGTGGTTGCAGCGCCCATTGACATCCGGTCTGATGGTACATGTCTTCCAGGCCATCGATCCCCTTTAATAAGCTACCTGTGACGTCACCAGTACAGTAGACTACCATGGATATGACCTTAATATGCGCAGGAGCTTTCACCGGTGTATCACAGCAGCATAAAGCACATAATACCATGGTGTATCATACTTGCAATGGTACAGTGCATATTGAAGTGCATCACAAATACATCAAATGCATCACAAATGTGGTAGCATGCCACATAATAATCACACTACTGCCCACAGTAAACAGTCCTATTACAGTCCAACTGTTCTATTAGGGTGGCATGGCCAAATAACAGGATCAGCGGTAACCCAAACCAACATGACATAACAGGGAATAACCTATGAAAGGATACAGGTTTTTCTTGTAAGATGGGTGAGCCAGAATTCTATTATCCTTCTCTATGTTTATACAGGAGATTTAGAAGTCCTGTATCAGAATAGATCGCTATTAACCCCTTGAGGACTAGGCCATTTTTCCGTTTTTTTTACTCCCTGCCTTTCCAGAGACATAAATTTTTTATTTTTCCATTCACATAGCCATATGAGGGATTTTTTTGTGGTGTAGTATTTCCTAATGGCGCCCTTTAGTGTTGCATACATTGTAGTGGGAAGCTGGAAAAAATTTCAAATGGGGTATATTTGAAAAAACCACAAAAAAAAAACACAATTCCTTCACAGTTTTATGAGGGGGGGGGGGGGTTACCGTAAAACTGACCTGTAACCTTCAATTTCTGGGTCAGTTACAATGATTACAGCGATACCACATTTATATAGTTTTTCTTGCATTTTATTGCTGGAAAAAAAATAAAAACTTGGGGAAAATAACAAATTTTTTCTTTGCATCACCATATTAAGATTCCCATAACGATCTGTAGTTTTTTTTTATACCACGGAGTGTGTTTGACTTTTTGATCACTTTTTATCCAATTTTTGGCTAGGTGAAGTGACAATAAAAATATGCCGAATCAGTGATTTTGATGTTTTTTTCTCCATTACTCCAGGCATGCTGAACCTGCGGCCCTCCAGTTGTTGTAAAACTACAACTCCCACAATGCCCTGCTGTAGACTGATAGCTGTAGGCTGTTCGGGAACGCTGGGAATTGTATTTTTGCAACAGCCGGAGGGCCGCAAGTTGAGCATGCCTGCATTAATCCGTTATGGAATAAATATTTTTATATATTTTTAAAAACTATATTTTCTTCTCACTTTTTAAAAGTTCTTCTAGAGAATAGATTGCCTCTCATAGACTCCAGTGCATTACTATTGCAGTCTATGAGCATTTCACTATGTTCTTATAGAGCCTTCTCACAGGTCTCCATATGAACTTAGTCGCGGCAGCCTCGGATCCTTCAGGAGGACCGAGGCTGCCACAGGGAATGAACAGCTCTCCCGATCACCACTAAGGGGACCCCTTCCAGCCCTGGAAGGGCAGTGCTTACTGGTGTATGGCTTTCAGATGCTGTGGTCACATTTGACGGGCGTTATTGCCGGTAGCAGTCATCAGTCGCAGGTGTATGCTGTTGAGAGTGAGCACCATATTTAAATACTTGACTTCTGCTGTAAATTTTCTTGTGGCTGGTCAGGAAGGAGTTAGACATGTTATTAAACTAATCAGCGCAGAATGTCGGACCTAAAACACTGAGGCAGAATGGTCTGGCATGAGATGAGCCCCATTTATAAATAGTCCAGCGCCTCTTAACGATTATGGCACGTGTCGGGCTGACTGCGTGCCAGATCTGAAATCTTCTGGTGTACTGGGCACCAGTTTTCTGGCACGCATTTCAGTAAATGAGTTGAGATGCAGAGGTCCTGCCCGTGACCCGATTCTTCTCACTCATGCCCAATGCACTTTTTAGAGAAGTGGCGAGGGTGTCAGAAAAGAACTAAAAAGCAAATTTTTTTGCGCCAAAAAAACCTGTAAAACTTGATAATTTACCCCTTTTGTACCCAGTGCATCCATTCATAGCTGACAAGTAATCTCCTGGGCTAGATCATGGTCTGTTCTCCCTAATTCTGATTAAAAAAAATGAAGAAATTAATCAAATAAAAGTAATTTCTTTATCTGGGAGAAACCCTTTTGCCTCTTTCAAAGGGGCATCCTGGATTTTCTCCGGATGCGTCGCGTGTGCATTGCGGGAAAACCGCGCGAGTAAGCACGCAATTGCAGTCAGTTTTGACTGTGATTGCGTTCCGATGTTCAGTTTTTTCCGTGCGAGTGCAATGCGTTTTGCACGCGCGTGAGAAAAAACTGAATGTGGTACCCAGACCCGAATCCGGATTTCTTCACTGAAGTTCGGGTTTGGGTTAGGTGTTCTATTCATTTTATTATTTTCCCTTATAACATGGTTATAAAGGAAAATAATAGCATTCTTAATACAGAATGCTAAGTAAACTGTGGCTTGAGGGGTTAAAAAATAAAAAATAATTAACTCACCTCCTCCAATTGATCGTGCAACCAGCATCGTCTTCTTTTTTCATCTTTCAGGACCTGCAAAAGGACATTTGATGATGTAATCGCGCTCACCACGAAGAAAGAAGACGATGTCAGCTGCGCAAACAAGAGGATGAGGTGAGTTAATTTTTCTTTATTTTTTAACCCCTCAAGCCACATTTTAGTAAGCATTCTGTATTAAGAATGCTATTTTCTTCTTTCATAACCATGTTATAAGGGAAACTAATACAGTAAATTGACTTTTACCAACTTACTTACATCATCTCCTAGCAACCATGCGTGAAAATCACACCGCATCCGCACTTGCTTGCAGATGCTTGCGATTTTCACGCATCCTCATTCATTTCTATGGGGCCTGCGTTGCGTGAAAAACACAGAATATAGAACATGCTGCGATACATGTGATGCGTGAAAATCACTGCTCATCTGCACAGCCCCATTGAAGTGAATGGGTCCGGATTCAGTGCGGGTGCAACGCGTTCACGTCATGCATTTCTGTAGTGTACGGGAGTTGTAATACCCGTCACTACCAAAGTGTCACTTGGTGTGCTGTCGTCCCTCCTAATTATGGGGAAGTTGTTGTATGCCAGTTTTATAAAATGTAATGTAATGTGTGTATTTCCCTGTCACTGAAACTTGCACTTACAGGCCTGCTAGGGGTGTCATTCCTACTTCTAGTCCATAGAGGGAGCTAGGGAGCCCTAGTTTATATAAAGCCCAGTCAGGGAAGTGCAGGGGGGACGGAGTCTAGTATCTGTAAGCTACAGTTGGAGATTAGACAATGTCTGAGACAAGTCCAGGCCTGAAGCCTGCTGTTCAGGAGAAGATTCCCTCCTGAATTCCCATATGCAGAAGCAGGAATATCTTAGACTAAGAGCCTGAGGAACCGTTCAGAAGCTTAGAGAGACAGAGGTAAAGATCAGAAGAGTCAGAGGTACTAAGAAAGACAGAGGAGGTACTTATTTAAGCCATAATCAAGGATATAAAGCCAGACTTAGGTTAATGGGCCTTGGTGAAGAATTGCTACTTTCCAGGATCAGACAGAGTTAGAGTGCATGCTCCTGTGCTGCAAGTCCTGTGTTCAACACTCTGTAATTACCCTGCTATAACTGAATTGCCGGCATCGACCGAATTGCAAAATCAACTGTATGCTTAGGAACTGCGATTCCACTATTGTCTCTGCTGGAAAACTACTAAAGTTGGAGTTCTGTTTTAATACTACGTTTCCTCAATTTATTCCTGCATCCGCAAACGGCGTGCCACCGTTTACTTGGCACTGGCGTCACGAACTATTTCTACCTATACCTGCCCTTGCAGAGAGTCAGCTGTACCAGGTTAGTGTATATTGCACTACATCACCCAGAAACACCTACTACACACAACTTGAGTACGCTGCACCTCTCTTTTGGCGTCACGAACAGGATGCGCACGCTTTCTAGTGCAAGAAGCGTGAACTTTGTGCCTTATACCGTTGCCCTGTGACCAAAGTGACATTTTCCTGTTTTATTCAAGTGGACTTTGTGGACTGAAAAACGTACCCAAAGTGTACCAAAAACCCCTAAAAAGCGCTGTGCAGTGTTGCGCTGCACAGAGGAAGAAAACCGCCGCATTGGAATGTGGTTTTGTGAACTTTTTGCAATCCTGCTTGCTGTCAGTGAATAGACAGCGTTTGTACCTAAAGATGGCCGCTGAGCTTGCTGAATTTACTGCTGCGTCACCTTCATCCCGAAAAGGCGGGAAAAATTGGCGCCTTTCTGAGGAAAAAGCGGGAAGAAGGTCAAGGGCAGGCGCCACGGCTTATCTGGACATTTGCATGTCTGCCAGCATGGACACCGCCTTCCATATACTGGAATACCTGGGGGGCGGCTCCCCAATGCAATGGGAGGAGCTGGCTACTCTAATTGACGCGACCCTATCGCTCTCCTCAGAAGGATCGAGCATGTTGGATTGTGAACAGAGCGTTGCTGCAATGTCCGCACCTGAAATTACACAGATGTCTAATGTTGGTGTAGAGCCAGAGGAGGCTCCACCGGCCTACGCTCCGGGACCGGAGCAACCCGCCTGCCGCCCAAGGGAGAAAGAACCCGAGTCCTACTATGGCTCGTGGAGGGACTTTTTCCAACCATCTTTTAAATGGTCCTCCCTGATGGCGGAGATCCGAGAGGCCGCTATCAAGCGGAACACAAAGACTAAAATCGTCTATGAGGAACTAACCAAGACCATACATGAGAAACATACGCACACCCAACCCCGCCTGGAAAGGAGAAAGGGAGTGGTGCTGTCGTTTGACAAACCCCGTGGCTACGGGTTTATTCAGGACTATCTAACTGGCAGAGACCTCTATGTTAATCGAAGGTCTGTCAAATGAGACTACCTCCCTTCGTACCAGCACAGCCTCCGCGAGGGAGAGGAAGTGGAGTACACCCCTGCCGAGGGCCTGCGAGGCCCTTATGCGACTGCTGTGACCCGTCCCAAGCGAGCACCTGAGGATTGGGAGGCAGAAGAAAGAGAAGACTACTCTGGCTGCGAGCGAGAACCGGAACGCTCTCCAGAGCCGGCCCATCACGCCTTTCAGGAGCGGAGCTCCTTCATTGGGCCAAACGTCTTCTGGCAGCCAACCGTGTTGGAAAAATGGGTGAGCCCCTACCCTTCCCCCGAGCTGCCTCGTCGGGAGAAGACAATATCTGAGCTGGAGCAGTTAAAAGGACTTAGTGCTACCTTCCAGAACATCCGGATGGGACGGAGACCAGACGCATCGCCAGAACCTGCAGAGGCCGAGTCCGCGTCATCGGTGACTGTACCTGCGCCGGCGGCGCCAGCAGAGGACAGCGACTCCGACACAGACAGCATCGGTGAGCAGATCGTCCGGCTGGAGGAGAAGTTGCGGGAGTTGCGCAAGACATACACCGCCAGGATCCAGACACCGCCGAGGAAGGATGAGGTAAGGGTGCCTGTCACCACCCGCCGACCGCCTTCTGTAGCCACCGCTCCGTCAGTACCCCAGACCGGACCCGCGATTGCCGTAAATTGCTGCACCCAGAGCACCGGACCGCTTGCTGCGGCGGTGCCAAGCACGTCGCACCCTGCAGTGATCATGCCAGGGCCGGCACGGTCCATCAGAGGGTTCACCCCTAGGCCTATGGGGCCAATACCTATTAGGGGCCCCTTTACCCTACAGCTGCCCCCTGATACAGTTATGTGGGCACATCCTCCTGTAGAGGACTACTACAGACGATACTTGCCAGCGGAGCCAAGTGATTACAATATTTCACTGTGAATCAGCCTGCTAGGCCTTTGATTGATTTCATCAGAAGTGATGTTAACCCTTTCAGGACAGGAGTCCTATGTTCTGGTCCTTTGTTGCGGCTGCCAGTTTGTCCACGGCTCAGTGGTAGGTGTTGACCACTGAAATTACAAAGTCAGCAAGGCCACGTTTGTTTCCAGGACCTCCTGCCTGCTTTTGTTACCCCACGCCAAGTTGTGCCTGTTCCTTTGTTGCACCTTTTACCCTTCACCCCCTTTTCAGGTTGATCAGGGGTATTACAGCACTTGTCTTTGCTGTCCGTTTGTTGTGCAACTTCATACTAAGGAACCGTGCCCGGAGACAGACTCAAAAGTACCTGAGCCTCTGAGATTCTTATTCTTTTAAAAGTATTGTGCCCAGAGATGGACTCCACTGCATGAGAGCCTCTGTGATTAATAAGAAATAACCTGGGTACGGACTCATGTTTGTTATTTGAGCCTCCAAGAACTTTTATACCGTTTTCTACTGTTTTATCATGGACTTATTCATTGTCATGGACTATCCTGGTTCTAATGTTACGCTGTGCCAGGTCAGCGCCCCCGTTCCATTCACTATCCTGAGAGAAGAGAACGACGCCCCTTGTCACCACACTTCACTTTTGCCAATTGGACCTGATGTAAATGTAAATGCAGATGAATTACATGTATGTATGCCTGCATGTCTCTTTTTCTATTTCAGGTAGAGATTCCAGTTGGGAGACCCATGATGGAGTACGAGGTCGTACTCAGCTTAAAGCAGTGGGGTATGTAGTGTACGGGAGTTGTAATACCCGTCACTACCAAAGTGTCACTTGGTGTGCTGTCGTCCCTCCTAATTATGGGGAAGTTGTTGTATGCCAGTTTTATAAAATGTAATGTAATGTGTGTATTTCCCTGTCACTGAAACTTGCACTTACAGGCCTGCTAGGGGTGTCATTCCTACTTCTAGTCCATAGAGGGAGCTAGGGAGCCCTAGTTTATATAAAGCCCAGTCAGGGAAGTGCAGGGGGGACGGAGTCTAGTATCTGTAAGCTACAGTTGGAGATTAGACAATGTCTGAGACAAGTCCAGGCCTGAAGCCTGCTGTTCAGGAGAAGATTCCCTCCTGAATTCCCATATGCAGAAGCAGGAATATCTTAGACTAAGAGCCTGAGGAACCGTTCAGAAGCTGAGAGAGACAGAGGTAAAGATCAGAAGAGTCAGAGGTACTAAGAAAGACAGAGGAGGTACTTATTTAAGCCATAATCAAGGATATAAAGCCAGACTTAGGTTAATGGGCCTTGGTGAAGAATTGCTACTTTCCAGGATCAGACAGAGTTAGAGTGCATGCTCCTGTGCTGCAAGTCCTGTGTTCAACACTCTGTAATTACCCTGCTATAACTGAATTGCCGGCATCGACCGAATTGCAAAATCAACTGTATGCTTAGGAACTGCGATTCCACTATTGTCTCTGCTGGAAAACTACTAAAGTTGGAGTTCTGTTTTAATACTACGTTTCCTCAATTTATTCCTGCATCCGCAAACGGCGTGCCACCGTTTACTTGGCACTGGCGTCACGAACTATTTCTACCTATACCTGCCCTTGCAGAGAGTCAGCTGTACCAGGTTAGTGTATATTGCACTACATCACCCAGAAACACCTACTACACACAACTTGAGTACGCTGCATTTCACCCACACGGAATTCTCACCCTTGTGAAAGGGGCCTTTAACTGACTGGCAAAGTAAGCCCCTCTTAAGAGCCTTCATTGGGTCTTCATTACTTTTTACAGCAAGGCCAGTGCTAAAAATGGAGACCATGACGGATTTCCAATGGACCTCGTTATAATACTCAAGCTGAATTTATTCATTTGTGAAATATCTTACTTTTCAGGCATAGCAAGTGTATAGTAAGCACTATTATATGCAGATGTATCATATTCTGGGAACTGAACGACTTCTAAACTCTTGCCAGACCATTGTGGTGTTAGTTTTTCAATCGGGCTTAACATCATGTCACGTATATCTATCGTCAAATACAAGATCTTTGTATGATCAGGTGGAACTGGTCATGACTGGCACAAAGGTGTAACCAGGTCACATTCATAGCTTATGTGAAGTATAAATTTGACGTTTTTCCAATAAAAACATATCCTGATGCCATATTCAAGCTTAAGATCTTCACAGCAAAGGCTTGCAGCCAACCTGGGGTGAGCTTCTGTATGAGAGAGGTGGTGAGAAGCTTGCGGTGAGCCATCCTCACAATTCTTCTCCTCATTCCCTCTTTGGGTCGAGCACAATGAATCTCCTGTTAGCATGGAGCTGGGCAACACATTCTGGGTAAAGTGCTGTGATGGCAGGAGTGAATGTTTCAAACCAGAGGGTGGTATGGTCATGGTGGGTGGAGGAGCATTCAGGATGAGATAATTGGGTTTAAAATTGAGGGAGGCATTAGGAGATATTTTTTATAAGGGTGTAGGACCCATTTTGTGGCTAGAAAGTCCTGATGTTAAATTGGGAGTAATTGGACAAAATGAGTGGTATCGGGCATTTCTATGGAGCGAACCCTGGAAGAAGTATGATTATTGGTTAATGGATACCATGTGGTAACAACACTATAGCCAGAGAGGTTTATGGCTAGAGGTTGGAGGTGACCACCATTTGCACTTAGGTATGTGCATTCAGTCTGTATTTTGAAGGATTGCTGCCCGAGGGGTTTTGTCACCGTTAAATGTCATCTTAATATCTTTCTGTATGAAAAAATACTTTAGTAATTTTCTTTCTGTTACAAAAATGCTCCACTTTATTTTTTTATCTTTACTACAGTACATTATAATGGTACTCCTGGTGTTTAATCTGCATAGTAATGTGCACTGACTGAGGTGGTCCGATGTGCTCAGTTCCATCCAGAAGCTGTAACGGTTACAGGGAGAGAGCTGAAGCAGAAAGGATACACTACCTGAGGAAGGACACGCCTCCTGATATTCCAGCCTGAAGAAGATCTAGCACAGCAATTGGAGCAATGAATGGGGTGAGCTCTGGATCCATGTGAGATACAGGGCTAGTTCTAGCTTTGTTAGAAATTATCATGTGTTTTTTTTTTGCAATAAAAGGGTTATCCAACCAATGTAATGCTCCCCAAAATGCCCTGGCACCTCATACAGTTTATACTTACCTCTCTCCCCAGCACCCGCATCGCTCCTGATGCCCGCACGGCCGCCGCTGCATCTCCAAAACCTCCAGCAACGGGGAAGCTAGAGAGGCTCATTCCTGTCGCAGTCTGCTATTGGTTGCCTGTCCCCAGATGATTTCATCCGCGAGATAGGGTGTGGAGGCAATGAGTCCTCACATTCTAGGACAGGTTGCTGGAAACCATTTTAAATTATTACCCGAGAACCCTTTTAAAAAAAGTTTTCCTGAGATTTTGGTTATCCTCCAGATATAGGTCATCAGTATCTGATCGGTAGGACCTCCTCCGATCAGCTGTTTGAGAAGGCACCACTGCTCACTGTAGCGCTGCGGCCTTCTCTCAGCTTTCCCTAGGCCATGTGACGTCACGTTCATCAGTCACATGGTGTCACGGCCTATGGTGTACACCGTGACACTGTTGCCACGCTTGCTGTTGCCGGTGGCAACGTGTTGCTGTTTTGGCATGTTGTGGCAGTGTCACGGGTTTTGCTGTCTGCGCCGTGACTTGCTTGCCACGCATGCTGTTGCCTGCGGCAACCTGTTGCCGTTTGCTTTTGTGTGCTATTCCCCTTCAGTTGCTTCTTCCTTGTGTTTGGTTAACTTGGGGTTAATGTGTGTTCTTGGTGTGGGTGTGGTCGTCTTTGGCTATTTAGCTTTTGCTGGATGCCTGTAGCTGAGTGTTCCTCCAGGCTTGGTGTGTGCTGGTGGTTCATTGCTCCTGGCTTTACCATCTGTCCAGTGAGGGCCACCCTTGTGGTCATCAAGGTCTTCCCAGTGTCTCCTTACCATCCTACCCTTTGTTTATTGGTGTGGGTTTTGTCTAGGGTGTATTTATGTCTAGTGTGTTGTGACTGTCTGGTCTGTTTATGTTGTTTCCAGCATGTCTGATAGATATTCCCCTGTTGTATGTTGTACCTCCGTGAGGGGGCTGGTTTCCAGGAGGGGTGAACCATAAGCCAGTATGCAGCACTGCCTGGGGCTGCCATGCACCTTGATGCATGGGGTTCCAGGCAGTAACTGGTATGCTGGTTTCCTGCATGCGTTGTTTATGTTGTGCCCTGTTTGGTGTGTGGGCTCCTGTACTGATGCACGGGTTCCAGTTGTAGACGCTTCAGCAGGTAAGTGAGTTGTCTTGTTGTTCTTACCTGCCGATCCTCTTGCTGTGGTCTCTCCTTTTCCCTTTGTTGCTAGGCCTGTGGAGACTCTGGTTCATCCGTGTCTTGGATGAAGCTGGTTGTCTCTGTTCCCTGTCTCCTAACCTCAGGGAAATTCAGGGATTTCAGGGTTCTGAGGTTCCAGTGTATGGGCCCCCCTACCTTATGGGTCGGCTCATACAGTTAGGAGAACAGGGACAGATTTAGGGATGCTTTAGGAGGTGACCTGCTCCCTTATTCCGGCGTACTTGACTAGCAGCTACCCTTTATCTCTTTACATTGTACGGTGGGGAGTTTCCCCCACTCCCCACCGTGACAGTATGACCACAAGGGTGGCCCTCACTGGACAGATGGTAAAGCCAGGAGCAGTGAACCACCAGCACACACCAAGCCTGGAGGAACACTCAGCTACAGGCATCCAGCAAAAGCTAAATAGCCCAAGGTGACCACACCCACATAAAGAACACACATTAACCCCAAGTTAACCAAACACAAGGAAGAAGCAACTGAAGGGGAATAGCACACACAAGCAAACGGCAACAGGTTGCCGCAGGCAACAGCATGCCTGGCAAGCAAGTCACGGCGCAGACAGCAAAACCCGTGACAATACCACAACATGCCAAAACAGCAACACGTTGCCACCGGCAACAGCAATGGGCGTGGCAACAGTGTCATGGCGTACACCATAGGCCGTGACACATGCCCTAGACACAACTAAGCCCCATTGAAGTAAATGGGGCTGAGCGCAATAACAAACACAGCCTCTATGTACGGCGGTAAGCAGAAAAAAGGCTGCGGTGCTACTGCAAGCATCGGTGCCTTCTCAAACAGATTATCAGCGGAGGTCCTGGGTGTCAGACCCCCACCGATCAGATGCTGATAACCTATGATGGCATACAACTATGTGCAGAGGAATATTTTAATAAGGGCCCATTCAGACGGCCGTAGTGCTTTGCAGATACCGGCTGTGTGCGTTCCGCAATTTGGGGGCCGCACATGGCCGCAACCATAATAGAAAATGCCTAAGAATAGGACAAGCTCCATCTTTTCTGCGGAGCCGCGGAATGGAACCACGAATGTGAACAGCACACTGTGTGCTGTCTGCATCTTTTGCAGGCCCCATTAATAAAAAATGGGTCCACACCAGTTCCGCAAAATTGCGGAACGGATGCGGACTCATTCATGCGGCTGTCTGAATGAGCCCTAAAGCTGTGACCATTCACCTTTCCAGCAAAGAGTCTTGTGTGGTGTAATTATTTTGATGGGTAGTAGTCAGGCAGATTTCCAAATTCAGCCCTTGCCATGTCATGACAGGTTCCCTGCCGTTGTTAAGAATACTTGATTATATTTACTCTCTTATATTTGATGCATTATAATCTCATAAACCTTTAAATACACATTCCCAGAAACAATGCACATATTTTTTGGAAGGACTTCTAGTTGATGATTGCAGTGCAACTCTACTGTGACAACTCAATCTTCCACAAACAGTATATCACACAGTCACTGTTCACTGGGATGGGCCATGTCATAACCCTGTGCACAGAGTCTGTAAGGCAGAGCACGGACGCCATACGGTTCTTTAGTATGAAGCTGTTGGGGGTCTACATGAGTCCAACAGGCACCATACAGTAGCATGCAAAAGTTGGGGTACCCCTGTTCAAAATTACTTTTACTATGAGCAGTTAAGCAAGTTGAAGATGCAATGATCTCCAAAAGGCATAAAGTTAAAGAACATTTTAACCCCTTCTACCCCGGACCAGTTTTTGCCCCTCCTGCCCAGGCCATTTTTTGCAAATCTGACATATGTCACTGTATGTGGTAATAACTTTGGAACACTTTTATTTATCCAAGCCATTCTGAGATTGTTTTCCCGTGACACATTGTACTTCATGATAGTCATAAATTTGAGTCAATATACAGTACAGACCAAAAGTTTGGACACACCTTCTCATTCAAAGAGTTTTCTTTATTTTCATGACTATGAAGGCATCAAAACTATGAATTAACACATGTGGAATTATATACATAACAAACAAGTGTGAAACAACTGAAAATATGTAATATTCTAGGTTCTTCAAAGTAGCCACCTTTTGCTTTGATTACTGCTTTGCACACTCTTGGCATTCTCTTGATGAGCTTCAAGAGGTAGTCCCCTGAAATGGTCATCCAACAGTCTTGAAGGAGTTCCCAGAGATGCTTAGCACTTGTTGGCCCTTTTGCCTTCACTCTGCTGTCCAGCTCACCCCAAACCATCTCGATTGGGTTCAGGTCCGGTGACTGTGGAGGCCAGGTCATCTGGCGCAGCACCCCATCACTCTCCTTCATGGTCAAATAGCCCTTACTTTCAAAGTTTTCCCAATTTTTCGGCTGACTGACTGACCTTCATTTCTTAAAGTAATGATGGCCACTCGTTTTTCTTTACTTAGCTGCTTTTTTCTTGCCATAATACAAATTCTAACAGTCTATTCAGTAGGACTATCAGCTGTGTATCCACCTGACTTCTCCTCAACGCAACTGATGGTCCCAACCCCATTTATAAGGCAAGAAATCCCACTTATTAAACCTGACAGGGCACACCTGTGAAGTGAAAACCATTTCAGGGGACTACCTCTTGAAGCTCATCAAGAGAATGCCAAGAGTGTGCAAAGCAGTAATCAAAGCAAAAGGTGGCTACTTTGAAGAACCTAGAATATTACATATTTTCAGTTGTTTCACACTTGTTTGTTATGTATTTAATTCCACATGTGTTAATTCATAGTTTTGATGCCTTCAGTGTGAATCTACAATTTTCATAGTCATGAAAATAAAGAAAACTCTTTGAATGAGAAGGTGTGTCCAAACTTTTGGTCTGTACTGTATTTCACCTTTATTTATGAAAAAATCCAAAATTTACCAAAAATGTAGAAAAATTCGCAATTTTCTAAATTTCTATTTCTCTGCTTTTAAAACAGAAAATTATACCTCATAAAATATTTGTTACGTAACATTCACCATATGTCTACTTTATGTTGGTATCATTTTGTAAATGTCATTTTATTTTTTTAGGACGTTAGAAGGCTTAGAATTTTAGAAGCAATTCCTAAAATTTTTTAGAAAATTTCCAAAACCCACTTTTTAAGCACCAGTTCAGGTCTGAAGTCACTTTGTGGGCTTACATAGTAGAAACGACCCATAAATGACCCTATTTTCAAAAATACACCCCTCAAGTTACTCAAAACAGATTTAACAAACTTTGTTAACCCTTTAGGTGTGCCACAAGATTTAAAGGAAAATGGAGATAACATTTCTAAATTTCACTTTTTTGGCACATTTTTCATTTTAATCCATTTTTTTCTTTAACACATCAAGGGTTAACAGCCAAATAAAACTAAATATTTATTACCCTGATTTTGCAGTTTACAGAAACACCCCACATGTGGTCGTAAACTGATGTACGGGCAAACGGCAGGGTGCAGAAGAAAAGGAGCGCCATATGGTTTTTGGAAGGCAGGTTTTGCTGGACTGGTTTTTAGAAGCAATGTCTCATTTGAAGCCCCCCTGATGCACCCTTACAGTAAAAACTCCCAAAAAGGGGTCCCATTTTGGAAACTAGGGGATAAAGTGTCAGTTTTATTGGTACTATTTTGGGGGACATATGATTTTTATTGCACTATATTATGTTTTTTTGTGAGGCAAGGTAACAATAAATTGGCTATTTTGGCACCGTTTTTATTTTTTACAACATTCATCTGATAGGGTAGATCATGTGCTATTTTTATAGAGCAGGTTGTTACGGATGCGGTGATATCAAATATGTCTACTTTCTTTGTTGATTTGTTTCAGTTTTACAAAATAAAGCATTTTAAAAAAATATATATGTTTTTGTGTCTTTATTTTCTGAACGCCATATTTTTTGTATTTTTCTGCCAATCTTTTTGTGCAGGGGCTCTTTTATTGCAGGAAGAATTGACGTTTTTATTGGTACCATTTTTGGGTATATATGATTTTTTGATCATTCATTATTACACTTTATGGGGCAAGGTGACCAAAAAATGTGTTGTTTTGGCACAGTTTTTATTTAATTATATTTACAGTGTTCACCTGAGGGGTAAGGTCATGTGACATTTTTATAGAGCAGGTCGTTACAGACGTGGAAATACCTAAAAGCATTCTTTAAACTAAAAAAATTACCGTATTTTTTGCTTTATAAGGCTACAGGCACACGAATGTTAGGGCTCCATGCCAGTGCTGCGGACCGCAAATTGCGGTCCGCAATGCACGGGCACATACCGTGGGGCAGCCAGATGCAGATCACAGACCGATTCACTTTTATTGGGTCCGCGATGCACATCCGATGGTCCGCACCGCAAAAAAGTAGTGCATGCGCTACTTTTTTGCAGTGCGGAGGCATGGCCAGAAACACCACGGAAGCACTCGCTGGTAAGGTTTGTCTTTTTGCTGATGACACAAAGATATGTAACAGGGTTGATGTTCCTGGAGGGAAACGCCAAATGGAAAAGGATTTAGGAAAACTAGAAGAATGGTCAGAACTCTGGAAACTGAAATTTAATGTGGATAAGTGCAAGATAATGCACCTGGGGCGTAAAAACCCAAGGGCAGAATATAGAATATTTGACACAGTCCTGACCTCAGTATCTGAGGAAAGGGATTTAGGAGTAATTATTTCAGAAGACTTAAAGGTGGGAAGACAATGTAATAGAGCAGCACGAAATGCCAGCAGAATGCTTGGATGTATAGGGAGAGGTATAAGCAGTCGAAAGAGTGAAGTGCTTATGCCGCTGTACAGAACACTGGTGAGACCTCACTTGGAGTATTGTGCGCAGTACTGGAGGCCATATCTCCAGAAGGATATAGATACTCTAGAGAGAGTTCAGAGAAGAGCTACTAAACTAGTACATGGATTGCAGGATAAAACTTACCAGGAAAGGTTAAAGGACCTTAATATGTATAGCTTGGAAGAAAGAAGAGACAGAGGGGATATGATAGAAACTTTTAAATACATAAAGGGAATCAACTCGGTAAAGGAAGAGAGCATATTTAAAAGAAGAAAAACTACCACAAGAGGACACAGTTTTAAATTAGAGGGGCAAAGGTTTAAAAGTAATATAAGGAAGTATTACTTTACTGAGAGAGTAGTGGATGCATGGAATAGCCTTCCTGCAGAAGTGGTAGCTGCAAATACAGTGAAGGGGTTTAAGCATGCATGGGATAGGCATAAGGCCATCCTTCATATAAGATAGGGCCGGGGGCTATCCATAGTATTCAGTATATTGGGCAGACTAGATGGGCCAAATGGTTCTTATCTGCCGACACATTCTATGTTTCTATGTTTCTATGTTCAGATCCGTGCCTCCTTTTCCGCATCTCCATGATTGCGGACCCATTCAAGTGAATGGGTCCGCGATCAGTGATGCGGAATGCACACGGCCGGTGCCCATGTATTGCGAACACGCTGTATGCGGGCCGCAATACGACCACCGGGGACACACGATAGTGTGCATGTAGCCTAAGACGCACCTGATGATAAGACGCACCTAGGTTTTAGAGGGGGACAATACATTTTTTTTTTTTTTTATTAGACCTCAGATCAGGCCAGCAATGTTAATAAGACCCCAGTAAGACCTCAGATCAGCCCCCCATGCCTTTTATCAGACCCCATGCCATTTATGAGCCCCCATGCCATTTATGAGCCTCCATAATGAGACCCCATGCCATTTATCATCCCCCATTATGAGTCCTTATGCCATCTATGAGCCCCAGTGCCATTTATGAGCCCCCATTATGAGCCCCCATGCCATCTATAAGCCCCAGTACCATTTATGAGCCCCCATGCCACAGATCAAATAAAATAAAATAAACACCTCTACTGCTCTGGACTCCCCTGCTGTGGCTGTGCTGTGACCCGACGTGACTTCACCGCTTCCCGATCCTCCAGTACTAACGAGCGCTTCCATAATGGAAGCGCTCACTAGTACTCGCTTTATAAGACGCAGGGCCATTTCCCCCCACGTTTGGGGAAAAAAAGGTGCGTCTTATAAAGTGAAAAATTAGGTACATTTTAGTGTCTCCATATTCTGAGAGCCATAGTTTTTTTTGGGGTGATTGTCTTATGTAGGGGCTAATTTTTTGCAGGATGAGGTGATGGTTTGATTGGTACTATTTTGGGGTGCATATGACTTTTTGATCGCTTGGTATTACACTTTTTGTGATGCAAGGTGACAAAAAATGATGAATATACTCACCGGTAATCAGATTTTTCAGACCCCACAACAGCACCACAATGAGAGTAGATCTGCCTCCAGGGACAGGAAACCTGCAGAATAAAAAAGGTGGAGCCTCTCTCCCATCTCAGTGGTTTATCCAAACATATAAAATGTTTATTTTATTCTTTTTTGCTACACCCCGTGCAACACAACCAGAAACATGAACACCATGGAGGGAATAAGGAAGGGTGCTGTTGTGGGGTCTGGAAAATCTGATTAACGGTGAGTGTAATCATCATTTTTCCCTTCCCCCACGACAGCACCACAGAGAGAGATTGTAGAGAGCCCCTTCCTTAAAGGGTTTCTGTCATCAAAAAATCATTATGTAGCTGGCTGACATTAGCAATGTGCTAATGTCAGCAGAACATAACTGTATGACTTATATCTCCCTGCCTGCCGCCATTAGTGCTAAATAATGACTTTGTAATATGCTAATGAGCCTCTAGGTGCTAGTGGGGCGTTGCTGCAGCACCTAGAGGCTCCGTCCTCTCACCATTTGGCACGCCCTTGTATCGGTGATTGACATCCTCTTTCTCCTCTGTGCCGTTAAAATTCCGCGCCTGCGCCGTCACTTTTAGTATTTGCCGCAGGCCCAGTGAGTGAAGGACACTCGCCTGCTGCCGACCTCCTCACTGCGCCTGCGCCGAATTCTAAACTGGACAGCGCAGGCGCATAAGACTTCTTCTCACATCTAGGCAGTAAAAAACCCTCTCTTCTTGGTTCTTGGGCTCAGCAAAAAAGGACGGAAGGACTATTTCTTGGAGCCTGTTACACTTGGACTGGAACTGTTGGTAAAAAAATTGGATCTGGTCTAAGAATAACCCTGTCATCTAGAATAGACATAAAAGGAGGATTGATAGATATAGCCTGAATATCGCTAACCCTTCTAGCAGACCAACAGGACTAGTTTAGTTTAGTGCTACCAACAGGACTAGTTTAAAGGTAAGAAACTTCACTGAACAGGACGCCAAATGCTCAAAAGGCTCCCTCGTTAAGGCATTTAACACTAGGTTCAAATCCCAGGGGGAAATCTAGGTCCTCTCACTGGAACAATTCTGTCTACGGCCTTGAAGAATCTTACTATCCAAGGGTCAAATGCAAAGTTCTTCCCCCCAAGGGCAGAAAGGGCCGAAACCTGTACTTTAAGGGTGCTCTTAGCTAACCCCATAGATAACCCCCTCTGGAGAAACTCTAGGATCTGAACAATAGAAAATTCACAGGGCAAAGAACCTGCCTCTATCCCTGCAAAGGCTAGGAATTCCTTTCAAACTCTAGTGTAGATAGAATTTGTCATTGTTTTCCTACTGTTAAGTAAAGTAGATACTAGGGCTTCCGAAAATCCCTGACTATTCAATAATGACCTCTGAAATTCCAGGCCATAAGGTGCAGACCCCTGACATTTGGATGACATACTGAGCCCTGCACCAGAAGTCCAGGATTTCCGGGAGGATCCAAGGATCCGAGACTGACATAGACCTCAGGAGAGAAAACCATTCCCTCCTTGGCCAGAAGGGGGTAATCATGATTATTCACGCACCCTTGTCCCTGATCTTTTTGAGGGCTAGAGGAATCAGCTATAATGGGGGAAAGGCGTAACCTAAGGGGTAGTCTCAGTTCTGAAGAAAGGCATCCACCCCATCTGGGAATTCTCTCGGGTTGAGAGAACAAAATTTCTCTACCTTCCTCTTGTGGCAAATAGATCGGTTGAGGGATTGCCCCAGTGATTTTCTATCTCTGCGAAGACTGAAGGGTTCAGGAACCATTCCCCCTGTCTCAACCGGTGACGGCTCAAGAAATCTGCCTGGAAGTTTTCCTGGCCTTTTATGTGGAGGGCAAAGAGATGACTGATCCTCTCCTCCATATTTTGGAATAACAGCTCTGCTTCCCTCATGAGGGAGACCGATCTTGTCCCCCCTTGATGATTTATATAAGCTACTGCAGACCGGTTGTCCGACATTATCCTGACATGTTTAGCTGAATAAAGGGTAACACCGTCTTCAGAGACAATCTTACTGCTAGCAGCTCTCTTCTGTTCGAGAAGTTCTTTGCATCTGGGACCATTGACCCTGAATGACTTGTTCTAAGAAGTGGGCTCTCCACCCCCAAGGGCTGGCATCCGTTATTACCACTACTGGGTCGGGTTAACTCCAAGGAATACCCTGACTCAGATTCGTCCCACCAGGACAGATCTTCTAGTGTCTTTTTAGAATTTACTATCTTTGAATCCGAAGATTCCCCAATCTTCCTTAGTGATAGGAGAATTTCTTTCTGAAGTTGTTGAGTATGGAATTGGGCCCATTCCCCCACCGGAATAGAGGAAGTTAGAGACCCCAGAATCTACATGGCTTTTCGGATTGTTAATTTTGATGTCGATCGTACCATCTGCAACTTTGCATGGATTGCACAATATCTTTTCTTGAATCAGAAAGAGTCTAGGAGCAGACCCAGAAATACCTGTACCTTCGTAAAAATCCTAACGGACGTGCCTGAAATTGAAGGTGACGAGCACTTCCCTCTATGGTCACTGCCACTCTGAGGAACTGTTGATGCACAGGATGAATGGGGATGTGGTAATATGCGTCTTTCAAATCTAGGACCGCTATAAAACATCTGGGATACAGGAGATGAACCGCTGATTTTACTCTCTCCATTTTGAATTTCTTGAAGAGAAGGGATTTGTTTAGTTGCTTTAAGTTTATAATTGTGCGAAAGGATTTGTCTGGTTTCTATACTAGAAACAGAGTAGAGTAGAAACCCTTCCCCTGTTCTGCCACTGGCACTGGAATAAGCACCTGTTTTTCTAACTATTTTAATACTTCCATCTCGATAATCGGAGAGCCCCGAGCCCCTGTGACTACAATTTTTTGGGGAGGACTTGCACGAAATTCTAACTTTAAACCTTCCTTTATGACCCTCCTTACCCATTCTCCTGCCACTCTTTTCCATGCGGGAAGGAAAAACTTCAGTCTTGCTCCCACTGAACTTCTGGCGGCATTGCTGTGATGTTTTTATAGGCTGGGAGGAGGAACCTCCAAACAGGAAGCCCTTTTCCCCAACCCCTTTAGACCTGGGATTTTGGTTTTTATCGCTAAATTTCCCCCTACCCTGAAATCTGGTTGATGAACGAAAGGGACGTCTGGATTTTGCAAAGGGAGTTGAGGAGGCCCTGTAAGCCGTGTACCGGGGTGGGCTTCCCAGGATACAGCGAAGTCACAAAGAAGGAAAACGACTCTGACACCAGCTCTTGTAGAACAGACTTTGTTTTACTGTTATGGGATATCAAACACACTCCCAAAAGCAGTGAACATAAAATCAGATTACTTACACTCAGCACAGAGGCTGAGACCCCTGTGTCGCACAGCACTGCAGCTTACAATCTTACCAGACCATACAGTGATTTCCCCCTCCCTTTTCCCCAAAACTGGTAATGTGGCACGTGCCTAATATATATTACTCCCTATAAACACGCTGGGGTAACTGGAGATTATGGTGAAGTCCTCTCTGTTCTCCGGAGCGAACCAAAACTTTAACTGATAAGTCTTTGTGATAAACAAGCAGCAATTCTTGGTAGCCTGCCACTCAGCAACACTAACTAACTACCAGCAGGTTTGATCTCAGTCTCTAGTATTTAGGCACCAATGTTATATTTAGGTGCGTGCACGCTCTGTCTTACTGACCCGGGTCTGCTCTGTCTCCACTGATGACTGTGAACTGAACAAAGGCTTATCCAACACACGTGCGGTGCCGCAGGGTCCGTGGCTTTGCTCTTCAGCTCTCATCAGCGATCCTGGCAGCTGTACTCCTTCTCCTGGATGAGATCCGGGTCCTTGACACAATCAGCTTCACTTGGCTGCAGTCCTGGTCGCTCCACCTCCTATGAATATTTAAATCTGAGCAGTCTGTGTGAGGAAACAGCGGCCTCTTGTGGCCAAACAGC
Source organism: Bufo bufo (assembly GCF_905171765.1). NCBI lineage: Eukaryota > Metazoa > Chordata > Amphibia > Anura > Bufonidae > Bufo > Bufo bufo. Next base: position 777,807,745 of record NC_053390.1, on the reverse strand, counting down.
AAAATAACAGTGTTCATGCAATAAGAGCTGTTTCACAATCTCACAGCCCCAGGGGAAAACCCTGGAAACCTCTTTTTCTTATCTGCTGCTTTCTCTAGGATGGGATCTAGCTCTGGGCCAATAAAAAACTGACCTTGACAAGGAATACTACACAATCTCTGCTTAGAGGACAAATGCCCCCCCCCCCCTCTCCAATTTTTCAACCAAAGACCTCGGTGGGCAGAATTGGACAGGGAGGAAACTTGTGCCGCCAGCTTTACTGGATCCACAGAGGCTTCTGTAGAATAGGCAAAGAAGCAAAAATCTGCTCTCTTGGACATTTCTCTCTGATCTGACATTCTAACCGCTCTAACCAAATACCCATGGATCTGGCTGTAACTTTGGCAGCAATATTAGGTCTAAATAGTGAGGCCGCAGCCTCCCAAGTACTCTTTAGACAGGAGTAAATTTTTTTTAATCTAACGGGTCCCTTCAGGAATCCCATATCTTCAAAAGGTAAAGAAGACTTTTTTGAAAATTTAGATATGGTGACATCAATCTTTGGAGCCCTATCCCAAAGCGTAGTAAGCCACTCACCACGTCAAGGTCGCCTCTATTTGAGTGGTCCCTAACACTAGTTCCTACCTGTTTATGGGCCATGACAGCCACACAAAATCCAGGGAATGCAGGTCAGCGTGCACACCAAGCACACTCTGCTTTTAACCCCGTCCGGTGCCATTACAGCTTTCATCGGATCCAGGGATGCAAGTACCAACATGCACGCTGAGCCCACCATATACTTCTCCTGGAGCCAAATGGCTACTGGTAGGTTCTATATAAGCAGACTCAGTTTTATACTGACTTTAAAACCAGCCTCCAGGACAGATTGACTGGTCAGGTGTGCAATGACTCCAAGGAGATCGCCACGCCTCCAATATATACTACAAAGAAAAAATGTGGGGAATTGGGTCAGCACAACCTGCATTCCCTGGATTTTGTGTGGCTGTCATGGCCCATAAACAGGTAGGAACTAGTGTTAGGGACCACTCAAATAGAGGCGACCTTGACGTGGTGAGTGGCTTACTACGCTTTGGCCAAAATGTACACCAATGCCTCATCCAGCATGGAGGCAAATTGCTGGATGTAGAGTGCTATCACATTTGTATTTTTCGTTTGTATATGTATTTCGCCATAGTGATGTGCACCACATACAGGTTGTGCTGACCCAATTCCCCACATTTTTTCAATGATGGCCACTCGTTTTTCTTTACTTAGCTGCTTTTTTCTTGCCATAATACCAATTCTAACAGTCTATTCAGTAGGACTATCAGCTGTGTATCCACATGACTTCTCCTCAACGCAACTGATGGTCCCAACCCCATTTATAAGGCAAGAAATCCCACTTATTAAACCTGACAGGGCACACCTGTGAAGTGAAAACCATTTCAGGGGACTACCTCTTGAAGCTCATCAAGAGAATGCCAAGAGTGTGCAAAGCAGTAATCAAAGCAAAAGGTGGCTACTTTGAAGAACCTAGAATATGACATATTTTCAGTTGTTTCACACTTGTTTGTTATGTATATAATTCCACATGTGTTAATTCATAGTTTTGATGCCTTCAGTGTGAATCTACAATTTTCATAGTCATGAAAATAAAGAAAACTCTTTGAATGAGAAGGTGTGTCCAAACTTTTGGTCTGTACTGTATATATATACGCTTGAGAAAGGTTCTATTGTTGAGCTGAAATGTCGCTGTACCACTGGGTGAATAAAAGGTTTTTTTTAAAATAATTTTTCTGGAGTGCTGCCGTTTTTCGTTTTTATATTTACACACACACATATATATATATATATATATATATATATATATATACATACATACATGCATAGGAAAAGGGAAAGCGTACCCAGCTGATGGGAAGCAGCCTTACAACCACTCCGGCGTCTCCCTGCAGTCTGACCTCCTTTTGACTGCTCCTGCCCCTTCCCCGTGCATGTGGAACACACATCCAGCTTCCCTAACCGGAAGTGCGTCACATGGAACGCACTCCTTACCGGAAGTGACGTCAGTTCTCGCGGCAGTTCTCAGGTCTCCTTCTCCTCTGGACCGTATGTACAGGAAAACTGGCGCTCAGAAGACCCGATCCACACTGGGTCCCGGCCGCATGTGGCGGAATACAACATGGGGCTGTTTCCATTACAAAGCGCTCCCGCGTGGCCTCACTCCCATTGAGGAGCGCACACGCACCTGCCGCAAAAGTCCTGTGGCAGCCCTGGACTACCACCGGCTCCTAGGGTCCTGGCAGCCCAACAATGGGCGATAGACCCCAGCAGGTGTGTGCCACATAGCCCTCAAGAGCCTCTCTAAGACTTCCATGCCATGGGAAAGAACCTAAAAGAAAACTGCAAGTTTCCCACTCGAGGGACAGGAAACTACTGAGGTGGGAGAGAGGCTTAACTTTTTTTATTCAGCAGGTTTCCTGTCCCTGGAGGAAGATCCTCTCTCTCTGTGGTGCTGTCCTGGGGGAAGGGAAAAATTGCTTTTTTGGCACAGTTTTTATTTTTTTTACGGTGTTCACCCGAGGTGTTAGGTCATGTGAAATTTTTATAGAGCAGGTCATTACGGACGTGGCAATATCTAATATGTCTACTTTTGTTATTTATTTCACTTTAACACAATAAAAGCATTTTTGAAACAACAAAAAAAATGTTTTAGTGTCTCCATATTCTGAGAGCCATAGTTTGTTTTGTTTTTTGGACAATTGTCTTATGTAGGGGCTCATTTTTTGCAAGATGAGGTGACAGTTTGATTGGTACTATTTTGGTGGGGCTTGTGCCTTTTTGACGCTGGGTGTTGCAATTTTTGTGATGTAAGGTGCCAAAAAATGGCTTTTTTGTCACTGTCTTTATTTATTTATTTATTTATTTACGGTGTTCAGCTGAGGGATTAGGTCATGTGATATTTTTATACAGCTGGTTGTTAGGGACGTGGCAATACCTAATGTATACTTTTTTTAATTTATTTCACTTTAACACAATAATAGCATTTTTGAAACCAAAAAATTATGTTTTAGTGTCTTCATGTTCTGAGAGCTATTTATTTTTTATTTTTTGGGGGGGATTTTCTTATGTAGGGGCAAATTTTTTGCGGGATGAGTTGATGGATTTTGTGGGCCATATGCCTTTTGATCACTTGGTGTTGCACTTTTTGTGATGTAAGGTGACAAAAATTGCTTTTTTTTTTACACATTTTTTTTTTTAATGGTGTTTATCGGACAGGGTGGATCATGTGATATATTTATATAGTCAGTCGCTACGGATGCGGTTATACCTAATATGTGTGTTTTTTCCTCTTTTTTTTTAATTATAAAATCAGGGGAAAGAGGCGTTTTTTCTTTTTTTTTACTTGAAACTTATTAAAAACACTTTTTTTCAAAACTTTATTTCTGTCCCACTCTGGGACTTCAACTTTTGAGGGTCTGATCCCCTCTGCAATGCATTACAATACATCTGTATTGTAATGCATTGCCTGTTAGTGGATTACACTGAGTAATACACTAACAGGTTGCCGTAGAAGGCGGGTCCCAATGCCGTGCAAGGCTTGGACAGCCTCTGCATGGCATCGGGCTGCCTTGTCACCCATCGGGTCCCCGCGGTTACCTGATGGGCTCCCTCACCCGCCGCATGCACCTTCTATGCCGTGGTCAGCGCTGACCGTGGCATAGAAGGGGTTAATCCGCCGGCATCAGCTTTTACAGCGATGCAGGCGGATACAGCTGAGCCCCTGCAGTGATCTGGCGCGCACTGCTCGCGATTACCATGACGTAATAGTACGTCAAAATGCGGCAAATCACTTGCCCCCATGATGTACTATTACATCATATGTCGGGAAGGGGTTAAGCAACATCAATATATTATTTGATTTTTATTTGAAAATTGTAAGAAAACAAGGAAAGCAGTACCTTGCAAAAGTATGGGAACCGAAAGAGATTTGAGCACTTTGATAACTTTAACCGAGGTCTCAGACCTTAAAGGGGTATTCCGGTTCGATTAGGTTAGGATAGCGATAACTATTAGATCGGTGGGGGAGTTCTACCGCTGTGAACCCCACCGATCACTAGAACGGGGGACCGCATATGCCCTGCAGCCCCCCTGAAATGAACTGAGTGACCTGTTGGCATGCGTGCGGCCGTTCTATTCATTTCTGTGGGAATTCCGGAAGTAGTCCAGCACTGTACATGGGGTGTGTTTACCAGAGCCCTCCTTGTTGCTGCTAGCCAGGTACATAACGATCTGATGCTCTCAGCATTAATTAATGCTAGGAGCATCAGGTACTTATGAACCTGGCCAGCAGCTGCAGGTGCCCTCCTCAATCCATAGGGCAGTATTTTATGCTGCACTGTGGTATTTGGTTTTACTGGGTCGGTGTTTTGTGTTGCACTACAGTATTGCTAGCCCCATCTACTGTCTGCTAACAATGTAAATGAAATAATATAAAACTGTAAACTATCTGGGACCACCTATGCATGCAAGACAGAGAAAGTTGTCAGAAGAATTGGAACTCATTCTTGAAGATGCTTGTTGTCTACTTGCTGATTTCAATAACCATACTAAGACAAGACGCGACACACCTGTATGAAGGGAAAAAGCCAAGAAACGTATACATGGCATTACATGTTTTTTTCATTGTTTAGTAGCCATTTCCTTTCAGGATGTGGCCTAATAACACCCTTTAAATATGCCTGTTATGATGTCAATGTGGTATACAGCTTGGTGCTTGGCTATAGGGTCCTTCCGGAGGTCATGCTGTCTCTGTTCTAGTGTTGTAGCTTTACAAACTTACTACCCCCTTTTTTTGGTTATTATGTTATGTGTCACAGTATCATCTCATAACCCTCAAAGGTATCTTTAATGAAAGAATTCGGCACATTTATACAGTATATACATATGATGTGTGTCAATCATTTGCCCAATTTTCCTGTTGACTGCCCCAATGCCCACTCTAACAAGCATGTTTTGTAGTCATAATCAACACAGTGTCATCAGGTGGGTTAGCATAGCAGCATTGCCAGTGCAGGATCAGAATACCTGTACATTAAAGGGATTGCCCAGCCTTAGAGCCAACAATGGTCCTAAGCTGTGCCCCATTACAAAAAAAAACCCACTGTAGTCCCAATGTACTCATGCCTCTGACCCGTTCCCAGTCACCTCTGGTCTCTGCAGAACTAGGAGTTGTCTTGGTCCCATGACCGTTCAGATGAATTACTGACCTCAGCGGTAACATGCACTTGAATGGCACTTGACTAGCACATCCCTAGAAGTGATGTACCAATTAAGCAGATGTGATGACTGAGGCCTGTAATTGCCCACAGGCTCCTGATCCTGAAGTGGGCAGGCACAGCAGGACCACAGACAGGTGTTTTATTTTTAATGGGACACCGATGAGGACCATTGGGCTTGTTGGCTCCTGGGATGGACAACTCCTCTGACAAATACTCCAAAACTATAGTCCACAATATATGGTCCCAAGCAATCTTGCAAGCACAACAGAGTTTATTTAGGAGTTTCTAAGACATTCTAGGAAAGCAGATGTGGTTCTCCTGATTTGTTTGGTAAAATCACAACCAGATCACAAAACTGGTTATTGGCCAAATCTTTTCCCGGTTCCCTTTAGTGGGTTCAAGAGAGCCTTTGCATGACCCTCTATACTGGCTTACCTATGCTGATCTAGGCCACCGGGATTTGATGATTTGTTAGTGCCTGCTGACACTAAACCACAGACCACCCAAGCTACAGTCCAGAAGAAAGTCATGTGGGTACTTTATAGCATCACTGTGAGCAATGCATGGCATAATTTCTGTTGGCACTGAATGGTACCATTTTTGACTAATGCATAGAATAAATTTCTGTTAGTAAGGCATGGCAAAATGTTTCAGCGATTAATGCATGGCATCCTTCCTGTGGTCACTGTATGGCATTACTACTTGGAGGACTGGATGGCATACTTTGTTTGTACTGAGAGGTGCCATTTTTGTGTGTTCTGTTTGGCACTGTTTTCATAAGTCAAGGAGGAAGTTTAGGTTGGGTCGATATGGGTAATGCTAATGTTGAAGACTAGTCACTTCAGGAAACCCATATCAAGATTGTGACTTTCGGAAATAGACTTCCATTTGATCTAGTGGATATCTAATGTAGGATTGGACAGGGTATGCTGGTTCTTCTTATACCAAATCTTAGTCAAATTGGTTCTGACACATTAAAACATTATGCAATCCAGTGGTGAGAGTATTAGTTTCAGAGGTCTTGTTGAGGTCTTTCTTTTTTTACAAATGGCACTAGACAAGGCTGTCCATCACCTTTAATTTTTATTATGGTGACGGAATCTGTGGCATTCATGGTTAGGTCTGCACAAGATTATTTTTTGTATTTCTCTTGGCTCATACAGTCATAAAATTGGACTATATGCAGACATATTACATATTACAGAATTGTTTAAACAGTTCTCTGATGTCTCACCTTATAAAATAAATGACTAAATCATACATGTTACCAATCAATATACAGTATCCCCACAGATATCCTCCAAAGTTAAATTCCAAAGTTCAGTTCTGGTAGGCTGAACAATCAATACCTTTTCTAGGACCTTCCACGATCATGGTCTTATAGAACTAAATCTAACTGCCTTTATTGTAGACTTTAAGCAAGCAAATAAAGATCTACAGTGCCTCCAAATCTCATGGACAGGGCGCATTAACTTAGTAAAAATACTGTGGATGCCTAAACTACTTTATATATTCTGAACTTCAGTCTTCAGATCCCTTCCTATTGGCTAAAATTATTGGAAAAATCTTTGATCCTTTTCATTTGGGCAAGAGTTAATAAACAAACTTCATATCACCCTTTTCTTCTTGGAGGCTTGGTGTTCCATATTTACACTAATGTTATACGGCATCAGCATTAGACCAAGCTAAAATTTGGTGGCTTCAATCAGACCCTCCACTTTGGAAGGACATTAAAGGGGTTGTCTCGCTTCAGCAAATATAATTTATTACATTGAGGAAGTTAATACAAGGCATTACATTGTGATTGTCCATATTGCTTCCTTTGCTGGCTGGATTCATTTTTCCATCACATTATACTCTGCTTGTTTCCATGATTACGACCACCCTGCAATCTATCACTGGTGGTCATGTTTGCACACTTTAGGAAAAAATCACCAGCCTATGTGCGCTCCCACGGTCCCAGACAGCACTTTTTACTATAGTGTGCAAGCACGACCACCGCTGCTAGATTGCAGGGTGGTCATAACCATAGAAACGAGCAGTGTATAGTGTGATGGAAAAAATGAATCCAGCCAGCAAAGGAAGCAATATGGACAATCACAATACATTAGTAAGGGACGTGTATTGACTTTCTCTATATAATAAATGATATTTGCTGAAGTGAGACAACCCCTTTAAATCTTACTTTTTTTTCACAGGATCTTCTTCGAATAGATGGCTGTGGCAGGGTCTGTTGTCCAGGTCTCCCTCCTCTACCTATACTTAGAGTACATTGTTACATACCGTATATGCACAGTATGTCATACCGTAATATATGGTATATGGATCTGAGATTAATTGGCTGTTCTGTTCAAATGATACTCCCTTACAATAACTCTCCATGTACAATCTTGCATTGCCTTTATATCCTTTATATGCCTTTATATCTTGCCTTTATATCCTTTATATGCCTTTATATACCTTTATAGCCTTTATATGCCTTTATATCTTGCCTTGAATTAAAGAGGTTGTCTAGGAGTTTTATATTGATGGCCTGTTTTCTTTAGGATAGGCAATCCATATCTGAGTGGTGGTGGTCTGACAAGCCGCACCCCGCCGATCAGCTGTTCTGCAGTAGCTCCGGCAGAGGGACTACACAGAGCTGTCCATTGTGCAGGGGACGGGGCTGGTAAATGCAGTGCTGCTTCCATTGAAGTAAAAGGGAGCAGCGATGTAATAACTTTCTCCGTCCACTGCACAATGGACGGAGCTGTGTAGTTACAGTGCTGGAACTACTGCAAAACAGCTGATTGGCGGGGGCACGGTATGTCAGAACACCACCAATCAGATATTGACGGCCTACCCTGAGTAGTGTTGGGCGCGAATATTCGAATCACGAATATTAATCTCGAATATCGGCACTTCGAGAATTTGCGAATATTTAGAATATAGTGATATATATTAGTAATTTTGAATATTCGAGATGTTTTTATCAGTAACCTCCCTTCTTGCTTGTGGGCCAATGAGAAGGCTGCAATGTCTTTGTCTGAGCTTAGCAACATCCCTAGCAACCAACAGGAAAGTTGCCTACCCCTTACTATATAAGAACCTCCCCAGCAGCCATTGTATGCAGTTTTTTAAAGTTCTGAGAGAGACAGCAGTGTCATTGCTGTGCTCTGTGCTTTCCACACTACAGTATATAGATAGTTAGATAGCTTATATATACACTGCTCAAAAAAATAAAGGGAACACAAAAATAACACATCCTAGATCTGAATTAATTAAATATTCTTCTAAAATACTTTGTTCTTTACATAGTTGAATGTGCTGACAACAAAATCACACAAAAATAAAAAAAATGGAAATCAAATTTTTCAACCCATGGAGGTCTGGATTTGGAGTCACACTCAAAATTAAAGTGGAAAAACACACTACAGGCTGATCCAACTTTGATGTAATGTCCTTAAAACAAGTCAAAATGAGGCTCAGTAGGGTGTGTGGCCTCCACGTGCCTGTATGACCTCCCTACAACGCCTGTGCATGCTCCTGATGAGGTGGCGGACGGTCTCCTGAGGGATCTCCTCCCAGACCTGGACTAAAGCATCTGCCAACTCCTGGACAGTCTGTGGTGCAACGTGACGTTGGTGGATAGAGCGAGACATGATGTCCCAGATGTGCTCAATTGGATTCAGGTCTGGGGAACGGGCGGGCCAGTCCATAGCATCAATGCCTTTATCTTGAAGGAACTGCTGACACACTCCAGCCACATGAGGTCTAGCATTGTCTTGCATTAGAAAGGAACCCAGGGCCAACCGCACCAGCATATGGTCTCACAAGGGGTCTGAGGATCTCATCTCGGTACCTAATGGCAGTCAGGCTACCTCTGGCGAGCACATGGAGGGCTGTGCGGCCCTCCAAAGAAATGCCACCCCACACCATTACTGACCCAATGCCAAACCGGTCATGCTGGAGGATGTTGCAGGCAGCAGAACGTTCTCCACGGCGTCTCCAAACTCTGTCACGTCTGTCACATGTGCTCAGTGTGAACCTGCTTTCATCTGTGAAGAGCACAGGGCGCCAGTGGCGAATTTGCCAATCTTGGTGTTCTCTGGCAAATGCCAAACGTCCTGCACGGTGTTGGGCTGTAAGCACAACCCCCACCTGTGGACGTCGGGCCCTCATATCACCCTCATGGAGTCTGTTTCTGACCGTTTGAGCAGACACATGCACATTTGTGGCCTGCTGGAGGTCATTTTGCAGGGCTCTGGCAGTGCTCCTCCTGTTCCTCCTTGCACAAAGGCGGAGGTAGCGGTCCTGCTGCTGGGTTGTTGCCCTACTACGGCCTCCTCCACGTCTCCTGATGTACTGGCCTGTCTCCTGGTAGCGCCTCCATGCTCTGGACACTACGCTGACAGACACAGCAAACCTTCTTGCCACAGCTCGCATTGATGTGCCATCCTGGATAAGCTGCACTACCTGAGCCACTTGTGTGGGTTGTAGACTCCTTCTCATGCTACCACTAGAGTGAAAGCACCGCCAGCATTCAAAAGTGACCAAAACATCAGCCAGGAAGCATAGGAACTGAGAAGTGGTCTGTGGTCACCACCTGCAGAACCACTCCTTTATTGGGGGTGTCTTGCTAATTGCCTATAATTTCCACCTGTTGTCTATCCCATTTGCACAACAGCATGTGAAATTGATTGTCACTCAGTGTTGCTTCCTGAGTGGACAGTTTGATTTCACAGAAGTGTGATTGACTTGGAGTTACATTGTGTTGTTTAAGTGTTCCCTTTATTTTTTTGAGCAGTGTATAATACAGATAGTAGGTTATATCCTGATATAGTGTAGCTGTTGCAGTGCAGGGTGTAAGGCGGTGTGATAGGTTCTGCTGTCCATACATACATGCAGACCTGCTAAAATGTGGTGTCACATATTGCGCCAAAATATTTGCATCATTAGTGCCGATTAGCGCAATCGTGAATATATTGGAGCACTCTATCTGCATATAAAGCTATTGTAATGTTCTGCCGTGCCAACCATTTTCTCCAGTCTCGGGAAACTTCTAGTAGCTTGGAAAATGTAGCAAAAGTGACTCACATCTGTATTTCACACGCATTACACGAATATTACATTGCCTATTTTTCGCAATCAAGAAAATAATCTCGAATTTGCGAATATACGACGAACATTCACCCAAATATTTGTGAAATATCGCAAATTCGAATAAGGCCTCTGCCGCTCGTCACTAACCCTGAGGCCCTACCATATATATTTATATTCTATCCCGTTGACTTATAGGAGGCCAATGTTCCATATACTAACATGAACGCTTGATATCTGGCAAGTGAAAAAGCATAGTATAGTGTAACATTTCAGAAGTACTTAAACAGGTAGATACTCAATTCCAATATGAGCTTATGCTAGCTATGCCTGAGCGGTATAAAGTGACATTTCGTCTCAACTGGGAACGGTACAACTCAAAAAAACAACTTCTTTGTTCTCTCATCTCCTTCCTTTGCCTTCTGATTATCTGAGGACAGGGGCATTGCAAGGTCAAAACATTCGGGGCCTAGGCCCCTGATGTTTTGTCCCAGGACCTGAGTGTCCTGCCTGCCTGTTAGATATAACTGTATTGCCGTCCTCAGGATTGCAGTACATTTGAACTAATGCCCTGCAAGAGCTGAAGGACCTGTGATGACATCACAGGTCATGTGATCAGTGCTAAATGCAGTAGCTGAAAAGGACCTGGGATGATGTCACCATCATGTGACCAGTGCAAGAGAGGACAGGTCAGCAGTGAAGAGAAGCCCTGGGAAGAATCTGTGGTGAGGTCTGTACATGAGGAGAGGTAAGTGAAAATTACTCAGTGTGAGAGGCAAAGCAATTTTGGGAGTTGTAGTTATTTAACTGGGACTGTATGTTAGGGCGGAAGGGAGGGAAGTTATTTACATGGGACAGTGAGGTGGAGTAATGTTAATTACATGGGGCAGAAATTTGGAAGTGGCTGGGGTAGGGTGATGTTATTTACATGGGACTGTATGTTGAGGGTTAATGTTATTTATATGGGACTGCATGTTGGAGGTGGCTGTGGGAAGGAGTGATATTATTTACATGGGATTAAATGTTAAGGGGTAATGTTATTTACATGGGACTGCATGTTGGAGGTGACTGGGGAGGGGGTGATTTTATTTACATGGGACTGTATGTTGAAGGTGTCTGGGGGAGGGAGTGATGTTATTTATATGGGACTAAATATTGAGCAGCTGATGTTATTTACATGGGACTGTATCTTGAAAGCGGCTGGGGAGGGGGTCATGTTATTTACATGGGACTGTATGTTGGAAGAGGCAGGAGAGATGGTGTGATGTTATTTACATGGGACTGTATTTTTGAGGGGGCTGTAGATAGAGAGGGATGTTATTTACATGGGACTGTATATTGGAGGGGGCTGGAGAGATGGTGTGATGGTATTTATTTTTGGAATCTATGAGGGAGGGAAATAATGTTATTTACGTGGGACTGTATGGCGGAGGTGCTGAGGAATTATAATTTCTGAGGACACTAAACAGAGGAATATAACTACAGGGGGCACTGCAAGGGGCAATATAAATATTGGGGGGCTTCAGGGCGAGCATTATAACAGTAGGGGGCGATATAACTACAGGGGGCACTGCAGACGGCATTATAAATACTTGAAGCACTTCAGGGCGAGCATTATAACAGTAGGGGGCAATATAAATACTTGGGGCACTGTGGGGGGCATTTTAAATCCAGGGGACATTAGGCGTTCTTATTACTACTGGGGGCTCTATAGTAGGGTCTTATAGATCTGGATTATTTCTACTAAGAGCACTATGGGGGCCTTATTACTACTGAGGGGTCTGTAGAGAGCTTTATTTCCACTAGGGGAACAATAGGGGGCCTTATTTCTACTGGAGGCTCTGTAAGGACATTATTAATACCGGATGGCTCTTCTACTAATGGAGGCACTCTTGTGGAGAACTATCACTGTTGGGTCCAGTAGGGGGCAGTATTACTAATGAGAGCATTCTAGAAGGGAATTACTATTGGTGGGACTATGAGGAGTACTGTTACTATGGGGGGCACTCATTTTTCTTCAGGATAGTATTTGGGGGTACAGAAAAGTAAGGAAGCTAAGATGTCTGTGTGTCACACTCTGCAGAGACGGGGCGGCTGAGAGAAGTTGTCCGGACTGAATGGAGAAGATGATGACAGAGAAGATCTACATCAGAGGAGACGTCACCTGGTAGGCCCTGGACGTGAGAGGTATGTGCTGCTGTATAGCAAGTACAGTAAAATGTCTTCAGTGCTAGTGTTTGCAGGCGGGGGATGCGGTTGTTCAACTTAGAGAATTGGGCCAAATGCATTGGTGCTTGGGCCCGGATCTTTTGAGACCCTAGCAACGCCCCTGTCCGAGGATATGAACAGATCATGAATGATATAGGGCGGCTCTCTAGCTGGTGTAAAACTACAACTCCCACCATGCCCTTCTGTAGGCTGATAGCTGTAGGCTCACTGGGAATGATGGGAGTTATAGTTGGAGGGCCGCAGGTTGAGGGCCGCATGCCTGATATAGGGAGGTCAATATACGTATTCAGTCTCTTATTGACAGCATTCTGCTGTCGTGTTTTGCTTGTGTTTCTCTTTTTTTCTTTTCTTTTTATTACTTTTCTTAGGCCTCTTTCACACTTGCGTTGTTGGGATCCGGCATGCACTTCCGTTGCCGGAGGTGCCTGCCGGATCCGTAACAACGCAAGTGAACTGAAAGCATTTGAAGACGGAACCGTCTTCCAAATGCTTTCAGTGTTACTATGGCACCCAGGACGCTATTAAAGTCCTGGTTGCCATAGTAGGAGCGGGGAGCAGGGGAGCGGTATACTTACAGTCCGTGCGGCTCCCGGGGCGCTCCAGAATGACGTCAGAGCGCCCCATGCGCATGGATGACGTGATCCATGTGATCACGTGATCCATGCGCTTGGGGCGCCCTGACGTCACTCTGGAGCGCCCGGGGAGCCGCACGGACGGTAAATATGCTGCTCCCCCGCTCCCCGCTACACTTATCATGGCTGTCAGGACTTTAGCGTCCCGGCAGCCATGGTAACCACTCTGAAAAAGCTAAATGTCGGGTCCGGCAATGCGCCGAAACGACGTTTAGCTTAAGGCCGGATCCGGATTAATGCCTTTCAATGGGCATTGATCCCGGATCCGGCCTTGCGGCAAGTCTTCAGGATTTTTGGCCGGAGCAAAAAGCGCAGCATGCTGCGGTATTTTCTCCGGCCAAAAAACGTTCCGTACCGGAACTGAAGACATCCTGATGCATCCTGAACGGATTTCTCTCCATTCAGAATGCATTAGGATAATCCTGATCAGTATTCTTCCGGCATAGAGTCCCGACGACGGAACTGTATGCCGGAAGACAATAACGCAGGTGTGAAAGAGCCCTTACCATGGTTGTACTGCTATGGTAATGATCATAGGCATATAATTGGATCGTAGGGGATGTTCCACTCTTATGTTCATTGTATACTTCAGATGTTTCATGCTGATGCAACCTTTGCATTTTATATTGTATACATGATTTTTTTTTAAACAAGTTAAAAAAGATTGCGAATTTCAGAGGAGACTCACAGATTTTTCAATCCTCTGAATTTCAAGGGACAGAAGTTCTCTGGCAGTTGTTCTTACTCAATAACTAGGTCAGGGATGGCCAACCTGAGGCTCTGCAGCTGTTGCAAAAATACAACTCCCAGCATGCCAATACTGCCTACAGCTATCAGCCTACAGCAGGGCATGGTGGGAGTTGAAGTTTTACAACAGCTGGAGAGCCACAGGTTGGCAATCCCTGAACTAGGCAGCAAGTATTGAGGTCCATGAGACAAATGGTTGTGCTTGTGCAGTGTCCCCACTGCAAGTGGTTAAAGTGTTCATGTATTTCATGTATTACAAGTCCCATGGGCTGTGTATGGAGGGAAAGGGACCCTAGTCATTGAACAGGACTGGCACCACCCATTCCTCCCTAGGAGTAAGTTAGTCTAGTGTGAACTGCAGAAGAGTCAACAGCAAGGGAGCAGTATTGTACAGGGGAGTTTTCTTTCCCCTGTCTATTACAAAAGCAAAAGTGACAATTTATGTGCCAGCCTTTGAAGGAAAGAGACCTTGCAGAATAAATAGTGGCTACAAAAGAGGATTGTGTAACATCCCAGAGTTACAAAACTCTTTTACCCCGCTACAACCTGTTAAGTGTATCTGCATTGTCATCCTATGTAATTTCATCCTCACTAATGTGCATTGAAACCCTTGTTAAATGTATTTGCTGTAATTTTCATGTACACCAGCAGGTGCCAGCAATATGTTTGGAAGGGACTTAGTTCAGTTTAGCATTTCTAGACTGGAATAGTACATTCCAGTTTAGCTCCCCCCTCTTTTAAGAGGTGTGGAATGTTCCCACATCCTGCCTCATGGGTGGAGAAGGAAGTTAGAGTTAGTGTGCCAGCCACCCCGGCTAGGGGAAGGCTGTGCTTGTAGTAGTTCCCAGTTCTAGGGATCCAAGCCAGTATCTTGTCTCGGCTGAGACAAAAGATCATCATTCCCAGCCTGAGCCCTTTAGTCTCAGCTGGTGGAAAGCAAACAGCCACCTCCAGTATTCCAGGAAGAAGCATACCCTGTGAGCACAACTGTGAGTACCGTCCAGAGACCAGAAGAAGCCAAATTCCTCCTCAGCTAGTCAGTCCCCAATATAGCAGAAGATAGTAAGTGCAGAAGATAGTGATTCCTGCCACATTACAGAGCCACAAGCAGACGACTTATCCTGCAGAGAGCTCCAGGCACATGATAAAAGCAGATCCCTGCCACATATTGCCAATACCTGCTGGGACCCAAGACTATTGCTGTATCTCACTTGGATGAAAGCTGCATATAGTAAAGACAAGTTTGAACTTTATTCCAAGTCTGGATCTCAATTATTGCTGCAAATCCCTAAATTACTCCTACTAGCAACACACTCATTTTATTGCAAGTGAGCCAGGATCCAGGAGTCCAGCCGTACCAAGGTAGGAGACACCGTTGATACTATACCTACTACTACACAGAGACATTACACCACTCTGGCATTCCTAACCGGGTACGTGAGTTGCAACACCTTAAAGGGCCCTGTGACTGTACCCTGTGCACGCTGCAATTGGCGTCACGAACAAAAACTATAGACTATCATTTACACCTGACCCAGTCATTGCATATTATAGCGTCAGAGTTCATACCCCAATCCGGCTTACTGCATATTTTGGCGTCACAAACAGGATCGAGCTGTGTGCCAACAGAACTGAATTGTGTGCCAACAGAACCGGATCCTCCAATTGTGTGCTTAACTGGATCAAATTGCATGTTTCACAGTACTGCAAGATCTACAGATTGTGCAAAAACCCTGAAAATTGACTTTATTGCTTTGTTGCTGTGCCAGAAAGCGCTAAAAGTCCGCTCCAGCACTCAAAGGGTTAATTCACCATATTCGCAAAATGGCGCTTCTTCTTCATGCCCAGAAGTGGGAAAACTCAGGAACGCCCTCTCAAGAGCGCGAAGATACCGAATACGCCCCCCTAGAAGCGGGAAATCTAAAGCCTACCCACCAAGAACTTTGCATTGTGAGCCAAGGAAGTGAAGTCTCCTCCCTCTGGGCTCCACCCTCACTTCCTGAAAGCACCCTGACAGTGGAGCCAAGGAAGATGGCGCTCCCTTCACCAAGATGGAACCAGATGGTTATTGGAGGAGAGCCTGTATACGAAGACTACCCACCGGAGATTCAACTGTCTCAACTGGTGAAGAGAAGTGGTCCCTCCGTCTTTGCCGCAAGCCTGGAGGCGGTGGATCCCTCCGCAGCTACGGAGCCTGCAACCCCGATTTCTACCAGCGCCGAAGAAGAGAAGGCCGCTGTTACTGTTCCCGCATAAGAAGACGTGACTCTAGTCCAGTCCTCGGAGGCAGTGGATTCCTCCGCCACTACGGCTGACAGTGTTGAAGACGAGACATCCCCCAAGATGGCCGCCGACGCTGAGCCAGCTCCCGCGGAGAACGCCGCTGACGTAGCTGCCCAGGCTTTGGACCAGCCTGCACTGCGGACGGCACCTGGACCCCGCGATGACCACCAGGAGGCCCCGGGCCCGGCCGCGACATCAGGTAGGAGCAGACGCGCTCCCTGAGGCCCAGGCCTGGTCTGTACCTGCCCCTGCACCGCTCCCGGTGGGTCCCGATACCCCTTCTAGACACCTTCTACCTGCAGCTCCAGGGAACGGCCATGGGAGCTGCCTGTGCGCCATCCTATGCCTGCCTGTTCCTGGGGCTGTGGGAGAGGGAGGTCTTCCTTGCGGAGGTCTACGGTGACATCGGCGGGGTCCAGATGTGGGCCCGCTACATTGACGATGTCTTCGTCGTGTGGCAGGGCCCACGGTCTGGATTCACCGAGTTGGTGGGGTTGCTTAATCGCAATAACCGTAATATCACATTAACATCTAGGATCAAGAAGACGTACCTCGACTTTCTCGATGTACAGATCCGCGTAGATCAGTCCGGCTGGATATCGACAGACCTATTTCGCAAGGCAACGTCCACCAATTCTGTCCTACACGCGCAGTCTTGCCATCCGCAGAGCCTTATCCGTAGCATCCCGTATGGCCAGTTCCTAAGGGCTCGGAGAATCTGTTCGACGGAAGAGGCATTCAACAGTCAGTCTCAGGACCTGCAACAAAGATTCTCGGATCGTGGGTATTCAGCGGCGAACATCAAACAGTGTCACCAGAAGGCGAAACAAGTGATGAGAGATCCCCTTTTGGCACACAACCGCAAACGACGCAATCCAGTGGACAAGGTACGGTTTATTACCTAATTTAATCCCCAGTGGAAATCAATCCGAGGTACACTAGCCAAGTACTGGGAGGTCCTACAATTAGACCCCATTTTGGCAAAAATCTTACCTACTTGCCCTTCCATCACGTATAGACGCACCAAAAATCTCAAGGATCTGTTGGTCAATAGTTACCATCCAGGTCATCAGACCAAATTGAATCCCGACTCTAAAGGTCCCAAGTGGGGATGTACCTCATGCGGGAGGTGCGTGGCATGCCCCAATGTCGACAGGACTACTTCCTTTAGCAATCCATTCACCAACAGTAAACAATACACTATCACACATACTGTCACCTGTAATACTCCAGGGGTGATATACAGTGGGATGCGAAAGTTTGGGCAACCTTGTAAATCGTCATGATTTTCCTGTATAAATCGTTGGCTGTTACGATAAAAAATGTCAGTTAAATATATCATATAGGAGACACACACAGTGATATTTCAGAAGTGAAATGAAGTTTATTGGATTTACAGAAAGTGTGCTATAATTGTTTAAACAAAATTAGGCAGGTGCATAAATTTGGGCACTGTTGTGATTTTATTGATTCCAAAACCTTTAGAACTAATTATTGTAACTCAAATTGGCTTGGTAAGCTCAGTGACCCCTGACCTACATACACAGGTGAATCCAATTATGAGAAAGAGTATTTAAGGGGGTCAATTGTAAGTTTCTCTCCTCTTTTAATTTTCTCTGAAGAGTAGCAACATGGGGGTCTCAAAACAACTCTCAAATGACCTGAAGACAAAGATTGTTCGCCATCATGGTTTAGGGGTAAGATACAGAAAGCTGTCTCAGAGATTTCAGCTGTCTGTTTCCACAGTTAGGAACATATTGAGGAAATGGAAGACCACAGGCTCAGTTCAAGTTAAGGCTCGAAGTGGCAGACCAAGAAAAATCTCGGATAGACAGAAGCGACGAATGGTGAGAACATTCAGAGTCAACCCACAGACAAGCACCAAAGACCTACAACATAATCTTGCTGCAGATGGAGTCACTGTGCATCGTTCAACCATTCGGCGCACTTTACACAAGGAGATGCTGTATGCGAGATTGATGCAGAGGAAGCCTTTTCTCCGCCCACAGCACAAAAAGTGCCGCTTGAGGTGGGCTAAAGCACATTGGGACAAGCCAGCTTCATTTTGGAATAAGGTGCTGTGGACTGATAAAACTAAAATTGAGTTATTTGGCCATAACAAGGGGCGTTATGCATGGAGGAAAAAGAACACAGCATTCCAAGAGAAACACCTGCTACCTACAGTAAAATATGGTGGTGGTTCCATCATGCTGTGGGGCTGTGTGGCCAGTGCAAGGACTGGGAATCTTGTCAAAGTTGAGGGACGCATGGATTCCACTCAGTATCAGCAGAATCTGGAGACCAATGTCCAGGAATCATTGACAAAGCTGAAGCTGCGCCGGGGCTGGATCTTTCAACAAGACAACGACCCTAGACACTGCTCAAAATCCACTAAGGCATTGATGCAGAGGAACAAGTACAACGTTCTGGAATGGCCATCTCAGTCCCCAGACCTGAATATAATTGAAAATCTGTGGTGTGACTTAAAGAGAGCTGTCCATGCTCGGAAGCCATCAAACCTGAATGAACTTAAGATGTTTTGTAAAGAGGAATGGTCCAAAATACCTTCAACCAGAATCCAGACTCTCATTGGAACCTACAGGAAGCGTTTAGATTCTGTAATTTCTGCAAAAGGAGGATCTACTAAATATTGATTTAATTTATTTTTTGTGGTGCCCAAATTTATGCACCTGCTGAATTCTGTTTAAACAATTATAGCACACTTTCTGTAAATCCAATAAACTTCATTTCACTTCTCAGATATCACTGTGTGTGTCTCCTATATGATATATTTAACTGACATTTTTTTATCGTAACAACCAACGATTTATACAGGAAAATCATGACGATTAACAAGGTTGCCCAAACTTTCGCATCCCACTGTATGTGGGGAAGTGTCCATGCCAACTCATTTATGTTGGGCTGACATCCAGGGAGCTCAAGAGGAGGATACGAGAACACGTCCTAGGTATTGAGGATGCCAAAGATGAAAAAGATGTGACCCTATTAAAAACGATTCCCAAACATTTTAAATTGTTTCACAACTGTGATAGTTCGCAATTTAGAATCTGTGGGATCGATAGGGTGTACATGACACCACGCGGTGGTAATTGGAGGAAGATTTTGGCGCAAAAAGAAGTACGCTGGATTCATGAATTAGACAGCATGACACCTAGGGGGTTAAATGAGGACCTCTCTTTTGCTCCTTTTCTATAATTGATACATCCCGTGGTGGATGTCCTTAATAACATTCCCTGTTTTTTGAGTCCTCTTGGGGTCCCTCTGCTCATCCCAGGTCCCGTGTTTTTAATCCTTTGTCTGTCATTCCCCTGTTTTTTAACTTACTGTGCTTTCCTAATTTATCTGTAGCACTACCGATGACGTCTGTCGCAGTGGAGGACCATTCCAGTGGAGTCATGGTTCCATACTGAGTTATGTCTGTGTGCATGGTGCCTTTTGGATACATTCTGGACTTCCCCGGGCCATATGCTGGCTATACAACTACGCTTGTTCTATCAATATTACACAACAACTCCCCTTCTCTCGAGATGTTCCGACCATATATTTTCACCATGATGTATAATAATAATTTCTCTAGTTTTCATCTGTCCTTTCCTTTCAATCACTGCACCGAGCACTCTTTTCACTTGCCTGTCACGTGCGCCTCTCTTCCCCTTTTTAGTATATAATTATCTTGCGTGTGTTTTATTACAATTGAATTTGTACTCCATTGGCACTTATTTTCTCAGTAATTGTGTATTGTAATAATTCAGCCCCCCAGGTTGGATGCTCCTGTCAATATTTATGTATATGTATATATATATTATTTCTGGTTTATGCATTAGCACTTTATGTCAAACTAAGTCAGTTGTTGGGGGCGTGGCCTGAGAGCGCATGGAGTAGGTCGCACCGCACTGAGCTCCTGCAGACATCCTGATTTTAGAGTGGTAGCAACCCCCTATTTCGCAGATCCTTGCCTACCTGGTGGTTGAGAGGAGACAGGAGAGTGTGGTGCTGATCTTTTGAGTCCCGACATGCCTAGAAAGTCCGGTAAAGGGCCGCGCTGTGACAGGCCAGAGGAGAGTCGGCATGGCGCCGAGGAAGAAGAGGGGCCGGCCTTACAGCCCAAGACGAGACAGACGGCTGCCGCAAAGCTGAGCAGGTTTGCTCGCACGGAGAGTGCTGGGGGAGACTGGGCTGAGGAGAAGGAGATGGACGCTCAGGTTTCCTCTGGACAAGAGGATGAATCCACCGACGGGGAGACCCTGGACGCGGTAAATTGGCCGCCATTAACCCCTGCACGGCCGGCAAAAGACGCGGTAGGCCCTAAAGTTGTGGATGGAGCAGAGCCTACTCTAAAAGATATTATGGCCGCTGTGGCCAGTTGTAACAGCACACTGAAGGTGCTTACAGTACAGGTTGGCAGTCTGAGGTCAGACGTGTCTTTAATTAGGCATGACTTACATAAAATCACAGAACGCACCTCTGAATTGGAGAAGAGGGTGTCCACTATTGAGGACGTTATCCAGCCTATGCAAATGGCGGCAAAATCATCTGCTAAAGATATAGCGGCGTTATACGCCAAAACAGATGACCTGGAGAACAGGTCCAGAAGGAATAACCTGCGGATTGTGGGTGTGCCAGAGAAGACGGAGGGGGATAATGCCACCGAATTTGTGGAAAAATGGCTGCACCAATTATTTCATGAAAAAGGTCTATCCTCATTATATGCGGTGGAGCGGGCGCACAGAGTCCCCATGCGGCCGCTTCCGCCTGGCAGACCTCCCCGTCCCATACTGGCGAAGATACTCCATTTTAAAGACCGGGACACTATCCTGCGACAATCTAGGGACAATGAGGAGATGGTCCTGAATGGGGTGAAAGTATCCATATTTCCGGATTATTCCAACGAAGTGCAGCGGAGGAGAAGCAGATTTATGGATATAAAGAAAAGGCTGAGAGCTCTACAAGTCCAGTACGCTATGCTGTTTCCTGCTAAACTGCGTGTGGTGGCATTGGGATCCACCAGATTTTTTGAAGATCCGGAGGAGGCGACGCAGTGGCTGGACGTCCACGAGCGACAATTGAGAAGTGGGGCCCTGGACACTTGAAGGAGGCAGATATACGTTTCTTATGTTCAAGTTATATATGCATTTACACTCTAGGATTGCTTTAAATGTTGCACCAGTTAGGGAGTGTATTATGTAATGCTACCACATGGTAGTTCCTGAGGAGGGAGCAGGCGGTAATGATAGTAAAATGTATTTCTCAGTTGTGGGGAGGATTCTCTACCTGAGGAAAAGTGTTATAAATTGTTATGCTTATTGTAGGTTGAAGGGCATGTTGCTCTCGGATTGCCTTGTTTTAATGTGGGAAGTGGATAAGGAAGGGAAAGGTTTCCCCAGCTACAGTAACCTGAGTATGAGAGGGAGGGAGGGGGGTGGGGGGGTAGGGAAAAGGTTGGGGGGGAAGGTTAGGGTCTTGAACTATGAGCGAGTGTTATCTGAATGGGGTGTGAGATTCAAATATGGTTTAAAATTTTACCATGTCACAGGCGATTAGAATCTTAAGCTGGAATGTGAGAGGGATGGCTGAAGCACGGAAAAGACAGTGTATTTTTCAGTATCTGGGGCGGTTTCAGCCGGCTATATGTTGTCTTCAGGAAACGCATTTGACAGGAGAAAATTTACACTGGATGAATAAAAATTGGGTGATCCATGCGTTACATTCAACTCACTCCTCTCATTCTAGAGGTGTAAGTATGATTGTGCATAGGAGTATCAGGTATGAACATATGCAGGAGTGTGTGGACGCTGAGGGCAGGTATGTGTGTGTGGTGTGTAAGGTGGATGGAATACAGCTGGTGCTGGTGTCTGTGTATGTGCCTCCACCGTTTGCTTCCCCATTAATAAGAGAGATCATGGGCTTTGTGGCGGACTTCCCTGGGCTGCCGTGGCTGTTGGTTGGGGACTTTAATTGCACGATGAATGACTCCCTAGATAGATGCCGGGTGGAGGGAGCAGGTGGTTCACCGGGGAGTGCGGCTCTCAGGAATATTTTGGGTGAGGTAGGAGTGCAAGATGTATGGAGACGGCGTAACCCGGATAAGCGTGAATATTCATGTAGATCCGCCACGCACCATTCACTATCGCGTATAGATCTGGCCCTTGTTAACGACATAATGCTACCACTAGTTAGGGATGTTGTTTATCATCCTCGGTCGTTGTCTGACCATTCTCTGGTGCAGATTGACTTGTGCCTGGGGGTGCTCAGACAGGGACCGAGGCTGTGGAAGTGTAATCCTCATTGGTTGAATGTGTTGGGTGACCTATCTGGGATTTCTATGGAAATTAAGGAATTTTTTGATATCAATACAGGGTCGGCTTCGATACCAGGTGTATGGGACGCCATGAAAGCATTTCTGAGGGGAGTTCTGATGAAAGAAATCAACAAACATAAATCCAGGACCAGAGAGGCGGATGTCAAGGCGCATGTACTAGTGTCCGAGGCTGAGAGAGAGTTTAGTAGATCCCCCACCATGGTTAGTAGTGAGGCGCTGGAGGTTGCTCAGGAGCAGCTGAGATGTCATTTGGTACAGGCCGCAGATAGAAAGAGAAGCTTTTACCGTCAGAGATCTTTTGAGGAAGGAGAGAAGGTGGGTCATTTGTTGTCAGTGGTCTCGCAGGCTCAGAGAGGCTCCTCTTGTATTCAGGAGTTGAGAGATGACAGGGGGAACAGTTGTCAGG
Organism: Bufo bufo; assembly: GCF_905171765.1. NCBI lineage: Eukaryota > Metazoa > Chordata > Amphibia > Anura > Bufonidae > Bufo > Bufo bufo. Next base: position 777,784,768 of record NC_053390.1, on the reverse strand, counting down.
ACACAAAAGGAATATTAGGAATTTTAAAAAGCTTCTATGTATCTCTATATACTTCCACTGGATCTAGTCCTGATGAGGCCCTGAAGGATTTCCTAGAGGAGGCGCAGTTATCGGTGCTGTCAGAAGAAGATAGAGAGAGGCTAGAGGAGCCGATTACACTAGAGGAACTGGAAGCTGCACTTGGGGACATGGCAAGTGGTAAGGCCCCTGGAGCTGATGGTCTCCCAGTAGAGATATACAAAAAACTACAGGGGATATTACTCCCTGAATTACTTAAGGTGTTTGAGCACTCATTGGAGGCAGGTTCGTTACCACATTCGATGCAGGAAGCTATAATTGTGGTTTTGCCTAAGCCTGGGAAGGATCCTAAAATACCGGATTCCTACAGGCCAATTTCACTTCTCACGGCTGATGTTAAGCTACTGGCGAAGGTGTTGGCGAACAGGCTGTCCAAGGTAATTCTGACCATAGTACATCCGGATCAGACGGGATTTATGCCAGGAAAATCAACGGCTATTAACCTTCGTAGGCTGTACACTAGTTTAAATATTCCGGCGGACAATGGTGGTGACAGGGCCTTGCTTGCGCTTGACGCCGCTAAGGCGTTTGATAGTGTGGAATGGAGGTATTTGTGGGGGGTCCTGAGAATTATGGGCTTTGGTGAACGGTTCATTCAGTGGGTACAGGTTCTGTATTCTAGCCCTAAGGCGAGAATTAGAGCTAATGGAGGATTATCAGACTGTTTTCCCCTCGCCAGGGGTTCCAGACAGGGATGCCCACTGTCGCCCTTATTGTTTGCTCTTGCAATAGAGCCGTTGGCGGCGCATATTCGCTTATCTACAAGTATAGAGGGGTTTAGATATGGTGAACTGCATAATAAAGTGGCTATGTACGCTGATGATACCCTACTTTTCTTGGGCGATACTGGTGCGTCCCTGGATGCGGCCATGGCATTGATTGACAGATTTGGTAGCTTTTCCGGACTACGGATAAACTGGCAGAAATCCTCTTTGATGCCAATTGACGGGCAGGCCCTGGTAGGCAGACAAGTAGATAGTTTGGTGCCCTGGGTGGATAAATTTAAATATCTGGGATTACATATAACACCGAGACTAGCGGATTTTGAAGAACTAAATCTATCCCCTTTGCTAGCTACTTTTAGGCTTAAAGTGAGGGCATGGTGTAGGCTCTTTCTTTCGGTGGTAGGTAGAGTTAACCTTTTAAAAATGGTTATGATGCCCCAACTGATATATATACTGAATAATGCTCCAGTTTGGATCCCTCTGGATAGATTTAAGAAAATTCACTCTATATTTAGAGATCTTACTTGGAAGTATGGACAGGCTAGGATCAAACTGGAGACATTGCAGTATTCTAAGTCGGAAGGGGGCCTAGCTGTCCCTAACGCATGGATTTATTTTTTGGCTTCCCAATGTCAGCATTTTAAGGGATGGATTGATCTACAAGCACCAGATATGACTGGGCAGATATTGCAGCATTGGCTGGGCAGTCGTGACCTCATGGGCATTCTGGAAGGTTTAGGAATGCATGCAGGGAGGGAAAAACTTCCTCTGATTGAACTCATGAAAAAAGTTTGGGCAAAAGCGAAGCTGCTAAGAGGAGTGGGAGGTATTAGTGAACTTTCACCTATTGGAAAGAACCACTTGTTGCCAGAACTATTGGCCATACCAGGACTTAGGAACTGGGAAACTTATGGAGTGACGAGAATTGGACAATTAATTAAGGACAAGACATGTAAGTCATTTCAAAGCCTGCAGCAGGAATTTAATATCCCCAAGGAGTGGTTTTATAAATATCTTCAAATAAGACATGCCCTTGGGGTCACGATGCGGAAGGGATGTGTGATAGCTCAAATGGAGGTGGTCCATAAGCTTGTTCTTCCGTCGGGAGGGGGAAAAAGAGGGTTAATATCACAGGTGTACGCTCTTCTAATGGAAAAATTCTTAGAGGGATATCCGCTTTCAAGAATGAAAAAGTGGGAGGCTGACGTGGGGGATATGTCTAAGGATATGTGGGAAGATATTTTAGAAGCAGTCCCCAAGGTGTCTCTAAGTGAACAGGGCAAACTGTCCCAACTATTTATTATACACAGAGTGTACAAAACACCGGTGTTCCTGAAAAAGATAGGAGTAAGAGGTGATGACAAGTGCCCAAAGTGTATGGAAGATGGTGCAGACTTGTTACATATGTTGTGGTCTTGTCCAGTAGTTGCTAATTATTGGGAGGAAGTTGTAGAGATGATTAATAGTAAATTGACATTAAGAATTCAAAAAGATCCTAAGGTGTGTATTCTGGGGTATGTGTCTGAAATTGGAGGAAATGAACCGGTTAGGGTAGCTGCGGGGAGATTGCTATATGTGGCCAGGAAACTGATCGCTATGAGGTGGATCCAGGGGAGTCCGCCCACACTGAGTGAGTTTGAACGGAAGGTGCATGACATGCTGGTACTCGAAAAAGGGGTGTTTGTGAAGAGAGGGTGCCCTCAGAAGTTTGAAAAAATGTGGACTGAATGGTTATCTCATACCCACGTGGTTATATAGTCATGTGATGGTCAAGACCAATGTTAGGGTTGGGGGGTTAGGGTAGGGTAAGGGGGGGAGGGAGTTTGGAAAGGTCAGTTTCTGGTAATTTTTTTTTGCCCACAATATGTTTTAGCAAAGGTATATGTAGTGTATGGATTCATGATAATACTGAGTGGTGATATACTTATGAGTATTGTTGTTCACTGAATCTGCATCGTGGATAATTTAAAGAAAGAAAAAGTCAACATATTGTATTATGTTATAATATGTATTTATTGTTTAATAAAAACGATTTGATTCAAAAAAAAACTAAGTCAGTTGTTGTCCTGGAATACTGCCATTTTTTGCCATTATTCCTCTCTATTATATATGGTACGCACTTTTTATACTGTACACGGTGCGATGATAATGAGTCTGAACATGGTCTCTTAACATAACATCGCGGTGTGGTGGGGTGTAATCCACCTGTCCACAGCGCAATGTAGTTATCTGCCGTCCATTTGGATTAAGAGGGGTTAACTGTGTGTTGTCGTATTCTATGTCTCTTATGTCATGTCCAGTTTCCAGCCACTGACCTGGTACTTTTTACCCTGACCTATATTTAACAAGTTTCTATGCATTCTGACCATCTGCCCATTTTTAGACGAGTCTGTGGGCTGGTATGTGTATCCGCATTTGGGCTGCTTTCGCACTGGCGTTCGGGGTTCCGCTTGTGAGTTTTGCTTTTGGGGCTGTCGCGGGCGGCCCCGAGCGGATCCGTGGACCCCCGGTTTATTCTGGGTGGATAAGGATCCGCTCGGGGTGCAGCGGTTTGGCTCCGCCTGGCCTCCATTCCGCTCGGCAGGCGGACGCCCGGGCGCAATTTTCAGCGTTCGGGTGTCCGCCTGGTTGCGCGGAGCCAGATGGATCCGTCCGGGCCTGCAGTGTGGGTCGGTGGGCGCGGATCCATTTGAAGTTGACACAATGTGGCACGATTTCGAGCGGGTCCGTCCCCCGCTGGCTTTTCGGTGTGGGGTCTGGACGGGTCCGTCTGGTTAATTTGCACACTTGGAACTCCTCTGAACCATGGTGCAGACGGATCTGTCTTTGAGCGGATCCCTATGTCTGAATTGTGGGTGCGGATCCGTCTGTGCATCCACTAGACGGATCCGCTCTGAGCGCGGGCGTGGGAGCAGCCTAATGTGCCGCCGCGGTCATGTGGCGCATCGCGTGACCGCTCCGTCACTAAGGCTTGCCTGCGTTGCTGGGGTGGGGCGTCCACCACTGCTTGTGGTGCTGCAGTGGGGGCGTTGCATCAGCGACGCTCGTGACATTGTGGTCGCGTGCTGTCATGTGATCGCCGCATAACTAGTCCTCCGCCTCTTGGAATCTGAGGCCTCATGTTCTGTTGATGTTGCTGTCATTCAGACGTTTGGCCGCACCTACTGCACTGCCCTCGGCTCCTCCTCCGTATGACTACATGGGCTACTGATTGGTTTTCCTGGGATGGTCAGAGTGTGTCGTATGATGCACCTCTGACACTGCGGTCATGTGCTTGCTCACATGCTCGCTTTGTCATCTTAGTCCTGCCTCCATTAGGTGCTTTTGGTTCTATTGATTGGCCCTTAGGTACTGGGGCTCCAATTCCATTGGTGCTGATGTCATTCAGGTCCTGCAATTTTAATTTTCCTCCACACACCTGTGTGGGCACTATATAGGGGAGATGTTTTTATGTGTTTCCGTATCCCCGGAAGAAGCTAGATCTACTGGCGAAACGGCGTTGGGTCAGGAGTCGGCCGAGAGATCTTTGCACCAGTCAGGGTATGTTTATACTTTGTCCTTTTCATTCCAACCTCAATCTCCACAATTGCCTCCTTTGCACTTTGTTTGGGGCGTTGCTGCTATGAGGTTTTGAGATATGCTTTTTCAGCTAGCATTCTTTTTTCCCTGTTATTTCGTGCACTGATCTCCCGGCCTCTCCTTGGGTCCTGCTACTCATCTGTGTGTCCCGCTTTGTGCTGCCTGTTTTATTATATATGTATGTATTGTTTATATGTTTATATATACTTACAATAAAGTTTTTTGGATCTTCATACATATGTAAGTTAGTTTTATTCATTTTTTTGGTGATTATCATGACTCCTTGGGGGTCCGATGTTTTTGATATTATTCTGTCCGGTTAATATTGGTTGACCCTGATAGTCCCAAGCCTGCTCCGCCAAGCACACATACTGGTGCAGAAGAGGTGGCCGGAGCTCCCACTCCGCCGCCCAGAAGAGTAAGCCCCAGGCCAAGCCACCTTCACCCGAAGGTCCCGCTACAGATAACAAGCCTCACTACCAAGGCAGTACCAGGAACTGCCACAAGAGGACAGTGGAGCTCCATCACAGCAGCTGCAGCCACCTACATCATGCCTCTAACTAATGCCATAATAGAGTCAGAGAAGGACTGCCCTGTGGACATTGTCATTGCCCCTAGAGACTTTCAACCGCTGCAACAACAGCGAAGAAGACTCCCAGCCCCTCTGGTAGGCAGCAGCAGGCCATCTGCCAGGCGGATTTTACCACAGTTGCTCCTGACTACTGGAATAGCAGAGCCAGAAAAGAGCAGCCAGTCTGTGACTATTATCACTGCCACTACAGAAAACTCTGGGCCTACTACTACTGCTGCTGTACAGCCTGAACCCATCAAACAGGAGCACTGTCCTGAGGTGTGTGAGGATAAGGAGGAATCCACTGATACTGCTCCATGTACTCCGGAACCACCACAGAATCCAGAGCTTCTTGCTATGAAATACCAAGGGTCTATCCTTTATTGCTGTCCTGAGAACCTGTCACCTACCAGGAAAAGGCCAAGACTTACAGATGATTCTCCAGAGAAAGGTGAGCCTGCAATTCCAAGTTCTTCCACAGAAAGCATCCAGGAGATTGTAGATGAAGTTTCTGCTGGAGTTACAGCTGCTGAGAGCACCCAGTTTAAAGAAGAACTTTTACCCCCTCAAATATGGGATCCAGGAGGAAGATTTTCAGACTTTCCTGTGAGGAAAACTACTCACTGTGCAAATCACCCACTACCTTGTTTGGATTACAATAAATTTTTATTCCTGTGGATTACAATTGACCTTTGACCTGTTTCCAGAGGATTCAACGTCAAGCACTTCAAGTCAAAGGACTCAAGTTATTTTTGAGCCTACTCTTGCATTAATAAAATTGCACTATTTTTCTAAAAATGTTTACTGCAACGTTAAAAGCTTGCACTCAAAGAAAAGACTCAAACGATTACCTGAGCTCTTTGTGATTTCAATGTGATACTTTTGCACTAATTACCAGTTTACATGTTATGTAACGTTCAAGTATAACGTGCCCATTGTGTGTATTCTCTTTCAGGTGCTGCAATGTGATCTTCCTGCACTTATTGTGACAATTGCACTTAACATTGCACTTAACCAAAAATGTAGCAACTTACTCAAGTATGCCTTATTTTACAGCTCATGTTCTCTCCTCTCTTTATACGGACTGCCTTTATGCGGACGCTTAATACTAATGGCCTACACCTGGTGTTATATATCCTAGGTACCCAAGGTAGGACCAAGTGGTAAGTCCTGTCAGGTCTAGTAACTACTAAGGGTAACCCCGCTGCTTCGGGAATGGTTAGTAGTCATAGACCCCACCTTCCCGTTTGTTATATGTTCAGGATTGCTCCCATCCTGAGGTGTTTTACTTCCAGGAGTTCCATGGGATTATACTACCCTCCTCCTGTGACATTGCTAGAAGTGCATGGAGACGCTAAAAACCTCCCCTTCTGAGCCTTTGCCTAAGGTATGACGCCTTAAACCTTAGAGCCACAATTTAGCTACCCTTAGTCACCATAGTGATCGTGCTATAAGCCAAATTTTTCAGACTTTGGTGCAGGGAAGGGAATACAGGATAAAGCCACCCTTTCATTTGCGGGCATTCCATTACATAATGGTGGGATTGCGGAGTAAAGACACCCCTATGCTTTCTTTGGTGTTTAAAGCGCTTAGAACACTTCAAAGTCAGTCAGTAATGTTTGCTTAGTGCAGTATTTGGTTCACAGGTTATACCGAGAGAGGGAAACTGTGTATTTGACAACCTACTCATGCGGGCAGGAACCTTGGGATAGCCATTATTTGTTTGTCTATGTATGTCTTTATATGTAATTCATGCAGCACTTTGTACTTATTTGGGTACCCCAGAGCTGGTTCCTCTCCCTCCTAAGCATAAGCCGAGGGCGGCTTAACTCGAAGTAAGGGGGAATGTAACATCCCAGAGTTATGTTACAAATCTCTTTTACCCCGCTACAACCTGTTAAGTTTATCTGCATTGTCATCCTGTGTAATTTAACATCACATCCTCACTAATGTGCATTGAAACCCTTGTTAAATGTATTTGCTGTAATTTTCATGTTCACCAGCAGGTGCCAGCAATGTGTTTGGAAGGGACTTAGTTCAGTTTAGCATTTCTAGACTGGAATAGTACATTCCAGTTTAGCTCCCCCCTCTTTGAGGAGGTGTGGATTGTTCCCACATCCTGCCTCATGGGTGGAGAAGGAAGTTAGAGTTAGTGTCCCAGCCACCCCGGCTAGGGGAAGGCTGTGCTTGTAGGAGCTCCCAGTTCTAGGGATCCAAGCCAGTATCTTGTCTCGGCTGAGACAAAATATCATCATTCCCAGCCTGAGCCCTTTAGTCTCAGCTGGTGGAAAGCAAACAGCCACCTCCAGTATTCCAGGAAGAAGCATACCCTGTGAGCACAACTGTGAGTACCGTCCAGAGACCAGGAGAAGCCAAATTCCTCCTCAGCTAGTCAGACGAAGCTCGACTGAGCGAAACCCGGGTCGGGTGATTGATCCATTGATCCATTGTACATTGCTCGTACTGTATATACTTGTATATTGTGAGTATAATAAAACCATTTTTACTCCAATTTGCATGACGGTACTTCACTATTGGATGCAATTTTTGGTGTTCCATAGAAGCTTGGAAAGGAGAGTAGGAGAGGCTTTGACTGGCCTGTTTGCTTCCCCATGTCCGTGATTATTTTGCTGGCTTCGATTGTGGATTTCCTGTGACTTCTGAGGCAGCGCGGTCCAACCAAAAGAAACGCAGTCCCCAATACAGCAGAAGATAGTGATTCCTGCCACATTACAGAGCCACAAGCAGACGACTTATCCTGCAGAGAGCTCCAGTCACATGATAGAAGCAGAAGACAGATCCCTGCCACATATTGCCAATACCTTCTGGGACCCAAGACTATTGCTGTATCTCACTTGGATGAAAGCTGCATATAGTAAAGACAAGTTTGAACTTTATTCCAAGTCTGGATCTCAATTATTGCTGCAAATCCCTCAATTAATCCTACTAGCAACACACTCATTTTATTGCAAGTGAGCCAGGATCCAGGAGTCCAGCCGTACCAAGGTAGGAGAGACCGTTGACACTATACCTACTACTACACAGAGACATTACACCACTCTGGCATTCCTAACTGGGTACGTGAGTTGCAACACCTTAAAGGGCCCTATGACTGTACCCTGTGCACGCTGCAATTGGAGTCACGAGCAAAAACTATAGACTATCATTTACACCTGACCCAGTCATTGCATATTATAGTGTCAGAGTGTATACCCCTATCCGGCTTACTGCAATTGCAGAACATTTGTCAGAGTAAGGTATTACACCTGCATTGAGGCTATGGACATCTTTGCATGTGATGGGAGTAATAAGCTTCAGGCTTCTTATTATATCAAAAGGACAGAATGAATCACTGTTCAGAGACTGTATTCCACTGAGGAAACTGGAGAAACAAAAAATATCTAGAGATAGAAACAGTGCATCCCTTAAAAGTATTAGACACCCCGATCACTCAGACGATTGTCGGGAGGGAAGCTTACATGCAGCAATCTCCTCAGCAACATGGGGAGGATCGATCGCTATGCTGTACAATGGTTTGCCGGTAGCAGATCGTAATTACACAGCATTGTCTGCCGCCAGCAAATCTTGATCTTTCAGCATACTGAAAGATCTGGATTGCCCGATGAATGAACGTTTGCGCTTTCATTGTGCAATCGGCGGCAGTATTACACTGCAAGATAATCGCTAGCAAGCTTTCATACGAATGGTCGTTAGCAATCATCGGGCAGAAAATCTGTCCATCTAATACACTCTGTAGGCTGGGAAATTGTACCGATTGATTAAAAGAGAGAGAGAGAGAGAGAGAACAGCCTTCCATACACAGCCTTGGGAATTGCTACTGCCAACTGCAGGGCCGGTTTTAGACAAAGTGTGGCCCTGGGCAAAATTTTAAGTGGGGCCCTAAATGAAATACTGCACAAACACACAGTCATATATAGCCTGTCTGCGCAGATTGCAGATAAGCATGGTTTTTCCACGCAGATTCTCATGTGGACAAACGCCAGCGTAATACAGTACCAGCAGGGTGTATACGATTAGACAAATCTCATGTCCATTTTGCTTCTTTGTTCCTTGTGCAAAGTGACCTGCTATGTGGATTTAGAAATTCGCAGAATGTCATGTATATAAGGTAATTATCAAATATTACTACTATACCAGGACCAAATGTTACCACTATAAATTGATTAAATATAAATTAATTTGTTGTGTAGTTGATAAGATTGAAAAAGGTTTATCTAGTCTAACGTCCACACTAAAAATGAACAAAACAAACTGTACAAAGGCCAGTATTACCAACAATACCACTATATGGGGCATCGTAACCACTACCATGCCATTACCACTACTGAATAGCATAAAGCAAGGGTGTGCAGGTGATCAACACTCTTTAATGCTCTGACACCTCTGGGCGCAAACACGACCACAATAGGATGGAATCGATTTTTCTTTATTGGTAACAAAATAAAAAATATGAAAAATCTATTCCATCCTATTGTGGTTGTGTTTGCGCCCAAGGGTGTCAGAACATTGCAGAGTGTCAACCATCTGCACCCCCTTGCTTATACTATTCACTTTCCTCCGGAGGGGTTGGCTACCCCTTGTGTACGACACTGGCAGCACCGACCAATTGCACCTACATACCTTTCACTAGTATTGTGCCTATGATTGCACAACACCTAAAGGTGAGCATAATCATCTAGTTTTTATCCTAATTTATCATACATATCACCCTATAAGTGCCTTTCCCTTTTTTATTTTGCCACAGTTTGCATTACCACAGTTTGCATTACCACTACTGAGTAACTGAATAATATTACCGTAGTCTTACTGAATAAAAATCACTACACAAAGACCAATATTACCACCATACAGTGACTATTAAGTGTAGATACTAGTTCTACACAGGAGCTCAGAAGAACAACGTGTTATCTGGGGATTCAATATTGATGGTCTATCTTTAGGATAGGTCATCAATATCAGATCGGCTGGCGTACATCTTCCAGGACCCCTGCCGATCAACTGCTGGGATGCCAGTGATGTCAATGTCTATCAGTCACATAGTTGCAGTTCAGTCCCATTCAAGTAAAAGGAGATGACAAGCGAGTTTTCCGCGCGGCTGCAATGCGTGACGTGAACGCATAGCACCCGCACTGAATCCTGACCTATTCTTTTCAATGGGTCTGTGTACATGAGCGTTTTTTTTCACGCATCCGTTCTGTGTTGCGTGAAAAACGCAGAATGTTCTATATTCAGCGTTTTTCACGAAACCCTGACCCCATAGAAGTGAATGGGGCTTTAGTGAAAAACACATTGCATCCGCAAGCAAGTTCGGATGCAGTGCGTTTTTCACTGATGGTTGCTAACAGATGTTTGTAAACCTTCAGTTTTGTATCACACGCGTGAAAAACGCATCAAAACGTATTGCATCCGTGCAGAAAAAACTGAACAACCGAACGCAATCGCAGACAAAACTGACTGAACTTGCTTGCAAAATTGTGCGAGTTTCACTGAACGCACCCTGAACGCATCCGGACCTAATCCGTCACGCTCGTGTGAAAGAGGCCTAAAGAGACCGCATTGCTCACCGGAGCTCTGGTGAGCGCAGTGGCCTCTTTAAACAGCTGATCAGCGGGGGTGTCGGGAGTCGGATCCCCACTGATCATATATTTATGATGACCTACAGAATGCTGAGGATAGACCATCCATATCAAATTCCCAGGTAAACCTTTTTAGTGAAAAAACAAGAGTCTTCAGCTTGCGAGGAGGGACAACACTTGACTGAGCACTTCTGTCCCCTTGATCACTTAGTGTACATACACTTACTTTTTATGCAGCATAGCTGGGTGAACTGGAGTGAGAGTTAGCTGGCAGGATCGAGAGTGGTTGAAAACATCCTCCCCCACCCTCTCTACCCGACGCTGCTCTTCATGACTAAGACCTCATGCACATGGCCATTGTGCGGCCATTCCGTACATTGGGTACCTCAATTTGCGGACCCCAATGCACAGGCAATGTTCATGCGGTGGCCGGGATGGATCGAGACCCATACAACAAGTTCTATTTTTTGCGGTGTGGAGGCACGGACAGAAACACCACGGAAGCACTCCATAGTGGTTCCGTGCCTCCGTTCCGCACCGCAGATCCAGATTGCGGACCCATTTAAGTGAATGGGTTCACATCCGTGATGCGGGGAGCACACGGCCGGTGCCCACATATTGTGCACCCCCCGTTTGAAGGCCACAATACGGCCACGGCTGGGCAACGGCCATGTGCATGAGGCCTAATAAAGGGCTGAGGTATTGGTGTGTGTGTGCCGGGGGAGGGGGGAGTGTATGATGGGAGCACAGGCAGTAAATCAGCTGCTAGCTGACAGAACCTCTGCTAGAAGCAAGGAGCTAGCTTCTGTCCGGCTAGTGAAGACTGATTCCGGTTCACCTCTGCTCCCGACTCCAGAGTTTTCTGTAAAGATAGGAGGAAGACCACCTGAAGGGGGCCCTTTTGGTGATGGGGTAATTTGCCCCCCCCCTGGCCAACTGTGAAGATTGCGTTAGATATGTACAGTGCCGTTAACTGCTGCAATAAAGTACAGTGAACCTGTTGCACCAAACTTGGCCTCATCATTGACTCCCACCTTCGGGAACCCTGCCTTACACCTCCACACCTAACATAATCAAGACACTTCAACCTACACCAGACAGGGGGCCCCAAGAAACAGGGAGTGCCCCAAAAGGAGGAAAAGGTGCACCTATCACGTTCGGGTGTGGGAGGGAAACACCACACCGAACATAGTAGGGAAAGGGGTGAGGGAAAAAGCCATGGAAACTAGGGAAAGGAGATGGACAACTTCTAGTAAAACACTAATCAAAGTCCTGACTAACTACCAGTATGAACAGACCCCAGTGGTAGGTAAGTTCATACACAGGAATACCTAATGTCCTAACTCACCCTATAGGACCCTGGTATTAATGTCAGGACTGAGACAACCTGTTTCTCCAAAAGAAAGGATGAACAGGAGTCTCCCTCAGGCCTTAATACAAATGACAGGGAAATGCAACACACAAAATAACCCAAACAAAATACAAAAGGGAAAGAAAACACTTAACTTCAAGTGGCTATGGCAGCACCAGGAACTCAGCCGGGATCCACACACCAGCTATCCACAACTCAAACTGAAGCTATAAACCGCATAGCATTGTGGAAGAAACAACAATAAATAAAGAAGGTTAACCCCTTTACTACCGAGCCACTTTTCACCTTAAATCTCAGGCCGATTTTTCTGACATGTGTCACTTTATGGTAATAACGTTAAAACACTTTTACTTATCCAGGCCATTCTGAGAATGTTTTCTCGTCACATGTTGTACTTCATGACAGTGGTAAAATTGAGTCAAAAAATTTCATTTTTATTTATAAAAAAATAGCAAATTTACCCAAAATTTGGGAAAATTGGCAAATTTCCAAATTTCAATTTCTCTTTTTTGATAATAGATAGTAATAACTCCAAAAATAGTTACTACTTTACATTCCCCATATGTCTACTTCATGTTTGGATTATTTAGTGAATGCCATTTTATTTTTGGGGACGTTAGAAGGCTTAGAAGTTTAGAAGCAAATCTTGAAATTTTTCTGAAAATTTCCAATACCCATATTTTAAGGACCAGTTCAGGTCTGAAGTCACTTTGTGAGGCTTACATAATAGAAACCAGACAAAAATCACCCCATTTTCGAAACTACACCTCTCAAGGTATTCAAAACTGATTTTACAAACTTTGTTAACCCTTTAAGTGTTCCACAAGAATTAATGGAAAATGGAGATGAAATTTCAGAATTTCACTTTTTGGCAGATTTTCCATTTTAATCAATTTTTTTCCACTAACAAATCAAGGGTTAACAGCCAAACAAAACTCAATATTTATTGCCCTGATTCTGTAGTTTACAGAAACACCCCATATGTGGTCGTAAACTGCTGTACGGGCAGGCGACATTGCGCAGAAGGAAAGGAACGCCATGTGGTTTTTGGAAAGCAGAGTTCACCGGGATAATTTTAAGCTGCCATGTCACATTTGAAGACCCGCTGATGCACCCCTAGAGTAGAAACTCCAAAAAAGTGACCCCATTTTAGAAAATACACCCATCAATGTATTTAAAACTGATTTTACTAACTTTGTTAATCCTTTAGGTGTTCCACAAGAATTATTGGTAAATGGAGATGAAATTTCAGAATTTCACATTTTTGGCAGATTTTCCAGTTTAATAATTTTTTTTCCACTAACAAATCAAGGGTTAACAGCCAAACAAAACTCAATATTTATTGCCCTGATTGTGTAGTTCACAGAAACACCCCATATGTGGTCGTAAACTGCTCTACGGGCAGACGGCATTGCGCAGAAGGAAAGGAACGCCATATGGTTTTTGGAAAGTAGATTTCACTGGGATAATTTTAAGCTTTCTTGTCACATTTGAAGACCCCTCACATTTGTCACATTTGAAGACCCCCTCTCCAAAAAAATTATCCCATTTTGGAAACTACGGGATAAGGTAGCAGTTTTGTTGGTACTATTTTATGGTACTCTATATTACACTTTTTGTGAGGCAAGGTAACAAAAAATAGCTGTTTTGGCACCGTTTTTATTTTTTGTTATTTACAGTGTTCATCTGACAGGTTAGATCATGTGCTATTTTTATAGAGCAGGTTGTTACGGATGCGACAATACCAAATATGACAACTTTTTAAATATTTTTTATTACTTTTTTTGGTTGTTTGTTTCAGTTTTACATAATAAAGCATGATTTTTTAGTGTCTCCATATCCTGAAAGCTTTAGTTTTTTATTTATTTTTTGGGCGACTGTCTTATGTAGGGGCTCATTTTTTGTGGGATGAGATGACGGTTTGATTGGTACTATTTTAGGGTGCATATGACTTTTTGATCGCTTGCTATTGCACTTTTTGTGATGTAAGGTGACAAAAAATAGCTTTTTTTTACACCTTTTTTTATTTATTTTTTACGGTGTTCAACTGAGGGGTTAGTTTATGTGATATTTATATATAGCAGGTTCTTACAAATGCGGAAATACCTAATATGTATACTTTTTTTTCTATTTATTTGTTTTACACAATAACAGCATTTTTGAATGAAAAAAAAACATGTTCCAGTGTCTCCATATTCTGAGAGCAATAGTTTTTTTTATTTTTTGGGCGATTGTCTTAGGAAGGGTCTCATTTTTGCGGGGATGAGATGACCATTTGATTGGTACTATTTTGGGGTGCATAGGACTTTTTGATCGTTTGCTATTTTTGTGATGTAAGGTGACAAAAAATTGCTTTTTTGACACCGTTTTTTTTTTTTACGGAGTTCACCTGAGGGGTTAGGTCATGTAATATTTTTAGAAAGCAGTTCGTTATAGACGTGGAAATACCTAATATGTATACTTTTGTTTACAATTATATAATTTTTGAAACAAAAAAAAATCATGTTTTAGTGTCTCCATATTCTTAGAGCCATAGTTTTTTTTATGTTTTTGGGCGATTGTCTTAGGTAGGGTATCATTTTTGCGGGATGAGATGACAGTTTGATGGCACTATGTTGGGGTGCATATGACTTTTTGATTGCTTGGTATTACACTTTTTGTGACGTAAGGTGCCAAAAATGGTTTTTTGACACCGTTTTTATTTAATTTTTTTTTTACGGTGTTCACCCAAGGGGTTAGGTCATGTGGTATTTTTATAGAGCAGGTTGTTACGGACGCGACAATACCTAATATGTCTACTTTTTTTTATTTTTTTTACATTTAGCACAATAAAAGCATTTTTGAAACAAAAAAAAACATGTTTTAGTGTCTCCATAGTCTGAGAGCCATAGTTTTTTTAGTTTTTTTCGGCGATTGTCTTAGTTAGGGGCTCATTTTTTTGTGGGATGAGGTGACGGTTAGATTGGTACTATTTTGGGGGGGATACACCTTTTTGATCGCTTGGTGTTGCACTTTTAGTGATGTAAGGTTTTTTATTTTATATGTTTTTATGGTGTTCACCTTAGGGGTCAGGTCATGTGATATTTTTATTACATGATACGGCCGCGGCAATACCTAATATGTCTACTTTTCTTTTTATTTCCCTATAAATTTTTTTTTACTTTATTTTGGGAAAAGGGGGCTTTTTTTTTTTACTTGAAACAACTTCTTTTTTTTAAAAAAATTAATTTTTTTAACTTTTTTTTTCACTTTATTTTTTGTCCCACTCTGGGACTTCAACCTTTGGGGGTCTGATCCCCTTTACAATGCATTACAATGCTTCTGTATTGTAATGCATTGGCTGTAAGTTTATTACCACTGTAATACGCTTGCAGCCTGCTTGCCTGTGAGATCCAGGGGCTGGATCTCACAGGCTCTCCTGGAAGGCAGCCACGATGCCTAAGGAAGGCATCGGGCTGCCTTCCCTGCCATCACAGCAGCACGGGGACCCCAGCTCCTGCACCCTTCCCCCCCCCCCCCTGAACAGCTCGCCGTACCTGTACTGTAGGGTTAAATCCCCATTATAGCCACACCTGAGGAAAAGAAGGTGTGGCAAGCACCAGAAACAACACAGATGTCATTTGATCCAAAACGAAAACATGTCAGATCAAACCACATGTTGCCAGTCTCACCGATCTCCTGCCACCTGTCGCGGGAACGTCCATGACAGTGCCCTTCCTAATCACGGTGCGACTCAGGGAGCGTCCGAACCATGAGTACCACTACTCTTATTTGGCCACGTGCCCCTTCAGCACGTTGCTGTTGTCTGTATTGAACAGTGCTACTTACTTCTGAAATGTTGTCAGAAAGGTCAACTCTACTTATCAGGCATGTATGAACAATCCAGATGAGATTTATTCCAAGCTGAATCCTTCTGATTATGCACAAAACAGTGGGTGGAAAAAATATTTTTTTGCCAATATTCAACAGAACATGTGGACTGTACAAAGCATATGTGTCAAATTGCCGCCATCATAGGGAGAAGTGAGGATCTGATTACATCACACCTGTCATGACCGGCGTGCTGATCACATACGTGATGCAAGGGGAGGAAAAAGGGAAGGCCCTGTCCAAGGGAGAGGGAAAGGTGGTGACCCCTAACTCACCTTGAGGCTGGCACCTGACTGCCCTGACGTCCCTAGACGGGTTCCTCACCCGTACGCCGATCACATGCCTAAACCCTGGCTTTCCCTAAGATGAGCCCTACGTAGTGAATAGGGCGGTGGGAACACTAGTCCGAACCACTAACACTTAAGGAAAACACCAAGGAGAGGACAGACAAGACAGACAAAACATACAATCCCAGGTGGGCGACAACAGACAACAAAAGCCCAACAGGGATCCGGAGGGTAATGCTCTGGAACAACAACCAGGAATCTCAGCTAGTCAGCTCCAGTGGGTCAGTATAGAAGTCCAGGCAGGAAGCTCTATATCTGGCAACCAGAGAAGTGGGAGAGGGGAATATAAGGAGGTTGGGAGTGCTGGACAAGAAACAGCTGAGGAGAAGAAGCTACGGATCCCTGAGTGAGCCAAAAAAGGGTTGCAAGGCAAACCCAGAAAGCTACCATTAATAAACAGCCCTATCTTTATACATAGAGCGCGCAGCCACCCGCTGCGACTTCCTGACCCCGGGTATAACGGAGTCAGGCGTGGCTCTTGACACCCTCGTGACAGTACCCCCCTCTCTACGAGGGGCCTCCGGACACTCAGGACTAGGTCTCTCAGGATGAGAGGCATGAAAAGCCCGAACTAACCTGTCGGCGTTTACCTCAGACGCTGGAACCCACATTCTTTCCTCGGGACCGTAACCCCTCCAATGCACCAGATATTGAAGAGAGCGGCGAACCCAACGAGAATCAACAATTTTGGATATTTGAAACTCTAGATTACCATCCACAACAACAGGGGGGGGTGGCAGCGGTGACGGTTCTAGAGGTGGAACATACTTCTTGAGTAACGACTTATGGAAGATGTTATGGATTTTAAAAGTCTGAGGTAGCTCCAGGCGAAAAGCCACAGGGTTAATGATGGCTACTATTTTGTAAGGGCCAATGAACCTAGGACCCAGTTTCCAAGAGGGAACCTTTAATTTAATATTCCTAGTAGATAACCACACATAGTCATTCACTCCTAGGTCCGGACCTGGCGGCCGTCTCTTATCAGCCATGCCTTTATATTTACCTCCCATATTTTTCAAGTTAGCTTGCACCTTCTGCCATACAGATGAAAGAGATGACGAAAACCGTTCCTCTTCAGGAACCCCAGAAGACCCCCCCTCTTTGAAAGTACAGAATTGGGGATGAAAACCATATGCACCAAGAAATGGTGACTTGCCAGTGGATTCCTGACGGCGATTATTTATGGCAACCTCGGCTAACGGTAAATAAGATGACCACACCTCTTGGTTTTCAGACACAAAACACCTTAAATATGTCTCAAGGTTTTGGTTGGTACGCTCAGTCTGTCCATTCGACTGAGGATGGAAAGCTGAGGAAAAGGACAAGTGTACCCCTAAACGGGAACAAAAAGCTTTCCAAAACTTAGAAATAAACTGGGTTCCCCGATCCGAAACAACATCGGAAGGGACCCCGTGAAGCTTCACGATTTCACTGATGAATACCTGAGCAAGAGTCTTAGCATTAGGTAGTGCGGGTAACGCAATGAAGTGTACCATTTTGCTAAACCTGTCTACTACTACCAAGATAACTGTTTTACCCGCAGACAAAGGTAAGTCAGTGATAAAATCCATTGACAGATGTGTCCATGGCCTATTGGGAATGACAAGTGGCAATAATGACCCTGCAGGACGTGTATGAGAGACTTTCGCGCGTGCACAAGTAGAACAAGTAGACCTAAAATCCATTACATCCTGACGCAACCTTGGCCACCAAAAACGACGAGACAATAGCTCCAAGGTTGCTTTACTACCCGGGTGCCCAGCAAGTGACGAATTATGATGTTCCTTTAATAATTCGAGACGCAGGTTTAACGGTACAAACTATTTCTCTGAGGGGCAAGAGACCGGGGCGTCCCCCTGGGCCTCTAACACCTTCCCCTTCAGAACAGAGTGTACAGCAGAGACAACCACTCCTCTTTGTAGAATGGGTACCGGATCACTCACATTACCCCCTCCAGGGAAACTACGAGATAATGCATCCGCCTTAGTATTTTTTGCCCCAGACGATAGGTAATAAAAAAGTTAAACCTGGTAAAAAAAATAGCGACCACCTAGCTTGTCTAGGGGTGAGACGCTTAGCTGATTCGAGGTACAGAAGGTTTTTGTGGTCTGTAATCACGGTGACGGGATGGATTGCCCCCTCTAAAAAGTGACTCCATTCTTCAAACGCTAGTTTAATAGCTAATAAATCCCTATTGCCAATATCATAGTTCTTCTCCGCTGCAGATAGTTTTTTGGAAAAGAAAGCACAAGGACGCCATTTGCCAGGAGACGGACCCTGAGACAGCACAGCCCCCACTCCCACCTCTGACGCATCTACTTCAACAATAAAGGGCTGAGAGACATCAGGTTGGATTAGTACAGGTGCCGAAGTAAACCTCTCTTTTAGAGAGGAAAAAGCACTTTTAGCGGCGTCAGACCATTTAGAAAAATCAGTCCCCTTCTTAGTCATGTCAGTAAGGGGTTTGACAATCACCGAATAATTTTTAATGAACTTTCTATAGAAATTTGCGAAGCCCAAGAACCGTTGCAGTGCTTTGAGGTTCTCAGGAAGATCCCAATCTAAAATTGCCTGGACCTTCCCAGGATCCATATGGAAACCTGAAGCAGATAATAAATAACCTAGAAACTGTATTTCCTGAACGGCGAAGACACACTTTTCAATTTTCGCATATAATTTATTCGTCCGTAGGACCTGCAGTACCTGTCTGACATGCACCTCATGTGTTTTCAGATCAGACGAATAAATTAAAATATCATCTAGGTATATCACCACAAACCTGCCGATAAGATGACTAAAAATGTCATTAACGAAATGTTGGAAGACAGCAGGAGCATTGGTCAGACCGAAAGGCATGACTAGATTTTCATAATGCCCCTCAGGGGTGTTAAAAGCTGTCTTCATCTCATCCCCTTCCTTGATACGAATCAGATTGTAGGCCCCCCTAAGATCAAGTTTGGAGAACCACCTAGCACCCGCAATCTGATTAAACAGGTCAGGAATGAGAGGAAGAGGGTATGGGTCTCGGATGGTTATCCGGTTTAGTTTGCGGAAATCTAGGCAAGGACGCAGGCCCCCCTTTTTTTTTTTTTTTTTACGAAGAAAAACCCTGCAGCCACGGGTGAAGAAGAAGGTCTGATGTGTCCCTTAGCCAAGCTCTCGGAGATATAATCTTTCATGGCTTGTCTCTCGGGACCCGAAAGATTATATAACCTGGTCTTGGGTAAATTTGCCCCGGGAATCAGGTTAACCGGGCAATCATAAGGATGATGAGGTGGCAACTTCTGGCAACCCTTTTCAGAAAAAACGTCCTCAAAGTCCGAAATGAATGTAGGTAGAGTAGCTATGGAAGCGACTAAGCAATTGCTATTTAAGCAGTTTTCTCTGCAATGCTCACTCCACTCCAATATCTCCCTGGCCTGCCAATCCACCACTGGATTGTGCGCTACCAACCAGGGAAGACCCAATACCACAGGAGTGGGAAGCCCCTCCAGAACATAACATGAAAGATACTCGTTATGGTGGTCCCCTACCCGAAGGTGTAAGTTATGGACAATATGAGTGAGGTTTCTCTGAGACAGAGGAGCAGAATCAATAGCGAATATGGGAACAGGTCTCTGTAGCGGACAGAGGGACAAACCCATAGTGCGGGCAAAATGGGCATCTATCAAATTTACCCCTGCTCCAATGTCTAGAAAGAAAGAAATAGTCTCCGTCTTAACACCAAAAACAACAGCTGCTGGCAACACAAATTGAGATGTGCGAATGGAGGAAACGTATACCCCCCGGCTGACATCCTCCACACAGCCTGGGGTTAGTAGTTCCGACGGTCTTTTGTTTTTTAGAAAGGAAGGACAGACATTAATGAAATGACCCCTCCCCCCACAGAAAAAACAAACCCCACGCCTACGGCGAGCCTCAGGAGGACGGACCTGACGAGTAGTTCCTCCTAGCTGCATAGGCTCTTCTAGGTCCGTACAGACTAACTGCTGCTTCGGAGGGGTTACCAATTGCTCAGGATCTTTCAATCTGTCCCTAAGACGTCTATCTATTCTGATAGAAAGGGACATAACAGCATCAAGGGAAAAGGGGGTCTCATACAGCGCAAGCGCATTCTTAACCCTTTCGGATAACCCAGAGCAGAACTGACTCCTGAGAGCCGGGTCGTTCCACTGGGTATCCGTAGCCCACCTACGAAACTCTGAGCAATACTCCTCTGCTGGCCGCTCTCCCTGTAGTAGTCTCCATAATTTCGACTCAGCCAGGGCGACTCGGTCAGGGCCATCATATATGAGACCCAAGGCCCCAAAAAATTCATCCACTGACCGGAGAGCCTGGGAAACAGTGGGTAAAGAGAACGCCCAGGATTGCGGGTCCCCCTGAAGCAGGGAAGTAACAATCCCCACCCGCTGTTCCTCATTACCAGAGGAGTGCGGGCGCAGCTTAAAATATAATTTACAAGCCTCACGGAACGTCACAAATTTGTCCCTTCCCCCAGAAAATCTGTCAGGGAGAGGGACCTTGGGTTCCGCAGCAACCTGGTTACCCATAGCAACCGCTGGGCTTGCGGTCTGCTGCAATTGCTGCTGTTGCTTTAGGACCGACGCCTTCAATCCTGCCACCTCCAAAGACAGGCCTTGAAGTTGTTTTGTCAAAGCAGCAATAGGATCCATGCTGGATTCTAGATAGGCAGAAAGAAAAAGTACATATATATATATTTTTTTTCTTTTTACTTATACAAAATAAGGGCCAGATATAATGTCATGACCGGCGTGCTGATCACATACGTGACGCAAGGGGAGGGTAAAGGGAAGGCCCTGTCCAAGGGAGAGGGAAAGGTGGTGACCCCTAACTCACCTTGAGGCTGGCACCTGACTGCCCTGACGTCCCTAGACGGGTTCCTCACCCGTACGCCGATCACGTGCCTAAACCCTGGCTTTCCCTAAGATGAGCCCTACGTAGTGAATAGGGCGGTGGGAACACTAGTCCGCACCACTAACACTAAAGGAAAACATCAAGGAGAGGACAGACAACACAGACAAAACATACAATCCCAGGTGGGCGACAACAGACAACAAAAGCCCAACAGGGATCCGGAGGGTAACGCTCTGGAACAACAACCAGGAATCTCAGCTAGTCAGCTCCAGTGGGTCAGTATAGAAGTCCAGGCAGGAAGCTCTATATCTGGCAACCAGAGAAGTGGGAGAGGGGAATATAAGGAGGTTGGGAGTGCTGGACAAGAAACAGCTGAGGAGAAGAAGCTACGGATCCCTGAGTGAGCCAAAAAAGGGTTGCAAGGCAAACCCAGAAAGCTACCATTAATAAACAGCCCTATCTTTATACATAGAGCGCGCAGCCACCCGCTGCGACTTTCTGACCCCGGGTATAACGGAGTCAGGCGTGGCTCTTGACACCCTCATGACAACACCTTGGCTACAAGGGACAAATTTAAACAACACAGTGCAATACCAGCAATAAGATAATGCATATCAAGCCATGACATGAGACATGACAGTAGTCTTTAGTCTTGTTATGGGGATGTGCTTAGTGAACAAGCGTATTTTGTAGGCACATTTACACTGCGCCGATGAGCAGACAATTATCAAGAAGAAAGGGTTCCTTCCTGACAATTGCCTGCTCTTCAGTCGAGGAGAAGCACTGCATTTACATGCAAAAATCACCTCCACTGTATGAGGACAAGAGATGCCTACTGCATTTGCCTGTCCTCATAGAGATTAATTGATCTTGGCAGCAGAATGATATTTAGTCAGCGCAATTTGCTGCCCAGAAATGATGATTGAGGTGATCATTCACCCTATGAATGAGTGTTTTGCTCTTTCATTGGGTTATCTTCAGCATTGTTAAATGGTCAGATTATCGGGAACCGACATTCATAAGAATCACTCGTTTCCAATAACCCGCTCGAAAAATTGGGCCATGTAACTGAGCCATTAGTCTTGTCTTGATAAGAAGGGAACTCATGAGTTGGGGTTGGAGAATGTCTTTCGTTGGTTTGTTAACCCATCCCAGAGAAGATAGCAGGTTTAGCTGAAAAGGAAACGTACTGGTAAACTGATGGAATATTTTTACTTTTGGTTGTGGTACTGACATTATGAGTGTTTTGCAGTTTACCTCTGCCAAAGGAATTTTTTAGGGGTGGGTTCATGATTGTCTACAGTTCTTGTTACGTTGGATCAATGCAAAGCATGAGGCATACTGCTTCAACAAAAAGGTCATAATGGTGTAGAATCTGTATCACTAAGAACTTTAAAACCTCCGTTCTGAACATTGATGGAAAATTTGAGAAATTAGATGGGTACGGCTAACGCTGCGGTCCTATGTAGCATTAAAGTGTGATGCATTAAAGAGAGGACTGTTGGTGTTGTCTGAACCACAGGCACAAGCCACATAGTTTCCTAGTGTCTAAAACATGAGCTTTTGAAGTTTCCATTTCCTTTTTCTTGCAAAGAAGAACTGTCAATTTCTACTTATTAACAAATGTCACGTCTTCAAACCATAGACTTCAGTATGATGAAGGCCTGCATGATGGAAATCATGTCATATTAGAAGACTACTAATAAAAAAATTAAAGACTGAAGGATGAAGATACAATCAACTTGAATAATTTCATGATGGAACTTATGTTGACGTATGTTTCTAAATAATGTCATTCTAGGTCTTTCCAGCTCAGAGGTGTGGGCCTACACAAACATGTTCATTACAGGGGTTGTCTGCTTGATTACATTTTTTCAAAGTAATAAAAAAAGTTAAGTAATAAAAAAAGTCATCACCTCACCAATACCCTGGTAATCCCATTGCAATGCTCCCTGGTCCCCGATCAGTCTTTACTTCCTGGGTCCTCTTGACACACAGGAAATGATTGCTCAGCTAATGACTGGCCACAGCAGTGACCCCAGCCAGTAATAGGTTGAGTGCTCATTTCCTGTGGATGTAAAGACCAACAGAGGACTGGGAAGCATCAGAGTGGCAGCAATTGGTTGTCGATAGTGTTTGTGACTTATTTTATTATTTTATGACGTTAATATATATATTATACATGAACACAGTGTACATCCTTGATGGCTTTCAACATCTACCTTCAAACACTGCCCTACCATTTTTTCTTCCCTTGTCCACTTGATGTAGAGGTTGATATGCTTATTTACATGTTATATTTTTTTCATATGCTCCATATTTTTCCATTTCTAGTGACTATGCTGTAAGGGGTGTATTCAGTTTATTAGGTATAAATACCTATCATACATACTAAAGTAATATGATATCAATAGTATTATAAATATAATTAGCTTGATTAATGGACTATGCTATCTAAAACTAAAAAATATATAAGCATTAGTAATGGTTGTTAAATGTCCGTAAATAGTAAATATTCACCATACAGCACAATGTTTAGGTTTAAAGGGGTTGTCTCACGAAAAATATTCTACGGTTTTTAAACCAGCACCTGGATCTGAATCCTTTTGTAATTGCATGTAATTAAACATTTTGTATAGCTACTGAGTTAGGCCTCATGCACACGACAGTATTTTTTCGCGGTCCGCAAAACGGGGTTCCGTTGTTCCGTGATCCGTTTCCGTTTTTGTTTCCGTGTGTCTTCCTTTATTTTTGGAGGATCACCAGACATAAAGGAAAGTAAAAAAAAATCTAAGTCAAGTTTTCCATGCAAATGATAGGAAAAAACGGGCGCGGACGCGGGTGACAATCTTGTGTACCTTCACGTTTTTTCACGGTCCCATTCACTTGAATGGGTCCGCAAACCGTTTTCCGTGAAAAAAATAGGACAGGTTATATTTTTTTGATGGACTGGAACCACGGATCAAGGACGCGGATGGCAAACGGTGCATTAGCCGAGTTTTCAACTGACCCATTGAAAGTCAATGAGTCCGCAGAAAATCACGAAAAACGGACACGGAATAAAACAACGGTCGTGTGCATGAGGCCTTAATCAATAAAATGTATCTGTAGAGCACCACCTGCTGTTTGTTCATTTCTTATTTCTTTGACCTGCTCACTGAGAAGGCCGCACATGCTCAGTTTCATCCTTCAACTGCCTCCTGAGCTGTGATAGGGAGAGCATGGACACACCTCCTGAGCTGTGATAGGGAGAGCATGGACACACCCCCTGAGCTGCAGCAGAAAAGACACTCCCCTTGAGCTGTCAGCTTGATATAAATCTAGCAGAGCAATGAATGGGGAGATCTCTGGATCCATGTGAGGGACAGGGCTGGTTCTGGCTTTGTTAGAAAGAGCATTAGCATTCTGGATAGATCATTCTGTCATCTTGGCACAGTTTTTGTCAGTGGGGATTCTCTCAAGTGTGCACACCCCTGTTGATTCTTTACAGATGATTTTACGTGTATTTTGGCAATATAAGACAGGGGTATAGGGAGATTGGGGGCCAATGGCTTCTTTTAGAAAATCATACTGGGTGAGGGTTTGCCACCACATGCATTTGTGTATGGCTTTTTCAGGATATCATATTAGGTGAGGGTTTTCCATCACATGTACAGGGAGTGCAGAATTATTAGGCAAGTTGTATTTTTAAGGACTAATTTTATTATTGAACAACAACCATGTTCTCAATGAACCCAAAAAAAACTCATTAATATCAAAGCTGAATATTTTTGGAAGTAGTTTTTAGTTTGTTTTTAGTTTTAGCTATTTTAGGGGGATATCTGTGTGTGCAGGTGACTATTACTGTGCATAATTATTAGGCAACTTAACAAAAAACAAATATATACCCATTTCAATTATTTATTTTTACCAGTGAAACCAATATAACATCTCAACATTCACAAATATACATTTCTGACATTCAAAAACAAAACAAAAACAAATCAGTGACCAATATAGCCACCTTTCTTTGCAAGGACACTCAAAAGCCTGCCATCCATGGATTCTGTCAGTGTTTTGATCTGTTCACCATCAACATTGCGTGCAGCAGCAACCACAGCCTCCCAGACACTGTTCAGAGAGGTGTACTGTTTTCCCTCCTTGTAAATCTCACATTTGATGATGGACCACAGGTTCTCAATGGGGTTCAGATCAGGTGAACAAGGAGGCCATGTCATTAGATTTTATTCTTTTATACCCTTTCTTGCCAGCCACGCTGTGGAGTACTTGGACGCGTGTGATGGAGCATTGTCCTGCATGAAAATCATGTTTTTCTTGAAGGATGCAGACTTCTTCCTGTACCACTGCTTGAAGAAGGTGTCTTCCAGAAACTGGCAGTAGGACTGGGAGTTGAGCTTGACTCCATCCTCAACCCGAAAAGGCCCCACAAGCTCATCTTTGATGATACCAGCCCAAACCAGTACTCCACCTCCACCTTGCTGGCATCTGAGTCGGACTGGAGCTCTCTGCCCTTTACCAATCCAGCCACGGGCCCATCCATCTGGCCCATCAAGACTCACTCTCATTTCATCAGTCCATAAAACCTTAGAAAAATCAGTCTTGAGATATTTCTTGGCCCAGTCTTGACGTTTCAGCTTGTGTGTCTTGTTCAGTGGTGGTCGTCTTTCAGCCTTTCTTACCTTGGCCATGTCTCTGAGTATTGCACACCTTGTGCTTTTGGGCACTCCAGTGATGTTGCAGCTCTGAAATATGGCCAAACTGGTGGCAAGTGGCATCTTGGCAGCTGCACGCTTGACTTTTCTCAGTTCATGGGCAGTTATTTTGCGCCTTGGTTTTTCCACACGCTTCTTGCGACCCTGTTGACTATTTTGAATGAAACGCTTGATTGTTCGATGATCACGCTTCAGAAGCTTTGCAATTTTAAGAGTGCTGCATCCCTCTGCAAGATATCTCACTATTTTAGACTTTTATGAGCCTGTCAAGTCCTTCTTTTGACCTATTTTGCCAAAGGAAAGGAAGTTGCCTAATAATTATGCACACATAATATAGGGTGTTGATGTCATTAGACCACACCCCTTCTCATTACAGAGATGCACATCACCTAATATGCTTAATTGGTAGTAGGCTTTCGAGCCTATACAGCTTGGAGTAAGACAACATGCATAAAGAGGATGATGTGGTCAAAATACTCATTTGCCTAATAATTCTGCACGCAGTGTATCTGTGCAAGGTGCATTGGATTGCCCTCCCTCTCTCCCCTTTTCCCTTTAATATTTTTCTAATTCAATATATGTTTTTTGCACTAATAATTGTTTTATTATATTTTACCATGAAATATATTCTCTTGCACTTTATATTTATTCACATCATGTGCAATCATGTATTATGAAGTTCTTTTATAATTATGTACTGTGTGATTTTGTATAATATGTCGAACTGTATGTATTTTAATATCAATTGATGTACAGAATGAACATGTATATATTATAATAATGGGTTGCACTATTTTATACATTTGTTGTTATTACATTATGAGATCCTGTACAATATACTCACCTTGTATGGAATTTTACACTAACCCATGTATAGAATGAACACCCTTATACTCCATAATATTGGGCGGTTTTATGTCTTATAATTAATGTATACAGTGTAATTAGGTATAAATGAGAAGTGGCATAATATGCCAAGCAGGCGTATATGAGAGATATCCTGTATGGGAGTACCATAGAGCGCTTGTTCGCTCCGATTTTCTTCCCCCGTGATGTGTGCCGATGATGCACGAGTCGGTGCGTGGCACCTCCCACCTGGCGTCTTGACGTCGGCCAGCCACATGACATGAGACGTCACGTGTCATGGGCGGTACGAGGTGACGCCGGCTAGGGGGAAGATCACATGCCGGATTACGTCCATCAGGTCATTGCCGCTGAACATCCAGGTGACTAAAATACCATGGTGATTAAAGATACTGTGAATGCAACCTGATTGGAGGAGAGACCTTTATAATCTATGATCCACGGTGATGGCGCTCCCCCCTGACGAAGGCACGCCGAAACGGGCGTTGGGGTAACGCCACCCCGGTTTGGATACACTACCTTTCTTGGTGAGTCTCCTCCGTACATGACTATCATTTGTTTTTTATGGTCAATAGTCTGAAAGATGCTACGGCTCCACTTGGGCCTCACATGTTTTGGTTACATCTGCAGGTCTGATTGTTGTCACCATCTCCGACTTTTTTGTCTCTGTTCCCACAGAGAGATATTGATTGCACATAACATAGGAGACTCTGCCACATGTTATAGAGCTTTATTATTGATATTCACCATGTTATTATCTTTAGTGTAGTGTACCACTGGGATGGTGGTCTTTTCCTGCTGCTACTTCTTTGTAATATAACGTCTTTTATGTATGAAATCATGTTATTCAATAAAGCATATATATTTTTTTACATCTGTACGTCTTGGCTTCGCTACTTGTAGGTCGTTGCATTTAAATCTAGCAGAGCAATGAATGAGAAGATCTCTGGCTCCATGTGAGGTACAGGGCTGGTTCTAGCTTTGTTAGAAAGACATTGTCATGTTCTATATAACCCCTTTAAGTCCAACGTTCTGATTAATTTCTTAATCTAGCTTTATAGCAGTCAATGTCTTGATGTCTTGTTTCTTTCCCGATATAAAGTTCCAAATCTTCTGCATATATGCGAAGATAAACAATAAATTCCTCGCCGTTGTCAATAGGGGTAGCTTAGGATCTTACTGTATGTATATATTATTTTAGCAAACTACTAATTGCAGCAGGCAGCATGTCCTAAGAGCCAACCAACGCAATCCTTGGAACATGTCCTCAATAAAAAAAAAATTAAAAAGCACTCACCTTGTCACAGTCCTGGCATTCCCATGATGCAGCCACGTTTTCCACCTCTTTGGGTCCCTGCCATTCTGGAAGTGGCATGGTCCCATGACAGCTGCGGCCAATCATTGGTCTCCGTAGCCACTTGTGCTAGAACTGCACTTCACTAGAGGTTACATGACCACTGGCCTCAGAGGTGACGTGTATAGCCTATACACTGTACTTGAAAATGACATTTATATGTATGAGTGAGTGTTGAGAGCCCCCACTCATGTCACATATGCCCAACAAAATAATGACACTGTAAGTGTAAGAAGATATGATTGTATTTTTGATTTCTTATTCTTGTTGATCGGGAGAAGGGGTCTCTTGGGACCATGTTATTCTCACAGTATCAGTTCTGCAGGAACTGGGACAAATAATACATTCAAGTCATTTGAGTTTTAATGCATGTTCTCAACGAGCTGGCCACCATAAGTAGAATGGTGCGAGTTCAATTTTTTAATAAACAAGTCTAGTCTGTTGTCACCATGTGGTCCCATAGAAGGTCTTTGACCGATTATCCATCCTGGGGCCGGCGTACCATATCTGCCATTTGCCAGTGTCCCAGTAGGTAAGGAGGCCCACTGCTAATAATGAATTTTTCCTGTCTATTACATCATGTCAGGGACTTAGCTGGTGCTAATGGGGTCATATACTGTTCTTGCATGAGAACTACTCCACAGAAATGTAAAATTCCCAGGCAGGGGTGGATTGGCCATAAACCCTACTGGGAAATTTCCCAGTGGGCCAATACCTAGGAGTGCCAACCAAGCACTCCTCACGGCCGCCTGCCGGGTTGATAATGAACTGATTCTGTCTTATGCACCTGACCAGCAGCCACAGGTTGCTGCACTGTGGTATTTGGTTCAGCTGAGGTGGTATATCGCTCTGCACTATGGTATGCTGGCTCTGTGTACTTCTGTTGTCCCTGCCTAATTATGTTGCCCCGACTTTTGTCAATTTGGACCCACCTGCAACAAGGGGCCACTATTACCTTTTTTTTCCAAGGCCACTTTTAATTTCCAGTCCGCCCTTGGTCCCACTGAAGGTGCAGTGTTGTGCTTTGGTTGGTCATCTTAATTGTACCTCTAGTTGGGACAGATCTGGACCCAAAGCCACTGCTTGACCTACTTCTTTATATTACAATGCTGCTAGCAACACGTGTGCAAATATGGTGAAGAGTCACATAGCAGTAAGATCAGATTCCTCTGTTGTTTCAGGCTCGGCCAAGTGGCTTGTGGAGGGGGTGGCAGCTTTATCATCTGGATTCTTCATTGCAAAATAATCAAAAGACTCATAAAGAGTTGACACTGCCTAAAATGAAAAGGAAACACAGGAATCAAGCTTAGCAGGATCAACGACGATGTAGCATAATACAGTACGGTAGATATATCATGAGGTTTATATGAACATGTATTTTAGAATCACTGTAAACAATTTAAAGTGGACATGATCAGTATAGATGTAAACCCTCAGATTTCAATCCTCTGGTGCAGCGGTCCCCAACCGCCGGGCCGCGGCCCAGGGCCGGGCCGTGGAGGATTGTTAGCCGGGCCGTGGCGATCAGGGCAGTCTTTAACTCTGTACTGATGAAGCTCTTCCATTATGGAAGCGCTTCATTAGTACAGAAGGACCAGGGAGCGGTGAAGGATCTGTACTCACCACTTCCTGGTCCACGGCTCGGCTATCGGCTGTGCAGGGCTGCGCACAGCGTGAGGTCTCTCTCTGTGACCTCACGCTGTGCGCCGCTATACACAGCCAGCCGACAGCAGAATCAAGAGGATCGCGATGGTGACCAGGAGCAGGAGAGGTAAGTGGTTTTTTTAATTCTTTTTTATTTGCACTGGGGGCTGATGGCTGACCTGGGGGACATGGGGCTGAAATGAGGGACATGGGGCTGAAATGAGGGACATGGGGCTGACATGAGGGGCTAATGGGGGCTTATGGCTGACATGAGGGGCTAATGGGGGCTTATGGCTGACATGAGGGGCTAATGGCTGACATGAGGGGCTAATGGTTGACATGAGGGGCTTATGGCTGACATGAGGGGCTAATGGGGGGCTTATGGCTGACATGAGGGGCTAATGGGGGGCTTATGGCTGACATGATGGGCTAATGGGGGGCTTATGGCTGACATGAGGGGCTAATGGGGGCTTATGGCTGACATGAAGGGCTAATGGGGGGCTTATGGCTGACATGAGGGGCTAATGGGGGCTTATGGCTGACATGAGGGGCTAATGGGGGGCTTATGGCTGACATGAAGGTCTAATGGGGGGTTTATGGCTGACATGAGGGGCTAATGGGGGGCTTATGGCTGACATGAGGGGCTAATGGGGGGCTTATGGCTGACATGAGGGGCTAATGGGGGGCTTATGGCTGACATGAGGGGCTAATGGGGGCTTATGGCTGACATGAGTGGCTAATGGGGGGCTTATGGTTGACATGAGGGGCTAATGGGGGGCTTATGGCTGACATGAGGGGCTAATGGGGGCTTATGGCTGACATGAGGGGCTAATGGGGGCTTATGGCTGACATGAAGGGCTAATGGGGGGTTTATGGCTGACATGAGGGGCTAATGGGGGGTTTATGGCTGACATGAGGGGCTAATGGGGGGCTTATGGCTGACATGAGGGGCTAATGGGGGCTTATGGCTGACATGAGGGGCTAATGGGGGGCTTATGGCTGACATGAGGGGCTAATGGGGGGCTTATGGCTGACATGAGGGGCTAATGGGGGGCTTATGGCTGACATGAGGGGCTAATGAGGGGCTTATGGCTGACATTGGGGGGCTTATGGCTGACATTGGGGGCTTATGGCTGACATTGGGGGCTTATGGCTGACATTGGGGGGCTTATGGCTGACATTGGGGGGGCTTATGGCTGACATTGGGGGGGTTTATGGCTGACATTGGGGGGGTTTATGGCTGACATTGGGGGGGTTTATGGCTGACATTGGGGGGGTTTATGGCTGACATTAGGGGGGGTTTATGGCTGGCATTGGGGGGGTTTATGGCTGACATTGGGGGCTGATAGATGGCTAAAGGTTTGGGGGTTGATCTGAGCCATTGGGGGTCTGATCTGAGGTCTGATTAACATTGGGGGTCTGATTGCTGGTCTGACCTGAGGTGTAATGAAATTTTTTTTTTTTCTTATTGTTCTCCTCTAAAACTAGATGCATCTTATAGGGCGAAAAATACGGTCCAGTGCAGCAGAGACCAGTGCAGCAGAGACCATAGTCAGTTTATATAGTCATTATATAGTGTTATATATTTTAATATGCACCTTGTGTTTTGTTATGCGCGTGAATCAGTCAGCCCCCCCACCCGGTCCCTGGGAAAATTGTCTTGCATGAAACTGGTCCTTGGTGCAAAAAAGGTTGGGGACCACTGCTCTGGTGGACCAAAGGAGCCCCAGTTTGACACTATTGCATGCAACAGATCAGGCGGCAGTGATGCCCTATTATTTGTATCCTGTAGTCTCGAGGCTAATTCTTTTACATACCTATCAGAGGGTAAAACAGTGGTGCTCAAACTCTTCAGAAGTTTCTATATTTCTGCATAAATCTGCCCTAAATGTACATCAGATTTTCACAAAAGTTCTAAAAGTAGATGCATATAAATATAAATAAATAAATAAATGTTCATGAGTCCACCATCAGCAGGAGACTGAACAACAATGGTATCCATGGCAGGATTTCAAGGATAAAGCTGCTGCTCTCCAAAAAGAGAGTCTGCAGCTTGCTAAAGATCCCATGGGGAAGTCAGAAGACTATAGGAACAATGATTTGTGAACAAATGAGATCAAAAATAAAACTTTTGGTTTAAATAAGAAACCTTATGTTTGGAGGAAAAAGTACTAATCAACAATTACCGGAAATGTTTAGTTGCAGTTATTGCTACATGAGGGGGTCACAGCAGATACTGAAAGCAAAGGTTCATTTACTTTTGCCACTCACAGACGTGATATTGGATCATTTTCCTCAATAAATAAAGTCTAACATTTCAGAATTATTTGTTTAATTTGGTTATCTTTATTTATTTTTTAGGACTTGTATGAAAATCTGATGTATACAGGTCCTTCTCAAAAAATTAGCATATTTGTGATAAAGTTCATTATTTTCTGTAATGTACTGATAAACATTAGACTTTCATATATTTTAGATTCATTACACACAACTGAAGTAGTTCAAGCCTTTTCTTGTTTTAATATTGATGATTTTGGCATACAGCTCATGAAAACCCAAAATTCCTATCTCAAAAAATTAGCATATTTCATCCGACCAATAAAAGAAAAGTGTTTTTAATACAAAAAAAGTCAACCTTCAAATAATTAAGTTCAGTTATGCACTCAATACTTGCTCGGGAATCCTTTTGCAGAAATGACTGCTTCAATGCGGCGTGGCATGGAGGCAATCAGCCTGTGGCACTGCTGAGGTGTTATGGAGGCCCAGGATGCTTCGATAGCGGCCTTAAGCTAATGAACTTTATCACAATATGCTAATTTTTTGAGAAGGACCTGTATATCAAGGGGAGCTAAAGAGAACTGGATCGCACATCCACAATGCTATGCTTAGATCTAATTAAACTCACTTCTCAGCGCAATATTAAATGTACAACCCCCTATACTACATGCTGCACAAGAGACATTAGTGTACATTAGCATAAGCCCACTCACCACGTCAAGGTTGCCTCTCAGAGTGGGGCACTACTGCGTGGCGGCCTTTGTTTTTGTGGCGCTGTGCTGGTGGGTTGGTGGGACCCAGTGCCGTGGGTGGCATTGTCAGATAGCAGAGGTGCTGTGTGACTCCTGGGTCCGGCCGTCTACTAGGGCAGTGCCGCGTGTCACCGCACTGTGCTGCACCTATTTGTCAGAGTAGGTCCCACTCTAAGAGGCAACCTTGACATGATGAGTGGGCTTATGCCTTTTGATCAAAATGTACACTAATGCCTCTTGTACAGCATGCAGTATATCCAGTTCTGTTTTTCACCCCTTTTAGGTCAAATTTATGCAGAAATATAGAAAATTATGAAGGGTTCACAAACTTTCAAGCACCTATGTACATTCAGAATAGAAGTAAACCTAAGGTTAACTGCATATAACAGTAGTATGTTAAAGATCTACTAATCTCATTCACACATATGTACAGAGCATTTGGAAATCCTTTAAATTTTTTTCACATTTTGGTACATTGCAGTTTTGTCCTAAAATACAAAAAAGTTCAAATTTTCCCCCACCATTCAGCACTGAATACCCTAGAATTTTAAAAATCTTTGCTAATTTATTGAAAATGAAAAATAAAGGTATCCTTTATTGGTACTTAGTTGAATCCACTTTTACAGCGGTCAGACTTTTTGGATATGATGCCACCACAAGCTTTTCACACCTGGATTTGGGGATTTTCTGCCATTCTTCTCTGCAGATCCCCTCAAGCCAGGTTGGATGGGGATTGTCAGCGGAGAGCTATTTTCAAATGTCTCCAGAGATGTTTGATTGGGTTCAAGTCAAGGCTCTGACTGGGCCACTCCAGGACATTCAAGGAGATGTCCCTAAGACACTCCTGTGTTGTCTTGGCTTGTTTGAAGGTAAACCTTCGGTGCAGTCTCAGGTCCAGATCCCTCTAGATCAGGTTTTCATTAAGAATATCTCTGTACTTTGCTCCATTCAGCTTTCCCTCAACCAGTGATGGTTGAACTTCTGGAAGTTTCCCATCTGCACCCAGGATCTTTACAGGGAGTGCAGAATTATTAGGCAAGTTGTATTTTTGAGGATTAATTTTATTATTGAACAACAACCATGTTCTCAATGAACCCAAAAAACTCATTAATATCAAAGCTGAATATTTTTTGGAAGTAGTTTTTAGTTTGTTTTTAGTTTTAGCTATTTTAGGGGGATATCTGTGTGTGCAGGTGACTATTACTGTGCATAATTATTAGGCAACTTAACAAAAAACAAATATATACCCATTTCAATTATTTATTTTTACCAGTGAAACCAATATAACATCTCAACATTCACAAATATACATTTCTGACATTCAAAAACAAAACAAAAACAAATCAGTGACCAATATAGCCACCTTTCTTTGCAAGGACACTCAAAAGCCTGCCATCCATGGATTCTGTCAGTGTTTTGATCTGTTCACCATCAACATTGCGTGCAGCAGCAACCACAGCCTCCCAGACACTGTTCAGAGAGGTGTACTGTTTTCCCTCCTTGTAAATCTCACATTTGATGATGGACCACAGGTTCTCAATGGGGTTCAGATCAGGTGAACAAGGAGGCCATGTCATTAGATTTTCTTCTTTTATACCCTTTCTTGCCAGCCACGCTGTGGAGTACTTGGACGCGTGTGATGGAGCATTGTCCTGCATGAAAATCATGTTTTTCTTGAAGGATGCAGACTTCTTCCTGTACCACTGCTTGAAGAAGGTGTCTTCCAGAAACTGGCAGCAGGACTGGGAGTTGAGCTTGACTCCATCCTCATCCTGAAAAGGCCCCACAAGCTCATCTTTGATGATACCAGCCCAAACCAGTACTCCACCTCCACCTTGCTGGCGTCTGAGTCGGACTGGAGCTCTCTGCCCTTTACTAATCCAGCCACGGGCCCATCCATCTGGCCCATCAAGACTCACTCTCATTTCATCAGTCCATAAAACCTTAGAAAAATCAGTCTTGAGATATTTCTTGGCCCAGTCTTGACGTTTCAGCTTGTGTGTCTTGTTCAGTGGTGGTCGTCTTTCAGCCTTTCTTACCTTGGCCATGTCTCTGAGTATTGCACACCTTGTGCTTTTGGGCACTCCAGTGATGTTGCAGCTCTGAAATATGGCCAAACTGGTGGCAAGTGGCATCTTGGCAGCTGCACGCTTGACTTTTCTCAGTTCATGGGCAGTTATTTTGCGCCTTGGTTTTTCCACACGCTTCTTGCGACCCTGTTGACTATTTTGAATGAAACGCTTGATTGTTCGATGATCACGCTTCAGAAGCTTTGCAATTTTAAGAGTGCTGCATCCCTCTGCAAGATATCTCACTATTTTTGACTTTTCTGAGCCTGTCAAGTCCTTCTTTTGACCCATTTTGCCAAAGGAAAGGAAGTTGCCTAATAATTATGCACACCTGATATAGGGTGTTGATGTCATTAGACCACACCCCTTCTCATTACAGAGATGCACATCACCTAATATGCTTAATTGGTAGTAGGCTTTCGAGCCTATACAGCTTGGAGTAAGACAACATGCATAAAGAGGATGATGTGGTCAAAATACTCATTTGCCTAATAATTCTGCACGCAGTGTAGAGCTCAGCCAGAGTGACCATTAGGTTCTTGGTCACCTCTCTTACCAAGGCTCTTTTCCCCCAATTACTTCAATCAACTGAATTTACCACATGTTGACTCCAATCAAGGTGTGGAAATATCTCAATGATGATCAAGAGAAATGTGAGGCCCCCAGAGCTAAATTTCAAGTCTCATAGAAAAGGGTCTGAATACTTATATCCATGAGAAATTTTAGCCTTTCTTTTCCAATTAATAAAGATTTCTAACATTCTGTTTTCACCTCTCTATTCACGACAGCAAGATGTGGCTGTGCCATAAAACGTTCAGATGGGAATTTCATTTAGGCTACATGCACACGACCATATATGTTTTGCGGTCCGCAAATAAAAAATGGATGACATCTGTATGCCATCCTTTTTTTTATTGGATCCATTGTAACAATGCCTAAAACGGACAAGAATAGGACACGTTCTATTTTTTTTGCGGGGCTACGGAACAGACATACTGATGCGGACAGCACAGGGTGTGCTGTCCGCATTTTTTGCAGACCCATTGAAATAAATGGGTCCACATCCTATCCGGGAAAAAAAAACTGAACGGACACAGAAACGAACAACGTTCGTGCATGTAGCCTTAAGCTTATTAACCACCACTATGTCTGTATTGTGCTGTCTTTGTAAATCTATGGCGCAGGCTTAATGGGGTATTCCAGGATTTTAAAGGGGTTGTCTGAATGTTTAATATTAATGACCTATTATCAGGATAGGTCATCAATATGTGATCCGTGGGGGTCCGACTCCTGGCACCTCTGCTGATCAGCTGTTTGAAGAGAATGCAGCACTCCAGTGAGCACCATGGCCTCCTTGCAGTTTATAAAGCACAGCGCCATCCACTGGATAGTAGCTGTGCTTGGTATTGCAGCTCATGCCCATTCATTTGAATAGAACTGAGTTGCACATACGCCATGTGACCGATGAATGTGGCATCCTGAGGATAGGTCATCTGTGTTAAATACTTGGACAACCCCTTTAACATTGATGGCCTATACCCTGGATAGACCATTAATACCAGATCGGTGGAGGTCACACACAGTGCCAGGACTGCATAGCGCCATCTACTGTGTAGTGGACGGACCTGTTTACTGTAGGGCCACTCACATTCATGTGAACAGTATTACAGTAACCAGCTAGAGACAGTCAGACACCCTAGAAAGTAGACAGAAAGGGAGCTGACGACTGTCTAAGGTTGTTATTACACTACCTGATCTAAGACTTCAGGCACTGCGATCACTGATGGATGGGTTATATTTGCACCGGCCTGATTACACAGGCTGATGCATACTGAATGCTGGAGGTTGGCTACTGCAGTCATTTCTTCTTCCTTCTATTCTATTCATTGTCGGCAGCACAATCCTGATTACGCAAGAAGATATGCTGCAGATAAGCGGGCATCTTTTATCCTGACAAAAGATGCCAATCAGTCCTTGAATGAGCAGCTGATCGGCTGGCTGATTATACGAACCGATTATTGGGAAAAAGCGTTCGCATTCCCGGCAATTTGCCTGAAATTGTGCAGTGTAATAGAACCATAAACCATTTTTGTAATCAACAGGTGCTCTCTGTGGCAGAGCTGCTGGGCATCTGCAGACCCAGATCAGCACTACTGTCATTACAGAGGCTTTATTTATTTCTTCAAGCTCCTGGGGCTCCTGTGAATACCATGCACTGTATAAAGTTCAAGATTAGGGATGAACGAATAGATTCTAAGGAATCGCTTTGTGTTATTAGCATGAGTTCTTCACTTGTGAGGCTCTGTACCCAGAGGTGAAGAGGGACCGCCTGTCTTTTGATTGACAGTGACAGACATCTCGCCCAGCCCTGACAATCTCGCGCCTGCGCCACTGCTGTGCGTAGCGGCACTAGGGCAGGAGGCTCTGCTTTTTCTAGTGAGGAAAGGACTGTCCATGCGCCGCTAGACTTCTGCATAGCTGTGCATGAGCAGTCACTGCTCCTGAGACTGAAGCAAAGCCTCTACGCTTGCACCGGTACTTGGAGCAGCAATGCAGACGCAATATTTTCAGGGCTGGGTGAGATGTCTGGCCCTGTCAATGAACAGGCAGGTGGGCGCTTCTACCCCTGTGTGGACAGCCCCTCACAGGTGAAGAACTCTTACTAATGGGACAAATCGATATGTTAGAAGTGATTAGTTCATCATCTACTCCAGAAGTATATGACGTCTTAGGGTACATTCACTGCTGATTTTTCCAATAAAGAAATCAGCTGCGGAAACTGCCATGGTTTTGCATTTTAAATGTGGTGGATCCACCGGCAGCTTTAGTGCAATTCAATGGGGCTAATCCACAGGTGGACACCTGCACAGAAACCACACCGAGATAGGACATGTCCTCTCTTCGTGTGGTTTGTCCTAAAACAATATGGGAATACTCTGTGACCACTGTGGTAATGTGAACAGTGCTGGAAGGTGTGTTGTCCCACTTCAGGTACCTCAGATGGGTGAGACAGATAAAATCCAGAAAGTGGCAGTAGTCTCAGTAAAGCATAGTTTGCTGAGACATTTTTGTATACATTTTCTGGGCTGGATTTTACTTGGACTGGTGGCTAGGCTTGGTAGAGGGAGTTGCCAGTCCACACCCTTCCAGTACTGGTTTTCCTTTCTACCTGAGGTGATCGCAGGTGAGGCCTGCTGTAATCAGGCTGGCATAAAGCGCCTCAGAGTAGGTCAGTCTGGGGAGAGATACGCTGTGAGAGACCCAGAGCAGCGGCTCTGTGCGTGGTCTCAGCTCGCCAGGCTGAGAGACCCTGGGGCACTGTGACAGCCCAAAGTTTGGGGAACGCCTTGACGCCGGGATTCAAGGGTCACAAGGCCGGAGTCGGGAGGACTGTTGGGCCACACTTCCCCATACAGGTACGGGACTGATTACAGCCGGAGAAGCTGGGGAACTACGGGCTGAGAAAAAGCCGCATATGGGTTCCGTGTGTGAACAGGGTTCTGTAGCTGAGTCCGGGCCACGTTAATAGGTGTAGTGAGAGCCCATAAACAGCAAAGTGGACTCCCACCATAAACAATGGGAGATCTCTGAAGATCAAATATGGGTTGTCAAGGGGTTAAAGCAAAAATGAAACATTGAGAGCTCTAATTACCCATTGGACCGAATTTGTAGAACTGCTGCTATCTTCCTCAGCTTCGGCTGCATTTGGTTGCATTTGGTTAAGCTCCACATGTTCTTGACTCCTCTTCTGTGGTATTTTCTTAGCTGGAGATATAAATAAGATATAATGATATGGAATATTGTATATTTCCATTAAATCTACAGATTAAAACAAAATCCTATTTACAAGATTTTGCTTTCTGTGGTAACGAAAGCAGTGCACTTCCTTTGATTTTAATGGATGGTGGAGGTCTTGGCCTGAATGAACCCCCTCTCTAGTATCCCAGCATGCATAAAATTTAAATGGGTATTCCAATCTCAGCAAGTAATGCATATTTCTTGAATATTGAAAAGTTCAGGTAGACTACGAGTAGTGTTGAGCGCGAATATTCAAATCGCTTCGAGAATTTGCGAATATTTTGAATATTTGTAATTTCGAATATTCTAGATTTTTTTTTCATCAGTTACCTCCCTTCTTGCTTGTGGGCCAATGAGAAGGCTTCAATGTCTTTGAGCTAAGCATCATCCCTAGCAACCAATAGGAAAGTTGCCTACCCCTTACTATATAAGAACCTCCCCAGCAGTAACTTTCTACCGTTTTTTAAAGTTCTGAGAGAGAGAGAGCAGTGTCATTGCTGTGCTCCGTGCTTTCCACACTACAGTAGATAGTTAGATAGCTTATGTATATAATACAGATAGTCAGTGTAGGTTATATCCTGATATAGTGTAGCTGTTGCAGTGCAGGGTGCTTTTTCAATTTTCGCCTCACGCAGCAGAAAGGCTAGGTGCACCCCAGATTGGCTGGCTGCACAGCATAATGGGTGATCTCGTGTTCCCAAGCTTGCTTTCTCTACACCTAGTTTCGCTTTGTAAAATGTGCAGCCGCCATTTTAGCAAAATCTCATTTGTTACCACGAAGCGCAAGGAAATTTGGATTCGTTGCGAATTGAAGTTTTCACTTCACTCGACAATAGTCTTTGAATAGGTACTCTCATTGTTTACTTGCATTGGATAAAAATTTGTCTTGGTACTGTGATAATCACTCTTTAGGCGTCCTTCACACATCAGCGAATTATGGACATGTGCTGTCCATGTTCGCTACAGACAGAACACGTGCCCATTGATTTAGTGTTTATTTACACATTACTGATTTTCCACTGACCGTGAGTGGAAAAAATCATGGAGACATGCAGTACTTTGGTCTATAATGTGGACCAAACACCCCCATTTGGTCAGTGAAAACCACTGAAAACCGATGGCGCTTGTGTTCGGTCAGTGATTCACGTACCATTGATAGGAGATACTCTGGGATATAGGAATATCATTTTCAGCCTAGCAGTAAACATGGGACACGAATGACACACGGATGGCAAAAAACAGACACACAGGTTAAACATGGATTCTGTATGTACATCTTCACGGATAAACCACTGACCATCTTGTCACCGATGCCATCATAGACACAGATATTTTCACATATGAATTGTGAACTCCGGTAGACTGTTCTGGCAAAAAGTTGGTCCAAAAGCTGGAACAGGCTACAGGAGTTCACAACGGGTATGTGAACAGGTAGCCTTATAGCGACAGTACTACTAGGTCCTGTTCACATGTTCAGGATTCTGTCAGGACCTCGATTTGGACATTTGTTAACTATTGCAAGAGAATAGGGTATTGTACGCCCCATTGACACACAATAGAAAGAAAATAATGAAATTTTAAAATCCACAGCTTATTCAGCTGATTAGGCTACATTCACACGACCATAGTGTTTTCCAAAACACGGATACCGGCTCTTGTGCGTTCTGCAATTTGCGGATCGCACATGCCGCCACTATCATAGAAAATGCCTATTATTGTTTGCAATTGTGGACAAGAATAGGACATGCTCTATTTATTTATTTTTTTTCGGGGCCACGGAACCACGGATGCGAACTGCACACGGTGTGCTGTTCGCAGATTT
Source organism: Bufo bufo (assembly GCF_905171765.1). Lineage (NCBI taxonomy): Eukaryota > Metazoa > Chordata > Amphibia > Anura > Bufonidae > Bufo > Bufo bufo. The sequence continues at coordinate 777,744,462 of NC_053390.1, read as the reverse complement.
TGAGGCACCATTGAAATAATTGGGTCCACACCAGTTCTGCGATGCGGACTCATTCATAGGGTCGTGTGAATGTAGCCTTAATTGCACACTGTCATGAAATGAACCATACACCTGTATGTCCACAGGTCAGGTCTTCAGAAAACAACAAAGATCCAGTTAACCATTTAGTAAGTCTAAATTCGGAATGTACTACACTTTTATGAATACGTACGTGTTCTTTTCTTTCTTTTGCACAGGAAGTATGCTGTGAGGGCCACAAAAGGTAATATTGCAATAGCGCCAACTAAATTCATGTAATTTAACTGAGCTGAGTCTGGGGAAAAAAGAATGAATGCATATAATGAGCAGTGTGGATTATACATTCTACAGAGTAGTAGACTAATCTATAAATATAAAGAAGGACGTATATATATATATATATATATATATATATATATATATATGTACAGTGCCTTGCAAAAGTATTAACCCCTCTTGACTTTTTTCGTATTTTATTACATTACAGCCTTAAGTTCAATGTTTTTTTAATCAGAATTTTATGTGATGAATCAGGACACAATAGTCTAAGTTGGTGAAGTGAAATTAGAAAAATATATAAATAAAACTATTGTTTAGAAATAGAAAACAGAAAATTGGCATGTGCGTATTGTGGGGGGTTAGCTCTTCTCCGGGGGTGATTCACACAAGTATCGTCGCCAGACACCAAGTTTCAGGTCCAAACATCACTTTATTTGGAACCTCAGCAAACCAAACATAAATTATACAAAACAAACACCTGCCCGGCTGGGCTCTAACTAAACATATAAAAACCTGACTCACCTAAAGTCACAGTTCACACCCTGTGAACACCAGCGGCTTTCTCAGCCAATGTCCCACAGCCTCCTGGCTGTATAGAGCACAGTACGCCCACTGCCTCCAGTCCAGTGTCTCAGCACACATGGGGAATAGTGGTCTCTCAGCCCTCCTGGCTTGGACCACACAGAGCCTCCAGGCCTCTGTCCACAGGTAACACACTCCCCCCTTGCTGACACCCTGGGAGGTGCTTTGTGCCAGTCGGATTACTTCCAGCTGGTCTCGCCTGTGGTGGAATAGAGGTGTGGACCGAACTATCCACCCCTTCCTTGCCTCTAACCTGAGTGAGACCTGTCACTGTCTCACAGTATGTATTCATCCCCCTTGTTAGGAAGACCATAAAAAGCTCTGATGCAACCAATTACCTTCAGAAGTCACATAATTAGTGAAATGATGTCCACCTGTGTGCAAAGTGTCACATGATCTGTCATTACATATACACACCTTTTTTTAAAGGCCCCAAAGGCTGCAACATCTAAGCAAGAGACATCACTAACAAAACACTGCCATGAAGACCAAGGAACTCTCCAAACAAGTAAGGGACAATGTTGTTGAGAAGTATAAGTCAGGATTAGGTTATAAAAAAATATCCAAATCTTTGATGATGCCCAGGAGCACCATCAAATCTATCATAACCAAATGGAAAGAACATGGCACAACGGCAAACCTGCCAAGAGACGGCCGCCCACCAAAACTCATGGACCGGGCAAGCAGGGCATTAATCAGAGAGGCAGCAGAGAGACCTAAGGTAACCCTGGAGGAGCTGCAGAGTTCCACAGCAGAGACTGGAGTATCTGTACATAGGACGACAATAAGCCGTACGCTCCATAGAGGGGGGCTTTATGGCAGAGTGGGCAGAAGAAGGCCATTACTTTCAGCTAAAAACAAAAAGACACGTTGTGAGTTTATGGAAAGGTATGTGGGAGACTCCCAAAATGTATAGAGGAAGATGCTCTGGTCTGATGAGACTAAAATTGAACTTTTGAGCCATCACATCACCCAAAGAACACCATCCCCACCGTGAAACATGGTGGTGGCAGCATCATGCTGTGGGGAGGTTTTTCAGCACCCGGGACTGGGAAACTGGTCAGAGTTAAGGGAAGGATGGATGGTGCTAAATACAAGGATATTCTTCAGCAAAATCTGTACCACTCTGTGCGTGATTTGAGGCTAGGACGGAGGTTCACCTTCCAGTAGGACAATGACCCCAAACACACTGCTAAAGCTACACTTGAGTGGTTTAAGGGGAAACATGTAAATGTGTTGGAATGGCCTAGTCACAGCCCAGATCTCAATCAAATAGAAAATCTGTGGTCAGACTTAACTCCTTTTGGACACAAAGTTATTTCACCTTAAGGACTTGGCCATTTTTTGCAAATCTGACCAGTGTCACTTTAAGTGGTGATAACTTTAAAACACTTTGACTTATCCAGGCCATTCTGAGATAGTTTTTTCGTCTCATATTGTACTTCATGACACTGGTAAAATGAAGTAAAAAAAAATTCATTTTTATTTATAAAAAAAATACAAAATTTACCAAAAATGTGTAAAAAATTGCAAATTTCCAAGTTTCAATTTCTCTACTTCTATAATACATAGTAATACCTACAAAAATAGTTATTACTTTACATCCCCCATACGTCTACTTCATGTTTGGATCAATTTGGGAATGATATTTTATTTTTGGGGGATGTTACAAGGCTTAGAAGTTTAGAAGCAAATCTTGAAATTTCTCAGAAATTTTCAAAAACCCACTTTTTAGGGACCAGTTCAGGTCTGAAGTAACTTTGTGAGGCTTACATAATAGAAACCACCCAAAAATGTATTCAAAACTGATTTTACAATCGTCATTAACCCTTTAGGTGTTCCACAAGAGTTAATGGCAAATGGTAATAAAATTTCAGAATTTAGCTTTTTGGGCAAATTTTCCATTTTAATCCATTTTTTCCAGTAACAAAGCAAGGGTTAACAGCCCAAAAAAATGCTATATTTATTGCCCTGATTCTGTAGTTTGCAGAAACACCCCATATGTGGCCGTAAACTACTGTACGGGCACACAGTAGAGCGTAGAGGGAAAGGTGCGCCGTATGGTTTTTGGAAGGCAGATTTTGCTGCACTGATTTATTTACACCATGTCCCATTTGAAGCCCCCCTGATGCACCCCTAGAGTAGAAACTCGTGAAAAAGTGACCCCCATCTAAGAAACTACACCCCTCAAGGTATTCAAAACTGATTTTAAAAACTTTGTTTAACCTTTAGGTGATCCACAAGAATTAATGGAAAATAGAGATACAATTTAAAAATTTTTCTTTTTTGGCAGATTTTCCACCCCATATGTGGTCGTAAACCACTGTACAGGCACACGGCAGGGCGCAGAAGGAAAGGAATGCCATACGGTTTTGGAGGCAGATTTTGCTGGACCAGTTTTTTGACACCATGTCCCATTTGAAGCCCCCCTGATGCAGCCCTAGAGTAGAAACTCCAAAAAAGTGACCCCATTTTAGAAACTATGGGATAGGGTGGCAGTATTGTTGGTACTAGTTTAAGGTACATATGATTTTTGGTTGCTCTATACTACACTTTTTGTGAGGCAAGGTAACAAGAAATAGCTGTTTTGGCAGTTTTTTTTTTGTTATTTACAACATTCATCTGACAGGTTAGATCATGTAATATTTTTATAGAGCAGGTTGTCACGAACACGGCGATACCTAATATGTATGCAATTTTTTTTATATATGTAAGTTTTACACAATGATTTCATTTTTGAAACAAAAAAAATCATGTTTTAGTGTCTCCATAGTCTGAGAGCCATAGTTTTTGGGCAAATATCTTGGGTAGGGTATGATTTTTGTGGGGTGAGCTGACGGTTTGATTGGCACTATTTTGGGGTGCGTATGACTTTTTGATCGCTTGCTATTACACTTTTTGTGATGTAAGGTGACAAAAAATTGCTTTTTTTACACCGTTTTTTTTTTTACGGTATTCACCTGAGGGGTTAGATTATGTAATATTTTTATAGAGCAGGTTGTCACGGACGCGGAGATACCTAATATGTATACAATTTTTTTATTTATGTAAGTTTTACACAATGATTTCATTTTTGAAACAAAAAAAAACATGTTTTAGTGTCTCCATAGTCTGAGAGCCATAGTTTTTTTCAGTTTTTGGGCAAAAATCTTGGGTAGGGTACGATTTTTGCGGGATGAGATGACGATTTGATTGGCACTATTTTGGGGTGCGTATGACTTTTTGATCGCTTGCTATTACACTTTTTGTGATGTAAGGTGACAAAAAATAGCTTTTTTTACACCGTTTTTTTTTTTACGGTATTCACCTGAGGGATTAGGTCATGTGATATTTTTATAGAGCAGGTTATTACGGACGCGGCGATACCTAATATGTATACTTTCTTTTATTTAGGCAAGTTTTACACAATTATTTTTTTGAAACAAAAAAAAAATCATGTTTTAGTGTCTCCATATTCTGAGAGCCATAGTTTTTTCAGTTTTTGGGCGATTATCTTAGGTAGGGTCTAATTTTTTGCGGGATGAGGCGACTGTTTGATTGGTACTATTTTGGCATACATACGACTTTTTTGATCACTTTTATTACCTTTTTTGGGAAGTAAGGTGGGCAAAATTTCAATTTCATCATAGTTTTTTATTTTTATTTTTTATGGCGTGCACCGTGCGGGTAAAGTAACATCATCGTTTTATATATCATGTCGTACAGACGCGGTGATATCAAACATGTGTAGGGAATTTTATTTTTTTCATTTTTAATCAGTGATAAATGTGTTTTTTTTATTTTTACATTTTTTTCACTTTTTTTGTACATTTTTTTGACCCAGACCCACTTGGTTCTTAAAGATCCAGTGGGTCTCATGTCTGTATAATACAGTACAGTACAGTATATAGTGTACTGTATTTTCACTTTACAAAGTCTGATTAGACTTATGCCTTTAGCAGAAGTCTAATCAGCACCATGGACAGCCTCTGATCAGTACCATGGACAGCCGGACGGTGGGAGATGGGGAGGAAGGGGGCCCCCTCCCTCTCCCATCAGAGGCCGAAAAGGCACAGCAACCCCCGATGGGAGAGGGAGCTCCCTCCCAGGAGCTCCCTCCCTCTTAACCTCTTCCATACAGCGGTCCCTACGGACCGCGGCATTGAAGGGGTTAAACGCTCGGCTATCCTGAGAGAGAGGGCGGGCGGATGATAGCATGCCTGCCCGCCTCCCCAAGCACCATCCGCCCCGCACCAAAATATTAAAAAAGTCAAGGGGGGTGAAAACTTTTGCAAGGCACTGTATGTATGTTCTGCGATCATTATAAAACGCAACCATCGATTTTGACGAAACTTGGTATACACATCCCTTGCTACCTGGAAAGAAATCTTGTGGGGGTCACAGCTCTCTAGGACGTACCGTTCCTGAGATATTCCCAAAAAATGACCTGCATTAGCCAATAGAAGCCTGCAAGTCTTTCTCTTCATATCCCAACTGCCATACACATCGTCACATGTCCCTTATCAGCCAATAGAAGTTCGCAGGCCCTTAGTCTCCACATACATACAGTTTTACTCCAGGCTTCCATAACAACCCAGCCATTTTTCTTCACTGCTGTAGGTCAGCTTTAGGGATGCACGACACATAGGGCACAACTACACTGCTACATGCATCGCAGCATGTCACATGTCGCAGTGCGACACCATAGCCTAGCATTATAAAAATTGTTGCGCGACATTGGCACGACAAAATGTCGCGCGACAGATGTCGTCATGTAGCCCTAGCCTTTAAGGGGCAGGGGCCACTATTAAAGGGGCAGGGCGCTTTAAGGACACTGTTAAGTTGGCAGGGGCCACAATTAAAGGGACAGCTGCTGTGGAGGTCACTGTTAATGGGGCAGGGGTCACTATTAAAGGGGCAGGCCACTGTGGAGGTCACTCTTAAAGGGGTGAGCACTGTGGATTTCACTGTTAAGGGGGCAGGGGCAACTATTGAAGGGGCAGCTGCTGTGGAGGTCACTGTTAAAGGGGCGGGCACTGTGGAGGTCACTGATAAGGGGGCGGGCACTGTGGAGATCACAGTTAAAGGGGCAGGCACTGTGGAGGTCAGTGTTAAAGGGGAAGGCACTGTAGAAGTCACTGTTAATGGGGCGTTCACTGTGGAGTTCACTGTTAATGGGCAGGCACTGTGGAGGTCACTGTTAAAGGGGTTGGCACTGTAGAGGTCACTGTTAAAGGGGCGGGCACTGAAGAGGTCACTGTTAAAGGGGCCTTCACTGTGGAGGTCACTGTTAAAGAGGCGGGCACTGTGGAGGTCACTGTTAAAGGGGCAGGCACTGTGGAGGTCACTGTTAAAGGGGCAGCACCGTGGAGGTCACTGTTAAAGGGGTGGGCACTGTGGAGGTCACTGTTAAGGGCCGAGCACTGTGGAGGTCACTGTTAAAGGGGCAGACACTGTGGAGTTCACTGTTAATGGGGCGGGCACTGTGGAGGTCACTGTTAAAGAGCAGGCACTGTGGAGGTCACTCGAGTCTCTCCGCTATTACCTGTTGGGAAGAAAGTTCCGTCTGGTAACCGACCACTCCCCTCTTAAGTGGATGAGCCAAGCCAAAGAGAGGAATGCTCACGACACCAGGTGGTTTTTGTCTCTACAGAACCTTACGTTTTCCATGGAACACAGGGCAGGCAGGTTACAGGATAATGCAGATGCCCTGTCCCGGGTACACTGTCTGGCGGGTGTTCACCCCCTCAGGGTTGAACAAAGGGGGGAGGTATGTAGGAAAGCATAAGGGGCCTTCATTGACGGAAGATATGTGTCACCGAGGTTCCTGGCCTCGGTGAGGTAAGAGCCGGTAATTTTAAGTGTCAGCGGCAGCTAGTGCTGACTGACACTATTGATTATTTAGTGTGGCTGTAAAGCTGATCCTGGCCAGCTCTTAAAACTACGCCAAAACAGCCTCACAAAAAGTGTAATACCAAGCAATCAAAAAGTCTTATGTACCCTAAAATGGTACCAATTAAAAGGTCACCTCATTCCGCAAAAAATGAGCCCCCACGTAAGACAATCACTCAAAAAATAAAAACCAATGACGCCCATAAAACAATCCATCAAAATCTGCGCTGCAAAAGCCATATGGCGCTGCTTCCATTCTGAGTCCTGCCATGTGCCCCCACAGCAGTTTACCACCACATATGGGGTATTGTTGTATTCAGGAGAAAATGGGTAACAAATTTTGGGTGCTTTTTCTCCTATTACCCGTTGTGAAAATGAAAAATTTGGGGCTAAAGCAACATTTTATTAAAAGAAATTTGACTTTTCATTTTCACAGCCAAGTGTTTTGAAATTCCGTAAAACGCTTAGGGGGTCAAAGTGCTCAGTACCCCCTTAATATATTCTTTGAAGGTTGTAGTTTCTAAAATTGAGTCACTTTTTGAGGGTTTCCACTGTAGTGGTACGTCAGGGTCTCTTCAAATACAAAATGGTGCCCAAAAACCATTCTAGCAAAATCTGCTTCCAAAATCCATATGGCGCTCCTTTCCTTCTGACCACTGCCACGTGCCCATAGAGCAGTTTACCACCACATATGGGGTATTTCTATAAACTGCAGAATCTGAGTAATGCATTTTGAGGTTTAGTTTGCTGTTGACCCTTGCTGTGTTGCAAGATTTTTTTTTTATTGACATTAAAAATATACATAGAAAATGAAATTTTGCCTCCATTTCCCTTTAATTCTTGTGGAACACCTAAAGGGTGAACAAAGTTTGTAACATCAGTTTTGAATAATTCTAGAGGTGTAGTTTTTAAAATGGGGTCAATAATGGGTGGTTTCCATTATGTAACCCCTCAAAATCACTTTATGACTGAATTGGTGCTTAAAAAAATGGTTTTGGAAATTTTGTTTAAAATTTTAAAAATGGCTTCTAAACTTCTAAGCCTTCTAATGTTCTAAAAAAATAAAATTACATTTACAAAATAGTGGCAACATAAAGCATACATATGGGGAATGATGAATGATAACTATTTTATGAGGCATTAATATCTGTTTTAAAAGTAGAGAAATTCTAATTTAGAAAATTGTGAATTTTTCCAAATTTTTGGTAAATTTTTATAAATAAAGGAAAAATACAGGGTGGGCCATTTATAAGGATACACCTTAATAAAATGGGAATGGTTGGTGATATTAACTTCCTGTTTGTGGCACATTAGTATATGTGAGGGGGGAAACTTTTCAAGATGGATGGCGACCATGGCGGCCATTTTGAATCCAACTTTTGTTTTTTCAATAGGAAGAGGGTCATGTGACACATTGAACTTATTGGGAATTTCACAAGAAAAACAATGCTGTGCTTGGTTTTAACGTAACTTTATTCTTTCATGAGTTATTTACAAGTTTCTGACCACTTATAAAATGTGTTCAATGTGCTGCCCATTGTGTTGGATTGTCAATGCAACCCTCTTCTCCCACTGTTGACACACTGATAGCAACACCGCAGGAGAAATGCTAGCACAGGCTTCCAGTATCCGTAGTTTCAGGTGCTGCACATCTCGTATCTTCACAGCATAGACAATTGCCTTCAGATGACCCCAAAGATAAAAGTCTAAGGGGGTCACTGGATATGCGAAATTGCTACATGATGATGTGTTTCCCTCTTTATGCACTGAAGCTGGCACGTTCCCTGAGTTTTTCCAGCAAGATGGTGCACCACCACATTATGGGTGTCAGGTCAGAGCATTCCTAGATGAACCGTTTCCTGGAAAGTGGATTGGTCGTCATGGGCCAGTTGGCCCCCAAGGTCTCCCGATCTGACCCCCTTAGACTTTTATCTTTGGGGTCATCTGAAGGCAATTGTCTATGCTGTGAAGATACGAGATGTGCAGCACCTAAAACTACGGATACTGGAATCCTGTGCTAGCATTTCTCCTGCGGTGTTGCTATCAGTGTGTGAAGAGTGGGAGAAGAGGGTTGCATTGACAATCCAACACAATGGGCAGCACATTGAACACATTTTATAAGTGGTCATAAACTTGTAAATAACTCATGAAAGAATAAAGTTACGTTAAAACCAAGCAAATCATTGTTTTTCTTGTGAAATCCCCAATAAGTTTGATGTGTCACATGACCCTCTTCCTATTAAAAAAACAAAAGTTGGATTCAAAATGGCCGCCATGGTCACCACCCATCTTGAAAAGTTTCCCCCCTCACATATACTAATGTGCTACAAACAGGAAGTTAATATCACCAACCATTCCCATTTTATTAAGGTGTATCCATATAAATGGCCCACCCTGTATATTGACTCAAATATGGCACTGTCATGAAGTACAATGTGTCACGAGAAAACTATCTCAGAATGACTTGGATAAGTAAAAGTGTTCCAAAGTTATTACCACATAAAGTGCCTCATGTTGGATTTGCAAAAAATGGCCTGGGCAGGAAGGTGAAAACTGGCCCGAGTTAGAAAGGGTTAATGAAGCAGTGTATAAGATTATATAATACTTAGGGCGGGTTCACATCAGCGCTATGGATTCCGTTTTTTTCCCCCCGCTATAACATGTTATAATGGAAAATAACAGAATCCATAAGAAGGAAGTCAAAACAGAAGCCTTTAAGAAGTCTAGTTACAGGGCCAGACTGGGGATAAAATCCAGCCCTGGAAAAAGTTGCATACCAGCCCCACAGCATTGCGTCATTATTAACTTGTTTATAAAAGGGGAAAGCATTCATTTTAAAACACGTGTGTAAACACGAATATGAACTTTGCCCCACAATAGCTCTTTTGTAGAACCCCATTGTTCATATTACCGTTTTACTGGCTAGGGCAGCGCTAAATCCCGGCCATCAGTGACGGTGACGTCACTGGGCTTCCTGGCAGCCCCATGGAGAGCCCCGATACGTCACCAGATCTTCAAAAAATGCCTTTGCCCTGCGCGATTTAGCGCAGGGCAAAGGAGAGCATCGGAGCATGGGAGTGGAGAACATCTTGGTGCTGGGAGGGGCTGGGAGTGGAGAACATCTTGGTGTGTAACCTGGTGTCACTGTGCTGTACCAAGGATCTGCTGGGCATGGTGCCCCCACAGAGGGCAGGGAATCAGATTGACTGAGGAGGGCTTGTACTTTGGAGAAGAATATGTGGCTTCATGTGACAGAGCAGAGGAATGGCACAGAATAGTGTGTGGATGAGGATACGTCGTGTCTCCAGGAGCTCTGCCGCTGACATCTCCAAGTGACAGACACTGCTGGACCCCCCTGGTACCCTGCACACAGATCCTTCCTGTATGTATGGCTGGTGCCAACTTGTGATCAGATCTGACAGTCTGAAGCCAGGAAGCGTTGCCACCCTGTCTCCAGGTCTGCTCTGCCCATTGTGCCCACGCCAGTGATGTCATGCCCCGCAACCATAGTGGAGGTGATGTGGGAGGCTCTGGGCTCTGGATAAAAAGCAGCTCTGGAGGTAAAGGCAGGGGCAGGGACCGTTGCTACGGCATGAAAGATGTGGAGTCGGGTTGGGGCAACAGGGTGCTGTTGAACTCCAGTAGAGGGGACGGGCTGCTTCTCCTGGGCACAAGTGACACTGGCAGGGGCAGCGGTGTGGGACTGGGAGGGGGCTTGCAGGACAGCCGCCGGGGGAAGCAGGGAGCTCGCATGAGCTTATTGGGGAAGCCGCTGTCGTACAACAGCAGCCAGAGCTCCCGGAGGAACGTGAAGTACCGGAGGCTGCATAACTACCTGTGCAACGTGCTGGAGAGACCCCGGGGCTGGGCATTTGTCTACCACGACTTTGTTTGAGTACCGGACACCGTGCTGCTGTGTATAATGCACCGCCACTCGCCACATGTGGGCATGGCCCTGGCATCCAATACATATCAGGGAAAGCTATACTGTGCATTTATAATGTGTGCAGGGTGCCAGGGGGGTCCAGCAGTGTCTGTCACTTGGAGATGTCCGCGGCAGAGCTCCTGGAGACACGACGTATCCTCATCCACCCACTATTCTGTGCCATTCCTCTGCTCTGTCACATGAAGCCACATATTCTTCTCCAAAGTACAAGCCCTCCTCAGTCAATCTGATTCCCTGCCCTCTGGGGAGGCACCATGCCCAGCAGATCCTTGGTACAGCACAGTGACACCAGTTTACACACCAAGATGTTCTCCACTCCCAGCCCCTGACAACCTGTGTGACAACCTTTCACAAAGTGCTACCTCCAGCCAGAGCCCTGCTGTCAACTGCCCCAATCTCCTTGCGGTGACGACGACATACACACAGGTCGGGCTCTTCTTCCGGTCTGCGGCCTGGGCCCGGCATATTGAATCTGGAGGTTAGGCCCCGCAGCCCCGGGCTATGGAGGCGGCGGGAGCCTGAGGCCACATGCAGGAAGAGAGGGGCGGCCACACACAGGACAGCCAGCCAGGCCGGGCCAGGATCACGGGCTGCCGCTTTCGGGACGAGCCTGCAAATCACAGCGACACCAGGTGGTCGGAGGGACACCAGGTGGCCGGCCTGCTCAGCCTGCTCAGCTCCACCACTACATCAGAGCTTTCGGATTCGGCCCGCCGGCCGCCGAAAGTGCAGGCACATCTTAAAGCGCCCCCAGGGCCGGCGGCCTACAGGGAAATTTCCCGGTATCCCGGTAGGCCAGTCCGGCCCTGTCTAGTTATGATTCCTATAGACTTCTATTATGACGGAAAACAAAACGGAATGCCTTTTAAAGGCTTCTGTTTTGCATTCCATCATAATACAAGTCTATGGGCAACATAACGTATCCGTCCTGGTTTCCGTTATGCAGGACTGGACTCCTGCATAATGGAAACCAGGACGGATGCGTTCTGCTGCCCATAGACTTGTATTATGAAGAATCAAAAGAATGCCTCTTAAAGGCTTCCGTTTTGACTTCCGTCTTATGGATTCTGTTATTTTCCGTTATAACCATGTTCAGCGTCGGACTGGGGAATCTAGAGCCCACCAGTAAAATTTATTTTGGGGGTCCACCGTACGGATACATTCAAATATAATAATAACGTTTTTTATATGAACAGGTTGGTTGAGGTGCTGTACATTGTATATATGTATGTAGCGCAGTAAGCCTAATGTGTCATGTGCCTTGTGCAGGGGGTGGAAGACTAGGGGCCCACCGTGGAATTCCCCTGTATCCCTGTGGGCCAGTCCGAGCCTGCCGCCCTTACAGATAAGGTGGGGGATACATGCCAACTTTCATAAACCATAAACATAACATTTGACATTTACATTGATTGAAACAGAAGAAGGATGATCCCTTGTACTCCCCTTGTACATACTCCCCTTCTCTATGTTTTTGTCTCCTTGTTCACACTTTGGCTGCACGCCCAGAACTGGTGCGCTTCCCAGAATCATGACTAGGTCTGCAGACTACCTCAAGACCAAAGAAGACATATAAATATAATTCTAGAACAAAGTTAATACTGACACAACATATAATATTGTTGCACTCACAGCAGTACTAATGTACAGTCAGGTCCATAAATATTTGGACTTCGACACAATTCTAAAATTTTTGGCTCTATACACCACCACAATGGATTTGAAATGAAACGACCAAGATGTGCTTTAACTGCAGACTGTCTGCTTTAATTTGAGGGTATTTACATCCAAATCAGGTGAACGGTGTAGGAATTACAACAGTTTGCATATGTGCCTCCCACTTGTTAAGGCACCAAAAGTAATGGGACAATTGGCTTCTCAGCTGTTCCATGGCCAGGTGTGTGTTATTCCCTCATTATCCTAATTACAATGAGCAGATAAAAGGTCCAGAGTTCATTTCAAGGGTGCTATTTGCATTTGGAATCTGTTGCTGTCAACTCTCAAGATGAGATCCAAAGAGCTGTCACTATCAGTAAAGCAAGCCATCATTAGGCTGAAAAAACAAACCCATCAGAGAGATAGCAAAAACATTAGGCGAGGCCAAAACAACTGTTTGGAACATTCTTAAAAAGAAGGAATGCACCGGTGAGCTCAGCAACACCAAAAGACCCGGAAGACCACGGAAAACAACTGTGGTGGATGACCAAAGAATTCTTCCCCTGGTGAAGAAAACACCCTTCACAACAGTTGGCCAGATCAAGAACACTCTCCAAGAGGTAGGTGTATGTGTATCAAAGTCAACAATCAAGAGAATACTTCACCAGAGTGAATACAGAGGGTTCACCACAAGATGTAAACCATTGATGAGCCTCAAAACAGGAAGGCCAGATTAGAGTTTGCCAAACAACATCTAAAAAAGCCTTCACAGTTCTGGAACAACATCCTATGGACAGATGAGACCAAGATCAACTTGTACCAGAGTGATGGGAAGAGAAGAGTATGGAGAAGGAAAGGAACTGCTCCTGATCCTAAGCATACCACCTCATCAGTGAAGCATGGTGGTGGTAGTGTGATGGCGTGGGCATGTATGGCTGCCAATAAAACTGGTTCTCTTGTATTTATTGATGATGTGACTGCTGACAAAAGCAGTAGGATGAATTCTGAAGTGTTTCGGGCAATATTATCTGCTCATATTCAGCCAAATGCTTCAGAACTCATTGGACGGCGCTTCACAGTACAGATGGACAATGACCCAAAGCATACTGCAAAAGCAAACAAAGAGTTTTTTAAGGGAAAGAAGTGGAATGTTATGCAATCACCTGACCTGAATCCGATTGAGCATGCATTTCACTTGCTGAAGACAGAACTGAAGGGAAAATGCCCCAAGAACAATCAGGAACTGAAGACCGTTGCAGTAGAGGCCTGGCAGAGCATCACCAGGGATGAAACCCAGCGTCGGGTTATGTCTATGCGTTCCAGACTTCAGGCTGTAATTGACTGCAAAGGATTTGCAACAAAATATTAAAAAGTGAAAGTTTGATTTATGATTATTTTTCTGTCCCATTACTTTTGGTCCCTTAACAAGTGGGAGGCACATATGCAAACTGTTGTAATTCCTACACTGTTCACCTGATTTGGATGTAAATACCCTCAAAGCGGACAGTCTGCAGTTAAAGCACATCTTGTTTGTTTAATTTCAAATCCATTGTGGTCGTGTATAAAGCCCAAAATGTTAGAATTGTGTCGATGTCCCAATATTTATTGACCTGACTGTATGTAAGCAGCATAGTGCTATATTTTTACATGACATTTTATGGTGGTGAAAAAATTTACTTCAAATCCCAACTCTTTGTGGAATTGGACCCACAGTGGTGGGTGGGAGCAGGATAACATAATCTTTAACTATAAAAAGGCCTGTATGTGCCCCTCATATTTCTGGTGGCAGCCATGGTTACATAGATCAAAGGCTGCAACACCAACGTATACAATTGCAATAGGGTAAATTAACACACTGTAACAGTCATAGTTGAAATATTTAAGTTGCAGTGCGATTACATCTACTTACCAGCTCTAATATCATCCTGGACATATAATTGTGTCCCGTCCCCTCTTCCTTTCTTCAGTGTTGGTATTTCTCTAGTAACCTCACAGACATACTTCCCACCATCATCCTTGGTGACCCCATGTATGGTCAGGAGTGAAGAATTATTGGTCGCATTGCAAGTTATATTACTTCTTACTTCTGAATTGCTGCTGTTCTCAGTCCTCAAAACAGAACATAACTCGGTCCCATTCTCTTCTCCAGGACTTGAATTATGCTTTCTCCATACGATTCTGAACTGTTGACCCTTGTCACTGTTCCAGTGGCAGCTTATTCTTGCAATATGCGACTGATACACATTTAATACTGGATCTTGTGTGATACATATCTCCCCTAGGGCCATACCTGTGTAATATGCAAGTAATGAAGAATGAATGATAGTACAACAATATTCAGTTGACGGTTGTTCAATAAATTCACATACAGTGTCTATGGTGCCCAGAAGGATGAACCTCTGAATGTTGTTCTTTTGGAGGTTAGGTGCACGGCTTTAGCTGCTGAATGTACACTTGTGGTCAATGTCAAATATTGCAAATGGTTAACGTGATTTTTCCCAATTGGACTACCCCTTTTCAAGGTGGTGCCAACTCAGGGGTCAACTGATTACAAGATAAATCTGTAGGTGGGCAAAGTTTTCAAAGAGGAAATTTAGTTTTACATAGTTCCCACAAAATGAATGGGCAACCCCAGAGAAGCAAATGTGTTCATACATAGACCATCAAGCAATAGTTAGACTAAAAAAACTCTGTGTACAGATTTAAAGGACTTATCCTAGATTCAGGCATTTTCCCCAAAGCAGTTGCATCCATGTGACGTCATGTTCATCGATCACATGGCCTGGGTGCAGCTGAGTCCCTTTCAAGTGAATAGGCCCGGGACTCCTCCTCTCAGATACTGATGACCTCTCCTGAGGATAGGCCATCAATATTGTACTCCTAGAAAACCCATTTAAAATATTTTGCCTGTCTTTTTGATGCTGGTCTTTGTTGAGTTTTTATTTTCACAGTACAACGCAGCGGCAACAGCCAGGTCCCTTTTTGTAATTGGTGGTGGTACCCAAGTGTAGGAATGGCCGAGTGGTATAGGGTGGCCTAAAATGTCCCTTTATGTGAGTTGTGAGTGTCATGGTGCTCCTACCTGGATACGGCTGGACCCCAGGCGTTGGCTCCGAAGCAAACAAATAGGGGGAATAGTTGAGGGATAAAAGAATAACTTGAGTCCTGACCTTGAGATGCAGTTGAAAAGCAGCTTTACTTTGTATAAACGTTCTCCAAAACGGTTTACAGGCTTTGTCTTGGTCCCAGCAGGCTTTAGCATGAAACTCTTTGCTACAACTGTTGCTCTCTGGCTCTGCTGTACTGACAGGCTGACTGTATAACTTTGCTTTTGCTGCATGCTGCAACTTCTCTATTTGTAGTCTGTCTCTTAATTAGACCAGGGAACTTTCCTCCTGGCTCCTGAGGCTTTAAGCTGTGACCTCCACATCCAGCAGAGCTGACGGTGCTCTAGCTGGCTTGGCTTGGCCTAGTTACGTCCAGAAAAGACGTGCCCAGCACTTGCTTCCCTGCCATAGCAGGGGGTAAGCTAGACTGCTCTAGAAACTGGTCCCCCTCCCTTCCTGCAGGAAGTGGGACTTGCCCACTCCTCCACATAGGGGGGTGTTAGAATGTAATGGAAAACTCCATTCTACCTAACTGTAGCACTGCCGTATTTTCTGCCACCTGCTGGTTAACCAGGCATATTACATTTGAACATAACAGTTACATTACAAATAGGAATGCACAGTGTAGTGGACCTGAAATAAATACACGAGATGAAATGATATTAGCATACACAGATAGAAGCAGGGTGTAGGAGTGGTAATGCCATGTTACAACTGTAGCTTCTGTGTGATGGTCCAGGGTACAACTGCTACCTCTGCACAATTTCATGTCACACCAGTGGCCCGTTATCCAATTGGTGCAGTCACGTGGACGACTCATTCTAATTGAACGGGTTATAGAATGATTAAAGGGGTTGGCCACTCTGTTAGCACTTATTAAAACTGCAAAGAAAGGCAGGAAATATTACACTTACTAATATATCTTCTTAAGCAGATCTGCCTGGTTTCCTTGCTATTGGAAGCCATGCCCCCTCCGCCATCCCTGCAGGTGCCATGGAGGAGCTACCATCCCTGCAGGTGCCATGGAGGAGCTACCATCCCTGCAGGTGCCATGGAGGAGCTACCCCATCCATGCCTGACGGAGTGTGCTGCTGTCTGGGTCCTAGAAGCACCCTGCTTGTATCAGGGGTGCCTTCTGGCTGTGCAGGGCTGGAGGGGCTTAGCAGGGGGATTCTTAAAAGCTGAGATAAAGGAACTTTTGCAGGAGGAAGGGAGACTGAGGAGAAGCTGTGATGGCGGATGGGAGCTCACTGACTGCAGACTCCGCCCCCTCTGTATCTTCTGTATCACTGTATATACTGATGTGTGACCCCAATCACTGTATATAGAGATCTGGGACCCCCTGTACACTGTATATACTGATGTGTGACCCCAATCACTGTATATAGAGACCTAGGACCCCCTGTACACTGTATATACTGATGTGTGACCCCTATCACTGTATATAGAGATGTAGGACCCCCTGTACACTGTATATACTGATGTGTGACCGCAATCACTGTATATAGAGATGTAGGACCCCCTGTACACTGTATATACTGATGTGTGACCCCTATCACTGTATATACTGATGTGTGACCCCAATCACTGTATATAGAGATGTAGGACCCCCTGTACACTGTATATACTGATGTGTGACCGCAATCACTGTATATAGAGATGTAGGACCCCCTGTACACTGTATATACTGATGTGTGACCCCAATCACTGTATATAGAGATCTGGGACCCCCTGTACACTATATATACTGATGTGTGACCCCCATCACTGCATATAGAGACCTAGGACCCCCTGTACACAGTATATACTGATGTGTGACCCCCATCACTGTATATAGAGATGTAGGACCCCCTGTACACTGTATATACTGATGTGTGACCCCAATCACTGTATATAGAGATGTAGGACCCCCTGTACACTGTATATACTGATGTGTGACCCCAATCACTGTATATAGAGACCTAGGACCCCCTGTACACTATATATACTGATGTGTGACCCCCATCACTGCATATAGAGATCTAGGCCCCCCTGTACACTGTATATAGAGATCTAGGACCCCCTGTACACTATATATACTGATGTGTGACCCCCATCACTGCATATAGACATCTAGGACCCCCTGTACACTATATATACTGATGTGTGACCCCCATCACTGCATATAGAGATCTGGGACCCCCTGTACACTGTATATACTGATGTGTGACCCCCATCACTGTATATAGAGATCTAGGACCCCCTGTACATTATATATACTGATGTGTGACCCCCATCACTGTATATAGAGATCTGGGACCCCCTGTACACTGTATATACTGATGTGTGACCCCCATCACTGTATATAGAGATCTGGGACCCCCTGTACACTATATATACTGATGTGTGACCCCCATCACTGTATATAGAGATCTGGGACCCCCTGTACACTGTATATACTGATATGTGACCCCCATCACTATATATAGAGATCTGGGACCCCCTGTACACTGTATATACTGATGTGTGACCCCCATCACTGTATATTGAGATCTAGGACCCCCTGTACACTATATACTGATGTGTGACCCCCATCACTGCATATAGAGATCTGGGACCCCCTGTACACTATATCTACTGATGTGTGACCCCCATCACTGTATATAGAGATCTGGGACCCCCTGTACACTGTATATACTGATGTGTGACCCCCATCACTGTATATTGAGATCTAGGACCCCCTGTACACTATATATACTGATGTGTGACCCTCATCACTGTATATAGAGATCTAGGACCCCCTGTACACTATATATACTGATGTGTGACCCCCATCACTGTATATTGAGATCTAGGACCCCCTGTACACTATATATACTGATGTGTGACCCCCATCACTGTATATTGAGATCTGGGACCCCCTGTACACTGTATATAGAGATCTAGGACCCCCTGTACACTGTATATACTGATGTGTGACCCCAATCACTGTATATAGAGACCTAGGACCCCCTGTACACTATATATACTGATGTGTGACCCCCATCACTGCATATAGAGATCTAGGCCCCCCTGTACACTGTATATAGAGATCTAGGACCCCCTGTACACTATATATACTGATGTGTGACCCCCATCACTGCATATAGACATCTAGGACCCCCTGTACACTATATATACTGATGTGTGACCCCCATCACTGTATATAGAGATCTGGGACCCCCTGTACACTGTATATACTGATGTGTGACCCCCATCACTGTATATAGAGATCTGGGACCCCCTGTACACTATATATACTGATGTGTGACCCCCATCACTGTATATAGAGATCTGGGACCCCCTGTACACTGTATATACTGATATGTGACCCCCATCACTATATATAGAGATCTGGGACCCCCTGTACACTGTATATACTGATGTGTGACCCCCATCACTGTATATTGAGATCTAGGACCCCCTGTACACTATATACTGATGTGTGACCCCCATCACTGTATATTGAGATCTAGGACCCCCTGTACACTATATATACTGATGTGTGACCCTCATCACTGTATATAGAGATCTAGGACCCCCTGTACACTATATATACTGATGTGTGACCCCCATCACTGTATATTGAGATCTAGGACCCCCTGTACACTATATATACTGATGTGTGACCCCCATCACTGTATATTGAGATCTGGGACCCCCTGTACACTATATATACTGATGTGTGACCCCCATCACTGTATATTGAGATCTAGGACCCCCTGTACACTGTATATACTGATGTGTGACCCCCATCACTGTATATTGAGATCTAGGACCCCCTGTACACTATATATACTGATGTGTGACCCTCATCACTGTATATAGAGATCTAGGACCCCCTGTACACAATATATACTGATGTGTGACCCCCTATCACTGTATATAGAGATCTAGGACCCCCTGTACACTGTATATACTGATGTGTGACCCCAATCACTGTATATAGAGATCTGGGACCCCTGTACACTGTATATACTGATGTGTGACCCCCATCACTGCATATAGAGATCTAGGACCCCCTGTACACTGTATATACTGATGTGTGACCCCCATCACTGTATATTGAGATCTGGGACCCCCTGTACACTATATATACTTATGTGTGACCCCCATCACTGTATATTGAGATCTAGGACCCCCTGTACACTGTATATACTGATGTGTGACCCCCATCACTGTATATTGAGATCTGGGACCCCCTGTACACTATATATACTGATGTGTGACCCCCATCACTGTATATTGAGATCTAGGACCCCCTGTACACTGTATATACTGATGTGTGACCCCCATCACTGTATATTGAGATCTAGGACCCCCTGTACACTATATATACTGATGTGTGACCCTCATCACTGTATATAGAGATCTAGGACCCCCTGTACACAATATATACTGATGTGTGACCCCCTATCACTGTATATAGAGATCTAGGACCCCCTGTACACTGTATATACTGATGTGTGACCCCAATCACTGTATATAGAGATCTGGGACCCCTGTACACTGTATATACTGATGTGTGACCCCCATCACTGCATATAGAGATCTGGGACCCCCTGTACACTGTATATACTGATGTGTAACCCCAATCACTGTATATAGAGATCTGGGACCCCATGTACACTATATATACTGATGTGTGACCCCCATCATTGTATTTAGAGATCTGGGACCCCCTGTACACTATATATACTGATGTGTGACCCCCACTACTGTATATAGAGATCCGTGACCCCCTGTACACTGTATATACTGATATGTGACCCCCACTACTGTATATAGAGATCCGTGACCCCCTGTACACTGTGAATAGAGATGTCGGACTACACTCGTTCCTCCTTTCTCCCCAGGTGAAGGGTAGTCATATATTCATAGATGATTTCTAGGCTGTCAGCTGGGAGTCAGTTATGTGATGATAGACAGGAGGCTCCTCGCTGTACAAATGTATTCATCGGAGCTCTTGTGCAACAAAGGGCTGTCCCCCCCACTCAAAAGATCCCCCTCCTCCGGCAGTCCGTGCACCTAAACAGAGATCTCTGACAGCTCAGAGCTGCCATAGATGTCTGGCTTCATTTGAGTCAGAAAACTGGTGAAAATGAACATAAATTTGTTGGGGCGACTGTTCACGCCAGTCTTGTCATTGTCACACTCCTTTTATTTTTTTTTATTTTTTTTAAAGGCACAGTTAAAAAGTCACAAACACATAGTTTGCAAGTTTAAAACGCTACTTTTCAGAAACAAGAGAAATGATAAAACTCCCTCTATTCTTTCTGTTCATGGCAGTGGCACAACTAGAAATGACTGAGCCCCACAGCAAATTTATGAACATGTGTGGGACGGGTAGTGACCTCTCTTTACTGCTGGGACTGGGGCGTTCCTTCTATTGCTATGTCTGTACAGCTTACTGCTGGGACTGGGGTGTTCTTTCTAATACTATGTCTGTACAGCTTACTGCTGGGACTGGGGTGTTCTTTCTAATACTATGTCTGTACAGCTTACTGCTGAGACTGGGGGGCATTCCTTCTATTGCTATGTCTGTACAGCTTACTGCTGGGACTGGGGCGTTCCTTCTATTACTATGTCTGTACAGCTTACTGCTGGGACTGGGGCGTTCCTTCTATTGCTATGTCTGTACAACACACTGCTGGGACTTAGGGCGTTCTTTCTATTGCTATGTCTGTACAGCTTACTGCTGGGACTGGGGTGTTCCTTTAATTGCTATGTCTGTACAGCTTACTGCTGGGACTGGGGCGTTCCTTCTATTGCTATGTCTGTACAGCTTACTGCTGGGACTGGGGCGTTCCTTCTATTGCTATGTCTGTACAGCTTACTGCTGGGACTGGGGGGCGTTCCTTCTATTGCTATGTCTGTACAGCTTACTGCTGGGACTGGGGCGTTCCTTCTATTGCTATGTCTGTACAGCTTACTGCTGGGACTGGGGCGTTCCTTCTATTGCTATGCATGTACAGCTTACTGCTGGGACTGGGGCGTTCTTTCTATTGCTATGCCTGTAAGCTTACTGCTGGGACTGGGGCGTTCCTTCTATTGCTATGTCTGTACAACTTACTGCTGGGACTGGGGTGTTCTTTCTATTGCTATGTCTGTACAGCTTACTGCTGGGACTGGGGCGTTCCTTCTATTGCTATGTCTGTACAGCTTACTGCTGGGACTGGGGCGTTCCTTCTATTGCTATGTCTGTACAGCTTACTGCTGGGACTGGGGCGTTCCTTTAATTGCTATGTCTGTACAGCTTACTGCTGGGACTGGGGCGTTCCTTCTTTTGCTATGTCTGTACAGCTTACTGCTGGGACTGGGGCGTTCCTTCTATTGCTATGTCTGTACAGCTTACTGCTGGGACTGGGGCGTTCCTTCTATTGCTATGTCTGTACAGCTTACTGCTGGGACTGGGGTGCTCCTTCTATTGCTATGTCTGTACAGTTTACTGCTGGGATTGGGGCGTTCCTTCTATTGCTATGTCTGTACAGCTTACTGCTGGGACTGGGGCGTTCCTTCTATTGCTATGTCTGTACAGCTTACTGCTGGGACTGGGGCGTTCCTTCTATTGCTATGCCTGTACAGCTTACTGCTGGGACTGGGGCGTTCTTTCTATTGCTATGCCTGTAAGCTTACTGCTGGGACTGGGGCGTTCCTTCTATTGCTATGTCTGTACAGCTTACTGCTGGGACTGGGGCGTTCCTTCTATTGCTATGTCTGTACAGCTTACTGCTGGGACTTGGGCGTTCCTTCTATTGCTATGCCTGTACAGATTACTGCTGGGACTGGGGCATTCCTTCTATTGCTATGTCTGTACAGCTTACTGCTGGGTCTGGGGCGTTCTTTCTATTGCTATGTCTGTACAGCTTACTGCTGGGACTGGGGTGTTCTTTCTAATACTATGTCTGTACAGCTTACTGCTGAGACTGGGGGGGCGTTCCTTCTATTGCTATGTCTGTACAGCTTACTGCTGGGACTGGGGTGTTCTTTCTATTACTATGTCTGTACAGCTTACTGCTGAGACTGGGGGGCGTTCCTTCTATTGCTATGTCTGTACAGCTTACTACTGGGACTGGGGTGTTCTTGTTATTACTATGTCTGTACAGCTTACTGCTGGGACTGGGGTGTTCTTGTTATTACTATGTCTGTACAGCTTACTGCTGGGACTGGGGCGTTTCTTTCTATTGCTATGTCTGTACAGCTTACTGCTGGGACTGGGGCGTTCTTTCTATTGCTATGTCTTTACAGCTTACTGCTGGGACTGGGGCGTTCCTTCTATTGCTATGTCTGTACAGCTTACTGCTAGAACTTGGGTGGTCCTTCTATTGCTATGTCTGTACAGATTACTGCTGGGACTGGGGCGTTCCTTCAATTGCTATGTCTGTACAGCTTACTGCTGGGACTGGGGCGTTCCATCTATTGCTAAGTCTGTACAGCTTACTGCTGGGACTGGGGCGTTCCTTCTATTGCTAAGTCTGTACAGCTTACTGCTGGGACTGGGGCGTTCCTTCTATTACTATGTCTGTACAGCTTACTGCTGGGACTGGGGCGTTCCTTCAATTGCTATGTCTGTACAGCTTACTGCTGGGACTGGGGCGTTCCATCTATTGCTAAGTCTGTACAGCTTACTGCTGGGACTGGGGTGGTCCTTCTATTACTATGTCAGTTATTTACTGATGACTGAGTTTTTGATAATGTCTGGGGGGCTCTTGTCTCTATGGGAACACAAGTGGGCGGGGATGTCATGTGACTGCTCCTCTGAAGATACTTGCTGCAGTGCATGCTGGGATTTTTACTTTCACTTTACAGCTGCTCCTCCCACACATCCGGTCTGAGGAGCTCCTCCAGGGAAGTGTGTCATGGTGAACAGGTCAGAAAAATGATGTATAGCCAGTACATCTAGCTTTAGATATTAATACTTCATAGTTTTGGCTATTGGATTTTTTATACTTAGGGTGGCCAACCCCTTTAATGTAAAAAATTAATATTTTGAAGGATAGAACTGAGCATGTGCAACCACTTCAGCAAAGTGGACAGAGATAAGAGGATAAAAGCAAACAGAAGGTGGCACTATACAGATGCATTTTATTATGAATAACTTAGCGGCTATACCAAATTTTTTATGACATTAAATTAGAAAAGTATTCTGATTCAGACAATGGTTTGAAAAATGTGGAAGGTTTTTCATGAGACAAACCCTTTAATAAAAACTTTTAACCCAACAATTTGGCAATGCTGCTGCATGACTTGCTGTTTATACGTTTTTGCTTGTGTTAGAGGGAATTCAAGCTGAGATAGGTTCATTACATCATGCCCGACAGATAGTATCGACTTATAATGGGATCTGTTGAGTTCCACCACAATGCTCATGCTGCACTACTTTTTCTGGTAAAGATGATGGAATCTTTGACAGAAGCTTCAAAAAAAGCTTCCAAAGCAGTTGTGAACAGAGCCTGATGATGTTGCTCTGATGCTCTGCATTCAGGGAAGTGACGGTAATAGACCAGCCACTGTAATCAGATGGAACCCTGGCTGTGAATTCAGCTCTGGAGTATAATACAGGCTGCAACTCAAGATCAATACAAGATAACCAATGTCATGTATTTTCAAGTCATTTATTTTACTACTTCAGACCAAAATCAAACAATCAAATAAACTTCATTTTAACCAGTTCTATGGTTAAACTACAGTACACTATCAGAAGTCTATGCACCAGACATATCAACCACCTCCACAATATAAAAGAAAACAAGATGCTTTATAGAGGACATAGTAGTATGTCGATTCACAAACCACACAATGCTGTTAAAAAGTGTATCATTTCTATCTCTGTATCTCCAACCACAAATGTTAACTGAGATTATGTATTGTCATGGATAATTACTGTAGAGCCGGCATTGTGCTTTGTGCCTTTATAGCGTAAAATCACCTTTAAACACCATCATAGGTACAATTAACAAAAACCTGAGTAACTTAGTAAAAACATTAGATTACTTATTGTATACCGATCCTGCATGACAGCCATGCATTTGGAAAATCTTCAGTCCCATTCACTTTTTCACACTTTGTTTTGTTTTCCGGCCTTGTGCTAAGATAGAAAAAAGTAAAAAAAATTCCCCCATCAATCGGCACTCAGTACCCCATAGTGAGAAAATGAAAACAGAATTAATTTTTATTTTTTTTCAAATTTACTAAAAAGTAAAAACTTAAATTTTGTGTGGACATAAATATTCAGAACTTTTGCTACCACACTTGGAATTCAGCTCTGGGGGCCTACCATTTCTCTTAATCATCTTTGAGATGTTTCTACACCTTGATTGGACCTGTCGTAAATTTGGTTGATTGGACATGATCTGGAAAGACACACTACTGTCCATATAAGATCACACAGGTAACAGTGCGTATCAGAGCAAAAACCAAGCCATGAGGAGGAAAGAGACAGGGTTGTGTGGAGGCAAAGATCTGGAGAAGGGCACGAAAAAAGGTATGCTGCACTCAAAGCTCTCAAGAGCCCAATGGCCTCCACAATTCTTAGCTGGAATAAGTTTGGAACAAACAAAACTCTTTCTGGAGCTGGCTCCCGCACTAAACTGAGTAATTGGGTGGAAAAGGACCTTGGTAGGAGAGGTGACCAAGAAACTAATGTCGCTCTGGCTGAGTTCCAAAGATTCTTTGTGCAGATGGGATAAACTTCCAGAAGGTTAAACATCACTCCACCAATGTGGGCTTTAAAGCAGAGTGGCCTGAAAGAAGCTTCTACTCATGAAAGCCTGAAGGCACCTAAAGGACTCTCGGACTGTGAGAAACAATAAACTCTGGCTGAACTTCTTGTCCTCAATTCTAAGTTTAATATTTGGAGGAAACCAAGCACTGCCAAATACCATCCCTACAGTGAAGCATGATAGTGGCATCATCCAGTAGGACAGAGGTGTGGCTATCAGGAAAGCAGCTGCTTTGGTGCCCTGACTCAGAAGGGGCCCATGCAGGAGGAGGACTAAAATATTTTGTCAGGGCCCCCTCAACAGTATTGCACAATGACATTATATACAGTGACAGAATATACAGGGATATGACATACACTGTATGACATATGTGTAGGAAACGGACTGAAGCTGCCGGGCCTCATCTGAGAGAGCAATCTTGATTAGCCCCAGAAGGGGGGTTGCATGGTAGGAGGGGGTTGTGAAAAACTTGTTGGGAGGGGCCCTGTTCAAAAATTTACTGTGGGACCCAGTCATTTCTAGTTATGCCACTGCCGTGGTGGTGTTTTTCAGCCTCTGGAATAGGTAGACTGTTCAGGGTTGAAGGAAAGCTGAATGGAGCAAAGTACAAAGATATTCTTAATGAAAACCTGATCCATAGTGCTCTGGACCTCAGACTGGGCCGAAGGTTTACCTTCCAACAAGGCAATGACTATAAGCACACAGCCAAGACAACACAGGAGTGGCTTAGGGACATCTCTCTGAATGTTCTTGAATGGCCCAGCCAGAGCCCTGACTTGAACCCAATTAAACATCTCTGGAAAGACCTGAAAATGTCTGTCCACCGAAGGTCCCCATCCACCCATACAGAGTTCGAGAAGGTCTGCAGACAAGAATGGCAGAAAATCCCCAAATCCAGGTGTACAAACCTTGTGGCATCATACCCAAGAAGACTGGAGGCTGTAACCGCGGCCAAAGTTGTTTCAACTAAGTCCTGAGTAAGAAGTGTGAATACTTATGTCAATGTTAGATTTTAGTTTTTCCTTTTTAATAAATTAGCAAAGATTTCTAAAATTCTCTTTTCACTTTCTCATTATGGGACACTGATGACAGAATGATAAGGAAAAATTATTTTAGCCAAA
Organism: Bufo bufo; assembly: GCF_905171765.1. NCBI lineage: Eukaryota > Metazoa > Chordata > Amphibia > Anura > Bufonidae > Bufo > Bufo bufo. The sequence continues at coordinate 777,718,145 of NC_053390.1, read as the reverse complement.
ACATAACAAAATGTTAAAGTGAAAGGGTCGGAAGATTTTTTGAATGCTCTGTACATTCAGAGTTCTGCTAGATGAACAGCCCATTTAGTTTTCTAATATATACTACAACAAGCTCTGCAGCCAACAAAGAATTTTGGGAAATTTCAGCTCCATAGCCCGCAGAATTGTAACTGCCGCTCTGGAGTATAATACTGGCTGTAACTAAGTATCACTACATGGTAAGTAATACAATGTAGTCACAAAATTACTCAACATTTTTTGTCCAAAAATTCCCTATAAAAACTGTAAAATCATGCTCAAAGATGAACATAACCCCTTTTTACGCTGAAACCAGCCTGACGATCAGTCGATTGCCTGCCATACCTCAAATAAATAGTTGTCCAGGTAAGATGTGAACAGGCCTGGTCTGGATAAGGCTCCTTTGAGGCAAGCTATGGGAAACACGGATACATTTTTAAATGGACTACACACTGTTAGCGTTTGTGTGCGGTCTGATATTCCCACAGGTGTGCCTTAGACTGCCCACAATAAAATGTGCACAGTTTTGCCTTACTGGGGGGAGAGAGAGGGGGGGGGCAGAAAACCAGTCAGTAGCTGGTGTGGCCACCATTTGCATCACGCAGTGCAACACATCTCCGTCGTATAGAGTTGATCAGGTTGTTGATTGTGGCCTGTGGAATGTTGGTCCACTCCTCTTCAATAGCTGTACGAAGTTGCAGAATATTAGCAGGAACTGGAACACGCTGTCAAATACGTCGATCCAGAGCATTCCAAACATGCTCAATAGGTGACTTGTCCGGTGAGTATGCTGGCCATGCAAGAACTGGGATGTTTTCAGCTTCCATGAATTGTGTACAGATCCTTGCAATATGGGGCCGTGCATTATCATGCTGCAACATGAGGTGATGAATGCCAAAACAATGGGCCTCAGGACCTCTTTCCAGAACCTGATCACCGAATTTAATACATACCAGACTATGACCAATCTAAAAATTAACTTTCAAAAATCAGAGGCTTTAAATATTTCGCTGACTAGCTCACTGGAAACTAATCTAGCGACCTCTTTCCCATTTCGATGGACAGCGGGGGCGGTCAAATATTTGGGAACATGGATTCCAAGAGACCTGAGAGAAATCTACAGCAGGAATTACACCCCCCTGTTAGGTCGGATACGGGGAGACCTCAATAAATGGGCAAAGGGCAAATCCTCGGTGGGCCCCCAAACCAGAAAGCAGTGGCGTAGCGGCAGGGCACAAGGAAATTAGCGCTTTCATTGTGGAAGCGCTCATTTCCATAGTCATCTGTATCGCCGTCCTCAGGACAGCGATACAGATGGATGCTGCGGCGGGGCAGGGGAGGGAGAGGCGACTGTGCTGTGGGGGCACTTTTTACTGGCACATGATTGGGGGCGTCTGTGGGGGGAACTTCTTACTGGCACATTATTGGGGGGCATCTATGGGGGACTTCTTACTGGCACATTATTGGGGGCACTGTGGGGGCATCTATGGGGGAACTTCTTACTGGCACATTATTGGGGGGCTTCTACTGAGGCCACAAAGAAGGGGTATTTTTTATGTGGGGCTCTGTATAGGGGCATTTTATACTGTAACACATTATGGTGGGTACCATGGGGAAGGGGGGGGAGAGGAGTACTATGGGGTCATCTACTGGGGGCACTAAGAAGGGGTATTTTATACTTGCAAATTATGGGGGACACTAAGGGCATCTACTGGGGTACTGTACATGGGTCATTTTACACTGGTACATTATGGGGGGTACTAGGAGGAAGGTGGGGGAGGAGCACTATAGGGGCATTTACTGGGGACACTATATAGGGGTATTTTATACTGGCACATTATGGGGGCACTATGGGGACATTAGCTCAACTGTGGACTATTAAAAGGGGGTATTTTTTTGCACTGGCACACATTATAAGGGGGCATTTTTGTACTGTCACTTTATAAGGAGAATTATTACTCCTGGGGGAGCATTATGGTGGGCTTTATTACTACTGGGGGTCTATGGGGAACATGATTACTAGTATGGGCACTATGGGAGCATTATTACTTCTGGGGCACAGTGGGGACATGTTGGGGGCACTGTAGGAGCACTATTACTACCATGTGTGCTCTAGCAGAGAATTATTCTTATTGATGGGAGGACTATTACTGTGGGGGCACCTTGGCACAGTATCAGCTTACCACAAGTATTTTTGGGGGACGTTATGTTTACACTATTAGTGTCAGGGGCACTATTTGCTGGACGCAGTTATTTTAGGGCACTGTGTGCCAATAATTATTGAAGGGGGCATTATCTGTGTGGTGCTAGTATTATCAGGGGGTTTACCTGTTTCTGCAGTATAGTATTGGGGAGCACAGCGGCACAGTATTGGGGATGGTAGGATGATTTGTCCAGAAGATGGGAGGATGATGGAAAAGTAAGGAAACTAAGATTTTTTTTGTCAAAATGCGACGAGAAATGGCTGAAAACTGGCGGTCTGGTCTGAAGGTCTGAAAGGAGAAGATGAGGAAAGAGAACATCTACATCAAAGGAGACGTCACTGGATGTCAGAGGTATGGGGCGCTGTAGTACCCTGTATGTTCTGTAGTGACAGTAGGGTGGATATAGAATTTGGCCCACCCTGCCGAAGCCTGGCCCCAGACTTCAGGCCACACTGTGCGTGCTATGAAATCTGGGGGCTCACATCCATCTACTACATTATCTGTACTCAGAGAGTTATCACTGTGTTATCGGTGGTGTTACATAGGACTGCAAGTGATATCTACTACATTATCTGTAAAAAGGGGCGTGGTGCAATACTTGGCTTGCCCCGGGTGCTGGCAACCCATGCTATGCCACTGCATTTATGGAGATAGCCTATCAGAGGCCGATCCGTACAGAGCGGGACACAGGCCGGAAGAGGCCTGCATCGCATCACTGATAGCAGTATAAGGTAAGTACACGTGTTTATTGTTTTTATTATTTATAGTATACTGTGGCAAGAAGGGGGGTGGGGGCCCTATATACTGGCACAATATGAATTGGTACTATGGAGAAGAGGGGAAGCACTATGGGGGCCCTATATACTGGCACAATATGGGGGGCACTATGGAGAAGAGGGGGAAGCACTATGGGGGCTACTATGGAGAAGACGAAAAGCACTATGGGGGACCTATATACTAGCACATTATAGGGGGCACTATGGGGGCCCTATATACTAGCACAGTATCTATTCTGCGAATTGCAACAACAAAGTTAACTCCAGACTTTGATGCCTTAGCAAAAAAGGGAGACCAACAACACCATTCTCACTAAAATTAAAGGTGAGTTATACATACTATGTTATGAAAGAAATACAGTCAGGTCCATAAATATTGGGACATCAACACAATTCTAAGATTTTGATCTGTACACCACCAAGATGGATTTAAAATGAAACGAACAAGATGTGCTTCAACTGAAGACTGTCAGCTTTAATTTGAGGGTATTTGCATCCAAATCAGGTGAACGGTGTAGGAATTGCAACAGTTTGCATATGTGCCTCCCACTTGTTAAGGGACCAAAAGTAATGGGACAATTCGTTTCTCAGCTGTTCCATGGCCAGGTGTGTGTTATTCCCTCATTATCCCAATTACAATGAGCAGATAAAAGGTCCAGAGTTCATTTAAAGTGTGCTATTTGCATTTGGAATCTGTTGCTGTCAACTCTCAAGATGAGATCCAAAGAGCTGTCACTATCAGTGAAGCAAGCCATCATTAGGCTGAAAAAACACAACAAACTCATCAGAGAGATAGCAAAAACATTAGGCGTGGCCAAAACAACTGTTTGGAACATTCTTAAAAAGAAGGAACGCACCGGTGAGCTCAGCAACATCAAAAGACCTGGAAGACCACGGAAAACAACTGTGGTGGATGACCGAAGAATTCGTTCCCTGGTGAAGAAAACACCCTTTACAACAGTTGGCCAGATCAAGAACACTCTCCAGGAGGTAGGTGTATGTGTATCAAAGTCAACAATCAAGAGAAGACTTCACCAGAGTGAATACAGAGGGTTCACCACAAGATGTAAACCATTGGTGAGCCTCAGATTAGAGTTTGCCAAACGACATCTAAAAAAGCCTTCACAGTTCTGGAACAACATCCTATAGACAGATGAGACCAAGATCAACTTGTACCAGAGTGATAGGAAGAGAAGAGTATGGAGGAGGAAAGGAACTGCTCATGATCCTAAGCATACCACCTCATCAGTGAAACATGGTGGTGGTAGTGTCATGGCGTGGGCATGTATGGCTGCCAATGGAACTGGTTCTCTTGTATTCATTGATTATGTGACTGCTGACAAAAGCAGCAGGATGAATTCTGAAGTGTTTCGGGCAATATTATCTGCTCATAGTCAGCCAAATGCTTCAGAACTCATTGGACGGCGCTTCATAGTGCAGATGGACAATGACCCAAAGCATACTGCAAAATCAACCAAAGAGTTTTTTTAAGGGAAAGAATTGGAATGTTATGCAATGGCCAAGTCAATCACCTGACCTGAATCTGATTGAGCATGCATTTCACTTGCTGAAGACAAAACTGAAGGGAAAATGCCCCAAGAACAAGCAGGAACTGAAGACAGTTGCAGTAGAGGCCTGGCAAAGCATCACCAGGGATGAAACCCAGCGTCTGGTGATGTCTATGCGTTCCAGACTTCAGGCTGTAATTGACTGCAAAGGATTTGCAACCAAGTATTAAAAAGTGAAAGTTTGATTTATGATTATTATTATTCTGTCCCATTACTTTTGGTTCCTTAACAAGTGGTAGGCACATATGCAAACTGTTGTAATTCCTACACCGTTCACCTGATTTGGATGTAAATACCCTCAAATTAAGGCTGACAGTCTGCAGTTAAAGCACATCTAGTTTGTTTCATTTCAAATCCATTGTGGTGGTGTATAGAGCCAAAAATCTTAGAATTGTGTCGATGTCCCAATATTTATGGACCTGAGATGTACATTGCATAAAAGTTTTATACAATAACTCTTTTTATGCTTTTCTACCTTGAATTAAACTAAACCTTTAATGTTACGAAATGTAAATTTAATTTATATTAATTCACACAAACGCCACATCCATCTACTCTTGGTCCGGCCCCCGGGTCCAATATATGAACCCATTGTGGCCCACGAGTCAAAAAATTTGCCCACCTCCGGGCTAGTGGATCATCTTAAGTGCCCAGTCTCAGCACAACAATTAGAGTGGTAGTCCTGCCACTTTGTAATGGCATGAGAGGCTGCTGGCTCATGTATTTAACATTAATACATTTAGTAATTTCTTCTAATTCTCATGATAATTGGTTCTATTTTAAAACAAACCAAATATAACTGTAGTTTATAACATACATTGATATTATTGTTTTAAATTATTTCATTTTGTCTTGAGACAGTTGTGAGAAAAACAGTTGAGACACTTGTGAGAAAAACAGCAATCCTCCACTATAAATAGCACAATGTCTTATAGGCCTAAGCACCCAGACAAAGTGCATTACAACATATTGAGTTGCAAAGCAGATTTCCTGCCACAGTTTTTCACTCTCTCACTGAGAGCTTCTGGCATCAGACGTTGCATTTTTTAATATTTTGGTCATACTTATTTAGATATCGAAACATCAATTTAATGGATAATAAAAGTGTTAGCACTAAGAAGTGTTGCTTCTATGCACTTGGATTCCTAGAGAAACTTGTGGTGCCAATCCCATAAATAGGGTTAGAATCAATTAAAAAACAGTTCAAGTAAAAGTCATATAGCCTCAAGTATACTTCCAGCTGTAGGCTGGACTTACACGTGGTGGTGATATTAGTTAGGCTCTGACCAGAACGTACTTTTACTTAATTTTACGTAATTTTCTTTAATGCATTCATGCTCTGCCATGTATTATATAATAAGTTAAGCAACCAATTCTTGGAAACCAGTAATCACGCGGGACTAATGTTTTTTAGTTCAACCATCAAAATTTCCAATAGCAGCAAAATACATCAAACATACATATATGTCATGTGCATATAATTACACTTTGTAATATTAAGCAAACCAACAAATATAATTGGTAGACCACTATCTATCTATCTATCTATCTATCTCCACATTGTAGAGTGAAACTTACCAGACAAGTGAAGAAACGCAAGAAATATAAATGCCATTCTTGACATTATTATGAGACGATCATATTCAGAATTTCAGTGTGTGAATGCACGAAACACTCATGGGAGAGCACACATGACGCTTGTCCCTGCTCTAAGACTTCCTCTTCTGGTTGTCATCACATCAGTATCAGTGTTCATTGCCCTCCTCCTCTAATTCTGACACTCTGAATCCCTTATAATAGTTGTTTTTGTCTGGGATTTCTATTATGTGCACTATCAATTCAATTTTCAATTTCTAGCTTTGTGGTCAGCTCTACTGTAACCATATTTTGACTTTATGGGGGTAATTTATCATGAGGGTACTATTTGAAGTCAGTTTTTCTTGAGTCTTTGTTGGTATACTTCGAACCAAATTTATCAAGTGTCGTATTGTGTTAAATTTGGTAGAAATGCTACTCCAGTTTTCTTACCCCACCCTTGTACAGTGGTACCTCACGTTATAATATTAATTAATTTCGGGACAACCATTATAAGTTGAAACAATTGTAACTTGAGTCCATAACTCTATGGAAAACCAGTTATTGGTTTCAAAGCCCAAGAATGTCACCCTAAAACAGCGGTTCTCAACCTAGGGGTCGCGACCCCTTTGGGGGTCGATCGGCCCTTTCCGGGGGGTCGTCTGAGGCTTCCTATTGTGGGTCGCCCGCACAACGGCAGCGGCCCCTTATCCTCGCGCACAGGAAGTAATGTCCTATCACTGCCTGTGCTTGATGGAGCCTGATATCTGCTGAGGTCCGAGTTTTTTTGTTAATGACACCGCCGCTGAGCACCACTGCCACCAATGATGTAATTGAGCCTGGCTGAGCCTGGCTAATTTTATTTTAATTATTTGGCTGAGCAAGGCTTAATTTATTTGGGGGGACATGAAGCACCGCTGATTTATTTATTTGGGGGACCCTGAGCACTTCTGATTTATTTATTTGGGGGACCCTGAGCACTTCTGATTTATTTATTTGGGGGAAACCTGATGCACCACTGATTTATTTATTTGGGGGTACCCTGAGCACCGCTGATTTATTTATTTGGGGGAGACCTGAAGCCCCGCTGATTTATTTATTTGGGGGACCCTGAGTACCATTGATTTATTTATTTGGGGGAAACCTGATACACCACTGATTTATTTATTTGGGGGACCCTGAGCACTTCTGATTTATTTATTTGGGGGGGACTTGAAGCACCACTGATTTATACACCATGCTTCAATACAAAATTTCATTTATTTGTAATTAGAAATAAATATTTGACAATATATAACATTTTGTCTTTGTGATTAATTACTCTGCTTTAATTATGTTCAATTTGTAGCAATAAAAATACATCCTGCATATCAGATATTTACATTACAATTCATAACAGTAGCAAAATTAGTTATGACGTAGCAAGGAAAAAAATGTAATGGTTGGGGGTCACCACAACATGAGGAACTGTATTAAGGGGTCACGGCTTTAGAAAGGTTGAGAACCACTGCCCTAAAAGAAGAAAAGGTGAAGTGTTGCTTTAACAGCTGGAACAGCCTGCCAGAGATGTCTGGATCCAGCATTGCTGAACATTACCTGACACCCGCCAGCTCCGTTCACTATAATGGGGACCGGCTGAGATACGGCCGCAACTCGTTAAACATGCCGAGATTTTCAGCCTCCTGGATCTCAAAGTGATAGTGTAAAACTAGCCTTAAGAAAAATAAGCAGATAACCGAGACAGATAAAGCAAGTTCATACATAAAACAGGAATAGATGCTGGAAGCTGTAAATCAATTTCTATGATGAGAGCAGGAGCTTCTTCAGGGTCTTGCATAGTACATACATATACCAGAAAAAATAAAATAAAGCTGCAGCTCACCTGGTACCCAAAGGAGCACCTCATCCTACCACTTGCAGGGGGAATTACAGGATCTGAGTCTGAGGCATTGTATGCTGATTTTTATTTAAACATATGATGGCCCAGAAAAGACCATTGAATGTTGAAAATATTGTATCCTAAGGCCATTGTATGTTGAGGGATTACCATACTGGTGTGAGTTTGCAACTTTTCTTTGTGGCTTTTTAAAAAGTCTGGAGTTCAACTCGTTAACATAGCTAATTATGTCCACAGTGGTGGTAAAATGCAAAAAGTAAAAAAAAAAATCGCTAGTAACTCAAAAGGTCACAAAACCCCTATTTTGTGATTTTTTTTAATGTTAGAATGCTGGAATAAAGGCATGATAAATGTTTTTTTAGTTACTGGCTATATCAAAACATCGGAAAAATTAAAACTGTACAGGAGTTTTAATTTTTCCATTGCAACTCGGCCTGGGAACCGTCTCCTGATACCTACGTATCTACCCATTTGGAGTGTCACCCAACCTGTTACCTATATCAGAACATCATCAGATGTATAACTAGAAGCTCTCCCCAATGTAAAATTTGTAACAGGCCCCCCTCCATGATGCATTATAATACAGATGGCTTTTTATTTGGCAGAGAGGACTATGCCTCCACTAGGGCCCTGGTGTGACTGCTACTTCGGCACCTTGTATAGGCAGGACCTGGAACATCACATATTTATATGCCTATTGAACTCTTTTTTTTAAAAACAATAGCCTTAGGATGGACATTTAACTTATAGAAAATCTGATATCCAGTTCTTGTTCTCATGAATATACCTAGTGCTTGACAGAAGATATTTTGTGCTGGTGAGAGAAGGACTGTTCTTCAATGTGATAACCAACAGGAACTCTAGAAAAATGCCTGCCACCACGACACCTTGAAGACGTAACATATACTGTATGTGGTTCAGAGAACATTTTCATGTTTAAATGGGTTGTCTACCAACATATATGGGTTGTTGTGTGACATATGTGTAACATGTGATGAACTGGTTGTGGCCTGTATGGGGGACAATAGTCCTGGAGTTTGTTGGCTAAGGTAGTGGCAAGTAAGCCCAGTGAAAGGGCTAGGAGAAGTGCCACCCAAAAGAGAAGTGCAGAAGATGAAGCTAACATGCTTGAGAGCGAGAGAGTGCAGGGGCTCTTAGCACAAAGCCAATGCTGCTAGTCCGGCCTGAATTTGAATATATTTAGTATATTCAGGAGTCTGCTAGTCTGGAAAGCGAGTCTGTAGAAAGCCACCATGGGCAACAACTGTAACCATAACGCTGTGTTGTGTGAACAGTGCCATCTACTTGTGGAGTGAGCTGAAACTGCCCTGCTTATACACCTGTCTGTGTTTGAACATTTGACTGTCTGCTTACCGTTCATGCCTACAGTGGTCCTAAAAAGTTTTCTATATTTCTGCATAAATTTTACCTAAAAGTATATCAGATTTTCACAGAAGTCCCAAAAGTAGATATAGACAACCAAATGAAACAAATGAGTCAAAACTATTAGACTTGGTCATTTATTTATTTATTAAGGAAAGTGATCCAATATCATATCTGTTAATGACAAAAGTATGTGAACCTTTAAGATTAGCAGATAATTCGAAGCCGAAATTAGAGTCCGGTGTTTTCAATCAGTGGGATGACAATTAAGTATGAGTGGGCAACCTGCTTTATGTAACGAACAGGGATCTATCAAAGTATGATCTTCACAACATGTTTGTGGGAGTGTATCATGGCAAGAACAAATAAGATTTCTGTAGACCTCAGAAGAAGAGTTGTGGATGCTCATCAGGCTGGAAAAGGTTACAAACACATCTCTAAAGAGTTTAAACTCCACCAATCAACAGTTAGATAGATTATGTACAAATGGAGGAGATTCAAGTCATTATTACCCTCCCCAGGAGTGGTCAACCGACAAAGATCACAACAAGTTCAAGGCGTGTAATAGTCCTCCAGATCACAAAGGAACCCAAGATAACCTCTAAATAACTAAAGGCTTTTCTCACATTAGCGAAGTTTAATGTTTATGAGTCCACCATCAGGAGGACACCAAACAACAATGGTGTGCATGGCAAGTTTGCAAAGAGAATGCCACTGTTCTCCAAAAAGAACATTGATTTCCATCTGCAATTTGCTAAAGATCACTTGGACAAGCCAGATGACTACTGAAACAATGTTTTGTGGACTGATGAGACTACAATAGAAAGTTTTGGTTTAAATGAGAATCATTATGTTTGGAAAAAGGAAAACAATTCCAGCACAAAAACCTCATCCCATCTGTGAAGCATAGTGGTGGTAGTATCATTGTTTTGGGCATGTTTTTCTGCACTTCATTGAAGGAAAAATGAATTCTAAATGATACCAGAAAATTCTAAATAACATTGTCAGGACATCCGTCCATGAACTGAATCTCAAGAGAGTGTGGGTCTTGCAGCAAGACAAAGACCCTAAGCATACAATGTATAAAGAAGAATAAACCTAAAGTTTTGAAATGACCAAGTCAAAGTCCTGACCTTAATCCAACAGAAATGTTATAGAAGGACCTGAAACAAGCAGTTTTTGGGACGAAACTCACCAACATAACACAGTTGAAGCTGTTTAGTACAGTGTAATGGGATAACATTCCTCCAACACGATGTGCAGGACCAATCAACAATTACGGAAAATGTTTAGCTGCAGTTATTGCTGTACACAGGGGTCACACCACATGCCAAAAGCAAAGGTTTCCATACATTTGACCTTCACAGATGTGTGATATTGGTTCATTTTTCTCAATAAATAAGTTACCAAGTGTAATATTTTTACTCATTTGTTTGATTTGGTTATCTTTATTTACTTGTGTGATAATGTGATGTTTTAGGTCAAATTAATACAGAAATATAGATCATTCTCACGGGGGCGTGGCTTGGCCGCCCGGCAAGATGGCAGTGTAGAGGAAGAGCTCCTCCGCCCTGATCTACTACAGGAGCCTCACTAGCACGGTGTTTGGGTCCCATGGGGAAATCGCTGCCCTCTAAAAGATCCAGAGGCAGCCCGGCACCTAATCTGAAGACCCACAGCATAGCCGCTTACCTGGACCGCCGCACTGCAGCTCCGACTGTTCCTTGGGGCCTGAGGTGTGAAACTCTCGCAGGCGCCATTACGGGAGGAGACGGAGGAGAAGTTCCTCTGCTGCAGAGTTATGACCGCAGCGAGCCACAGCAGGTAACTGGCTCCCCCCTATCTCCGCTGGCCGAGGAGTTTATTTATAAGCCTGGCACGCAGGCGAGGACATTGGGCATAGCTGGACAATCCCAGGTGTCTGATTTAGCCGCAGACATGTCGCCAAAGATGGCGCCTAAGCGCAACATTACTTCAGCCACACCGACACTGCGCAGGAGGGACTGGGCAGAACCTACTGATGACCCCTTAGACCACCTCCAGGCCAAGGGGAGAATTGATGGGGAAGATGTCCCCTGGGACTTACAATCCGACATGAATGAGGACACTGAGGATGGTGCTATGCAGTTATCTCAGTCCTCAGCTTCTTTGCAAAAGTCCTTACAGCACCTTCCTACTAAGGAAGATTTTAGGAATCTCATAAAAGAAGTAAGAAATACGTGTAAAACCGAAATCTCGTCCTTGCGTCAGGACTTTAAACAGATTATGACCAGGGTGGATTCTCTGGAAACAGAACATGATGTCACCCGCAAATATATTGCTCATCTCCAATCTACTATATCAAGATGCTCCCAGGCTGTCCGGGATAACACCAGACATTTAGAGGACCTTGACAATAGAGGTTGCAGACATAACATTAGAGTGAGGGGTTTGCCTGAACCGGAATCTGAAGAAAATCTACATGAGGTCCTAAATGACTTATTTAATACTATATTGGGATCTCCACCTTCCCACATTATTAAGCTGGACCGTGCTCATAGGGCCTTACGCCCCAAAAATGCATCTGCGCAGCCCCGAGATGTCATATGCTGTGTCACAGATTTCCAGCTTAAGGAAGCTATAATGGCCAAAGCCTGTACACCTCGAGTCATTGACTTTCATGGTGTCCATGTACAACTATACCAGGACCTATCATGGCTGACCCTGCAAAAAATACGGCTACTTCAACCTCTCTTAGCTTCCATGAGGCAGAAGAAAATTCCCTATTGTTGGGGGTATCCATTTGCACTTATTGCTAATAAAAATGGGAAAGCCGTGCCTCTGAGGACCCATGCGGACTTGTCTGCCTTTTGCGCAACGATGGGGGTTTCTGTACCCCCTATTGATGATTGGGAAGTCCCTGATCCGCTGCTGGCTCCCCCCCCCCCCCAGTTTGGAACCAAGTACGAAGTAAGAACCGTAGGTCCCGTTAAGAGAAGACCCCAGGGGATCCACGTTGAGAGATGAACTGACCTGATCTGCTGTGATCTAAGTAGTATCTTAATGCTCGTCTCCTAAAAATGTTGTCGCTTTGATTGGCGGCTGATGTTCTTCATATGTTTTTCTTGCCTTATTGTTCGAGTGAAACATTTTGTTGAGCTTCCCTGGAGCTCAGTTTCTATGCCTATCGTTCTAACACTGTTTTGTTCTCTATGCCGGGTATGTTCAACCATGCCACCACAGGGGGGATTGATCCTTTTTGCCCTCTTCCTCTCCTCTGTTCTCTCGGGAACTGAGGAAATGAGACAGGGCCATATCATATGTCTCAGGCCTTTTCTGAATACCCCCGCCTAGACATTGAAGTCCAATGTTTGGATTATTCCTATCAGTCTCTTCTCTATGCTATTGTCCTGTGTGTCCCCCTGTACCCTCGTGTGTCGCACATCCTATTATCTGTTTAGTGTACCTGCTGATATTGACTGTATTTTCTTGCAGATTTTCTACTGGACTGTCTGGAGTGAGGTTTCCTGGAGGACTTCTTCTGCATTCAAAATAGCAAGTATATGGCCCAGCCAATCTTTCCGCAATGATTAAGTGTATGTCTTTAAACGTCAAAGGCCTGAACTCCAATGTTAAGAGGAGACTGGCCCTGACGGAGTGTCGCACTCAAAAAGCTGAGGTAGTCTTCCTCCAGGAAACACACTTTGACGCTACGGGAACATTTAAATTTGCAGCTGGACTGTTCCCAAGAACATACTCAGCATTTAATGATAAAAAAAGGGCTGGAGTAGCGATTCTTCTATCTGTCAACTGTCCACTCCAGATGACCTCACAGATCTCTGACCCTCAGGGTCGTTATATTATCCTACAAGCAACCCTGCATGGTACCCCCTTGTCCTCTGTAATCTATACGCTCCGAATTCCAAGCAGATCTCCTTCCTCACTAAGGTGTTCACAAAGGTATCCCATTTACTCCCGGCAGCACTTATTGTGGGAGGTGATTTTAATGTCTCCTTCTCTGAAACACTAGACAGACAGACGTTAGCAGGAAAGCCCCCTTCCAGGGAATAGGCTAGGCTTTCACGCCTTTTTAGACATTTGGCGAGAAGGTTTGCGTTGTATGACTTGTGGCGAGTGAATTACCCTACGTCTAAGACGTTTACGTTCTATTCACATCCTCATAGTACACACACTCGCATTGATTACTTCCTAGGTAATGTTCCCACAATGCGCTTAATGATGGATGCTGATATAGGGTCTATCAGGCGCCAATTATTTGGACGTTAAACACTAAGCATCCAATCACTAAGGTTTGTCACTGGTGTTTAAATGAAAGCCTTCTCTCTAACCCCATACCTAGACAGACCTTGCAGGAAGGTTTATCGGAATATTTTCGTATTAACCAGCAATTAGTTTCCTCTTTGTCTACCCTATGGGAGGCACATAAAGCTGTCTTTAGGGGTAATTGTATAGCCATTGGTGCCAAAATGAAAAGGGATAGGAACCTACAGTATTGTTCTATCAAAAAAGATCTGGAACGCTTGGAGGGCCAGTTGGGATCCCGCAACTCTCGTCACCTTTTAAGGCGCATACTTATGCTGAGAGCTAAGTTGAGAGACCTGGCATTGGTGAAAACCGATAAGTTACTCTTATATTCTCGGCAACACTATTATGCCTGGTGAAATAAATCGCATATGCTCTTGGCGAAACAGTTGCGGGATTCTAACCTGACGAGTACCCGACTGCCTTGAGACAGGCCGATGGCACTATTACTTATGATCCCAATAAAATTATGACCATTTTCCAGAAATATTATGAAAATCTTTACTCTCTCCCCCAGCAGATCTCTAGGGATCCTCTGAGGCAGCAGGAACAGTTTTCCTCTTTCCTTAACACTCAGATTACAGCTGAAGAAATATTAGAAGTGATAAAAAAAACCTTCCTAATCGCAAGTCACCTGGACCGGATGGTCTGCCGTACCTCTATTACAAGACATATGTGGATACCCTGCTCCCATATATGGTCAAGATTTTTAACTCTTTCCTGGAGGGCTCTCCTATACCGGACACAATGCTTCAATCCTTCATCACCCTTATACCAAAACCAGAGAATGATCATATGGACTGCGCAAACTATCGTCCTATAGCCCTCCTTAATTCAGACTTAAAGATATTTACGAAACTTCTGGCAAACAGGCTCGTTAGTCTGCTCCCGAGCTTGATTCATAAAGACCAAGTTGGCTTTGTATTAAATCGCCAAGGCGACAATAGGGGACAATACGAGAAGAACTATAGATCTGATAGATATTATTAACAGGCGGAAACAGCAGGCGTTAATATTGGGCCTAGATGCAGAAAAGGCCTTTGACCGCCTGAGTTGGCCTTTTATGTTTTCTGCATTACGGTGTTTTGGTATAGGGGGGCCCTTCTTGAATGCCATCCCTGCTCTATATACCCGCCCAACGGCCTTTGTGAAAACGACACATGCCCAGTCTAACATGATAACTATTCAAAACGGAACTAGGCAGGGTTGCCGGTTATGCCCCCTACTCTTTGTACTTTGCATAGAGCCGTTGTCGGCGCTAATACGGGCCCACCCTGATATTCAGGGAATAGAAGTTAATAAGGTGACCTTTAAATTATCACTCTTCGCTGATGATATTCTTCTTACGTTGACAAACTTGCATACTTCGCTACCAAATCTATTCCAGACGATAGGGGAATATAGCAGACTATCTGGATATAAGATTAATACATCAAAAACGGAGGCTTTATCTATTAATATCCCGCCAAATGTATTGAGTACTCTGCAAAATAATTACCATTTTAAATGGAATGATACCACCCTCAAATATCTAGGAGTGAAGTTAACAAAAACATATAACAACCTCTATGCTCATAACTTTGTTCTCCTTTTCCAGGAATTTAATTCACTCATGGCTAAATGGATGCCCTTGCCAATTTCTTTACAGGGGCGCATTGCAGCGGTCAAAATGACCATACTGCCCAAATTATTATATGTGATGGAAACTATTCCAGTTCCAATACCTAAGAGGGATCTGAGAGCTTTGCAATCTTCCATCCTTAGGTTTGTCTGGAATGGAAAAAGACATAGAATTTCTTGCAGTACTCTTACCGCCCTCAAATCACAAGGTGGTCTGGGGCTCCCTGATGTAATGAAATACTACTGGGCGACACACTTGCGTCGTATCCCTGCATCGTCTTCCCTCCTGGCATTCTCTAGATGGATGGAAATTGAGAAGCTATGGTTGGCCCCTATTCATCCTAATGCCCTCTTGTGGTCGTCATTACCGGCTAATTGTACTACCAAATTGCTGGGTCCTATGTCACTAACATATAATATCTGGAAAAGCTGCAAGCAGAAATTTCCGTTGGTATCTGATAAATCCTCCATGACCTCGTTTTTATTTAATCCCGTATTTCCGCTAGGGTTGCAATACACATCTTTTAAGCCATGGTTCTCTAACAAATTATTTAGATTTGCCGATATAGTGGAATATAGGACCCTTGAGATTATACCATTTGGATTGCTTAAGGAAAAATACAATCTACCTGAGTCCTCTAGATGGCAGCATTTACAAATCCAACACTTGCTTAGAACCTTATTTAATGATACGAAGGTATCTACTCCGACAATGTTTGAGCGACTGTGTAAACTCTCGACCTCCACCAGGGGTCTTATATCAGACATGTATGTTCTTCTCTCAACTCCCACGGATTCTGCAGCATGCGTATATGTCTAAATGGGAGAGATACTTGGAAAAGGAAATATCGTCGAGTGACTGGCAGCTTATATGGCGTAGAGCAGCAATGTCATCCACTTGTGTGACCTATAGAGAGAATTCCAATAAGATTTTGATGTTCTGGTAACACACGCCACAGATGCTCAGACACCTGAATCCTACTGTTTCTGGTGCTTGTTGGAGGTGTGGCTCTGGCCAAGGGTCTTTATTTCACATCTTTTGGGACTGTCATGCCATATTCCCATTATGGAGAGAGACCCAACACCTTCTACTGCAGCTAATTAATACAAAATTCTCACTAGACCCATATATGTTTTTACTGAACATGCCTCCAACAGTACTAAAGAAACCCGTACTCGGCTTAGTACTTCATATATTGTCGGCAACCAGACGCCTTGTAGCTAAATACTGGAAGAGAAAGGACATACCGACTCGGCTTGATCTGTTCTCTAGTGTTATGGTGGTTAGAAGAATGGAATATTTAACCGCGCTTATCAATAACACTATAGACAAATTTCATAAGGTATGGCAGCCTTGGGACACGTTCTCTGAGATCGCTGAATAGTATCCCTCCCCCCTCCTCCTCTGGCCACCCTCTTGTGTCTTGTCCTTTGTTCATAGTAATAATATTGTTATATAATATGTTTGCGTATTTGAGGGCAGCTCTTGCCCAGCTATATTATTATTTCCCCGGTGATCGGGTTGTGTACAAATTGGTATTGATGGAATTGGAATTGCTTGATATGCCTCTAGGTGCTTTCTTTGCATTGTCAAATCTTTCATATTTACTGATCATTTGATTGTCAGCAGACTTCATAAGGAAATATGTATGTTTCTTTTACTCTTATATTTTCTACAATAAAAAGACAATTATATAAAAAAAGAAATATAGAACATTCTGAAGGGTTCACAAACCTTCAATCACCACTGTATAGTCTACCTCAATTAAACCTGCTTTCTGGGTTAGTTACTATAGGTACTACAATTACCTCTAGGGCCTCCTATAAACATGAGTGTTCCACTGCTTTTATCTCTATAGGGCTGTCAAAGATAGCTACGGTAAATGCTGTACTTGGCTTCTCTTCAGCAGTCCAAAAATAAATAAAAGGAGCAAGTGTGACTATTGCTGTGTATTCACTCGGAGGATTTGTGATTGGTGATTAATAGATGAGGGTCTTGAACCCAGGGAAAGTGCCGGTTGGGATCAGAATTGATTTGTAAGGTTTTTGAAATGGGGGAATAGTGGGGGTGCAGCTGCAGTTTCTCTCTTTCTGTAAGATAACATTTTGTGAGATAGGAGGGGCAGCGGTAGTTTGAGAGTAAGACCTCTTTCACACATTAGTGAATCGTGGACGTGTCCTGCCCGTGGTCTTCACAGACAGCACACATATCCTTTGACTTTAATGTGTATAGTCTCACATCATTGATTGTGGGCCCTATTTTTGAACATGATTATAGATCCCTCACACACATTATAGTCTATGGGTCCATGAAAACCACAGACACAACAGATGCATTCATGTTTGGTCCGTGGTTTTCATGGATTGTTGGTAAGAGATGTTCTGGAAATTCTAAGCCTAGGAGTGTCCATGGAATATGAATGACACATGGAGGGTGAAAAACAGACACACGGGCCAAACACTGATTCGTCACGTACATGGAGATCCAACTAACACACCATGAAGAGCCCACCTGCTCAACAAGCATGGGAGAGGGCACATTTCAGGGGGATATAAATCAATCAAAAAACATGTGTTATACTGGCAGTCCAGCACTTCAATCCTGTTGGAGGGTGTAGCCGCTGGAGTGCTCACCTGATCTTCTCTGCTGTCTCTCTGGCGGTTGCCCACCAATGTCTTGCTGCACGGTCGGATCCGGTAGTGCTGCTCTGTCTACTCCACATAGGCTGAAGCCTGCTGTCTCTCACTGCTGTGAATTGTGTGGAAAATATATAGCAGTATAAGGGTCCATTCACAGAGGCTTTGTCGGAAAAGATGAACTCCGGGAGTTCTCATTGCATGTGAACACAGCCTTATTTGGGTAAAATTTGGCAATATAATTTTGATGATGTTGGTATTATTTGAGCATTTTATTGTGGTTTTATTTTATATATTCAACTATTGTAAAGAAAACATGTCTAAAATACAAAGTGGAGGGGGCTTCATTGTTTGATGTCCAGGGTCCGTTATTCTATATTGTCCACTATTAGGGTTAATAGAAAGCAGTAAATGCAATGTACTGGCCCAGTGTGGGTAGGCACTCAGGTAGAGGATGGGAGTGGTACCTAGTCAAAATGCTGTGTAGTACATAAGCCAAAATACGTGTGTTACCTTCACAGGCAGTAGTCCTCACACTGACCGATATGGCTGCTTACCTCCAGTGAAGTAGCTGTATGTACTTCCAAAGTCGATATGTTGCTAAAGTTTCTTAGGCCTCAAGTTCTTGCCTGTATTTCTAAACAGGACTCAGGATCCTTCTGGTTGCTGCTCATGGCTCTGACGCCAACTCTATACTACAAGAAAACTAAAAGTCACAGGTGCACTAAAGAACTGGGCCTAACTTAAAGGGGTATTCCGGTAAATTAACTTAATTTTTGAAAAAATGCATTAAGGCTTCAAGCTGTGACCCAACCAGAACCCATATCTATACATATAACCAGATTTTCAATTAACCTTGAAATCCATTTGTCTAGCTCCTGTGTGAGCCTGCTGCACACTGAGAGCATCATGGCGCCTGATCTTCCCTCACAAAACTACAATCCCCACAATCCCGAGCTTTCCTGCTGTGAGTGTTGATGTTTATTGATTGGCTGCCTGCAATACAGTCGGTCACGCCCCCTCTTCTCAGTAATCACCAGCACACTGACACGCCCTTTGTTTCACAAGACATTTAGCTAGAGAATTGGTAACAACACACTGAGCATGCTCGACCTGACAAAGGCTCAGAACTACAGGTCGATGCCATGGTAATTTACGAGAAAACACAGCGGGTAGCAGAGGAAGAAAACTACTTTTATAACTACTGAACGGTAAATATGTGAAATTTACATTATATTAGGTCATTGTTGATAATGAATTAGTCTAAAACATAAGTTATATTTATGGTAACTGGAACACCCCTTTAAGCCTACAATATTCAGGGTGGTGGAGGAGCCAGCTTTATTTACACTTTGCCTAGAAGCCCTGGGCAGAAGGGCAGAGAGTGCTTAATATAAAAGGAGGCAGCTACCCTCCAAACACATTTCAAGAAAATTTAGACTAGCACATCCAAAGTCACAGGTGCACATCGATAAAGCTAACATACAGAAAACAAACAAAATATAGCATTAGCATACTGAACAATTTATGTAGGTTAAAAAAAAAGTTCACATTCGCACGAAACATTAGAGTGGAACATTGTGGCTAGAGGTGAGAATTATGTGCAACTTGTATGTAACACTTCAGCTTACAAATATCATGGTTGGTAAATGGAAAGTAAAATTAAGAAAGGTGTCCTCCATTAAGGGGCACCAAGGCATTAGCAGCAGATGCTCTAAGTCCTGTAAGTTGTGAGGTGCGGCCATTCTGAGCTCAGCCAGGTCCCAGCCAGGTGCGGCCTCTGTCTGTTTACTGCATTGATTATGTGCCCCCTGACTTGATGTCTGCAAACCAGATTGAATGAACTCCTTCTGCCATGACCTCGGCTTGACCACTGGCTACGCTTCAGCCTTTCCCTTTAGTGCTCCACACTGATGTCTCTTGACCCGCCTAGGTCAGCTGGCACTGAACATAGACTATTTCATGAGTAACCTGCCTTATGGTACCCCTCCAGTGGTGAAGACTTGGGGATCACTTAAATATTTACAGAGATTCCACACGCACTTCAGGACAACTGTGCCTTATATAGTGAATAAACTTTATTTACAGAAGACCAAATAACTGCTCTAGCATTTAGGTCCCATTCTGATTTTATGGTGGTGGTGGTGGTTTAGCACCAGGTGAAGTAAATGATGGTCCATGTAAAGCATGGATGGGCCATATCAATAGGGCACTCTGTACGCCCTCTTTGACACTGTATTGCTGTCTGTAGGCAGAACAGAATATGTAGACTCTGCGTGGCTCTATGTCTACAAAGTATAACACGATGGTGATCTTACATTATACTACATGCAAAATATATGGTGCTATGTTGGCCTAATATGTCACTATGTGGGTAAGGTTTAACTGTGTATGTGGGTACATGTCAGTAATATGTTCACTATATGTACATAGCACTGTATGGTACAGTATGGATCTTACCAGACAGAGTGAATCACCATCCTAGCCAGTATTACCACCATGAGAGCGGTTCCAGTATTTAATTTTTAATGGCTACATTAATTGACAGTAATTTTCCCCTCGGCAGCCAATGAAGTATGAGATGTATCCTTGATACTAACAGCTATATCACAGGCTGAATATAAGGTCTTGTTTTAAAGCTGACAATCTAAGTTTTAAAACAAGTCTAAGATTACAGTGCTAGCCACAATACAGTCTTAGATAGACCCTTTAAAACTAGGTTGAGAATGCAGTCTGGCTATCACTGTGGTGCCAAACAAAGACCTGATTTACACTACTAGCTGAAATATAGCCAGAGATAGAGCAGGTTGAAGCAGCCCTGTTTGAGCTTGCTATGGTCTCAGCTAGCATGGAGGAAAAGAGGGAGGCCAGTGGGGGACATGCTGAAAGGATCCAGGGAGAAGAGGAGAGGTATAGAACATCCTTTCCCTGTAAAACTATAGATGACCCTAAGGATGGGTTAACATCTCTATATGTTTTATATTTCCCCCCCCCCCCAGGGGCGTAGCTAAAAGCTCATGTGTCCTGGAGCAAGAGTTCAGCTTGGGCCCTCGTCCCTCAGTGCTTTTGAAAGGGGCAGGGGAGCACATATCCTTCCTGCTGCCTGAGGCAAACATTGAAAGGGCACCCCCTCATGCCAAATTATTAACCTAACCCCTTCCATCCAGCCAGAGGTGTAAATTGACCAGTATGCACTTTCTATAATGCCAGTGTCTTATGTGGCACAAGGGTCTTTGGGCCCCCTTAGGCTCCTGGGCCCGGTAGCGACTGCTACCTCTGAACCTCCTATAGCTACGCCCCTGCCCCCCCCCCCCCCCCCCCCCCCCCCATCGTTCAGAAAGTATATTTGCTTTCTGATTGTCAGATATGAGGATCTTTTTTCCAGAAAAGGAGTAAGGGGGGATGAGACCCCCTTTGTGCCTAATTAGGACATTTCATAACACCTGTTCACACATGAGACCATACTTAATTTTTGGCAGCACTTTATATAAAAAAAAAAAAATCAAAAATGCTTAAAAACTCAAAGTAACAATGAACAAAGCATGTTAAATACCACCCTGGATTAAGCCATGCTCCCAAACCACACACCCTTTTTACCCATGTAAACTTGGGAACATTTACTCTGTGAATATTTCAAGCTATAAGGGATTCTTTAATAAACACTATGTATAATGCCCATAACATAATTTCATTTACCAGTTGGGGCATGTCTAAAAAACACACTTAAAGGCTATGAACACCTCTGGGGGCATTTTTTGTAAATTATCACATTGTACTAATTTTGAGCTGAAACTCACTTTTTTTTAATTGGTCTTTATTAAAAAAAATTAACTACTGTCTCTGTGAATTTTCACTCTGTTCCATCACCCAGCTCAGCTGATGGCTCCTTATCTCTGATCTCTGACCTTAGACTCATTATAGTTCAATTCATATCTTACTGATAAGAGTGGGGCTTAAATAAGTGTTTATGACCTTTTAGTAATTCAGAGATAAGGTTTATTAGATGACCGGCACAAAGTGAAAGTACCTTTCACACAGATGGACAGTTGACCCTTTGTGACAGAACGGCTCAATATTTTTAATAAAGACAAATTGAAAAAATGATTTTTAGCCCAAAACGAGTAAAATGCAATCATAAACAAATTGCCCCTGTAGATGTAGATAGCCTTTAAAAGACTGCTCTGGGACTTTAACAATGATCGCCTTTGGGGTCTCTGTCACAAACTCAGAGATGTCACCCTGGGGAAGCCAATCAAGAGTGAAACTAGAGCAGCAGTGTTGGCAAAAATGTGAGTGGCCTTTTTGAGGGACATAACTTTCATAATAGGGCATGGCTAATCTACTATTTAGGATACAGTAGTAGCTTAGATATGGTGCCATACCAAACTCATAACATAAATACAGCACCTGAGCCAAGTCTATTACATAAATACAGTTCCAAAACCAAGCTCATAACATAAATACAGCATCAGAACCAAGCTCATAACATAAATACAGCACCAGAATCAAACTTGTAACATAAATACAGCACCAGAACCATATACAGTATATATGTACAGCATCAGAACTAAGCACAGTATATAAATACACCACCATGAGCAAGCTCTGCATATAAATATGACACCAGAGCCAAGCTAAACACATAGATACAGCACCAGAACCAAGCTGATAAATAGACCAGAACCAGGACATAACATCATTGTAGCACCAGAACCAAGCTTATTCCATAAACCCAGCCTCAGAACCAAGCTCATAACATCAATACAGCACCGGAACCAGGCTTATACCATAAACACACCGTCAGAACCAAGCTGATAGCATCAGTACAGCAGCAGAACCAAGCTTATACTATAAATAGAGCACCAAAACCAAACTCGTTACATAGATATAGCAACAAAATCAAGAACAGTCCACATACCATTTGAATTGTCTGGTTGGCAACTGCCAAATAAGTTTGCACAGTGTGAGACTACAGCTCCCAGTATAGCCTGAACAGTTGTAAAAGTATACTGGGATTTGGCAGGCTGAAGTGGCTGACAAGTCTCTCATTATAGGGACAGTATAGGGAGCTTGCATTTGACGTGTTTGATTAGGACTGACCTAAGTGTAGCCAACCCCTTTTATGACAGGAGAAGGGGGTTTTATAAGGCTCAGTTCAGCCCTATACCCGGGGGCAATGTGCTCATTTATTAACATCGAACACTGACTTTGTAATTATCTTAATGTCTGTGTGACCTCCATATAATTGTGGCATACACCGTGCCTCTGAATACAATCATGTCACATAATATGTCCCCTGAAAATATAGCACAAAACACACAATGCCCCTAAAGATAGTTCCACATGCTTGATGCCCCCTATAGAAGGTACCTCACTAAAAGGAACCGTGATAATACATGTCACAGTGTTTTTTTTTTCTGATTCTCCTCCTCTAAAACCTAGGTGCATCTTAAAAAGCGGAAAAAAAAAACATTCCATCAAAATCTGCCCTCCAAAAGCCATATGGCACTCCTTTCCTTCTGAACCCTGCGATGCGCCCATACAGCAGTTTATGACCACATATGCATTTTTTTATTTTAATTTTCTTTACGGTGTTCACCTGAGGGGTTAGGTCATCTGATATTTTAATAGACCTGGTTGTTACAGACATGGCAATACCTAATATGTCTACTTTTTTTTTTTTTCACTTTTAACACAATAAAAGCATTTTTCTCTCACTATAGGACTTCAACTTATGGGGTCTGACCCCCCTCTGCAATGTATTACAATACATTCTGTATTGTAGCTGTAATACATTGCATGTCAGCTTGTATGCTGACAGCCTGCCTGTGAGACCCAGCCTAAGGGCTGGATCTCACAGGCTTCTGTAGAATGCAAGCCCCGATGCCTATGGAAGGCACCGGGCTTGCCTTCTCTGCCATCGGGTCTCCGCCACTGCAGCGCGGGGACCCGATGGAGATGCGGAGGGCGCCCGTACCCTCCGCAAACCCTCTGCATGCTGCGGTCAACTTTGACAGTAGCATACAAGGGGTTAATACGCCAGCATCAGTGTTTTCATTGATGCCGGCATATGCAGCATGGACCCGGCTGTCAGTGACTAACGTCCTAAAAACATAAAATGACATTTTCAAACTTAGAAAATACGATTTTTGCTAAATGTTCTGTTAATTCTGGAATTTAACCTGGTACACATTCCCTCTACTGTCAGATCCTAATGTCAGTTAGGATCACTACTATATTTCAAGAATGTGAAATGAATAATACTTGGTGTATGTAAACTTAAGACATGAAGCGTAGTGACGCACACTCTGTGCCCCTTGTATATAGCACCTTATGTTCTGTGCCCCCTGTATATAGTGCTTTATGCTCTGTGACCCTGTGTATAGTACAATATGTTCTGTGCCCCCTGTATATAGTGCCATATTGTAACGAAAGCACCTTCGTCACTGGGAGTTGCAGAGTCCTGCTTGCCAGCCTCTTGCCCTGTGACTATGGCCCCTGGGACACTATTTGGGCATATTGGATTTCAAAGGCTCTGTTTCTGCCCCTTGGAATTTTTACTGGAACTTTTTGGGGTATGTGACCATGTGCACGGTGGGGCAAAAAAATAAGACTTCCAGGAAATTCCTGAACCCCTGAACCAATCTGGGTTATTTTTGGATAGTTTGTTCACCCAGATTGAGGCTATCAGGGGATGTAACTTGTATGGGGATATGTGGTGTTTTGGGGTGTTTTCTGTGGTTGGGAAAAATGTGTATTTTATGCCTGTGAGTAATTAAGTCCATTGTGTTTGTTAAATATGTCACAGGCAATGCCTATTCTGTTATTGATTGCGTCACAGGCAATGCCATTGTGTTTGTTGAATGTATAGTTTTGTGTTTAAACTGTAAAACTGTAAATGATTGGCTGCTATGTTATGTCCTCAGTTCCCAACCAGGTCCACTGGGGTGGTAACCTTGGTGGAAAATGTGTATAAAAGATAATTTTTGTGTAGTCAATAAAGAGTTCCTGTTTTACCTTCAACATAGAGCCTCGTCTCATGTGTGTGGGGATTGCTATACGCTGTATACTCATCTGGCTATAACCCCTAGCTCTTGTAAGAACTGTTCCTGTTCCTTGTTCCTGTGGTGGTTACGGTGTCGAGCGGAGTGCTTGGAGCCCTCAGGAAGCACTAGGAGCATCTATCAACGGAGGTACCCAGTCGGGGTGCCAAGAGATCCGTTACAGTGGTGGCAGCAGTGGGATGGCGTCCTAGTGAGAGGAGAAGCAGCTCGGAGACACCGTTCGTGGAGTATAATGAGGGCAACGCTAGTATCCGCACAGCGCCCTTGGATACAGCAGGATGGAATCAACTAGTCTTCGGACAGCGTTCCATGACGAGGAGGCGGCCGGGGACTACGGGGATGCAGACAGAAAGGAAGTCTGGTATGATGCCCTGGAAAATGCCCAGCAGCGGCGAGGTGAGAGTCTCTCCAGTTATGAGCAGCGGCTACAGAAGCGTGTGATGATGCGGATGGGTCTCTTGGGAGAGCAGCCCCTAGACGAGTGGGTAACAGAGCTCCAAAGCCTGGTATGTAAGAAGCTTTGGCTAGAGGACGCTTATAGGGCCCTAGGGGGCATGTCATTAAACAGTTTGAAATCAAATTCTGTAAAAAATGACCAGTGAAATCCAAAAGGTGCTCTTTGGAATATGGGCCCCTTTGCCCACCTAGGCTGCAAAAAAGTGTCACACATCTGGTATCTCCGTATTCAGGAGAAGTTGGGGAATGTGTTTTGGGGTGTCATTTTACATATACCCATGCTGGGTGAGAGAAATATCTTGGCAAAAGACAACTTTTCCCATTTTTTTTATACAAAGTTGGCATTTGACCAAGATATTTATCTCACCCAGCATGGGTATATGTAAAAAGACACCCCAAAACACATTCCCCAACTTCTACTGAATATGGAGATACCAGATGTGTGACACTTTTTTGCAGCCTAGGTGGGCAAAGGGGCCCATATTCCAAAGAGCACCTTTCGGATTTCACTGGTCATTTTTTACAGAATTTGATTTCAAACTCCTTACCACACATTTGGGCCCCTAGAATGCCAGGGCAGTATAACTACCCAACAAGTGACCCCATTTTGGAAAGAAGACACCCCAAGGTATTCGCTGATGGGCATAGTGAGTTCATGGAAGTTTTTATTTTTTGTCACAAGTTAGTGGAATATGAGACTTTGTATGAAAAAAAAAAAATCATCATTTTCCACTAACTTGAGACAAAAAATAAAAAATTCTAGGAACTTGCCATGCCCCTCACGGAATACCTTAGGGTGTCTTCTTTCCAAAATGGGGTCACTTGTGGGGTAGTTATACTGCCCTGGCATTTTCCAGGGGCCCTAATGTGTGGTAAGTAGGTAAATGACCTGTGAAATCCGAAAGGTGCTCTTTGGAATGTGGGCCCCTTTGCCCACCTAGGCTGCAAAAAAGTGTCACACATCTGGTATCTCCGTATTCAGTAGAAGTTGGGCAATGTGTTTTGGGGTGTCATTTTACATATACCCATGCTGGGTTAGAGAAATATCTTGGCAAAAGACAACTTTTCCCATTTTTTTATACAAAGTTGGCATTTGACCAAGATATTTATCTCACCCAGCATGGGTATATGTAAAATGACACCCCAAAACACATTCCCCAACTTCTCCTGAATACGGAGATACCACATGTGTGACACTTTTTTGCAGCCTAGGTGGGCAAAGGTGCCCAAATTCCTTTTAGGAGGGCATTTTTAGACATTTGGATACCAGACTTCTTCTCACGCTTTGGGGCCCCTAAAATGCCAGGGCAGTATAAATACCCCACATGTGACCCTATTTTGGAAAGAAGACACCCCAAGGTATTCAATGAAGGGCATGGCGAGTTCATAGAAAAAAAAATTTTGGGCACAAGTTAGCGGAAATTGATTTTTTTGATTTTTTTCTCACAAAGTCTCCCTTTCCGCTAACTTGGGACAAAAATTTCAATCTTTCATGGACTCAATATGCCCCTCAGCGAATACCTTGGGGTGTCTTCTTTCCAAAATGGTGTTATTTGTGGGGTGTTTGTACTGCCCTGGCATTTGAGGGTCTCCGCAATCATTACATGTATGCCCAGCATTAGGAGTTTCTGCTATTCTCCCTATATTGAGCATACAGGTAATGAGATTTTTTTTTTCCGTTCAGCCTCTAGGCTGAAAGAAAAAAATGAACGGCACAGATTTCTTCATTCGCATCGATCAATGTGGATGAAAAAATCTCTGCCAAAAAAAGAAGAGGGAGGGGAAAGACGTCTGCCAGGACATAGGAGCTCCGCCCAACATCCATACCCACTTAGCTCGTATGCCCTGGCAAACCCGATTTCTCCATTCACATCAATCGATGTGGATGAATAAATCATTGCCGGGATTTTTTTTTTTATATATACAAAGTGTTTGCCAAAGTATATGAACACCGCCACCTCCTCAGCTCATATGCCTCGGCAAACGTATCTTTTACTGCAGAGGAGAAATCTCGTCTTGCAGCGCCGCATACACCGACTTACGTGTAATCTGACAGCAGCGCAATGCTTCTGTCCGAATGCACATCAGTGCTGCAGCTAGTCGATCGGTTGGTCCACCTGGAAGGTAAAAAAAACAAAACAAAAAAGAAAAAACCAGGCCGCAACGCAATAAATTTATTAACTGTTGAACAGAACATAGAAACTTTTTTTTAACTTTTTTAACTGAACGTTTAACCTTTTTACTTACCGGTAATTTTTTTTTTGTTTAGTTTTTTTTACCTTTATAGAACAAACCTCTCCTTCCCCATGGGACAATGTGCAAAGCGCAAATCGCCCAAAGATGTGGCGAAGTACGTTATGCACTTTATCCCAGGTGAAAGGAGAGGTTTGCAGCAGCTGTGAGTAAAAGGGCCCTAATAGCCCTGTGTGCCTGTCCTGTGAGATGCAATCCCTATGCTAGGTGTACCTGTGTGTGGTACTTCCAGAAACACTCACCAAAGCATAGGGCAGGGTGGTCAGGACAGTCAGGACAGAAATAGCGGGTGTCACGCCTTATTCCACTCCTGCTACAGACACGACATCTTTTTCGGGGTGACGGTTGGGTTGAGGTACCAGGAACGACACTGGGGAAATGTCGCTCGTGTAGACGGCTAACTACACTGGTGGATGGGGCCACGGAACCTCCTGGATAAAGGAGGTTCTCGATGATCTCTTCCTGGAATTTGAGGAAGGATCGTGTTCTCCCAGCCTTACTGTAGAGAACAAAACTATTATACAGCGCCAATTGAATTAAATATACAGACACCTTCTTATACCAGCGTCTGGTTCTGCGGGAAACTAAATACGGAGACAACATCTGGTCATTGAAGTCCACCCCTCCCATGAGCGCATTATAGTCGTGGACACAGAGGGGCTTTTCAATGACACGGGTTGCTCGCTCAATTTGTATTGTCGTGTCTGCGTGAATGGAGGAGAGCATGTAAACGTCACGCTTGTCTCTCCATTTCACCGCGAGCAGTTCTTCGTTACACAAGGCAGCCCTCTCCCCCCTTGCAAGACGGGTGGTTACAAGCCGTTGGGGGAAGCCCACGCGACTAGTTCGCGCGGTGCCACAGGCGCAAATCCGTTCTAGAAACAAATGCCTAAAGAGGGCCACACTTGTGTAGAAATTGTCCCCATAAAGATGGTACCCCTTGCCGAATAAGGGTGACACCAAGTCCCAGACTGTCTTCCCACTGCTCCCCAGGTAGTCAGGGCAACCGACCGGCTCCAGGGTCTGATCTTTTCCCTCATAGATCCGAAATTTGTGGGTATAGCCTGTGGCCCTTTCACAGAGCTTATATAATTTGACCCCATACAGGGCACGCTTGCTTGGGATGTATTGTTTGAAGCCAAGGCGCCCGGTAAAATGTATTAGGGACTCGTCTACGCAGATGTTTTGCTCGGGGGTATACAAATCTGCAAATTTCTGGTTGAAATGGTCTATGAGGGGCCGAATTTTGTGGAGCCGGTCAAAAGCTGGGTGGCCTCTGGGACGGGAGGTGGTGTTGTCGCTAAAATGCAAGAAACGGAGGATGGCCTCAAATCGTGCCCTGGACATAGCAGCAGAGAACATGGGCATGTGATGAATCGGGTGCGTGGACCAATATGACCACAATTCATGCTTTTTTGTCAGGCCCATGTTGAGGAGAAGGCCCAAAAAAATTTTAAGTTCGGAAACTTGGACTGGTTTCCACCGGAAAGGCTGGGCATAAAAGCTTCCCGGGTTGGCGGATATAAATTGTGTGGCATACCGGTTTGTCTCTGCCACGACTAAGTCCAAGAGCTCCGCAGTCAAGAACAGCTCAAAAAATCCCAGGCCCGAACCGATTTGAGCCGTCTCAACCCAAACTCCAGACTGGGCGGTGAAAGGGGGAACTACAGGTGCGGCTGAAGTTGGTGACTGCCAATCAGGGTTTGCCAGCACCTCAGGGACTCTAGGGGGTCTACGGGCCTGTCTGTGCGGTGGCTGCGACGGGGTAACTACTGCACGTGCCACCGTACCAGCTTCAACTGCCCTTCTGGTGCTCGCCACGTCACCATGTTGTACGGCAGTGCTGGTACTAGGTCCAGGGAGGGCTGCGCTGCTGGTGTATGCCTCACCACGTGATCCGGCAGCGACAGCCCCACTCTGCTGCTCTTGAAGCGGATCCTGCATAACCTGTGGTCTAGCGACACGGGGCCTGGTACGCTTGGTGCTATCAGGGACCTCCTCGTCCGAACTTTGGGTCAGAGAGCCACTGCTTTCCACAGGTTCATATTCTGACCCGCTAGATTCGTCAGATGAGGGTTCCCACTCCTCATCCGACTAGGTCAGAATCCTGTAGGCCTCTTCAGAAGAATACCCCCTGTTTGACATTTTGAACTACTAAATTTAGGGGTATTCCCTGAGACTACCCAAGAAAAAAAGCAAACCTGTCTTACAAAGGGGAGGCTAGCGAAGTACCGGAGGCTGCTGCGGTTGATAAAAAATATCAAAACTGATTTTTTTATCGCCGCAGTGCGTGTAAAATGAATGTGCAGTGATCAAAAAAATATATATTTTTTGTCACTGCGGTGGGGCGGGCGTGGGTGAACGCACGTGTGGGCGACCGATCAGGCCTGATCGGGCAAACACTGCATTTTGGGTGGAGGGCGAGCTAAGGTGACACTAATACAATTATAGATCTGACCGTGATCAGTTTTGATCACTTACAGATACTATAAAAGTACAAATGCTGATTAGCGATACGCTAATCAGCGAATAAAAGTGACTGCGGTGCGGTGGGCTGGGCGCTAACTGACGCTAACTACCTAACCAAGGGGCCTAAACTATCCCTAAAACCTAACAGCCAATACTAGTGAAAAAAAAAAGTGACAGTTTACACTTATCACTTTTTTTCCTTTCACTGGTGATTGACAGGGGCGATCAAAGGGGTGATCAAAGGGTTAATTGGGGTGCAGGGGGGTGATCTGGGGCTAAAGTGTACTGTTTGGTGTACTCACTGTGAAGTCTGCTCCTCTGCTGGATCCAACCGACGAAAAGGACCAGCAGAGAAGCAGACAAGCCATATAACAGATCATATTTACTAATATGATCTGTTATATGACTTGTGATTGGATTTTTTGAAAATCGCCAGCCTGCCAGCCAATGATCGTTGCTGGCAGGCTGGTGACGAACTTGTTCTTTAAATTTTGCCGGCCCGCGATGCGCATGCGCGGGCCGGCTTTGAGCGAAATCTCGCGTCTCGCGAGATGACGCGTATATGCGTGACTGTGCGCAGCGCTGCCACCTCCGGAACGCGAATCTGCGTTAGGCGGTCCGGAGGTGGTTAAAGGGTTCACATACTTTTTCCACCTGCACTGTGAATGTTTACATGGTGTGTTCAATAAAAACATGGTAACATTTAATTCTTTGTGTGTTATTAGTTTAAGCAAACTGTGATTGTCTATTGTTGTGTCTTAGATGAAGATCAGGTCACATTTTATGACCAATTTGTGCAAAAATCCATATCATTCCAAAGGGTTCACATACTTTTTCTTGCAACTGTAGCTCCTGTACATAGTTCCTCATAATCCCTGTATACAGTACCACAAATTGTGCCCCATGTATATAGTGCCATACATTCTGTGCTCCCTGTAAATGGTGCCCCATGCTCTGTACTTGCTATATATAGAGCCAATCTGCGCCCTATGTATATAGTGCCATACATTCTGTGCCCCCTGTATATTGTGTCTTATGCTCTGTACTCCCTGTTAGGGATGAGCGAATTGACTTTGCATGAAACATCCGAAGTCGATTCGCATAAAACTTCGTTCTAATTCTGTATGGAGCAGGAGCTCCGTACAGTATTAAAATGTATTGGCTCCAATGAGCCGAAGTTCCCCTAGTTCGGGAAATGTTTTTTTACAAATTAATTTATGAAGTTATTGCGCGAACCAATAACTTCGGCTCATTGGAGCCAATACATTCTAATATTGTACAGAGCTCCTGCTTCGTACAGTATTAGAATAAAGTTTTATGCGAATCCACTTTGGATGTTTCATCCGAAGTCGATTCGCTCATCCCTACTTCCTGTATATAGAGCCAGACTGCGCCTCATGTATATAGTGTCATACTTTCTGTGCCCCCTGTATATAGAGTCTTATGCTCTGAACCCCTGTATATAGTGCCATACTTTCTGTGCCCCCTGTATATAGTTTCTATTCACAACGAGACCTCGGCACGCGTCTTATGGATGGCTTTTGTGGGTGCATGTCCCCTCTGACTCCTTTCACCCAAGGAGTCTGTAAATAACTTGTATCAATAATGTGGAGGCAGCACACGAATGACGGCATATAGCTCCAATCCAATATTTATTTCACCAGTGGTACAATCTCAGAGTGCATTTATTGTTTATTGCGACGTTTCGGGCCCAGTTTGGTGACCTTTATCAAGCTATAAATGCAAAGACAAGGAATATATCAGTACAAATATTCAAAAATTCATTAATCATAGTGTAAGGTATTTCATCCATAACATAAGAAAATAAAGAATAATGTGTCCGTGTGGGAAACACGGACCAAAGGGTAAGTATAATGAAAATACATGATTAAATGAGTACGAAATTGACAACAACATCATTGGAAAACATGACCGTCTGTACTGGATAACATGATCACAGACAATAGTTTCAGACGCAATCTCAAGGGTGGTAGATCAAACGAATTGATTGGAACAGGTGGCCGAAGCGGGTCATATCAGTTGGCCCGAGTGTTCACAGAGGGTAATGACTCAGATGATTAAGCACTAGGTCAGCTGAGTAGTGTCATAGTACAAGTAAGTAATTGACAGGCTAAGGCTACTTTCACACTAGCGTTCGGAGCGGATCCGCCTGATGTTTCATCAGACGGATCCGCTCCGATAATGCAGACGTTCGCATCCGTTCAGAACGGATCCGTCTGCATTAAAACTTAGAAAATTTTCTAAGTCAGAAAGTAGCCTGAGCGGATCCGTCCAGACTTTACATTGAAAGTCAATGGGGAACGGATCCGCTTGAAGATTGAGCCATATGGTGTCATCTTCAAGCGGATCCGTCCCCATTGACTTCCATTATAACTCTGGACGGATCCGCTCGCCTCCGCACGGCCAGGCGGACACCCGAACGCTGCTTGCAGCGTTCAGGTGTCCGCTCACTGAGCGGAGCGGAGGCTGAACGCTGGCAGGCGGATGCATTCTCAGTGGATCCGCCTCCATTGAGAATGCATCAGGGCCGTCCAGCTGCGTTCAGGACCGCTCGTGAGCCCCTTCAAACGGAGCTCACGAGCGGACACCTGAACGCTAGTGTGAAAGTAGCCTAAAAAGGCCTTGTGAGGTTGATATATTATATACACGTCAGGGATGAAATGCAGGTAGTGCCCATAAGTATAATAATATGTAGAATCCAATTACACACCAACCAGATGTAACGAGTGCAGTAATGCAATTTATGTGCAGTAATTCGCAATTGGGTTTGCCAAATATCCAACCCAGCAAAGCGTGGTGTTGAAAATCGGGTTAGATGATCAGAGCATGATAGGGGCATTAGCGATGCCTTACCTGGAAAGGCCGGATGTCAGGATTCCACGGCGTGCAGTGTATCAGACGCACGTCGTGGGTTTATATCGGGAAGTGAGTCCAGTCACATGTAGGGCGGGACTTCTGGCTCAGAAGGCATGTGATGAGCCGCGATGTGGATGTAACAGTGTAAAGGGTGGTGCGCCATCAGGCGCATGCACCTTATTTTATCTTAGGCACGCAGCGCCATGTTGGATAGTGGTACTAACTGGAGAAGGCTCAGCGCATGCTCAGTGTCGCCAAGGCATGTAGCGGCCATCTTGGAAGCTGGAAATACCTTCGAATTCCAGATTATTTCATAGGAATTAGTAGGAAGGTTAGTGCTAGTTAAATACACTGCCATTTTCAATGTTCCTCAGAGTTTGGTGGATCATAGAGAGTATCTATATAGGGCACATCTGCTTTTGTGTGATTGTACAACATATATGTAATCATTGAGTACATGATTCCTCATAATCTGAATACAATAAGGCACTGATACCACCCTGGGAGCACAGAGAAACATATATAGTGTAACTGTATATAGTACCATATGTTCTGTGCCCCCTGTATATAGTACCATATGTTCTGTGCCCACTGTATATAGTACCATATGTTCTGTGCCCCCTGTATATAGTACCATATGTTCTGTGCCCACTGTATGTAGTGCCAGACTATGCCCAATGTATATAGTGCCATACATTCTGTGCCCTCTGTATATAGTGCCATTCATTCTGTGCACCTGTATATGGTGCTTAATGCTCTGTACTTCCTGTACATAGTGTCAGACTGTGCCCCCTGTAGAAAGTGCCTCATGGTTTGTGCCCCTGTAAATAGTGCCTTATTCTGTAGGTCTCTACCAGCTTTGCAGAACTAGTGGCTGAAATTTTTGCCCATTCTTCTTTGATAAATAGATTGCGCTCAGTCAGATTGGATGGAGAGCATCTGTGAGCTGCAATTTTCGTGTCTTGCCACAGACTCTCAATGGGACAGCACATGAATATAATTTGATCTAAACCATTCAATTGTAGCTCTTGCTGTATGTTTAGGGTTGCTGTCCATCTTCCCATCAACTCTGACCAGCTTCCCTGTCCCTGCTGTAGAAAAGCATTCCTACAGCATGATGCTGCCACCACCATGTTTTGCGGCGGGGATGGTGTGTTAAGGGTGATGAGCAGTGTTAGTTTTCCACCACACATAGGGCCACATTTATCATTACACTTTACATATGTCCAAAGTCACTTTTGGCTAAGTCAGATTTATTAATGGTCCTTTAATACTGTGATAAATGTGGTTTGACGGTAGCATTTTATCCTTCAGTAAGCGGCTTTACAAAAGTCACACGTCTTTACGAAAAAGTCGCATGTTCTATTAAAAAGTCGCATAAGATAAGCATGGTCCTCACTGGAGTGAAATTGCAAATTTTTTTGTGCAATTTTTTGCTACTTTTTAAATTGTCGCAATAGTAAATCTAGAGATTCATTTACATAAGAAAACACGCCCACTTTTAAAAAACTGGCGAGCATAGCGCAGAGCCAATAAATGAATTTTTGCGCAGTTTTAGCAATTGCGCAAAAATTTGTGACTTTTCACTCCATTATTTTGACTTGAGCTAATGATAAATCTGGCCCATAGCGTTTTGCATTTAAGCCAAAAAGTTCAACTTTGGTCTCATCTGACCAGAGCACATTTTTCCAGATGTTTTCTGTGTCCCCTACTTGGTTTGTGGCAAACTGCAAACATCATTTATGGCTTGCTTTCAAAAATGGCTTTCTTCTTGCCACTCATCCATAAAAGCCAGATTTGTGGAGTACGCGACTAATAGTTTTCCTGTGAACAGATTCTTCCACCTGAGCTGTAGATCTCTGCAGCTCCTCCAGAATGACCATGGACATTTTGGCTGCTTCTCTAATTAGCCCGTGCCTGGGCTGTCAGTTTAGGTGGACAGCCATGTCTTGGTAGGTTTGCAGTTGTGCCATACTCTTTCCATTTTCGGTTGGATTGAACAGTGCTTTACACTTCTCCACAATTTTATCCCTGACCTGTCTAGTGTGTTCCTTGGTTTTCATGATGCTGTTTGATCACTAATGCTCTCTAAGAAACCTCTGAGGCTTTCACAGAACAGCTGTAGTTATACTGAGAATAAATTACACACAGGTGGACTCTACTAATTGAAGGCAATTGGTCACACTGGATTTTATTTAGGGGTATCAGAGTACAGGGGACTGACTACAAATGCACAGCACAATTTTCAGATTTTTATTTATCAAAAATGTTGAAAACCATGTATCATTTTCTATTCACTTCACACATACTTGCTACTTTGTGTTGGTCTATCACATAAAATCCCAATAAAATACATTTAAATTTGTGGGTGTAATGTGAAAAAATGTGGAAAAGTTCAAGGTGTATGAATACTTTTTCAAGCCACTCAGCATCTGATGTGGTTTATCAGATCACTACCATTTGGACAGTGGAAATACAAACCGGATTCCAAAAAAGTTGGGACACTATACAAATCGTGAATAAAAACTGAATGCAATGCTGTGGAGGTGCCAACTTCTAATATTTTATTCAGAATAGAACATAAATCACGGAACAAAAGTTTAAACTGAGAAAATGTACCATTTTAAGGGAAAAATATGTTGAATCAGAATTTCATGGTGTCAACAAATCCCCAAAAAGTTGGGACAAGGCCATTTTCACCACTGTGTGGCATCTCCCCTTCTTCTTACAACACTCAACAGACGTCTGGGGACCAAGGAGACCAGTTTCTCAAGTTTAGAAATAGGAATGCTCTCCCATTCTTGTCTAATACAGGCCTCTAACTGTTCAATCGTCTTGGGCCTTCTTTGTTGCACCTTCCTCTTTATGATGCGCCAAATGTTCTCTATAGGTGAAAGATCTGGACTGCAGACTGGCCATTTCAGTGGATCTTGCTTAGAAATGGCTTCTTCTTTGCACTGTAGAATATCAGCTGGCAACGGCGGATGGCACGGTGGATTGTGTTCACTGACAATGGTTTCTGGAAGTATTCCTGAGCCCATTCTGTGATTTCCTTTACAGTAGCATTCCTGTTTGTGGTGCAGTGTCGTTTAAGGGCCCGGAGATCACGGGCATCCAGTATGGTTTTACGGCCTTGACCCTTACGCACAGAGATTGTTCCAGATTCTATGAAACTTCGGATGATGTTATGCACAGTTGATGATGATAGATGCAAAGTCTTTGCAATTTTTTGCTGGGTAACACCTTTCTGATATTGCTCCACTATCTTTCTGCGCAGCATTGTGGGAATTGGTGATCCTCTACCCATCTTGGCTTCTGAGATACACTGCCACTCTGAGAAGCTCTTTTTATACCCAATCATGTTGCCAATTGACCTAATTAGTGTTAATTGGTCTTCCAGCTCTTCGTTATGCTCAAATTTACTTTTTCCAGCCTCTTATTGCTACTTGTCCCAACTTTTTTGGGATTTGTTGACACCGTGAAAATTGGAATCAACGTATTTTTCCTTTAAAATGATACATTTACTCGGATTAAACGTTTGATCTGTCATCTACGTTCTATTATAAATAAAATATTGACATTTGCCATCTCCACATCATTGCATTCAGTTTTCATTCACAATTTGTTTAGTGTCCCAACTTTTTTGGAATCCAGTTTGTAGTTTGGAAGCGCATCTCCTCCGATCTTGTTCTGCTCTGGCTACAGATTCTGATTGTTAGGGCTGTTTCACCCGAGCGGATCCCGTGCGTGTCATCCGCAGCGTGAATGACAGCCAAGCCCCACACTGGACAGCAGAGACACGGAGCAGTAACATGATTGATAATGCTCCGTGCCTATCTGTGATCTTTTTACTACAAAATCACAGTGAGATAAAGTGGTCACCGTGATTACGTAGTAAAAGATCACAGAGCGGCACGGAGCGTTATCAGTCATGTTACTGCTCCGTGTCTCTGCTGTCCAGTGCGGGGCTTGGCTGTCATTCACGCTGCAGAAGACACGCACGGGATCCACTCGTGTGAAAGAGCCCTCAGTAATTCTTGAGTTCTTTAGGGTTTATTATGCATGCTTTTCGTAAATAAATATTAATAAATTATATTGAATATGACAGCTATAGCCCTTTCTGGAAAAACTGGGTTGACACCAATGCTATAAACAATGACGATAGATAGACAGATAGATGTAATTTTTTTATATTTTTTATATTTGATTTAAAGTAAAAATGAGAAGTCTGGAATTTCATAGTTAGCATAAAATATATATATATATATTTTTTTTATAATGAGACATACTGCCACCTGCTGATCATTGTTAGAAATATAACATTAACGTGTAGCTGTCATATTTTTGCTAGACGCATGTATTTTCCCCCAAAAGTGCAGTACTGACTGGGAAGACGCGCTGGGGTGGGAGCTGCTGGGCACCTGCCCTCACTGCTCCCTCACAGACTGGGCATATTAGAGTAATAACTATAGATTAAATATATATTTATGCACCTAGGTCTCTCACTAACCAGCGTGGCCAGCTCTGTTAGTGACCTCTTCTCCTGTATTCCCAGCGTGCTGAAAAACTAACCATCCGCTGGGAAAAATGTCTGGGGAAACGGTAAGCACTCGTTTATTGGCAATGCAGAGAGAAAGGGGAAAGCAGTATAAATTAGGAACATTACTGTTAGCAAAAAAAAAACATTAGCAAAAACACTAAATTAGCTAAACATTATATTAGCCCCCAAAAAAATGACAGTTACACTTTAAGGCTAGGTCTACACAATGACATTTGTCGCATGACTATTTGTTGCAGTAATGTCGAGTGACTTTTTTTGTAATGATAGTCTATGGTGTCACACAAAAATCCATGAAATTTGGATTTTTGTGCGACTGTTGGGTCGCAGTCGCAGCATGTCACAATGCGACACTATAGACTATAATTTCGAAAAATGTTGCAAACATTACTGCGATATAAATGTTCCGTGATACATGTCGCAGTGTAGTTGTAACCAAATGGGAGTCATGATTAAGCTCATTTAGAGCCATGTCTACAGATAACTACACATTCACAGTATCTTCGTTCCCGGGAAAATCAACTTTCCATCTATTAAGAAAATTTGGTTGGAAATGCTCTGGTTCAGTTGCCTGACATCTCGTCACATTACCACAGTCCTGAAGTTGCACATTCACAGTTCGTTTTCATCACAGCGCATGAGCTGGTACGATCCCTTCTATGTTCCCAGCCGTACTGCGCATGTGCAAGATTTTGTTTTCATCACAGCGCATGAGCTGTACGATCCCTACTGTGGTTACAGGCGTACTACGTGTGTGCAAGATTTCAGTGAGGATTGTGGTGACATCAGAAACGTTGGTGCTGTCAATCAGAGCACAGGGGGAGGTTTTGGGCAGGGCACAGCGGCCACATAAAACACAGTTTTAATATATCAAGGTCCCAAAGCTGGGCACTTATGGTTCAAAAGGTCAACTTTTCACACATGCTTTTAGCCTTTCGGATATGCCATAAATGAGTGAGACCGGAATATCTCTCCTCTATGCAGGAAAGCTGAGTGAAAACCAATGTCTACAATACAAGCAGCTGGCGCTATGGAACTGTGCAGATGTTGTAGACTCTGTTGGTGCCATTGTGGGGTACAAGTCACTTTTTTTGCATTTTTTGTGAGGTGGAGTGAACAAAAAAAACAGCAATTTTAGCATTTTTTTGTTTTGATTTTTCAGTATTCACCATGCAGAATAAATAATATGATCATTTTACCGTATCGGTTGTTATGGAATTGGCAATGCCAATTATATATATTTATTTTTGTTTTTTACAAAAATATAGGCCTCTTCTGAGTATATTTTATTGTTAATTTCACCACCATTTACTGTTACGGAGCTGAGCAGGAAGGAATTAATTTTGGAATGATGTTGTTAGCTGCTTATTGTGACTTGCCATCACTCTTTATATTATATGTAATTATGCTATGTTTACAGTCGAATCGTCTAGTCTGAACAGTCTCTAACAGGTTCTCCCAGAATGCAGATTCTCACTTCACAATTTCTGCGCACACACTTGTCCGACGTGGTATCTCTACCTCGCAAACCACAGTCCCAGGTTGCAGTATCTGACTTCACAACCACTGTGCATATGTTTAACCATCGCTGTATCTCTGCTTCAGGACACACAATATTGCACATAGTCTTTCACTATATATTTTTTACAGGCTGGCTGGTCTCTGTTACAGACCTGCCACTTCTACAGGTTTCAACTGTGTCCAGGATGCACAGACTTTACCGCTCATCCCTGGATCCAAACCCTCTGTGGTATTCAGCTTCTATTGCCCTAGCTAATCCCTGAGGTTTTGTACCCTTTTTTTTACAGCAGCAACCACCTCTGCTAGTTACCAAAGGAATATACACTGGATCTGTCTCCAGCAGCAGCCACCAGCTCACTCTTCCATTTCCTGTCACACACTGCGCATGAGGAATACATAGCACTTCGTGTCATGATGTGAGATGGGGAAACAGCACTCATTCTGTGAACATTGTATTCGTGTAAATTAAGTTAAATGATTTTGGCTGACATTCTGCTGTTTGGCCACATGAGGCCGTTGTTTCCTAGGCATAGGTAAAAGGGACTGCATTTCTAGATTCATCTGATATTAAAAACGCTCAGGGGGTGGTTACAAAGCCTGGGAAGGAAGACAGCAGCCATCTTAGGGTGAGCTTGAAAGAGGCTTCCAGGAGCTATGTTAGGAGAATTCCTCGACATCCAAGCGTGAGAGCATCCTCCAGAGACCAGAGCTGCAGCCAAAGGGAGCGTGTCCTTGAACCTGATCTTGTCCAAAAGAAGGGGAACTTCTGCCAGGAACGGAGATGAGAACTGAAGAATAAAGCCACAGACAATGCAGTACCGCACGTTTGCTAGAGAAACCCTTGTTCTATCCACAGTCACCAGCTTACACAAAGCAGACCCGGGTCGGTAAGACTAATCGTGCACGCATTTCATACAGTTTTAGCACTTAGAATCCTAGAGACTGAGACCAGGCCTAAAGTTAGTTAGGTTTGCTGTTTGTGTCAGGCCACAAGTATTGTTAACTGCTCTTAACAGGGATTTCACGTTTAGTGTATTCAGGAGAAGCACTATAGCACATGCTGTTTAACCAGTTGTTGGGGGAGGGAATTATTATAGCCTGGAATAAGACTCTAGGGCAGGGCTGCACAACCTTTTCTGGTTGGGGGCCACATTGTCAGACTGAATCAATTTCAAGTGCCGAAAAATAAAACATAAAGGGGTATAACCAACTGAAATGCTATATTTTTGGTATGTTGAACATACTGTATATACCATAAATGTCTAGTTACATTTCCAGGACTCCCATCTAAAGGGAGAATACATGAAAGATAAATGTGAACAGCCACAAGATATAGACATGCATGTCTGTTATTAGATGGCTGGGGGCCGCACAGAAATGGTATTGAGGGCCACGTGTGGCTCCTGGGCCGCAGGTTGTGCACCCCTGCTCTAGGGTAATAACAGGTAAGGCGTGGCTGGTCTATTTGAGCCCACCAGTAGGTAAATTTACCACTAATACCTCCAGCATCCACCGGAGGGCACCGCACTGTGCAGCACAAGGGCACCAGCCCCTGGCTGGGTGTATGTAAATTAATTTGTGCAACAAACATCTGTGGTTGCGTTCATGACCACGTTAAAGTAAAAAATACGGTTTTAGCAAAACTGGTGTTTGAGTTGCTTTCCTCGTTCGTGACTTTGCTGTATCCTGGGGAGCCCACCCCAGTACACGGCTTACAACGACATGTGCTTATACTACAAAGGAAGGACCATCTGTGGGTGATCTCTTTACAGCAAAAAGCCATCAGTGGAAGCGTGATGCACACCTAAGTACTGCCATTGTTTTGTCATCGGTACCATTATTGACCATGGATGCTGGGCCATGCCAACTTGTCCAACACATGATGATCCCAAAGACCAAAGAGTTGAGGCAATTCTGGAACTTCCATCCATCTTCTTCATGGCATAATCATGTAATAATGTCAGATGTGATATATTCCAGGCAGTGTGTGAAATAAAGCAATTTATCAGTGGTTTCCTGTTACAGGAAATATAGATGGCCTTCTGGCCACATTTAAGGTGACTACATATACCGTATATTGTAGGGCAGTACAAATGCTTCTGTGTTACAATTATGAGCTAATGCATTGTGGTCTGAGGAGAGTGCCTGAGGTATCTGTGCACGTAAAAATCCTGTATGTATATGCTTAAATTATGGGTCAGACGTATATGTATGTAAGTGGGCTGATTATGCTCTAACCTACTCTTAGAACAAATTGTATCCTATAGGTTACCATTGTTATGGTGGCAATGCCACCCAAGTAGTTCTGTTAGGTGACTGTTTGCAATGAATGTGACAGTAATGTGACTATCAATATGTGATCTGCTACCTCATCTAAGTGATACACCATATGTACGGTATGTGCCTTGTGTCATGTGAGACGCCAGCACCATATAGTAATGCACGCACCGCTGTGGTCTAAAAGCCATGGTTAAAGATGTATACTGTGAGTGGTGATGTCACTGGTGGTCTGTGTGTTGGGCAAAATGCCTGTATGAACTGTATAACAGGATGTTTGTGGGTGCTGCGGACTCCTGAACATACACAGAACTAATAGGGCCCCATAAGAAAAATAAGTATGGGACCCCTGGCCCTACCCAGTTTCCAGTACGCATACGACAATCACTCACCAGACATAGCAAAGCACAATACCTCAAATTTCTGGCAAATTTTGATTTTGGCTTTATAACTTTAAAAAGTTGCCCTCCACCTGACTATTATTCATGTTGGAAAAAGTGGAACAAGTGTTCATTCTGACCGCAATATTTCTCAATGTATTTACACCAGACAACTTGCAAAAATACACTGATAAATCTGCTTCTCTACTATGACAAAGCTGCCTGTCTGCAGCCCCCACTAGGGGAGCTCAGGGTTTAGGAATGTATATAGTTACAATTTACTTAAATTGAACCTGACATAATCTCTTTGCACTGAGCTCCCCCTAGCAGTGGTTGCATGAAAATACAGTGTTTTCTTCTCAGGAGAAGGAGTTCAGTGTCAGTTCCCATCCCATGAGCCCCTTAGCAGTTGCGAGGTCTGCCTCCATTGAAGATGCGCCACTATTCAGACTGTTGACTATTAAGAGGTAAGAGGCAGTGCTGCCAGCCTACAATACAAGTCAGTAGCGCTCTATGTGCATGAGGGAGGACGACGTGCAGGCAGCATCCGCCCAGGAAGCAGACTGGAATAACAGGCAAGGAAGGTGCAGCAGGCAGCATGGAAATGGCAGCTTTCCAATTCTGCAGATATGCGCCCTGGGCCCCTGCCTCAGCAAAGAATGCCTTCCCTGACCTGCAAGTTTCGGGCATTAAGGCAGAGCAGCTGGGAGGTGAGGTAGCGGGGCCAGGTACAGGGCACAGTTGCATGTTGCAGCCCTGCACACTCACAGCTGTCAGGCAGCCGTTCCAGCCTCCTCTGTACTATAACATGTGCAGTGTCCTGAAACACACAGCTTAAAGGGGTTGTCCGGTTTCAGAGCTGAACCCGGACATACCCTTATTTTCACCAAGGCAGCCCCCCTGATGTTGGCATCGGAGCAACTCATGCTCCGATGCGCTCCCTTACCCTGCGCTAGATCGCGCAGGGCGCAGGCTATTTTGTTTATAATAACACACTGCCAGGCGGAAGCTTCCACCCGGCAGTGTGTTCGGTGACGTCACCAGCTCTGATGGGCGTGCTTTAGCGCTGCCCTAGCCATTTTACTGGTGTCACCGGCACTCCTGGCAGCCCCATGGAGAGCCTGGTACGTCACCGGAACTCTTGAAAATGCCTTTGCATTGATTTAGCGCAGGGCAAAGGAGAGCATCGGAGCATGAATGCTCCAATGCTCAAGTCAGAGGGGCTGCCTAGGTGAAAATGGAGGTATGTCCGGGTTCAGCTCTGAACCCAGACAACCCCTTTAATACTGTGATTGTGTTTCATGTAAATTGTGCTTGTATAGGAGTTCCAATAGTTCCAAAGTTGCATAAGGAGGGGGAGGTTCTAACAAGCCTCCCAGGGCTGACTCCGCCCTATACACAGTACAGATGAGAAGGAGAAGAAAGTGTGTGTGTGATGTCTGAGGACAAAGCTGCAGCTCAGCAGCCATCATGGATAGTTATAAAAACTCCAAAGTTAGTTCCATGTACCAGCCCATAGAAGGGAAAGATAACAGAAGAACCAGGCAACTCAGAGAGAGAGTGAGAATATTGGCAAAGAAAGGCAACTGTCGTTTATCAGGCTCTAGTCTCCTTTGCATTAGGTGTAGAGATTCTAAGCTACAAGCTGCCCACCATAACCAAGGACAGAAAGCCCATATGTCAGAACATAGTATTCCTAGAGAGGATACAGAGGTATATGATTATACAGTACAGCAGAGATAGTCCATCCCTCCAGCCTGG
The DNA here is from genome assembly GCF_905171765.1 of Bufo bufo. NCBI lineage: Eukaryota > Metazoa > Chordata > Amphibia > Anura > Bufonidae > Bufo > Bufo bufo. Next base: position 777,674,549 of record NC_053390.1, on the reverse strand, counting down.
AGAAATAAGGGAGAAAGATTGATTGTCATATAAAACTGCCCCTTATGCAACTTCTGGGAACTTATCTGAATCACTGTAAAAGCTGCCTTGCTGTAAATGACTTGTGCATACATGACCTTTGGATCAGCTTCAGTAAAGTACAGAGAGTTTATTAAGAAACTTGGTCTCCTTATTCCACTTCATCTCCTAATTGCACCTAACGGTGCTGGTGTCACGAACAACACAGGGGCTCAGCCACCAAAGCACCATAAGCGTACCCATCAGTGGCGTAGCTATAGGGGTCGCAGCGGTCGCAATTGCGACCGGGCCCCTAAGTCAGGGGGGCCCACGGGGCCCCCCAGGAGAGACAGAGTCCCAGACCAAGTAAACAATGAAAGCGCTGCTTCAGAACTGTCTGCAGGCAGCGCTAGTGATTTACATACGATTCTGGCTAAGACGCTAAGTTCACATAGTGGTGGGGGCAGAGGCAGAGCGTGTGTACGTGCAGGCACATTCAGGAGAGGGCGTGGCTCCGCTCGGTAGAGTTGTGAGCCGGACATCGATGTGAAGCTGTGCATCATGCCTGCTGCAGGGAGTGAGTGAGGTGAGGCGGCGTGACCTGCAGAGCTCTACAGAGCAATGGTGCTGGGTGGGATGGAATGGGGACTGACTGGGAGATACCAGCACAGCAGCCAGCATGAGCAGAGGCTTGACTGATGTGGAAGGGTCGGCCACTCCTGCTACAGGCTGGTAGGGCCAGGGGCCCAGGACCTAGTTGCTAGTAGTCTGTGTATAAACCAGCCAGTTTCTACTGGTTTCCCCAGATTGGGATGGGGCTGGGTTCTACTTGCACTGGGTGAGTGACACTGCTGTAATGTGGCTGTACAGCATGTCACCTCAGTTTGGGGGGTACACTGCCACTACCTTGCCTCCTGATGTATCCCCATTTTAGACTTGACCTAAAAGCATTCTGTCACCTCTCCTAACTCAAAATCGGATTTTAAAGCAGTCATGCCGCACAGCTTACTTTGAATCGGCTGTGCTCTTCTATCTTGTAATCCGTCCAGTAGTTTAGGAGAAAAACGACATTTAAGATTATTCAAATTAGCCCTGAAGGTGCCCAGAGGGGCGTTATGTTCCCCTTTGTGTGCCCAGTAACGCCCCTCTTACAGTGCCCAAAACGCCTTCCTTCCGAATGCCTAACCGCCCACAGCGTCTCATCCCTCTCATCCCTCCCTCACGTCCGAGCGAAGTCTCTCGCAGACGCAGTACCCACTGAGGGCTGCACCAGTGCGATCTGCAGGAGACTGAGGGAAGAGCGAGCATCTGACGTCACTGGGCATGCGCCGAGCCCAGTGACGAGGATGAAGCTCCTGCCCTCAGTCTCCTGCAGATCGCACTGGTGCAGCCCTCAGTGGGTACTGCGTCTGCGAGAGACTTCGCTCGGACGTGAGGGAGGGATGAGAGGCTGTGGGCGGTTAGGCATTCTGAAGGAAGGCGTTTTGGGCACTGTAAGAGGGGTGTTACTGGGCACACAAAGGGGAACATAACGCCCCTCTGGGCACCTTCAGGGCTAATTTGAATAATCTTAAAAGTCGTTTTTCTCCTAAACTACTGGACGGATTACAAGATAGAAGAGCACAGCCCATTCAAGGTAAGCTGTGCGGCATGACTGCTTTAAAATCCGATTTTGAGTTAGGAGAGGTGACAGATTCCCTTTAAAGTGTCAACTACTGTACATTCACATAGCTGTGGTGCCACAGGCACGGCAGCGCCATAGCCATGTGAACGTAGCAGCCTAACCTTAAGTCAATTATCACTTTAAAGGGGTTGTCTCATCATAGACAATGGGGGCATATTGCTAGGCTATGCCCCCATTGTCTTATAGGTGCGGGTCCCACCACTGGGACCCGCACCTATATCGAGAACGGAGCCTCGCAAGGTGGTGGCTGGAGGACTCCAGTCCGGCCATTACCAAGCCGGCTCCCCATAGAAGTGAATGGGAGCGTACCGCGCATGACCGGCCACCGCTCCCATTCACTTCTACGGGCTCGACGGAAATAGATGAGCCAGTACTCGGCTATTTTCACCGGCCCCATAGAAAATGAATGGAGAGCAGCTGTACATGCACTTATTGCATTAAAATGTATTTTCTCTGTGAGATTTTAGTTCTGCCATTGGGCATGGTGGGCGTGCAGGGGTCTGGTGGTGTTAGGAAACGGTATTGAGGTAAGGGGGGGCCCAAACTGAACTCTTGCACCAGGGCCCATGAGCCTATAGCTACGCCCCTGGTACCCATTGCCATCAAGAGCACCTCAACTTCCATCTGGCTGGTGTTCCCTGAAATAGAAAGTGCCCCGGAGGATTTAGTGCCGTCTTCCTCATGACTGCACGCCGACCCAGGGAGCTGCAAAACCTTAAGTACGACTACTACCCCCATCAGCCCACCGTGCACTCACATACTGCCCCTGCAGTCCAGTCCGCTGCACATGCATTATGCACACTATAGTACAGGAGACTGGCAGAGAAAGGAGTAGACAGAGGCTGAGATGGCCACCTGGCAGCAGCATGCTTCCTCAGCCTTCTGTGTGTGTTGCTGCTCCAATTTCTATCTAGGCCCCTAGGGTGGGCTGACAATTTGTGAGTGTTACTCACCACCACTTGCTAGCTAATTATTAAAGGGGATGTCCAGACTTTTAGTATTGATGACCTATTCTCAGGATAGTAAATACGGTATAGTATAGAGCAGCACTGCAGTACCGTGTGATAAGGATATCAGGAATGCATCAGCCAGTCCAGTACCCAACATCCATGGGGGTTTAACCGCCTCCGGACCGCCTAACGCAGGATCGCGCTCCTTCACGCGCCGATGCGTCATCTCGCGAGACGCGAGATTACGCTCACAGCCGGCCCGCGCATGCGCATCACGGGCCGGCAAAAGTTAGAGGACAAGTTCGTCATCAGCCTGCCAGCCAATGATCGTCGCTGGCAGGCTGATGATTTTCAAAAAAACAAAAAACACAAGCCAGTTAACACATTATATTTATAAATATAATGTGTTAAATGGCTTCTGTGCTCCTCTGCTGGTCCTTTTCGTCGGTTGGTCCCAGCAGAGGAGCAGACATCACTGTAAGTACACACCAACAGTACACTTAGCCCCAGATCACCCACCACCCCAATTAACCCCTTGATCACCCCTTGATCGCCCCTGTCAATCACCTAGTGAAAGGGAAAAAAGTGATCAGTGTAAACTGTCACATTTTTTTTTCACTAGTATTGACGGTTAGGTTTAGGATAGTTTAGGCCCCTTTGTTAGGCAGTAAGCGTCGGTTAGCGCCCAGCCCACCGCACCGCAGTCACTGATTCGCTGATTAGCGTATCGCTAATCAGCATTGGTACTTTTATAGTATCTGTAAGTGATCAGAACTATAATAGTATTAGTGTCACCTTAGTTCGCCCTCCACCCAAAACGCAGTGTTTGCCCGATCACTGCACAATCACTTTACAAGCGCTGCGGCGATAAAAAAAATCATTTTTGATATTTTTTATCAATCACAGCGGCTTCCGGTACTTTGCTAGCCTCCCATTTGTAAGACAGGCTTGCTTTTTTTCTTGGGTAGTCTCAGGGAATACCCCCTAAATTTAGTTGACCAAATGGCAAATAAGGGGTATTCTTCTGAAGAGGCCTACAGGTTTCTGACCCAGTCGGATGAGGAATAGGAACCCTCATCTGACGAATCCAGTGGGTCAGAATACGAACCTGTAGAAAGCAGTGGCAGTCTGACCCAAAGTTCGGACGAGGAGGTTGAGGTCCCTGATAGCACCAGGCGTACCCGGCCCCATGTTGCTAGACCACAGGTTGCGCAGGATCCGCTTCAAGGGCAGCAGAGTGGGGCTGGCACTGTCGGATTACGTGGTGAGGCATACACCAGCAGCGCAGCCCATCCTGGACATAGTACCAGCACTGCCGTACAACATGGTGAAGTGGCGAGCACCTGAAGGGCAGTTGAAGCTGGTACGGTGGCACGTGCATTAGTTCCCCCGTCGCAGACACCGCACAGACAGGCCCGTAGAGCCCCTAGAGTCCCTGAGGTGCTGGCAAACCCTGATTGGCAGCCCCCAACTTCAGCCGCACCAGTAGTTCCCCCTTTCACCGCCCAATCTGGAGTTCAGGTTGAGACAGCTCAGATCGGTTTGGCACTGGGATTTTTTGAGCTGTTCTTGACTGCGGAGCTCTTGGACTTAGTCGTGGCAGAAACAAATCGGTATGCCACTCAATTTATAGCCGCCAACCCGGGAAGCTTTTATGCCCAGTCTTTCCGGTGGAAACCCGTCCAAGTTTCCGAATTTAAAATTTTTCTGGGCCTTCTCCTCAACATGGGCCTAACAAAAAAGCATGAATTGCGGTCATATTGGTCCATGAACCCGATTCATCACATGCCCATGTTCTCTGCTGCCATGTCCAGGGCACGATTTGAGACCATCCTGTGTTTCCTGCACTTTAGCGACAACAGCACCTCTCGTCCCAGAGGCCACCCAGCTTTTGACCGGCTCCACAAAATTCGGCCCCTTATAGACCACCTTAACACCAAATTTGCAGATTTGTATACCCCTGAGCAAAACATCTGCATAGACGAGTCCCTTATACATTTTACCGGGCGCGCTTGCTTGGGATGTATTGTTTGAAGCCAAGGCGCCCGGTAAAATGTATAAGGGACTCGTCTATGCAGATGTTTTGCTCAGGGGTATACAAATCTGCAAATTTGGTGTTAAGGTGGTATGGGGTCAAATTGTATAAGCTCTGCGAAAGAACACAGGCTATACGCACAAATTTCATGTCTATGAGGGTAAAGATCAGACCCTGGAGCCGGTCGGTTGCCCTGACTACCTGGGGAGCAGTGGTAAGACAGTCTGGGACTTGGTGTCACCCCTATTTGGCAAGGGGTACCATCTTTATGTGGACAATTTTTACACAAGTGTGCCCCTCTTCAGGCATTTGTTCCTAGAACAGATTGGCTGCTGTGGCACGGCGCGACCTAGTTGCCGGGGCTTCCCCCAACGGCTCGTTACCACCCGTCTTGCAAGGGGGGAGAGGGCTGCCTTGTGTAACGAAGAACTGCTCGCGGTGAAATGGAGAGACAAGCGTGACGTTTACATGCTCTCCTCCATTCACGCAGACACGACAATACAAATAGAACGGGCAACCAGTGTCATTGAAAAGCCCCTCTCAGTCCACGACTATAATTTGCTCATGGGAGGGGCGGACTTTAATGACCAGATGTTGGCTCCTTATTTAGTTTCCCGACGCACCAGACGCTGGTATAAGAAGGTGTCTGTATATTTGATTCAATTGGCTGCATATAATAGTTTTGTTCTCTACAGTAAGGCTGGGAGAACAGGATCCTTCCTCAAATTTCAGGAAGAGATCATGGAGAACCTCCTGTATCCAGGAGGTTCCGTGGCCCCATCCACTAGTGTAGTGAGCCGTCTACACGAGCGATATTTCCCCAGTGTCGTTTCTGGTACCTCAACCCAAGCGCCACCCAGAAAAAGATGTTGTGTCTGTAGCAGGAGTGGAATAAGGCGTGACACCCGCTATTTCTGTTCTGACTGCCCTGACCACCCTGCCCTATGCTTAGGGGAGTGTTTCCGAAAGTACCACACACAGGTACACTATTAGCATAGGGATTACGTTACACAGGACAGGCACACAGGGCTGTTAGGGCCCTTTCACTCACAGCTGCTGCAAACCTCTCCTTTTACCTGGGACAAAGTGCATAATGTACTTTGCCACATCTCTGGGCGATTTGCGCTTTGCACATTGTCCCATGGGGAAGGAGAGGTTTGTCCTATAAAGGTAAAAAAAAAAAAAAAAAAAGCTCCGGTAAGAAAAAAAGTTAATGTTCTGTTCAAAAAGTTTAATAAAGTTTATAAAAGTTAATGTTCCGTTCTGTTATATAAAGTTAATGTTAATAAATTTATTGTGTTGCGGCCTGGTTTTTTCTTTTTTGTTTTGTTTTTTTTACCTTCTAGGTGGACCAACCAATCGACTAGCTGCAGCACTGATGTGCATTCTGACAGAAGCATTGCGCTGCTGTCAGATTACACGCAAGTCGGTGTATGCGGCGCTGCAAGACGAGATTTCTCCTCTGCAGTAAAAAAAGATACGTTTGCCGAGGCATATGAGCTGAGGGGCGGTGTTCATATGCTTTGGCAAACACTTTGTATATAAAAAAAATTAAAAATCCCGGCAATGATTTATTCACTCACATCGATTGATGTGAATGGAGAAATCGGGTTTGCCAGGGCATACGGGCTGAGTGGCTTTGGATGTTGGGCGGAGCTCCTATGTCCTGGCAGACGCCTTTCCCCTCCTTTTTTCTTTTTGGCAGAGATTTTTTTATCCACATTGATCGATGCGAATGAAGAAATCTGTGCCGTTCATTTTTTCTTTCAGCCCAGAGGCTGAACAGAAAAAAAAAATCTCATTACCCGTATGCTCAATATAAGGAGAATAGCAGAAACTCCTAATGCTGGCCATACATGTAATGATTGTGGAGACCCCCAAATGCCAGGGCAGTAGAAAACACCCCACAAATGACCCCATTTTGGAAAGTAGACACCCCAAGGTATTCGCTGAGGGGCATATTGAGTCCATGAAAGATGGAAAAAAAAAATATTATAACAATTTCCGCTAACTTGTGCCAAAAAAAATAATCTTCTATGAACTTGCCATACCCCTCATGGAATACCTTGGGGTGTCTTCTTTCCAAAATGGGGTCACATGTGGGGTATTTATACTGCCCTGGCATTTTAGGGGCCCTAAAGCGTGAGAAGAAGTCTGGAATCCAAATGTCTAAAAATGCCCTCCTAAAAGGAATTTGGGCCCCTTTGCCCACCTAGGCTGCAAAAAAGTGTCACACATGTGGTATCGCCGTACTCAGGAGAAGTAGGGCAATGTGTTTTGGGGTGTCTTTTTACATATACCCATGCTGGGTGAGAGAAATATCTCTCTAAAATGACAACTTTGTATAAAAAAGGGGCCCAAATTCTAAAGAGCACCTTTAGGATTTCACAGGGCATTTTTAACACATTTGGATTTCAAACTACTTCTCACGCATTAGGGCCCCTAAAATGCCAGGGCAGTATAACTACCCCACAAGTGACCCCATTTTGGAAAGAAGACACCCCAAGGTATTCCATGAGGGGCATGGCGAGCTCCTCGAATTTTTATTTTTTTTGGCACAAGTTAGCGGAAAATGATGTTTTTTTTTTCTTACAAAGTCTCATATTCCACTAACTTGTGACAAAAAATAAAAACTTCCATGAACTCACTATGCCCATCACGAAATACCTTGGGGTGTCTTCTTTCCAAAATGGGGTCACTTGTGGGGTATTCATACTGCCCTGGCATTTTAGGGGCCCTAATGTGTGAGAAGTAGTTTGAAATCCAAATGTGTTAAAAATGCCCTGTGAAATCCTAAAGGTGCTCTTTAGAATTTGGGCCCCTTTGCGCACCTAGGCTGCAAAAAAGTGTCACACATCTGGTATTGCCGTACTCAGGAGAAGTAGGGCAATGTGTTTTGGGGTGTCTTTTTACATATACCCATGCTGGGTGAGAGAAATATCTCTCTAAAAGTCAACTTTTCAAATTTTTTTATACAAAGTTGTCATTTGACAGAGATATTTATCTCACCCAGCATGGGTATATGTAAAGAGACACCCCAAAACACATTGCCCTACTTCTCCTGAGTACGGCAATACCACATGTGTGACACTTTTTTGCAGCCTAGGTGGGCAAAGAGGCCCAAATTCTAAAGAGCACCTTTAGGATTTCACAGGGCATTTTTAACACATTTGGATTTCAAACTACTTCTCACGCATTAGGGCCCCTAAAATGCCAGGGCAGTATAACTACCCCACAAGTGACCCCATTTTGGAAAAAAGACACCCCAAGGTATTTTGTGATGGGCATAGTGAGTTCATGGAAGTTTTTATTTTTTGTCACAAGTTAGTGGAATATGAGACTTTGTAAGAAAAAAAATAAAATAAAAAAAATCATAATTTTCCGCTAACTTGTGACAAAAAATAAAAAGTTCTATGAACTCACTATGCCCATCAGCGAATACCTTAGGGTGTCTACTTTCCGAAATGGGGTCATTTGTCGGGTGTTTCTACTGTCTGGCCATTGTAGAACCTCAGGAAACATGACAGGTGCTCAGAAAGTCAGAGCTGCTTCAAAATGCGGAAATTCACATTTTTGTACCATAGTTTGTAAACGCTATAACTTTTGCGCAAACCAATCAAAGACATGTAGAACAATAAATTTAGAGAAAAATGTATATATAAATGTAGTTTTATTTGAAAAATTTTACAACTGAAAGTGAAAAATTTCATTTTTTTGCAAAAAAATCGGTAAATTTCGATTAATAACAAAAAAAGTAAAAATGTCAGCAGCAATGAAATACCACCAAATGAAAGCTCTATTAGTGAGAAGAAAAGGAGGTAAAATTCATTTGGGTGGTAAGTTGTATGACCGAGCAATAAACTGTGAAAGTAGTGTAGTGCAGAATTGTAAAAAGTGGTCTGGTCATTAAGGGTGTTTAAGCTAGGGGGGCTGAGGTGGTTAAGCAATATTCATCACAGAAGTAGACGGCAGCATCTCCAATCCAACAAGATTTTTATTCACACATGGTGCATGAGACAGTACACACAATCTTGGTACATCAATGTTTCGTCTACACCTTAGCCTTTGTCAAGCTGATATAGAAGTGTATAAACTGAGTATATACAGACCAATCACTCACTCCCCCAGTTACAATCCACCAATAAAACATTAAAGGGAAACCTGTCACCGGGATTTTGTGTATAGAGCTGAGGACATGGGTTGCTAGATGGCCGCTAGCACATCCACAATACCCAGTCCCCATAGCTCTGTGTGCTTTTATGGTGTAAAAAAACCGATTTGATACATATTTAAATTAACATCAAAGAGTCATATCTTACTTGTGTGACCAGAGAAGAGTCATATTTTCAAGCTCTGACTCATCTCAGGTTAATTTGCATATGTATCAAATCGGGTTTTTTTCACCATCAAAGCGCAGAGAGCTATGGGGACTGGGTATTCCGGATGTGCTAGCGGCAATCTAGCAGCCCATGTCCTCAGCTCTATACACAAAATCCAGGTGACAGGTTCCCTTTAAATTAGATCTGTCTAAAACCTGCGTTAACTGAATCCACAAATGTGAATCACATGTCCTATGATACACAACATCTTAGAAGACATATATTACCTTAGGGAAGTGGTTGCAGCTGGACACCCCCCACATGGCGGTAGAGATCGCTGTCATGGCGATGCAGCTCATTATCCTGGCGTTCACTGGACTCCATTGCGCATGTCCACTCACATCGCAAGTGACCCAAGTCCGTCCACAAGACTAAGGTTACTATGACGCGGAGGGATCACGTGATCAGAGAACCAGTCACATGATCACGCTCCAGCACCCATGTAATACCTCACTAACGAATTTGTATAGGGAGCGTCTACCGCTCCCTTGGAAACCAGATGCTCTGCTGCAATGTTTCAATGTAACAACTTAATGTGGAGGGATATGCGGCATGATCAAAATAATGATTATACAATCAACCGGACGCAATGCTAGCCCAGTAAACCACCGATATCTATATGGTATCCTACTGCCTTTCCCCATTATGGTGTTACATCCGATGGGGGGATCCAGGTACAATGCCAACTTCCACCTATAGAACAGAGAAATAGAAAAATGGAAAAAACACATTAAAAACACTTCAGAAATAGCAAGATCATTACTATACATTCAAATGATCAATATACATAGGCTATAACTCACTTAATACCACATATATTGAATTCAAAATTCATTCCATATGGTTGCAACGCTTTTAAGGTAAAAATCCATTTCAATTCTTTTTTCCTGAGTACAGGAGTCCATAACTCTAAATCTAAGTTGGTTGATAGTATGCCCACACTCAACAAAATGTTTAGCCACTGGTTTCTCCATGTTCTTTTTCGACTAATGCTCTTGTGTTTATTAATTCTTTCCCTGATCTCTATTGTAGTTTCTCCAATATAGATCAGGCTACATGGACACTGGATCATATATATCACGTATCTCGACCTGCAGGTATAGTACCCATTTATCTTAAAAATCGGCCCAGTATAGGGATGTGCAAAGGTGTTGCCTTTGATCATATTGCCACAATTGCAACATCTCAAACATGGGAAATTGCCTGCCTTCCGTGGGGCTAAATATAGTTGCTTGTCTGTTCTCATACTTCCCACATCTGTTTTAACCAAACCATCACGTAAATTACGTTGCCTTTTATATGCCATCACAGGTTGAGTCTGAAACTCCTTCACCTGAGGTAACCCCTTCTGAAGATTATGCCACTCTTTATTAAGAATGCGCGCTATTAGACCACTATGAGTGCCATAAGTTGGCACAAAGGGGATCCTATCTGTGTCTCTGGTTTTCAAGTTCCCTTGTAGGGTGACCTCCCTTGTAGTATTAATGGCCCGGTCTCGTGTTCTATATAGCAATTTCCGTGGGTAACTTCTGTCCTTGAATTTATAACACATCTCATCAATTCTCAAGACGGATTCATGTTCATCGGATACAATCCTCCTAACCCTAAGTAATTGGCTTCAGGGGAGTGACTCAACCATCCGTTGTGGGTGGCAACTATCGAATCTCAATAGGTTATTTCTATCAGTGGGTTTTTTATATAGATCAGTTTTAATCAAACCTGATTCAACATAGACCCTCACATCTAGAAATTGTAGCTCTTCGTTTGACACCACCTTAGTAAACTGTAAACCGGGTACACCATTGTTAAAGGGATTCTGTCACCTCGCTGTAGGATATAGTGATGCGGACATGCACGGCTAGAACGCCGATAGCATGTCCGCAATATACCTGTCCTATAGGGCTGTGTCCTTTAATTGTGTTTAAAAAATTATTTTATAGATATGTAAATCAGCCTGGTAAGGAGCCCAAGGGGCTGTACTAACCTTTTTGGAGCCCAGCCACGCCCCCTGTGAAGGAGCCCAGCACCGCCTGTATCCTCCGAATCTCCTCCTTGCTCACAGTTAGATCGCCGTAATCTTGCGATGCGCAGTACCAGCATAGTGTTCCTTCCCTGTGCTGGCATCAGCCTCAGGGAAGAAACTGCGCATGCGCAAGCTCACGCATCGCGAGATTACAGCAATCTAACTGTGAGCAAGGAGGAGATTCGGAGGACGCAGGCAGTGCTGGGCTCCTTCACAGGGGGGCGTGGCTGGGCTCCAAGAATGTTAGTACAGCCCCTTGGGCTCCTTACCAGGCTCATTTACATATCTAGAAAACATTTTTTTTAACACAATAAAAGGACACAGCGCTATGAGACAGGTATATTGTGGACATGCTAGCGGCGATCTAGCCGTGCATGTCTGCATCTCTATAGACTAAAACAAGGTGACAGAATCCCTTTAAGGTGTTGAAATCTTTCCAGTTCCTCCAGAGTATTACACCAAATCAAAAACACATCGTCGATTTAGGGCCACCAGCACAGGACACTCTCCCAAAACATTGACCGGTACACCAGCTTGTCCTCCACCTCAGCCATAAATATGTTAGCATATGTGGGGACCACGTTGGACCCCATGGCCGTACCACGCCTCTGCTGGCAAAAGGTGTCCCCAAAGAGGAAATATTTCCTCCTGAGGACCACCTCAAGGAGCTGGAGGACAAGCCGTGCACCAGTCGGGGAGAATCCCATGCTGGATAGCTCTCTATCGACCACCCTCAGGCCAAGATCATGTTCTATCGATGTATAGAGTGAAACCACATCAAAATGTACAAAATAAAATTGTACTGGCAATACAACCTCTCTTAATTGTACCAAAAAATGTCTTGTGTCTCTAATATAGGAGGGTGCATTAGTGGCATAGACACGCAGCAGTCGGTCAAGGAAGATAGCTATAGTGCTGAATATAGAACCCCTCCTCGAGACAATCGGTCTGCCCGGGGGGTCCTCCAGGCTCTTGTGAATCTTGGGAAGTGTGTACAGAAGGGGAGTATAATATCACCAATACACTTCTCAATATCACCCTTAGGATCACGTACCAGCACTTCATAGACATCCACGTCGGCCAACTGTCTGCGTATCTCATCCACATATTTGCATGTGTCCATAATGACAACTGCCCCTCCCTTATCAGCTGGTTTTACCGTTATATCTGCATTCTGTTGTAATGCTTTAAGGGCCATTTTGTCTTTTCTTGTCATATTGTGTAGGTTATACCCTTTCCCAGTTCCCCTGAGACAATCAATCTGCTTGTTAACTATTTCAATGTAGGACTCGATGACATGGTTGTTCTGTGGTGGAGAAAACTTACTTTTCAGCCTAAGGTCAAAATACTTAAGCTGCAAAGTATCCCTGTCATCAACAGTTGCTCTCTTTTTTACATCAATAGTGGCAAAAAAAAACCTTAAGTCTTAATTTCCTGTAAAACTGTTGAAGGTCTATTTCAATATCAAACCAGTTCGTAGGGGACGAAGGGCAAAATGATAGGCCACGTCCCAAGACAGTTACCTGGTCAGCAGTTAGTTCAACAGATGAGATGTTGACCACTAGGTGTCTCCCCTCTGTGGGTATCGCCTTGTCACCCTCCCTTGTGGCTCCTTCGTTAGTGTCAGACGCATCCGAGGGGGGAGAGTTCTTATAGGGCCTATGGTGCTTCCTTCCGCCCCTTCTGTATTTTCTCCACCTCCCTGTCTTCTTGGGCCTAAAAAAGCTGTTTTATTAGAGTCATCCGTGGAATCGGAGTTGCTCTCATGCCCCTTCTAAGTGCCACCATATGCCCCAATAGTGCTCCACTCCCCCATAGTGCCGCTCTCCCCTATAGTGCCTACCATAATGTGCCAGTAAAAAAATGCCCCCTTAGTGACACCAGATGCCATAATGCCCCCATAATGTGCCAATAAGAATAAAGGCCCCTTTAGAGCCCCCACTTCCCCTTAGTGCCCCCAAATAATGCCCCTATAGTGCAACCAGATGCCCCATAGTGCCATTCTCCCCTATAGTGTCCCCATAATATGTCAATAAAAAAAAAGCCCCTTTAGACCCCCCAGATGCCCCCATAGTGCTCCTCTCCCCCATGGTGCCGCCCCATAAAGTTCCACCATATGCCCCAATAGTGCTCCACTCCTCCATAGTGCCGCCCTCCCCTATAGTGCCTCCCATAATGTGCCAGTGAAAAATGCCCCCTTAGTGCCACCAGATGCCATAATGCCCCCATGTGCCAATAAGAAAAAAAGGCCCCTTTAGTACCCCCACTTCCCCATAGTGCCCCCAAATAATGCCCCTATAGTGCCACCAGATGCCCCATAGTGCCGTTCTCCCCTGTAGTGCCCCCCATAATGTGTAAAAAAAAAAAGCCCCTTTAGAGCCCCCATAGTGCTCCTCTCCCCCATGGTGCCCCCCAAATAATGCCCCTATAGTGCCACCAGATGCCCCATAGTGCCGTTCTCCCCTATAGTGCCCCCCATAATGTGTAAAAAAAAAAAAGCCCCTTTAGAGGCCCCCATAGTGCTCCTCTCCCCCATGGTGCCCCCCAAATAATGCCCCTATAGTGCCACCTGATGCCCCCTTGTGCCGTTCTCCCCATAATGTGTAAAAAAAAAGCCCCTTTAGTGCCCCCATAGTGCTCCTCTCCCCCATGGTCGTCCCCCCCCATAATGTGCCAGTAAGAAGTGCCACCCCTTTAGTGCCCCCATAGTGCCAGCTCCCCCCCTCCAAAAAAAACAAAACAACAAAAATAAAATAAAAAATACACTGATACTTACCTCCATCAGCAGCGATGCGATGCAGGCTCTTCCGGCCTGTGTCCCTGCTGTGTGCTGCCCGGCTCAGGCGCGTGATGATGACGTCATCTCGCCTGAGCCGGCCTCTGATAGGCTGCAGGCATTAGTGCCTGAGGCCTATCAGAAGAACAGGGGAGGGACACGCCTCTCCCTCCCCTGCCGCAGCACAGCACAGGCATCTGTATCGCTGTCCTAAGGACGGCGATACAGATGGATTAGATATGGAGATGAGCGCTTCACAATGGAAGCGCTCATCTCCTAGTACTCCCACTGCCCCCCCCCACCACCGCCGCGGCCACAATTACATCCAGGGCCGCGCCGCCTGTGGTGATCGGCGGTGCGGCCCTGAAGGATTAAAAAAAAAAAAATTCGGTTGGTTGTTCTAGGGGGGGTCCAGACCCGCTGGACCCCCCCTGTAGGTGCGCCACTGCACAGTTGCAAACCTTAAGCTTTAATAAGTAAGTTTTGATGTGGTTTCACTCTATACATCGATAGAACATGATCTTGGCCTGAGGGCGGTCGATGGGGCGCTATCCAGTGCGGGATTCTCCCCGACTGGTGCACGGCTTGTCCTGCAGCTCCTTGAGGTGGTCCTCAGGAGGAATTATTTCCTCTTTGGGGACATCTTTTACCAGCAGAGGCGTGGTATGGCCATGGGGTCCACTGTGGCCCCCACATATGCTAACATATTTATGGCCGAGGTGGAGGACAAGCTGGTGTACCGGTCAACGTTTTGGGAGAGTGTCCTGTGCTGGTGGCGCTACATCAACAATGTTTTTTTTATTTGGTGTAATACTCTTGAGGAACTAGAAAGATTCCATCAACACCTTAACAATGGTGTACCCGATTTACAGTTTACTAAGGTGGTGTCAAATGAAGAGCTACAGTTTCCAAATGTGAGGGTCTATGTTGAAGCAGGTTTGATTAAAACTGATATATATCAAAAAACCCACTGATAGAAATAACCTATTGAGATTCGATAGTTGCCACCCGCAATGGATGGTTGAGTCACTCCCCTGAAGCCAATTACTTAGGGTTAGGAGGATTGTATCCAATGAAAATCAATCCGTCTTGAGAATTGATGAGATGTGTTACAAATTCAAGGACAGAGGTTACCCACAGAAATTGCTATATAGAACACGAAACCGGGCCATTAATACTACAAGGGAGGTCACCCTACAAGGTTACTTGAGAACCAGAGACACAGATACAGTAGGATCACCTTTGTGCCAACTTATGGCACTCATAGTGGTCTAATAGCACGCATTCTTAATAAAGAGTGGCATATTCTTCAGAAGGGGTTACCTCAGGTGAAGGAGTTTCCGACTCAACCTGTGATGGCATATAAAAGGCAACGTAATTTACGTGATGGTTTGGTTAAAACAGATGTGGGAAGTATGAGAACAGACAAGCCACTATGTTTAGCCGTACCAGGCCAGGTATGCTGGGTGGGGGGTTGGACAGGGGGGGGGGGTTTGGAGCCCAGGGGGAGGGGATGGGTTTCGGTTTTGTTATGTGTGACAGAGAATTGATATTAATTTAGGGTACTTTGGGATCTAGATGCCTTTGCATGTATGTACGTTGTTCAGCATCGAAATGATACACCGTTTTAAATGTACCTGTCATACGTGCCTACTCTCTGTGACCAGATATCCTTTTTTATATTGTTTCTATTTCAAGAAAAGCAATAAAGATATTTAAAACAAAAAAAAACTATGTTTAGCCCCACGGAAGGCAGGCAATTTCCCATGTTTAAGATGATGCAATTGTGGCAATATGATCAAAGGCAACACCTTTGCACATCCCTATACTGGGCAGATTTTTAAGATAAATGGGTACTATACCTGCAGGTCGAGATACGTGATATATCTGATCCAGTGTCCATGTAGCCTGATCTATATTGGAGAAACTACAATGGAGATCAGGGAAAGAATTATTAAACACAAGAGCACTATTCGGAAAAAAAAAAGAACATGGAGAAACCAGTGGCTAAACATTTTGTGGGCATACTATCAACCAACTTAGATTTAGAGTTATAGACTGTGTAGGGACACTAAGGAGGGGTGGAGACAGGGAAACAATACTCAGGAAAAAAGAATTGAAATGGATTTTTACCTGAAAGAGTTGCAACCATATGGAATGAATTTTGAATTCAATATATGTGGTATTAAGTGAGTTATAGCCTATGTATATTGATCATTTGAATGTATAGTAATGATCTTGCTATTTCTGAAGTGTTTTTAATGTGTTTGTTCTATTTTTCTATTTCTCTGTTCTATAGGTGGAAGTTGGCTTTGTACCTGGATCCCCCCATCGGATGTAACACCATAATGGGGAAAGGCAGTAGGACAACATATAGATATCGGTGGTTTACTGGACTAGCATTGCGTCCGGTTGATTGTATAATCATAATTTTAATTTAAGACAGGAGACTCCATTATGCATTATATCTTTCTTTTTTACTCCCAGCAGCAAAATAGTTAACAATGTAAACATAGAAACATTTTTTATAAAATATGTAAATGAGCCTCTAGGAATATCCAATGAACAGCCAACAAAGGTTATATAAGGTTTAGCCCCACATAAAAACGTCCTTCTTTCTTGCTGCTCCCAGAAAGATATGTATTGAAGTTCTTTTGTCATATAAATATAATTATATAGATTATTTTATATACTTATTATAAATATTTCTTATATTGATTATTTATTCTTCTATCTGGTTGTGGACAACGTATGTTGCCACTTGTTTTGTGGTTTTACCAAAACGCTATGCTGCATGTGATTATTTATCATTAAAATTCGGGTACACTTACATATTAATGTGTTTCTCATGCATTCAGTTCCCCCTGATTAGAGTTATTGCCTGCTTCGCATTTGCACCACTATTTTCCTCTATGCTGACTTACCTGTAGTAGTGCTGTCACTGTTTACTTTCACTTTACCTCAGCACCCGACCCCCAGTGCGCATATGTAGCTGGTCATCAGCTTGCCGCCCTTTTCTCCTCATTCAGAGATATCGTCTGTTGCTCATTTTGTCTCAGAAGAAAACTGCTAGCTAATTTCATTCCTAGTGATAGTTTTTCATAATATCCTTTACATATACTGTTCTTGATTACAATTTCTTTATATTGGTGTATATGGTGATATTTTACAATCCCTTACAATTTCAGCATTTTTCCTTAATTGGTTATATATATATTATCAGCCAACATGTCCGCTTAGAATCCTAAAAATATTCCTGGAACCCCAGGTTCACTTATTGTGGAGGAAGACCTCCTCCAATCCATGGTCAATGAAACAGTTTCTAGATCTGTACAATGTGCAGTCGACACAGCCATGTCGTCATTGCAAAGTATCATTACACAATCTGTGGCCATGGCTATGACTAATGCGCAGACCTTGCAAAAACCAAATGACCCTGTTACCCCGTCCGACCAATTCTGGTCTACGGAGGAATCCTCTTCTCGCCTTGCGGATGGTTTTAAGAGGGGTAAATCAGCCTTTAAAAGGCGATTTTCTACCGATCCCACTCCTAAAAAGTTACAAAAAACACAGGATAAATGGGATCAGGAAAAATCTAAAGCTTTTTCAAAAAAGCACAGTTACCACTGCTAAAGCAGTTAATATTGCACCCTCTGCCCCTGAGGTTGAAGTCACGAAGCGGGCATCTAAGTCTTTAAGAGTTAAGCCGGACTCATTTAACTCTTCCCCTCCTGAATCCTCTAATGAAGAAGATAATTCTTATAAGAGTGATATAATATCTCTATATGAAGACATTTCTGATGAGGAAGAGACAAACCTGGAAGAAGAAAATCTTTCTTCATCCGTTATTTTGGATGGATCAGGGGTACCTTTCTTTGACCCTGGAATGATTAAGCATCCCAGGTCAGGAGAATGGGTACCATTACCCCAGGTGTCTAAATTTGTGTCTTCTTGGCTCAAAAAGCCACCTGAAAATTCTGCAAGAAACAAACTACGAGCTGAATGCCCTAGACCCACTCTCCCACATAAAATTTCAGATACGCCTGAAATTGATCCAGCTTTGGTTAAATATTTGTCAAAATCAGGAAAAAATCCCAAAAAAGGAGTAGATCGTTCCTTTAGGACGATCCAAGATAGATTACTAGACATGGTCGGTCCTTTGACAAAAATATTAGATTTGACCGAACTTCCACTTCAGACAAACCTGTGGATTTATCAGTCCTAAAAGGATGGTCACAAAGGGAAATATATCTATTAGGTAATACAAATGCGACCATATGCACTGAAAGAAAGAGGTCTATTCTTATGAGGTTAGACCCACAATTGACGCACCGTGCCACGGTGCATAATGACCCGGATAATAATCCATCCTCCGATGGGTTACTCTTCGGAGATTATTTTGCTAAAGATATTAATAAGTATGTGGGGCTATTTTCATCACTTGATAAGGCCCAGATTTCTTTAAAAAGAGTCTTCCAAGGGCGTGTTTTTGGAAGGGCTGGGAGACGAAAGGGCCGGTTTCCCAGCCGAGGATCCCACGACAGATAATTCTTTAAAGGCCCCTCCCCACAACAAGAATATACTACTTACCCATCCACCTCCTACACTACCACTCCATTCTTCCCTACAAGAGGAAGACCATGGCGTGCGAGAGGAAATAGAGGATTCCCGAGATCAAGACCCTCTGCAGGTAAGAAATCTCTTTCCATTTTCTTCCCACATTCCCTTAGGAGGTTGGATAAAACATTTTATCCACGTCTGGGCTATGATTTCAACAGACGCATGGATATTAAACACCATAAGAGGCTACCAAATAGACTTTGGCTACAAACCAATTCAAACTCAGTTACCACATCCGATCACATTTTCCCAGACAGATCAAAATCTGATACATTTAGAAATCAAGGAACTATGTTCCAAAGGCGCTTTAATAAAAAATACCCGTACAATCTCCGGGTTTTTTGAGCAATCTCTTCTTAGTGAAAAAGAGGGATGGAGGTCACAGACCTGTAATCAATCTGAAAACCCTCAATAATTATGTCGTCTACAGACATTTCAAAATGGAGGGTATCCATTTACTGAGAGACCTACTCCTACAAGAAGATTGGCTCGCAAAAATTTATCTGAAAGACGCCTATCTCACGGTGCCTATGCATCCGATGTCTCAACCTTACCTCCAATTTCTATGGAAGGGTCAGAAATATCAATTCACCAGCCTACCATTCGGACTGTCTTCCGCTCCTTGGTGTTTCACAAAACTATTAAAACCAGTGGTAGCAATCCTTAGGACAAGAGGTGTACGCCTCATCATTTATTTAGACAATATTCTTATCATGTAAAAAGAAGATGGAATGGTCACTCTTATATGGAAATATAGGACACTTTATTGAGCATATATCATGGAATTGTGTGCATCAAATTCAGAAAAAACGCATTGAAATCGCATATGCGTTTTTTTGTGTTTTTAAAAAAAAAATTTTTTATTTTTTTTAAATAGAGGATTCCATATGGAAAATATTACTGATGAACCACAACTATGGTAGAGAAATAATAGGTGAGAAAATGCATCAAATTTCACAAAAACCGCAATGGAATCGCATATGTGTTTTTTGGCTAAATATGCTTTTTGGCTAAATATGCTTTTTGAGAAAGATTTCCAATGGAGGAGGGACAACCCTTCCACGCAAGGCTTGGGAAAACTGCCTTGAGTGCATATATATATATTTATTGTTTTAAATGGATTTTATTTTGTTTTTAAATGTATTGTACAAATAAATGATAATAACAGCAAATATGGGAGGAATGAGAACCCACACTGAATATTATAAGTATTATAAGCAATATATATCAGGATAAGACCCATTGAAACCAGAATGAAAATACTGGAATGGAATTTAAAAACTCCAGACCACCTTTTGAAAATATAATTCCAAATCCAGCTCGGATCTTTTGAAGAACCATCATCGGGTATAAATTACCTTGATTTAAGGAATGGGGGTATGCCACTGAGAAAGGGGAAGCGTCTCCCCGAAACGCGTCTGGCGTCAAGCAAACTTGGATGAATACCCCACTTTCCGATTCAACCTAGTGCACTACAAAGAAAAGAAATCCATCTATCTTAAAAGACTGCGATACGTCATCCAATAGCGCCTGCAAAGAAAGGTCTGTGATCCTCACTTTGGACTGGATTCTAACATCACCTGTGAGAGACACGTGGGACGCGAGCAGCTCCATAGCCGGGACGCCGGCAGATTCAACGGAGTAAGAGCTCAACAGTAAGTCCCTTTTTGACCGACGGCGCGGGTGAAGGTAAGCCCACAGTAGTGGGTATCACACTAAGAAGTACCATAAATAATTAAATCAACCACTGCTGGTTATTCAAGTAAGGATTTTCTGCTATAATCAAGCCAAACAAACAGTAGATTGCAACAGTCAGCAGCAGGAAAACTGACATTATTTAACCAGTTTGTAGCAGCCCTTTGATACAGACGTTTCAATAGATTGTGTTCAAACACAAGTGAATAACAAAAATCTAGACATTTACGGATCCCAAAGAGTGTGACATTTCAGTTTAATTGTTTATAGGATTATATACCTGATGATTTTTATATCTGATGTATTTTTATATCTGATGTATTTTGCTATTATATGGATTTTTAGCTGAGTGAATGCTGTTTGCACCAACCTACCTCTGCAAATTAGATAGAACTATCGCACCTGGGACTTAACAAGTCTGAATGCGAATGATAGAGAGGGGCTTATTTGGAGCCACCGGCACTCATTCAACACTGCTTTTTGTTTCATCTTGTAACATATTATTGATCAAAACATAGTTTTAACATTTTATTGTAATTTTATTGCACACAATTCCATGATATATGCTCAATAAAGTGTCCTATATTTCCATATAAGAGTGACCATTCCATCTTCTTTTTACTATATATTTCAAATTTTGAGGGGTGACTCAAATTTTGGTTTGGAGCACCTATCCTGAGAGAATAGAGGTGAGCGGATCCCTTTTTTTGAATATTTTTATCATGGCTCAATCTCTTTCACTAATTCACCTTCATATCCATTGGGCACTAACTCTTTTGACCAATTTGGGATTTCTAGTCAACTACGAAAAATCTAAATTAATTCCATCAAAACAGGTGGAATTTTTAGGCTTCCTGGTAGATACTCAATCTGCTTCTCTGAGTCTTCCATCCAGGAAATTGAAGACTATCAGGAAAGAAATCCGATCTGTCCTCAACAAGAATTTTGCATCTCTGAGGACAATAGCACGGATTGTAGGCCTACTCTCAGCCTCAATCCAAGCAATTTTTCCTGCTCCCTTACATTACAGGGCCCTCCAACGTTAAAAAACACAACATTTAAGGGAAGGATTAGGTTACTCGGACGAAGTAATCCTAACCCCGGACACCAGGGAGGAGTTAATTTGGTGGCTACAACATATCCAAGACTGGAATGGGAAAAATATATTCAATTCTGTCCCAGATCTAATTATCAAGTCGGACGCCAGTCTACTGGGTTGGGGTGCTCGGTGTGGCTCCCTTTACATAGGAAAAAGAGTCTTCGCTTCATATCAACTGTTTAGAACTTTTGGCAGGCTCTTTTGCCCTCAAGAGTTTTACAAAACAAATATCCCATTCTTGTGTCCTTCTTCGGATGGACAATATAGCGGCTGTACAATACATCAACCGCTTGGGAGGAACCAGATCAGAGACGTTAGCCAACATTGCCAAATTTTTTGGGCATTTCTGCCTAGACAAACATATCACTCTGAAGGCAGAATACCTTCCGGGCTTATCCAATACCATTGCAGATTGGAATTCCCGATTTCTCACAGATTCCAGCGATTGGAGATTAGATCCCAACATCTTTCATCAGATCGATTCACTTTGGGGTCCAATGTACCTGGATCTTTTTGCCTCTCGCCTCAATCGTCAACTTCCTAGTTTTTTCAGTTGGCGTCCCGATCTGGAATCGTTAGGTACCGATGCTCTATCTCAGATATGGCCCAAGAAGAGGTTATATGCTTTCACTCCTTTCAATCTCATCCCGAGGATTCTTCTTCTAACCATGTCACAACAGTCAACTCTGGTTCCGATAACCCCACTCTGGACAACTCAAACATGGTTTCCCCAGATACTGGCAATGATGATAGATTACCCACGCATCCTTCCAATTCATTCCTTGATCCTTCTAAATCCAGCAGGACAACAACATCCGTTAATTCTATCGAACCATCTATCCCTAGTAGCCTGGTTAATTTCCGGTCGTCAGGAATTGATTTTGAAATTTCACGATCAGCTAACGACATTCTTTCTGACGCCTGGGCTCCAGGCACCCGATCTTCTTAGGCTGCGTTCACACGGGCGAGATTTCCGTGCGGGTGCAATGCGGTAGGTGAACGCATTGCACCCGCACTGAATCTGGACCCATTCATTTCAATGGGGCTGTTCAGATGAGCGATGATTTTCACGCATCACTTATGCGTTGCGTGAAAATCGCAGCATGCTCTATATTCTGCGTTTTTCACGCAACGCAGGCCCCATAGAAGTGAATGGGGTTGCGTGAAAATCGCAAGCATCCGCAAGCAAGTGCGGATGCGGTGCGATTTTCACGCACGGTTGCTAGGTGACTGTCTATACACTGTATTATTTTCCCTTATAACATGGTTATAAGGGAAAATAATAGCATTCTGAATACAGAATGCTTAGTAGAAGGTCAATTGAGGGTTAAAAAATAAAAAAAATTAACTCACCTTGTCCTCTTGTTCGCGTAGTTCTCCCGGTCTTTAGTTCTTTAAAAAGATGAACTATGGGCTAAAGGACCTTTGATGACGTAAGATCACATGCTCCAATCACATGGTCCATCACCGCGGTGATGGACCATGTGATTGGAGCATGTGATCTTACGTCATCAAAGGTCCTTTAGCCCATAGTTCATCTTTTGAGAAGTAAAGAAGAGACCGGGACTTACGCGAACAAACGGAGAAGGTGAGTTAATTTTTTTTATTTTTTTTAACCCTCAACTGATCACCTACTATGCATTCTGTTTTCAGAATGCTATTATTTTCCCTTATAACCATGTTATAAGGGAAAATAATAACATCTACACAACACCGAACCCAAACCTGAACTTCTGTGAAGAAGTTCGGGTCTGGGTACCACAGTCGGTTTTTTATCACGCGCGTGCAAAACACATTGCACCCGCGCGATAAAAACTGAACAACGGAACGCAATCGCAGTCAAAACTGACTGCAATTGCATTCCTACTCGCGCGGGTTTGCCGCAACACACCGGGACGCATTCGGAACTAATCCGGACACGCTCGTGTGAACCCAGCCTTACAGATCAGCCTGGAAGATTTGGTCTAATTGGTGCAGTCAACGGTCATTGGATCCCGTATGTGCACCTTTAAATCTGATTATAAATTTCCTGTCTGAATCTTTTGACGCAGGAAAAGCATATAGAACGATTAACGTTTACCGATCGGCCATTTCCTTTTATCATTCCCCTATCCAAACTCTACCAGTTGGCAAATACCCTTTAGTTTGCAAACTCATGAAGGGTATTAGATTTCGAAGACCTCCTATGCCCAAATATAATTCTACTTGGGACGTAAATTTGGTTTTCAATTTGTTCCTAAATTGGGAGGATAATGATGATCTTCCGTTGAAATTGTTGTCATTTAAACTAACCATGTTATTATGCCTTATTTCATTTAAACGAGTATCAGATGTCAGATCTTTGGATATCTCCCGTAGACAGTTCCTACCACAAGGCGTCCAATTCTCTATTGTACGTCGTACAAAAACCAATATCTCATCGGTTTTCTACCCTGCGTTCCCTTTACAAGAAAAACTTTGTGTAGTTAGGGGTTTACAATCCTATGAACTAAAAACCTTACCACTCAGGAATCCATCGGTATCTCAACTCCTTATTTCTTATTGCAAACCTCTCTTACCAGTGTCATCAGCAACCCTGGCTAGATGGGTATCTCAAACTATTTCTTTAGCTCACTCTTTGGAGCACACTCCTCTAGAGGAGCTATGTCTACTAAAGTAAGACAAACTGGAGGATCTCTATCAGACATCTTAAAAGCAGCTAATTGGTCTTCCGAATCAACTTTTAAAAACTTTTATTTTAGACCTGAAGCACATGTTTCCATGGTATTATTTAATAACCAGTAACAATGTTGTGATATTTAGTTTTACATTCATATCTAAAATTAAGCTTTGAACTTGCATAATGGAGTCTCCTGTCTTGAATTAAAATTGAAGATTTTCCTAGTTTTCAACAAAGGAAAATATAGATTTTATGAAAGACAGGAGACGAACATTATCCCACCCTATTGATCCAACCCTTATTATCTACATTTCTCTTTCCTTTCAGTTTAATAAACCGATTATATTCAAGATGGTGTGATTCTTGGTGGATCATCAAATCCAGATTTAATTTCCAACGACTGTATTTATAATGGATGTTTATCGTACCAAGTTCGTTATCCTTCATCACATCAAGAAAGAAGGACGTTTTTATGTGGGGCTAAACCTTATATAACCTTTGTTGGCTGTTCATTGGATATTCCTAGAGGCTCATTTACATATTTTATAAAAAATGTTTCTATGTTTACATTGTTAACTATTTTGCTGCTGGGAGTAAAAAAGAAAGATATAATGCATAATGTTCGTCTCCTGTCTTTCATAAAATCTATATTTTCCTTCGTTGAAAACTAGGAAAATCTTCAATTTTGGTCATGCCGCATATCCCTCCACATTAAGTTGTTACATTGAAACATTGCAGCGGAGCATCTCGTTTCCAAGGGAGCGGTAGACGCTCCCTATACAAATTTGTCAGTGAGGTATTACATGGGTGCTGGAGCGTGATCATGTGACCGGTTCTCCGATCACGTGATCGCTCCGCATCATAGTAACCTTAGTCTTGTGCGATGTGAGTTGACATGCGCAATGGAGTCCAGTGAACGCCAGGATAATGATCTGCATCGCCATGACAGTGATCTCTACCGCCATGTGGGGGGTGTCCAGCTGCAACCACTTCCCTAAGGTAATATATGTCTTCTAAGATGTTGTGTATCATAGGACATGTGATTCACATTTGTGGATTCAGTTAACGCAGGTTTTAGACAGACCTAATTTAATGTTTTATTGGTGGATTGTAACTGGGGGAGTGAGCGATTGGTCTGTATATACTCAGTTTATACACTTCTATATCAGCTTGACAAAGGCTAAGGTGTAGCCGAAACATTGCTGTACCAAGATTGTGTGTACTGTCTCATGCACCATGTGTGAATAAAAATCTTGTTGGATTGGAGATGCTGCCGTCTACTTCTGTGATGATTATTCTCAGGATAGGTCATCAATATCAGATCGGTGGGGGTCGGACACCCGTCACTCCCGTCTCTCTTCCTGTTCTCTGTTGCTTTGCCATAGACAGCAGCAGCAGGTAGGAAGAGAGACGGCAAGCACGCACTGTACACGCCATCTCCCCATACAGCTGATCGGTCCGACACTCGGCACCCCGCTGATTTGATATTGATGACCTACCTATTTTTCTATTGATGACCTACTGAGGATAGGTCATCAATAGAAAAAGCCCAAACAAACCCTTTAATTTTACTGGCAACTCACAGTATTACATGGCGTATAATAAATTGCATGTCACAGTGTGTCACATATACACGAGGTAGCCTATCAATTTTTTCAGAGCATGAACGACCGCCTTTTCCCTAGATTCGTCATTGACAGAACCTTCTTGGAAAGGGGCAAAGTCACACCCTTTCAGAGCACGTGTGAGCGCCGGACCTGCATCTAATGATGCCACATCCCAGTGCTTCATACAGCTTGTTGGGAAGGTCTTTCAGGAGTCTAGGAGGTCTCTCTTTTTTCTGTTAGCCTCCCAGATGGTGCGGTAGAGTTGTAAGTATGCCATAGACTGCAGTGTATGGTATAAACTAATTAATGATCTAATGTTCAAGTCCCCAAGGGGGGGTTAAAAAAAGAGTAAGAAGTAATTAGCAAAAAAGTTTCCCAATTTTATATATAGATAAATAAATACTTTTCTTGCTCGTATCATTGGGGGACACAGGACCGTGGGTATAGCTGCTTCTGCCACTAGGAGGTGACACTAGGCTAAAAAGTGTTAGCTCCTCCTGACGGCTATACCCCCTTCAGCCTGGAGAGAGCATATGAGTTTTTAGCTTAGTGTCGTAGGAGGCAGACCTCCATGCCTTGCAGGGTCAATTCTGCTATTTTCTTTTCTTTTTTCCCAGCAAGGGGAACATGGTCGCCTAGCCTCCCTGTTCCACGGGGAGCATGGACCGGCTCAGTTTTTCTTCCTGCTCAGCTCCCCAAGAAGACAAAGAGGACCAGGGCAGCCCAGCTCCCCTGCTTCCTGCCAGCCAGGGGTTCATCTGGATCCAGCAGACTCTCCCTCCACTCCGGCCTCCTGCCACTTCGGTGCCAGCGGCTGAGGAGGTGACCCCGCTGGTCCACCGAGGGAGGGTGAACAGAAGAGGAAGAAGATGGGGTGAGTAGTTGGGAATGGGTGAGTATTCCATTGCCCCCTTCCACCCTCCCCCTCTCCTGGGTCTCCTTCTCCTCCTCTCCCCTTCCCCAGGCCTACAGCTCAGTCCCTGGTCCAGGGGTCCTTAGGAGGAACCCCCAGCCTCACCTTCCACCCCTTCTGGCCGGCTGTCCCTCAAATCTAGCCCCGGCTTCATCTCAGGCCTACCCCCCATTTTGCAGCCTTCTTGATCCCAGAATGCCATTGAGTCCTTGGCATTCCTCTGGTGGGACTTCTGGCATGTAGTCTTTCTTGCAGCCGGCTTGCACTTCTTCCGGTATACCTCCGGGTCCTGACCGGCCGGAAGTGCATCACGGCAGGCCGCTGTCACTAATTTAGGCCCCGGGTTCGAGGGCCTACAGGGTCGCGGTTATCCAGGCCCAACCTTCTCCGCTCGCACTTAAGGGGCGGGACTCTCCTTCCCTCCGAATGCACCTGGTGGAGCGGAGCTTCATCCTCTTCTTGCGCTGGCTCGTGCTCTCCTTGTCTCACTTACAGCAGGACGCTTCAACTGGGGGACATCAGAACCTGGTTTCACCTGCCTCTTCAGCCTCTGGTAGGACAGTCTATATTATCACGACAGCCCTGAGACCAGCTCTTAGTCTACACTCAGTCGGCCATGTCCGAATCCACGATTGACCCTCGTCTGCCATCAGCCCCTACCCACTATGCGTGCGCAAAATGCGAACTCAAGTTCCCCCGTGGCCAGCCGGACTCTTTGTGTACCGTATACCATGCACCCAGACCAGTCCTAGCCCTCCTGCCTAAGGAGCCGAATTGCCCCCTGACCCCGTGGAACCAGATTGGGCCCGCCCCCCCTTCCCGGTCGGTGGAGGACTTATCGAAAATTTGCCAATCCACCCTCTCCCTCATGGCTCGATTGGTTAACTAGTCTCCACCTGTGCAACCCGCTTCCTCAGGCGACCAACCGAGGGGAAGACCTTCACACAAGCGGCCAGAGCAGGACATTGTTCCTCTTCCGACGCCTCGGTGTCTCCACCCCCTCAGGTCACGCTCAGACGTATCCTCCCTCCCAGGTGAGGCACTGTCCGAAGGGGAGATATTCGATTCAGACTCTGATCTGTATCCGGAACAATCTTCTAAGATTGCTTCCATGGTGGATAGCCTGGTTGCGGCTGTCCGTGACACCTTCCAGGTTCATGACAACTACCCCTTGTCTAGCCGTCAGGGAGTATCTTTTCTCTGCTCCAGACAAGCCCCTAAGGCCTTCCCCTTACATGATGATTTTTTGGTCGTCATTGCCAAGGCATGGGACCATCCAGATCGTCGCTTTACCACGTCTAAGCGCCTCGATCTGCTATATCCCTTTCCGGCGGACTTGATAGCAAAATGGTCCTCCCCTCCCAAGGTGCCTGTCACGCGACTCACCAAGCATACCGCCATCCCTGTGGCCAATGGCGCGTCCCTTCAGGACCTGGTGGAGTCATTTTCTAAATCCGCTTTCGCGGCGGGTGGCTCTGCACTTCGTCCCATTTTTGCCTCTGATTGGGTGGCTAAGGTGGTCTCCTTCGCCTGCATCAGGACATCGTGGTGGACATTCCCCCAGAGGACCTCCCGTCATTGGACTTGCAAATCTCTCAGGCTGTGAAGTACCTATTGTGAGGCCTCTTTGGACGTGGGCACTCTTGTTGCCCGCTCATCCGCTCTCACGGTCGCCTTATAGTGCAAAGTTTGGCTTAAAGTATCGGAGGCGGACTCCTCCTCGAAACGCTCCTTTATGGGCTTTCCCTTTTCGGGCTCTCGACTGTTCAGTGCCAGTTGGACGAGATTACCTCAAAGCAAGCAAGTCCAAGTGCTTGTTTCCCTCTAAGCCCCCAAACTCCCGGTTCTACTCCTTTTGCCGCTTCTCCGGCACACACCCTACAGCAGGGGCGCCTCCCAGGGCCTCCACACAAGAGAAGAAGAAAAAAACATCCTTTAGGCCCCAACTGGCCTGGCAGCCGCGGACACAACCTGCCTGCCCCTCTGCCATCAGACAGTCTTCCACATGAAGGGGCACCCCGCCCTCTTGGGTGGGGGGGGGTCATCTCCTCCTTTTTCTGGAGGCTTGGCAGGCCCACATTTCCGATGCGTGGGCATTCGAGATTGTAACCTCGGGTTACAAGATCGAGTTTGCCTCCTCTCCGCCAAAGCGTTTCTTCCTGTCTCAGCCACCTAGGGATCCAATTTGGGCCACGCCTTTTTTTCAGGCATTACAGTCCCTCCTTGCTCAGGGGGTGATCTCCCCAGTTCCCCTTGCGGAACAGTTCACAGGTTTCTATTCAAATCTGTTTGTCGTCCCTAAGGGATCTGTTCGCCCGGTCTGGACCTCAGGTTACTGAACAGGTTTGTCAGGGTCCAGCACTTCATAATGGAGTCCCTCCGCTCCGTGGTTGCCTCTCTGAAACATGGCAAATTCCTTTCCTCGGTGGACATTCGGGACACGTACCTGCATGTTCCCATTGCCCCTGCGTACCAGCGTTTCCTCCACTTTGCGTTAGGGTATTGTCACTACCAGTTCGTGGCTCTACCTTTTGGCCTGCTGATCGTCCAGATAGGGGATCACCCTGATCCCCTATCTGGACGACATCCTTGTCACGGCAGCGACCTTTGGTCAGAACGAGGACAGTCTCCACATCACCCTGGACGCCCTGGCACGCTTTGGCTGGCTGATGAACTTCCAGAAGTCATCCCTGCATCCCAGCAGGTGGATTACCTTCTTAAGCATGATCCTCGACACAGCCACAGCATCAGTCCGCCTCCCTCCAGACAAGCGGCTATCCCTTCTGTGGTCGGTTCATCTTCTCCTCCAGCACCGTCATCCAATGATCCAATTTTGCATGCAGGTGTTGGGTACGATGGTCGCTTCCTTCGAGGCGCTTCCATTTGCGCAATTTCACACCCGTCCTCTCCAATGGGTGATCCTGTCATCCTGGGACAAGACACCAGGTTCTTTGAACTATACCATCACCCTTCCCTCGCATGTGCGGTGGGCCCTAAGTTGGTGGCTCTCAGCTCCGGCAAATTCTTTCTCTCGGTCTCATGGACAGTCATCACCACAGATGCCAGCCTCCACGGATGGGGTAGAGTCTTCCCGCCTTGGACAGTCCATTGCAAATGGTCTTAGTTGGAATCCAGACTGCCCATCAATATCCTGGAACTTCAGGCCATACATTTGTCCCTGCTTCATTGGACCCCCCTCCTGAGGAACCTGCCGCGCTGGATCCAGTCAGACAACCCCACAGCGGTGGCATACATCAATCATCAGGGGGGAACTTGCAGTCAGGTGGTGATGGAGGAGTCAGCCAAGATTCTACAGTCTACATTCCAGATGTGAAAATTGGACAGCGGACTTCCTCAGTTGGGAGACCGTGAAGAGTGGTCTCTGCACCCAGAGGTGTTCAACTCCATCTGTCTCCATTGGGGCCGTCCGGAGGTGGATTTGATAGCATCCAGACTCAACCACAGGCTGCCTGCCTTCATTTCTCGGACAAGAGACCCCCGGGACGGTTTCTCTCTCCTGTAAGTCTTACTTCCTCTTCCTCTGCTACCCCGGGTCCTTTGCAGAATCAAGAAGGAGAGCATTCAGACGATTCTCATCGCCCCAGATTGGCCGCGTTGCTCCTGGTACACTGATCTCATCCTTCTTGTAGAAGACACTCTGTGGCCTCTTCCACTCAGGGACGACCTTCTCTCTCAGGGACCTGTCTTCCACCAGCATTTAAAATCGCTATGTTTGATGGCGTGGCTATTAAGACTGCCATTCTGAAGTGGCAGGGGTACTCCGACAAAGTCATCCGCAGCATGATTAAGGCTAGGAAGCCAGCATCATCCAAAATTTATCATAGGTCTCGGAAATCATTCGTTCACTTCTGTGCGGACTAACTGATAAGCTTTTTCCAGGCTGGAGGAGTTATAGCCAGCAGGAGGAGCTAACACTTTTTAGCCTAGTGTCGCCTCCTAGTGGCAGCAGCAGCTATACCCACGGTCCTGTGTCCCCCAATGAACTCAGCGAGAAAGAAATTTTACGGATGAGTCCACAAAAATTGTGGTTTTTTTTGCATTGTACAAACGGGGGAGCGGCTGCCCCACTTGGGACTATGTACTCCTGCCCATCTGCCCAAAGCTTTTAAAGGGGTTGGCCACTTTGCATCTGACGTCATTGTATGGCTGTGTTGCCTCCCCCTTGTCCATCCAGCATTGATCCCTCCCATCCTTTCTTCTACTGTGCAGGCTCTACAATGAGTGATTGAAGCAAGCAGTGTAAACATTCTTCTCTGCCCTAAACATTCGCACTGTGCAAGCCCTCGTTCATCCAGGTGCTGATACAATGACGTCAGAGCCACAGTTTACAGGAGCAGCAGTGAGGAAGAAAAGAGCTATAGGCACCTTGCCCTGTCAATCAACAAGGGAAATGAGGGGCTTACTGTGAAGAAGAACTGAACTTGGGTGCACTGAAGGTTAGGGCCCACCCTCAGTGCTCCGAAAAGCTCCATTTAAAGGGGTTGTCCGGGTTCAGAGCTGAACCCAGACATACCCTTCTTTTCACCCAGGCAGCCCCCCTGAGGCTAGCATCGGAGCATCTCATGCTCTGATGCGCTCCCCTGCCCTGCGCTAGATCGCGCAGGGCACGGGCTCTTTTGTTTATCATAACACACTGCCGGGCGGAAGCTTCCACCCGGCAGTGTGTTCGGTGATGTCACCGGCTCTGATGGGCATGCTTTAGCGCTGCCCTAGCCGTTTTACTGGCTAGGGCAGCACTAAAGCCCGCCCATCAGTGCCGGTGACGTCACCGGGCTTCCTGGCAGCCCCATGAAGAGCCCTGGTACGTCACCGGAACTCCTAAAAATGCCTTTGCTCTGCGCGATTTAGCGCAGGGCAAAGGAGAGCATCGGAGCATGAACTGCTCCGATGCTCAAGTCAGGGGGGCTGCCTGGCTGAAAGTGGGGATATGTCCAGGTTTCGCTTTGAACCCGGACAATCCCTTTAAGGTTTATGTTCATTTTTACATGGAGAAAACACAGATGTATCACAATGATATCTAGTTTAGGAGTGTGCTTGACATCAGTAGAAAATCCAGGAAGTCCAGGATAATATAAAAAATCTTATTTTATTCAAAAGCAATTAAAAATTACAAACACATCCCATGCGTGTGACCATGTACGTGTTCCTGGCGCATGTGATTAAAAAAAATCGTCACCTATTTGAATATCAAAGAGCCAATGTGCAAACCCTAATACTATCATGTGACATAATACTATTCACATGATTAGCTCACATTTTCTAATAAAACCTATACAAAAATCCCATACTATACAATATATTACATCATTTAGCACAGACTTAGTTTTCCATGCTTCTGATCCATCAGAAGAACAGGTGAAAAAAAAAAAGAAGACAAAAATGGATGCAAAATGAGCATAACGGATGCACTAAAGAAAGGATTTGTTTTAAAAAAATATTCTATTCTTCTGATAGATCAGAAGAATATAAAACTAAACGATGGTGTGACGTGTTCCAGTATTCTGATTTTTCATTTCCTAGTTGTCCACCGAATATATTTTTAACACATTCTCTGCATTTAATTATCTAGATTATATTTTCACAATGAATATACACATACAGCTAGATAAGAAATTCATGAATTTGCTGTGACATACAGAATGTCTTAGAATTTACACTGTATTGCAAGGGTCCTATAGCAAAAACAATGGAGCCCCTACCACCTAGTCTAAGAAAATTAAAACAGCAGGATAAGTAGCAATAATTAAAGGTATCTGTATAATAGCAACATACAGGTATATCAGAAAACCCACATTATAGCAAAAAAAAAAAAAAAAGAAAAGCCATATTGTCATCTCCCCCTAAAAAAGTACAATGTTCTTGGACTGATACGGCCCCAGAACTTCTGGGCCCCATAACAAGTGCTATGGCCGCTATGACTACAGTTACACCCATGCTGTATCAGCACCTCTCCTGGGGTTTCTCCCACATCACAACTTATTCACATAAAGCTATTCTACTAAGGCCTCATGCACACGACCGTATGTATTTTGCGGTCCGCAAAATACGGATGACATCCGCGTGCATTCCGTCCTGTCCTTGTCCGTTATGCAGACAATAATAGGACATGTTCTATTTTTTGGCGGAACAGACATGCGGACATGGAATGCACGCAGAGTAACATCCATAAAAAAAAATTTGCGGACTCGTTGATATGAATGGTTTTGCATACGGTCCGCAAAAAAACGGTATGGACACGGAAAAGAAATACGTTCGTGTGCATGAGCCCTAAATCACATCCTGAAAATGTGACGAAACATGTCCTGTGTCACTTCAGTATCCTGTGCCTCTCCGAACGAGGGGCTGCCACTAGTGGTCTAGCCACTCGCAAAGCTTTGGCATTATAGGAACGGGGTACATTTTTTTGTGTATTTTTCGCTTGGTGTGCACTATTTGAATGACAAGATTCCGTATTACAATATTCTCAATTTTCCTAAGTTCTAATGCTGCTCGTTTTAATATTTTTTCAGTTCACATTCTACTTTTTTCTTGAAATGTATCCATAACTTCCACTCTAGAACTGCAGTGGTTATCCTAAAAAAAGTATCTATAGCCATCAATCCACATTGATCTGTTCCTGCCACCTTCTCTCATACCACAGTAATAAATAACCCTGAGTAACTACTGACATATACTCCAACTTGCTCATTGATTCTGTAGCTTTTAGAACAAGACAAAGGATTCCTTCTGCAGGATTCTGGAGATTCACCCAGAACCAGTGTCGGACTGGGGTACCTAGGGACCACCAGTGTAACTGATTCTGGGGGCCCACCTTTGGGCTCCTGCACACTTATTTTTTTTCCGTGTCTGTACCATTTTTCTTTTGTGTGGCCTGTATGTGAAACCATTCACTTAAATGGGACCGCAAAAAACGGAAATAACTCTGTGTGCTTTCTGTGTCTGTATGTCCGCATGGCCGTTCTGCAAAATGATAGAACATGTCCTATTATTGTCCACATTACAGACAAGGATAGGACTGTTCTATTAGAGGACGGCTGTTCTGTTCCGCATTATGTGGAATGCACACACCCAGTATCCATGTTTTGCAGATCCGCAATTTGTAGACTGCAAAACATCCAACAATCGTGTTCATGAGCACTTACAGTGATAACAGAAATATTAAAGATGAAGTATGAAGGCAGACACTCACAGCAAAATGCACAAACATACATGTGGCAGAATTTAGGCTACTTTCACAGTTGCAGTAGAAGGGTCCAGCAGGATGTTCTGGCGGGGGAAAAGTCTGACTCATTCGTGCTAACGCTAACCCACTGTGCCGCCGGAAGTCCGCTGTAGTTTTTGTCCGGCCGCCTCTCGGCATGTTTGCCATGCTGCGGCCGGACCTCCGGCCCGCCCCCATTATAGTGAATAGGGCCGGAGCGGACCTCGGGCAGCACGGTGGGCTAGCATAAGCACGTATCTGGCAGGCTGTTTCCCCACTGGAATAGCCTGCCAGACCCTGCTACCGCAAGTGTGAAAGTAGCCTTACACATATATGGATATCCTGCTCTTAAGTCAGTCAGAAACAAGACACATACAGTTCCTATCACACATAGGAAACATGCAATGCACGCACCAATAAATTTTTGGCCTAATCCTATTAAGTGTATTCTGATTCTCCATATTGGCTCTTTTCTATCACATTATACACAGCTCGTATCCATGGTTTCGACCACTCTGCAATCCCGCAGCGATGGCCGTGCTTATATACTATAGGTAAAGGTGTTGGCCTATGCGCACTTCCAGCCTTTCAATATAGTGTGTAAGCACGGCCACCGCTGCTGGATTACACGGTGGTAACCCCTTTAAAGGGAACCTGTCACCTCCAAAAACCATCCCAAGCCGCCAGCAGAGTGTTTTCGATGATAATTTTCTTCCTGACGGCCGATGCGGCTAAAGCTCAGAAAACGCTCTTTTATCCCCTGCCGACACGCCTCTCTAGTCAGGCTTGAAGTCAAGGAGGCAGCAGTGAGGAGCTGTAGCCTGCAAAAGAGTAACCTGTCCGGTCGGGCAATTGGAGACGTGAGGGTGCTATGGAGGACTCCGTTGAAGATCCCACCTCGACAAGAGGGAATATTAATGCTGCCGGTGGGGGCTGGACGATGACTGAAAGGACTGGAGGTCCTGATCGAGCCCGCTTATAAAGAAGAAACGCAGACTCGTCCACTGGTAGCCCGGACCCTCGCCATTGTGAAGGGACGGATGTGTGCCTATACGCTGATGTAATGTTGAGGACTGCAAGTTAACCGTCCCCGGAAACACCCTGCTGGTCAAAGTTTATGTGTCCGAAGGGGTTATCGCTCGACGAAGCGGCTTCACGCTACAGCCTTATAGGAGATCAGCCTGGACCTATGCTGTGGAGATCCATTCAAGGGAAACCCTGACAGTGGAGTCGAACGGTCGAGTGATTATGGCCCGGATGGGGGTGAACTGCTGAACCCTGACCCCGGGGGGAACAAAAGCTGCTGGAAGACACCCTTTCGGAATTTTAGGAGGCCTTCTCAAGACATGACAAGGACTTTGGGTGTGCTACTGCCATCGAACACGAAATCCCAACCAGCAATGCTGCACTGATCATGGAACGTTACCGGCAGATTCCACCTAAGATGTACCAGGAGGTGAAAGATATGGTGGCCAGCATGTTGGAGAACTGGGTGATGCAGGAGAGTGAAAGTCTGTGGGCTGCTCCGGTAGTCTTGGTGCGGAAGAAAGATGGGAGTCTCCGGTTCTGCGTGGATTATCAGAAGCTTAATGCTCAGACCGTGCGGGATGCCTACCCCCTTCCGCGGATTGAGGAGTCATTGTCAACTCTAAGCCAAGCAAAGTTCTTCTCGACTCTTGGCTAGTGGGTACTGGCAGGTGCCGGTGGCCAAGAAGGACAAAGCCAAGATGGCCTTCATTCTACCTATGGGACTCTACGAGTTCAACCGGATGCCCTTTGGCCTCTCCAATGCTCCGGGGACATTCCAGCGATTAATGGAACACTGTCTGGGGGACCTCAACTTCGAATCAGTATTGATATACCTGGATGACATAGTAGTGTTTTGGGCCTCCTTTGAAGATCATCTCCAGAAGCTGCGACAAGTCTTGGGACGGCTATGAGAACATGGGCTCAAGATCAAGCCCAAAAAGTGCCAGCTGTTCCAACAGCAGATAGAGTACTTAGGACATGTGGTCACCCAGGAGGGGGTAAAACCGTCCCCCAGCAAGGTGGAGGCCGTTCAAAAGTGGCCCTGGCCAAGTACACTACGAGAGGTTCGGGCATTCGTGGGACTGGCCGGCTACTACAGGAGGTTTATACCCAAATTCGCTCATTTCGTGGGCCTATTAAATGAGTTGCTAAGAGGCACGGCTGGGGGCCCAAAGAAAAGACCCGTCGAATGGGGCCCCGGCAACAAGAGGCCTTTGAATTTGTGAAAGAGGCGCTGACCAATGCCCCGATCCTGGCTTACGCGCAGTTTGATAGCCCATCCCTGCTGTATACTGACGGAAGCCTACATGGTCTGGGGGCTGTACTATGTCAAGTCCAGGATGGACGGGAAGGAGTCATCGCCTATGGGAGCCGGTCCATAAGACAGTCAGAACGCAACCTTGATAACTATGGCTCCTTTAAACTGGAACTACTGGCACTGGTGTGGGCCATGACCGAAAGGTTTGCAGAATACCTGGCTGGTGCAGAAGTGACTGTGATGACGGACAACAACCTGTTGGCACACCTGGAGAATGCCAAGCTCGGTGCACTTGAGCAAAGATGGTTGGCCGACCTTTCTAAGTACCAATACCGCATCAATTTCCGGTCAGGTAGGGAGAACGGCAACGCTGATGCACTCTCTCGAGTTCCAGTAGGACAGTTAACTGAGAGAGCCGATGAGGAGTTAGAGGACACTGAAACTCCTGATCTTGGTCGCTTACCTCTGTTCACGCTTACCTCTGTCCAGAATGGCTGCCGGGATTTGTGGAAAGTAAAAGAATGGGTTCGGAGCAAGATCTGGCCTCGGCCAGAAGAACGAGCCCGTCTGACCCCAGAGGGTCAGAGGTTTTTGAGGCAGTGGGACAAGCTGACAATTACCCAGGGCCTCCTGTGCCGGACAATATACTTACATTTAGAGCTGCAGTACCGGCAACAGATTGCCATTCCCATGTCGTTAGGTCCGGAGGCCGCCAGGGAAGCTCATGAACTGGGAGCTCATTTTGGGAGCAACAATACGTTCAAGTGGCTCCAACGGCTGGTATACTGTCCAGATCTGGCCGACATGGTGGCCGCGGCATGTCTTAAGTGTCGATCCTGCAGGCTGAGTTAGAGTACTGAACAGCGGGCTCCTGTGCAGACCATCCGCTCCTCAGCGCCCCTAGAACTTCTGATGATTGATTATGTACAGATTGCATACTTTACCTCGGGACACTCGTACTGTCTAATCATGACAGATTACTTTACCAAGTATGCAGTGGCTGTGTCCACCAGAGACCAAACCGTAGAGTCGGCCACTGA
Organism: Bufo bufo; assembly: GCF_905171765.1. Classification (NCBI taxonomy): domain Eukaryota; kingdom Metazoa; phylum Chordata; class Amphibia; order Anura; family Bufonidae; genus Bufo; species Bufo bufo. The sequence continues at coordinate 777,637,563 of NC_053390.1, read as the reverse complement.
AGCTGTCTGTAAACACTTTATACAGGTGTTCGGGTGTCCACGGAGGATACATTCTGACCAGGGAGCATGCTTTCAGGGTACTCTAATCAATGAACTGTACCAGCTGTATGGGATTGAACGCTCCTGCACCACTACGTATCACTCACAAGGAAACGGGGCGTGCGAACGCTCGCACCTTGCTTCAGATGCTGCGGACTCTGGAAGACAGTCAAAAAGCCTGGTGGCCCGTGTACCTACCCGAGTTGATGTGGGCCTATAACAACAGGGTACAAAGTACCACTGGATACGCTCCACATATGCTTATGTTTGGAAGAGCCGGACGGGAGATTGAAGATCTCCACATGCTTAACCCGATGGAGCCCCCACAAGAAGTACCACCGCATGGGTGCAAGAGCACCACCACCAGCTGAGAGCGGTTCACAAGGTTGTGGAGGAGCGCCTGGGGCAGGTGGTTCACCCTAACCCAAAAAACAGTGCAGAAAGATGGGTATGCCCCGGGTGATGGTCAAAGCCAAACGGCCGTCTGGGAAGTTGGGTGGACGGTGGGAGGCGGTTCCATGCACAGTGAAGAGAAGGGTAGACACCACTATTCCGGTCTATGAGGTAGAGCCAGTATGGACAGGGGGACCCTCACGAAACTTGCACCGTAATAGGTTGAGACGTTGCAATTTTGATGAGCCGGTGTGCGTGGAGGGGGTGCCTCCTCACGCTCAGAGTAGGGAGGAAAGTCCCTCAGATGAAGAAGAGGAGGAATGGTGGGTTGTCCCTGCCCAGGTGTCCACAGAGGTTCTGGCCGCGGCAGGTTTGCCACCCAGGTGCAATGCTGAGCAGTCAACAGCCCCTCCATTGTCAAATATGCCTGATGTCCCCAGTATTTCTGAGCCCCTCAATCTGAGAAGGTCAGCGAGGCCCAATGCTGGTGTGCCTCTACAGCGCTATGCACAGTGGGGTGGCATGTGAGATTGTGGAACAGCTCTTCCTGTATAATGTTTGTGCATAATTGTATTGGAACTGTCATTTGGCATTTCGGGCACTAGAGGCCGCTGTTTCCCCACACAGCTAAAGTGACTGCTGGATTTGAATATGCAAAGGTGCTGATGACTCATGCAGGCTGTTTTCTCTGAGAAGAACAGGAAGGAGAGACTCAGACATCTTGGGAGGATGGTGTGTGTGAGACACAAGCCGGTCTCATCACGGCGTTGGAGTGTCCTGCAGTGATCAGGGTGATATTAGAGAGGGACTGTCACCCGTTCTGTACCCAGATCCTATCCTCAGGAGAAGGGATTGTCTCCAGCAGAGCTGATTGGAGCTTTGAAAGAAAAGGACATCTACTCAGCAAAGCCGCAGGTGTGCTTACAGGCCTGGAACTATCCTGATGAGAAACATCCTCTGTTACCAGATGAGATCAGGTCAGTGAACCCGGGTTTTGTCGTGTTCATCGCACTGTTTTAGTGATACCTGAAGAATCTGAGACTGAGCTTGTAACTGCCATTAGTTAGATAGGTAGGATTTGTATTCGGCAGGCTGCCCGGGATTGTTAGCAGCACAGTATCGACTTTTCAGGCTCTGCTGTGCACGCCACCAAGTTAGGGTCGGCTAGCCAGACTAGGACAGGACTCAGGGGTGGGGAATATTGCCTTGTGTATTCCTATATTGTTATGTTGGTTGTCAATGTTTAGTAAAGTTTTATTTGTTACTAAAAGCTGGAGTTTGTGTTGCTTTTCTTGTCTGTGACTTCGCTGTATCCTGGGGAGCCCACCCCGGTACACAGCTTACAAAGGGCCAGGGAAGGGGGCATGGTTATCTTGACTTGAAGCAAGGAGGCCACTGCCCCCTTGACTTTAAGCATGACTAGAGAAGCGTGCCGGCAGGGGATAAAAGAACGTTTTCTGAGCTTTAGCCGCATCGGCCGTCAGGAAGAAAATTATCCTCGGAAACACGCTGCTGGCTACTGTCAGGTACTGCTGGCAGCTTGGGATGGTTTTTGGAGGTGACAGGTTCCCTTTAAGCATAAGAAGCAGGGGGGCACATAGCCTTTGTGCTGCCTGAGGCAAAAATTTAAATGGCACCCCCTCCTCCCATGCCAAATTCTTGACCTAACCCCTTCCCTCCAGCCAGAAGTGTAACTGGACCAGCATGCACTTTCTATAATACTAGCGTCTTTGGGCCCCCTCAGGCTCCTGGGCCCATAGCAACTGCTACCTCTGCACCTCCTATAGCTACGCCCCTGCTCCTCAGATTGCACATAATCTACAGTATATTTAAAAGGGTTGTCCTACCATAATGACCTATCGCCTATCTACAGGATAGGTGATAAATATCATATTGCTGGGGGTCTGACTGCTGGAACACCCACTGATCATGACAAAAGGGGTCCTGAGACATTCAATAACATTACTGCCAATCTATGTACACAAGGGTCTTAAAGGGGTTGTCTTACTTCAGTAAGTGGCATTTATCATGTAGAGAAAGTTAATACGAGCAACTTACTAATATACTGATATTATCCATATTGCTTCCTTTGCTGGCTGGATTCATTTTTTCATCACATTACACACTGCTCGTTTCAATGGTTACAGACCACCCTGCAATCCAGCAGTAGTGGTCATTCTTGCACATTTAGGCAAAAGCGTCAGCCTCTCTGTTGGCCGAGACCATGGGAGCACACATAGGCTAGTGCTTTATTCTATAGTGTGCAAGCACGACCACCACTGATGGATTGCAGGGTGGTCGTAACCATGGCAATGAGCAGTGTATAATGTGATAGAAAAATGAATCCAGCCAGCAAAGGAAGCAAAATGGATAATAATAATATATTAGTAAGTGGCTTGTATTAACTTTCTCTACATCATAAATCCGATTAACTGAAGTGAGACAACCCCTTTAAGACCACGTTCCCTTGATCATGGGGGTCCCAGCAGTCAGACCCCCACCAATCAGAAACTTATCACCTGTCGTGTTATAGCTGTTTCACCTTTTCACATTCCCTATCCTTAAAGATTTTCTTTTGGTGTAAAAAAAAAATAAAAAAAATATAAATTAAAAATCTGGCCCAAAATATGTGTCAAACTAAAATAGAAATGCTCGCCTGTTAGAGGGCCTGTGTCCACTTTTCTAGTTATCCTCTATCCACAGGATCGGGGATAATTAAGTGATCCGTGGGGGTCTGAACACTGGAGCCCCCACTAATCCCCCTTCTTGATTGAGTGGCAGGTCGAGCATATGCCCTGCCTCTTCATCCATTCTCTTTGGGGATGGCGGAGTACAGTGCTGGCTAATTCCAGTGGTCCCAAATAGAATAAATGGAGCAGCAGGGAGTATGTATAGCCTGTCACACCATAAAAAGGGGGAGCAGGACCTTTTCCTGAGATCAGTGGGGGTTGCAGAATCGGACCTCACTATTCATATAGTTATGCCCTATACACTACGTGCAGAATTATTAGGCAAATGAGTATTTTGACCACATCATCCTCTTTATGCATGTTGTCTTACTCCAAGCTGTATAGGCTCGAAAGCCTACTACCAATTAAGCATATTAGGTGATGTGCATCTCTGTAATGAGAAGGGGTGTGGTCTAATGACATCAACACCCTATATCAGGTGTGCATAATTATTAGGCAACTTCCTTTCCTTTGGCAAAATGGGTCAAAAGAAGGACTTGACAGGCTCAGAAAAGTCTAAAATAGTGAGATATCTTGCAGAGGGATGCAGCACTCTTAAAATTGCAAAGCTTCTGAAGCGTGATCATCGAACAATCAAGCGTTTCATTCAAAATAGTCAACCAGGTCGCAAGAAGCGTGTGGAAAAACCAAGGCGCAAAATAACTGCCCATGAACTGAGAAAAGTCAAGCGTGCAGCTGCCAAGATGCCACTTGCCACCAGTTTGGCCATATTTCAGAGCTGCAACATCACTGGAGTGTCCAAAAGCACAAGGTGTGCAATACTCAGAGACATGGCCAAGGTAAGAAAGGCTGAAAGACGACCACCACTGAACAAGACACACAAGCTGAAACGTCAAGACTGGGCCAAGAAATATCTCAAGACTGATTTTTCTAAGGTTTTATGGACTGATGAAATGAGAGTGAGTCTTGATGGGCCAGATGGATGGGCCCGTGGCTGGATTGGTAAAGGGTAGAGAGCTCCAGTCCGACTCAGACGCCAGCAAGGTGGAGGTGGAGTACTGGTTTGGGCTGGTATCATCAAAGATGAGCTTGTGGGGCCTTTTCGGGTTGAGGATGGAGTCAAGCTCAACTCCCAGTCCTACTGCCAGTTTCTGGGAGACACCTTCTTCAAGCAGTGGTACAGGAAGAAGTCTGCATCCTTCAAGAAAAACATGATTTTCATGCAGGACAATGCTCCATCACACGCGTCCAAGTACTCCACAGCGTGGCTGGCAAGAAAGGGTATAAAAGAAGAAAATCTAATGACATGGCCTCCTTGTTCACCTGATCTGAACCCCATCGAGAACCTGTGGTCCATCATCAAATGTGAGATTTACAAGGAGGGAAAACAGTACACCTCTCTGAACAGTGTCTGGGAGGCTGTGGTTGCTGCTGCACACAATGTTGATGGTGAACAGATCAAAACACTGACAGAATCCATGGATGGCAGGCTTTTGAGTGTCCTTGCAAAGAAAGGTGGCTATATTGGTCACTGATTTGTTTTTGTTTTGTTTTTGAATGTCAGAAATGTATATTTGTGAATGTTGAGATGTTATATTGGTTTCACTGGTAAAAATAAATAATTAAAATGGGTATATATTTGTTTTTTGTTAAGTTGCCTAATAATTATGCACAGTAATAGTCACCTGCACACACAGATATCCCCCTAAAATAGCTAAAACTAAAAACAAACTAAAAACTACTTCCAAAAATATTCAGCTTTGATATTAATGAGTTTTTTGGGTTCATTGAGAACATGGTTGTTGTTCAATAATAAAATTAATCCTCAAAAATACAACTTGCCTAATAATTCTGCACTCCCTGTAGTGTGGTGAGAATAACTTGAAAACCTGCACAACCCTTTTAAATCCTCCACCACTCCACCACCAGTATCTCTTTACATGGCAGCAGTGATGCCTGTAAATATGAAATATCATCATTACCGCCATGTAAACTATATGTGTCAATACTGGAGAATATGACGCACTGTGCAGAATTTTTCTGGCATAAGTCCAACCCCCTTTGTAGGTCACAACCTTTAACAGAGCCCAAGCAAAGGTGCCAGAGGAGCAACGTGAGCAAAGGGCATGAGCGGAGGGTCATAACTGAAGCCGAAACATTAGGGTCACCTGAGGCAGGGTAATAGTGGGGATCCTGGAGCAGCTGCAGGGGTATTAGGGGGCAACTGAAGAAGATTCAATATTAGGGGTGCTTTTAGGGTGGGGGCATTGGGAGGCATCTGGAGCTGGGGAACTTATGGGGGTGCACCTAAAGCAGAGGCATTGGGGGGACCTAGGGCAGATTCCCCCCCAATGCCACTCTGAACTCTAGAGTAGGGGTAACTGGAGAAGAGGCAATATTAGTGGTGCATTTAGAGTGGGGGCATCTGGTGCTGGGGCACTTATGGGGGTGCACCTAAAGCAGAGGCATTAGGGTCGCCTGAGGCAGGGTAATAGTGGGGATCCTGGAGCAGCTGCAGGGGTATTAGGGGGCAACTGAAGAAGATTCAATATTAGGGGTGCTTTTAGGGTGGGGGCATTGGGAGGCACCTGGAGCTGGGGAACTTATGGGGGTGCACCTAAAGCAGAGGCATTCTCTGAACTCTGCAGAGAGCAGCACACATTCATAGATCTGTGTCTGCTATAAACAAATCCCCTATTTCCCCCTTACAGTCTCCTACAGCTAACTACTATCACACACCTGAGGAGTCCTTCTCTCCAGCAGCCAGTTTTCTGACAGCAGGGAGGGCAGGAGGATCACCAGACATGTTCTCTCCTCCTTCACAGCCAGCAGCCAGGAAGTTTAGAAGATACTGCAGGGCTTCCTGTACAATGTACACCAGTAGGAGGCTGCATCACCGTGCAATACTGCCACCTAGTGATTACAATATTTATCTCTCCTGAGAAAGGAGAAATAATTACTCCTCCATCTTATCTCAGGCGCAGGAGACTGGGGGCCCACCGAGGAATCCATCTCCCCGCTGGGCCAGTCAGAGCCTGCCCAGAACAGGCTGTGAAGTCAGAAGCTCTGAGTCGCTGTGTCTTATGTACAAGTAATTGCTCCATGCAGGGGCGTAGCTAAAGGCACATGGGCTCTGGTGCAAGAGTTCAGCTTGGAGATCCCTTCCCTCAGTGCTTAGTGTCCAGGGGCAGAAGAGCATAGCCTTCCTGCTACCTGAGGCAAAAACTGAAATGGCAAGAAGTGTAACGTAAAGATTCTGGGCCCCAGTGCAAAATCTATAACAGAGCCCTCCCAGCATGCACTTTCTATAATACCAGTGTCTTCTTATGTGGCACAAGGATCTTTGGGCCCCCTCAGGCTCGTGGGCCTGGTAGCGAATGCTACCTCTGCACTCCTCTAATGCCTCTCCTGCCTCAAATAAGCCTGGAGTTGAGGCGGGTTAGGCTACTTTCACACCTGCGTTCGGGTGTCCGCTCGTGAGCTCCGTTTGAAGGGGCTCACAAGCGGCCCCGAACGCATCCGTCCAGCCCTAATGCATTCTGAGTGGACGCGGATCCGCTCAGACTGCATCAGTCTGGCGGCGTTCAGCCTCCGCTCAGCAAGCGGACACCTGAACGCTGCTTGCAGCGTTCGGGTGTCCGCCTGGCCGTGCGGAGGCAAGCGGATCCGTCCAGACTTACAATGTAAGTCAATGGGGACGGATCCGTTTGAAGATGACACAATATGGCTCAATCTTCAAACGGATCCGTCCCCCATTGACTTTCAATGTAAAGTCTGGATGGATCCGTTCAGGCTACTTTCACACTTAGAATTTTTTCTAAGTTATAATGCAGACGGATCCGTTCTGAACGGATACCAACGTCTGCATTATAGGAGCGGATCCGTCTGAGCAGACATCAGACGGACCCGCTCTGAACGGCAGTGTGAAAGTAGCCTAAGACAAGCTATAATTCTTCAATAAGGAACTAAACCGGCATTATCGCATCTCCTCGATAATCGCGGTAAGTAAATTCTCAATTACACTGCGGAGACACATTACAGAATATGAATTACATAATTCTGCAATGTGTCTCCGCAGTGTAATTGAGAATTTACTTACCGCGGCTATTACTTGTATTTCCGCATAAGACTGGTGATAGTGTTTGTAAAACATCCCAGTTACCTTGCCAACATGATGCCATAATCACATGACCCGAATGGTCCGGTCATGTGATCGAGGGCGGGCTATTTAAATACACTCCTATGTTCACATTTATGCACTCTGCTGCTCACATATATTGTGTTTGACAAAGGCACTTGCACGTGTCGAAACGTGCGTCACTTTCTATGAGTGGTGAATAAAGAATATATTATTGCATCGCAAGGAGTGCCGGTTTCGTTCCTTATTGAAGTACCTGGGGCGACACGCGTTGACCGTGCACCCTTATCTCCACGCAGTGCCGCCCGATCATTTACAACAAGCTATAATTCTTGTCCAGTGCTATCATTTGGCTCAGAGCATCTTTGAGCCGCTGAAATCACTTTTTCTTCACTGTTGTGATGTGTTTTGGGGAACCTCTAATTGGGGATCTGGACACCCTGGTAGGGAAACACTTTTCTATGGGGACGTTTGATGCTGAGGTCTTATTTGCATAACCTGCAAAAAAAAAATTGAAAAAAAAATTATTAGAGTGATATTAGAACTGTTATTTGTCATTTGCAATATAATATTCTTTTGTAATTTGCAGTTTCAATATTTTACATCATTTTAAACATGATGACAAGACTTTTGTCTGGTAATAATTCCTAAAATAAAAAAAATATTTAATATTAATAAAAAAATATTAAAAATAAATCACATCAAAACAAAATAATATTGTTCATTATCAGAAAAAGCTGTCACCACTAGGGGGAGCCCACTACATACTGATTTATTATTGAGATCAAGGGCAGCTATATAAAACCCTCCTGCACAGAGCTCTCACAAGTTGTTGCTGCAGGCAACTAGAGCTTTAGCATTTAACCCCATAAGGACCCGCGCCGTACATGTACGGAGCAAACGGACGTGACTCAAGGACCAGCGCCGTACATGTGCGGCGCAAGGTCCGCCAGGCTCTGGGGAACGATCGAGGGGGAATCGGGGCACCATGGCTGCTCTTAGCGGCAGGCAGTCAGGCCAGGTAAGCACTGCGAGTGGCGGTCAATAAAAACCAGTACATCGCAACACCAGAAGCTGTATACAGCTGCGGGGAGGGTCGGGTGGCGGTCAGGGGGAGGTGACCGGTGCTGAACTGGTCAGCACCGGTCTCCTCCGAGGTGAGGCAGGGGACACCGTTGTTTGGGGTCCCCTGCCAGAGCTATGATTGGCTGGAACAATGCTCCAGCCATTGGCTGCACTACAGCTCCTCAGGAAAGGGCTGAACTTCCCTGCATGCCGCCATTCTAGCTGGTGACTGCACGTGCCTTTCTGTGCTGCTGTTGGCTTGATGGGACTTGTGGTGCACCACCACTGCGATTTTAACCCTTTCCTGAAAGAAGAAGAACATCTGGTATTGCTGCACTGATTTTTTATTTTTTTTTCATTTGCAAAGATCCCAGGAAGCGGATCGAAACGTTGCGGGTCTGGTGAATAAAGTTTGATACTATTTTACGCCTTGGAGGTGCCGTGGAATTTTTCCTGCTTATTATCTGAAGGGGGATCGCCTTCTCAGCCGCTGGCACTCCGCCTGTACTTGATACATAGCAGTGCTGCCCAACCTATATATTTTTTCTATATATATATACAGTACAGATCAAAAGTTTGGACACACCTTCTCATTCAAAGAGTTTTCTTTATTTTCATGACTATGAAGGCATCAAAACAATGAATTAACACATGTGGAATTATATACATAACAAACAAGTGTGACACAACCGAAAATATGTCATATTCTAGGTTCTTCAAAGTAGCCACCTTTTGCTTTGATTACTGCTTTGCACACTCTTGGCATTCTCTTGATGAGCTTCAAGAGGTAGTCCCCTGAAATGGTCTTCCAACAGTCTTGAAGGAGTTCCCTGAGATGCTTAGCACTTGTTTGCCCTTTTGCCTTCACTCTGCGGTCCAGCTCACCCCAAACCATCTCGATTGGGTTCAGGTCCGGTGACTGTGGAGGCCAGGTCATCTGGCGCAGCACCCCATCACTCTCCTTCATGGTCAAATAGCCCTTACTTTCAAAGTTTTCCCAATTTTTCGGCTGACTGACTGACCTTCATTTCTTAAAGTAATGATGGCCACTCGTTTTTCTTTACTTAGCTGCTTTTTTCTTGCCATAATACAAATTCTAACAGTCTATTCAGTAGGACTATCAGCTGTGTATCCACCTGACTTCTCCTCAACGCAACTGATGGTCCCAACCCCATTTAGAAGGCAAGAAATCCCACTTATTAAACCTGACAGGGCACACCTGTGAAGTGAAAACCATTTCAGGGGACTACCTCTTGAAGCTCATCAAGAGAATGCCAAGAGTGTGCAAAGCAGTAATCAAAGCAAAAGGTGGCTACTTTGAAGAACCTAGAATATGACATATTTTCAGTTGTTTCACACTTGTTTGTTATGTATATAATTCCACATGTGTTAATTCATAGTTTTGATGCCTTCAGTGTGAATCTACAATTTTCATAGTCATGAAAATAAAGAAAACTCTTTGAATGAGAAGGTGAGTCCAAACTTTTGGTCTGTACTGTATATATATAGACATCAGTTTAGAATTTTGCACCCACCGTCTGTGTACCTGCATTTTGCAACCACTGAGCACCGATCAGTAGTGTCCATTACTGATCGCGTCTGCTCAGTTTGCACTCCAAGGTTTTTTTTTTGTGCTGAAAAGACTTTTTTTGTACAGCAAAGATTTTTTTTTGTGCAGAAAATACTTTTTTCTTTTTACAAATTTTCTTTCTCCTTTGTTTTCTTCTAAATTTAATTTCAAATGTATTACAAGCTCCTTCATGTGTGAAAACACAACATACACACCCCTCACACAAAATAAAGGTTTTCACATTTCACACGCCACACACCAATAAAATAAAAATGGCCCGTCCACCCAAACGAGTATACTCAGCTGAAGAGGCATACGCCATGCTTGCCTCCGATACTGAGTTTGCCAGTGAGGAAGAAGAGGATGCCACTTTCCTTTACTCCTCTATCCCCTTTTCATCATCATCTACTGATGAAGGATCCTGTAGAAGGTGCCCCAGGGTAGCAGCGGAGGCAGCCCCCCTGAGTAAACCCTTATGGACCCCACCCCCTGACAATTATCAGCCTCAAATTCCGGATTTTGAGGGCAGGTCCAGAATACAGATAGACTGTGCGGCCTTCACTGAACTAGATTTTTTCAAAATCTTCTCTGAAGACTTTGTAAATGTAATGGCGACCCGACAATTCATTGCTCAGAACCCTACGTTGGACCCCAGTAAGTGCAGCAGAGATGATGAAGTTTTGTGGACTCATGCTGCATATGGGCGTTGTAAAAAACAAACAAACGTTAGACAATATTGGAGTTTGGACATTTTCTACCAGACTCCAATTTACAGTAGCATCATGACCAAGAAGCGATTTGACTCAATTAGGAAATTCCTACACTACAGCGACAATTTACCGTGCACACCCCAAAACGACCCAACATTTGATCGTCTGTTCAAAGTTAGACCTGTCATTGACCACTTCAACACCAAGTTTGCTGAGGTGTACAACCCTGATAAAAATGTCTGTGTAGATGTGTCCCTATTATTCTTCAAAGGGAGGGTTAGATTCCGCCAGTACCTGCCTAGCAAACTGGCAAGGTATGGCATAAAAATATACAAACTTTGTGAGAGTAGCTCCGGGTACACCCACAAGTTCTGCATTTACGAAGGGAAAGATTCACGGATAGAACCCCCAAAATGCCTTCCCCCCTCATCCTAGGAGTTAGTGGGAAGATCATGTGGGACTTACTGCACCCACTGCTAGATAAGGGTTACCACCTCTATGTGGATAACTATTATACCAGCATACCCCTATTCATGTCCCTAACTGCCAGAGGTACTGTGGCTTACGGCACAGTACGCAAAAATCAGAGAGGTCTCCCTAGATCCTTGGTTGGGCAACCACTGAGAATGGGTGAAAAAGGGTTCTACTCCATGAGAACATGCTGGTGGTTAAGTACAAGGATAAGAGGGACATCCTTGTACTGACCACCATTCATACTAACGCCAGCTCCCCTGCCCCTGTACATGGTACCACTACCACTGTCCCCAAACCAGTTTTTATCCTGGACTACAACAGGCACATGGGAGGGGTGGATCTTTCAGATCAACTTATGAAGCCCTACAGTGCCACACAAAAAACGAAAGTGTGGTGCAAAAAGCTGGCCATACACATTGTACAGATGGGAATGTGCAATGCGTATGTGCTATTTCAATCTGCAGGCCACACAGGAACTTTCCTTCAGTGCCAAGAGGTAGTTATCAAGGCCTTAATTTTTCAAACCCAGGCCGCAGAGGGTCCCAGTACTTGTGGAAGTCATGGTTCCCCATGTCGTACCAGGGCAACATTTTCCAGGTCAAGACAGCAAGGAAGGGAAGGACCCAAAAAAGGTGCAGGGTGTGTTCCAAAAGGGGGATAAGGAAAGACACTGTTTACCACTGCGAAACCTGCCCTGAAGAACCTGGCCTGTGCATGAAGGAGGGTTTTAAAATCTACCACTAATCCATGGAGTATTAATTTAATTTCATCCTTTATGCTCCCTGTAATATTTCCACTTTATATTTATATCTCTGATTTAGTCCAGCTCGCTTGCACATCCACTACAACCACTACATATTCTTTTCTGTGAGACAACTGTTAGGTCAAAAGTGCCCTTTCCACCCCTTAAAATGTTTGTACGGGGGTCTTCGATCCAAAATGGGGTCACTTCTTAGGCCCCTTTCACACGGGCGAGCATTCCGCGCAGATGCGATGCGTGAGGTGAACGCATTGCACCCGCACTGAATACCGACCCATTCATTTCTATGGGGCTGTTCGCATCACTTGTGCGTTGCGTGAAAATCGCAGCATGCTCTATATTCTGCGTTTTTCACGCAACGCAGGCCCCATAGAAGTGATTGGGGCTACGTGAAAATCGCAAGCATCCGCAAGCGAGTGCGGATGCCGTGCGATTTTCACGCGCGGTTGCTAGGAGACGATTGGGATGGAGACCCGATCATTATTATTTTCTCTTATAACATGGTTATAAGGCAAAATAATAGCATTCTGAATACAAAATGCATAGTAAAACAGCGCTGGAGGGGTTAAAAAATAAATAAAAAATTTAACTCACCTTAGTCCACTTGATCGCGATGACGGCATCTCCTTCTGTCTCCTTTACTGAACAGGACCTGTGGTGAACATTCATTATAGGTCAAGGACCTTTGGTGACGTCACTCTGGTAAAAGATCATGTGATGGATCATGTGATGACCGGAGTGACGTCACCAAAAGTCCTTTACCTGTAATTAATGCTCACCACAGGTCCTGTTCAGCAAAGGAGACAGAAGGAGATGCCGGGCCGCGATCAAGTGGACTAAGGTGAGTTAATTAAAAAAAAAAAATTTATTTAACCCCTCCAGCGCTAGTTTACTATGCATTCTGTATTCAGAATGCTAATATTTTCCCTTATAACTATGTTATAAGGGGAAATAATACAATCTACAGAACACCGATCCCAAGCCCGAACTTCTGTGAAGAAGTACGGGTTTGGGTACCAAACATGCGCGATTTTTCTTACGCGAGTGCAAAACGCATTACAATGTTTTGCACTCACGCGGAAAAATCGCGGGTGTTCCCGCAACGCACCCGCACATTTTCCTGCAACGCCCGTGTGAACCCAGCCTTAGAGTTTTAAATTTCTGGACCTCAGGAATTTTTTTTATGCGACATGGCAACTAAAATCCATGTCTGCCAATTCAGACCTGCCAGCAAAATCCATATTTTGCTGTTTGCCTGCTGTGCGCCCATACAGCAGGCTACAAGCACATGTGGGGTGTTTCCTGAATGGGGAGAAAATGGGGAACACATACTGCATTTTCTCCTTTAGCCCCTTGTGAAATAAAAAAAATTAGGGTCTACTAGTAATTTTTTTTCCCCAAATGTGTGCTTTGAAATCCTTTAACAAGTGTTTCTGCATTCTGTAAGACACCTGTTTGCTGAAAAGTACCCTTTCAACCACTTAAAATGTTCGTAGGGGGGTGATCTTTTCAAAATGGGGTCACTTCTTGTGCTTTTTCATTTCTGGGGACCTCAGGAATCTTTTAAATGCAACATGGCACCTAAAATCAATGTCTGCCAATTTAGGTCAGCAAAATCCATATTTTTCTGTTTGACTCTAGAGCCTTGCTGTGCGCCCATACATAATTTTTTGAGCACACATGGGGTGTTATCGTATTTGGTGGGAAATGAGGAACAAAATGTGGGGTGAATTTTGTCCTGTTACCCCTTTCTGTGAAACGCCTGATGGGTCAAGGTGCTCAATATTCCTTGAGGGGTGTAGTTTCCAAAATGGGGTCACTTTTTGGGGGTTTCCACTGTAGGGCCACCTCAGGGTGTCTTCATATGCGACATAGCTCTCAATTACCTTTCCAGCTAAATCCGCTCTCCAAAACCCATATGGTGCTCCTTCCACTCTGAAGCCTGCTGTGTGCTCATACATCCGTTTTTGAGCACACATGGGGTGTTTATGTAAACTCCAGATTCAGGGTAATAGATATTGAGTTTTGTTTGGCTGCTAACCCTTGATGTGTTGCAGAAAAAATAGATTAAAATGTAAAATCTGCAACAAAAAAAAAAGTGAAATTTTGAAATTTCATTCCCATTTTCCTTTCATTCTTGTGGGGCACCTAAAGGGTTAACAAAGTTTGTAAAATCAGTTTTGAATAGCTTGAGGGGTGTAGTTTCTAAAATGGTGATTTATGGGTGGTTTCTAATATGTAAGCCCCAGAAAGTGACTTCATAACTGAACTGGTCCTGAAAAAATTGGGTTTTGGAGATTTTCTTAAAAATTTTAAGATTTGCTTCTAAACTTCTAAGCCTTCTAACGTCCCGAAAAAAAAAAAGGTAATTTTCAAAATGATCAGAACATGAAGTAGACATATTAGGAATGTAAACTAATAACTATTTTGGGAGGTATTACTATTATACAAGTAGAGAAATTGAAATTTGGAAATTTGCTAATTTTTCCACATTTTTGCTAAATTTGGTATATGTTTATAAATAAAAATGAAATGTTTGGACTCAATTTTACCACTGTCTTGAAGTACAATATGTGACGAGAAAACAATCTCAGAATGGCATGGATCCGTAAAAGCGTTTTAAAGTTAATACCACATAAAGTGACATGTCGGATTTGCTAAAAATGGCCTGGTCCTTAAGGTGAAAAATGGATGGGTCCTGAAGGGGTTAAAGAGCCTCTGTCAGCATGATCAACCCTATTAAACCAGGCATACTGCCTGGTAGGGTTGATCATGCTGATTAACCCCTTAGTGACCACGCACATTTTTTTAAAATCACAATGCACCATTTTGGGTACTTATAACAATTTATTAAAGCCAACTGATGAAAAGGCGTATTGGTGGTCACAAAGGGGTTATAGAGATATATTAGCACATTGGAGCACCAAAAAAAAACACTTTTCTCAATATGACAGCCTGGAGGTAAGTGGTCAGCTTTGCATTTAGATCTCCCAGGTTCAATTCCAAGGAGAGATTTCTAGATTTTTCTTCAGTTATTTTTCTCCGTCGTTTAACCCATAAGGCACACTATGGTATCTGTTGCTTGTGAACAAATAAGGATAGACTATATGGAATGCTCACTAAGAATACATACTATCCTCTATACGTAGTTCACCAGCATACATTGTTTGCTGAGCATACGCACAGACCAACCACAGTCTCACCAAGTAGTACAGTTAGTGCACATTGAGATGATTTTCCTTACAGCAAGGACAGAATGACTATAAACGAGTGTACACAGATCTCATAGGGCCCTATAGCAAAACTTAAGATAGGCTATCATTATCACATCGGCGGAGGTCTAAGTCCTTACACCCCCCCCAATCAACTGCTTTAGGGAGCCGCAGCGCTCACTGAGCCTCTTGTGAACGCTGCTGTCTCCCAGCAGCTTACCAAGCACATCACCCTACATAGTATAACGGCTGTGCTTGGTATTGCAGCTCAGCCCCATTCACTTAAATGGAGCAGAGCTGCAACTAGGCCATGTGACCGATGTACGGTGATGTCACAGGAAGAGGCCACATCGGTCACGCTGGCGTCTTCTAACAGCTGGTCGTGGGGGGGTCCCAGGTGTCGGGCCCCCACGATCTGATATTGATGACCTATCCTGAGGATAGGTCATCAATATAATTTATCGGATAACCCGTTTAAGTGGAAGAGATTTTTAAGAAATTGTAATAAAAAGATCATCCTCCAAAATGTGTCTGTCACATGGACTGTGTATCACGGACAGCACATACTCATGTGAAATCCACCAAAGGCATTTATAGCGTATACTGTACATATCTTTGATGTCTCCACCCATGGGATCTCCACCTGTTGGGAGATATTTCTGTTTCGTAAAGCAAGGCAACTATTGGTGGCTTCTCAAGGAGGAGAATAAATGGAGAGGTGACCACGCATGTGAGCATCAGCTATACAATTTTGCTAGGAAGATATTCTGTCAATATGTCCACCGTCAAAATGTATGTTAGTAAGAAGCAGTGGACAGGTGTAGAGGAGTTCAGACTACACAGGGTTTGTTTGTAGTCTGTTACCATGGAGACATGCAGGACTGCATAACAGATGTAGACACATAATAGCAGGTTATACTATTTGTAAAGTTGCTTTATTATTTATTTTAGTCTCTTCGGGACATTAAAAAATGTTGTTTCTGTAGGGGAACATTGACTTTAAACACCAAACAACCTCTATAGACATTTAGGAGTTTGTACGTAATAACTTACTTTTACTTTTTTTGCAAGTCGACTGCTTACTCGACCTTGATGTGTTTCTTTTAACATTTCCATATATGTGATCACGAAAGGCATCTAAAAAATTTTTATATATTCATTAATTTATTCCCGTTAGGCTCTGGTCACATACCTGTTTTAGGCTCTATTTAGTCCCAAGTTCCTTAGCATTGAAAGAGTTCTGCATGCAGCACTATTCTTCCCAGCAAAATAAAAGACACCCTCATGGAACACCAACAAATCTGATTGTAAGGTCTGTTGGGCACCACTGGTATCCATCATGTGATGAACATGGCAGAACATCATAGCTAAAGTTATAAATGCACACATCACCAGATACATCATTATAAATTAGCACTTTGCAATCCTCTTGGTCCTATTTCAATATGTGGCCCCATTGTGTAGAAATCAGAGTTTTTATTTTATGGTAATTAGCCCCTAGGTGCAACTAGGCTGTTGCACCTGAGGCTTTGCCCCCACCACCACAGGCAGTGGAGACGTACTCTCTCCTGGCCCTGAAGTCTCGCAGACATTCGGTGTACGCACTGTTCAGGGATGGAGCACCGATCCCAACACAACAAATTTCAAAATTTCATCAGATTTTGCCATGGATGCCACAGCCGGTCAGGCACTTCCTTCGCAATGGATGCTGCAGGAATAAATGCAGTATTACAGTACATGGCAGCCATTTGGTAGAGTCCCCCAGAACAGGAGCCAATATTTTCTATTCTGTCTTATAGAGGGACCCCTGGAGATGCTCCACTTCTGAATAGAGATGGCCTTGCGGTTCACCCGGTGGTCGTTTCATGGCAAACTTTGCTCGTTTGTGATTCGCCGAACATGCGAACATATGGCGATGTCTGCCGGCGCCATATTCTTTTGCCTTGTGCCGAAATTTGACCCATGACACATGCATCAGGTGGGACAAGACAGCCAATTGAGACGTTCCAGCACATGGACATACCCCCTACCCTATAAATAAACCCGATCTGGCCGTCATTTTACATTCAGTCATTTGCCAGTGTAGGGAGAGGTTGCTGTTAGGGACACCAAACGCTAGCTAATAGGGCCACAAAAGTCCTTTTAAGGACTGGTATAGGTGTGCTATCGATATGTGTGATATACTAAGGGGTGTGATATACTTATAATATACTTTTACGTACAGCAGTTGTGTGCGGTTCTGCTGAAATACCGCAGCTATACAAAGGGACAAACGCTATTGGAACAACTAATTGCAACTGGTGTGATATACCTGCTGCCCCCCAAAAAAACTGATTAAGGGGTTTGATATATCTGCTTCCAGCAAATAATCATTAAGGGGTTCTATATACCTCTTCCCCAAATACTGCTCTTCTATAGGGACTTTGTCACAGGGTAATTTTGAAAATGACAGGCAGAGGAAGGCCATTCCGCAGGGGTGGTAGGGGTCGGGCAGGTTCACCAGTCCGGAGCCTAAGTTGGAAGTTGGAGAAGGTGCGTGCGATTACAGTATGTCAAAGGACGCACCAGAGTTGGTTGAGTGGCTCACTCAGCCTTCTGCTTCTGCACCCTCCTCATCCTCTGTATCAGCACCCTCCTCACTCTCTGCTATGTACACCCCCCAAAGACGTCGTGTCGGTGCCAAGATACATCTGATCACACACACTTGGTCTAGCAAACACGGGCAGGGAAGGTACATAACTTTTACTGCCCACTGGGTGAACCTTCTGACGGCTGTCAAGCATGCAACCCATGGCACCCATGTGTATTTGGTGTTACCGCCATGGATTTCATGCAGACCTGCCTCTTATTCTCCACCTCTTATTCTTCTCCTCTTACTCCATCCTCCATCTCCTCCTCGGCTGACTCCAGATTTTCCACTGCTACTGCCTCTTCCGCTGCACCCCCCAGCTCCCCAGAACCTATTTTACGTGCCAGGTGAGACATTGCCATGCTGTGCTGCGGATGTTGTGCCTGGAAGCCAAGAGCCACACCGGTCCTGCATTGCTTTCAGCCCTGCGGTCACAGGCCATACAGTGGCTAACTCCGCTCAATTTGACAGTTGGTAAAGTGGTGTGCGACAACGGTGCCAATCTGCTGAGCGTGCTGAAACAGGGCAAAATGACACACATGCCGCGCATGGCACACGTCCTGAACTTAGTCATGCAGCGATTCCTTGCAAAATACCCCGGGGTCCAGGACGTCTTGGGGCAGGCCAGGAAAATCTCTGGCCATTTTAGAAGATTTTGCACGGCCATGGCTCGCCTTGCTGACGTTCAGCAGCGACACCACTTGCCCGTCAGACGTCTGATTAGTGACTGCCCGACGTGCTGGAATATAAGGGTCAGCCCCTAGAATACTGTTCTTTGCACAGATATCTGCAATATTGTGTTACATAGACTGTGATGACTTATTTCAGCCACTAGAGGCCGCTGTGGCTCTGAGTAAGAGGAAGCTGAACTTTTTCTGAGATACACAAGAGGTAGGAGGAGCCAGAAGTTCCCGGGGTTTGAGTCCTGGCTGGAGGTGTGTGTGTGCCCTGGTAGCTGTGAGGATGGCTGCCATGTTAGGAGCCAAGTAAAGGCTAGTGATGGGACATGGAGCTTGACTGATGGAGTCCTGAGAAGCTGTCTGTGTTTGAGACAGATCAAGATAGACTCTTAACTGAAATGGTGCAGCTGTAACCCAGAGAGTGAGAGAAGCAAGCCGCACGCTTAGGAAAGCAAGTGATCGAATCACGAGCCAGAGGACCCAGGCCACCACGCATTCAGATAAGACAAGCATCCACCTCGTGGGAGAAGACGACATCACAGACCTCTAATTAGATAACTCCAGAACTGTGAGTGTGAACTGGTGCTAATACGCGGTAGGGCATAGAGCAGGGGACTTTAGTGCACTGTAGAAGCGGACCCTCAGTAGCAGGGGTAGATAGGAGTATATTAGCTGAGTGTAGCCTGAAATGCTGCAGAACGCATTTATTCTAACTCTTGTTCAAGTATTCTGTGTAAACCTGTTTATACTGTTAATCCGATTTTCCGGCAGTTACATCTTGTTCTTTAATAAAGCGGGTCTTCAGTCTCCTTGTCTGCTGTACTGTACTTAAATCCTGCTTTGCGGTCTCTTCCTCCTCTGACCACTACAGGAACTCCACCTTGTATATGCTTGATAGGCTGCTCCAGCAGAAACGTGCTGTTAACGACTACCTGTACAAACTCTGCGGCAGGACAGGTTCTGGGGAGCTTTTTTTTTCTCATCGTGCCAGTGGCTGCTTATGCACTACGCATGCAGACTTCTGCAGCCATTTGATGAGATCACCAAACTGGTCAGTCGCAGCCAGGGCGCCATCAGTGACATCATACCTTGCGCCTTCTTTCTAGAGCGTGCATTGCGTTGTGTCATTGATCAAGCCATCGAGTAGCAGGAGCAGGAAGATGAGTAAGTCGCAATGCTGAATGAATTCCCAGGGGAGGCTACTCTATCTGAGACAAGTCACCAAGAGTCTGAAGAGGAATCAGAGGAGGATGGTGCCTGGGGGAGGAGGAGCAAGAAGAGCAGGCTTTAAACTTTTCTGGGATCCATGGTGTTGTCCGTGGATGGGGGAGGAGACCGAGGACGACATTCTCCTGGGCGATGAGCAGGAGCCAGGCCGCTCCACTGCTTCCAATTTAGTGCAAATGAGGGCCTTCATGCTCCAGTGTTTGAAGAGGGACCCCCGTATAAAAAGCATAAAGGGCAAGGACCAGTACTGGTTGGCAACGTACTTAGACCCCCGGTACAAACACAAAATGGCGGACATGTTACCAGCATCACAGAGGACTGTGAGAATGCAGCATTTCCAGGCCTTGCTTTGAGAGATTCTGCATTCTGCTGTTGCGGGCGCTGGCAGAGGAATTTCCACCCACGGAGAAACAGGTGCGGGTACCAATCCTACTGCGCATGCAAGAAGACGGCGGTTTGAAGATGTGTTGGTCACTTCTGATATGAGATCATTCTTGCAGCCAACCCATCGAAAGCCGCCCCCCCGGATCCAGCCTCAGGGAACGCCTAGACCAACAGGTGGATGCTCTAAGAAGAGACTAACCTCTTGACTACTGGGTGTGCAGGCTTGACCTGTGGCCAGACCTGGCACAATTTGCCATGGAACTCTTGGCTTGCCCCTCGTCGATTGTCCTGTCCGAAAGGACATTCAGTGCAGCAGGGGGGATCGTGACCACTAAGCGCACTCGCTTGGCTCACGACAGGGGGACTACCTCACATTTCTAAAAATGAATGAGGCATGGATCTCGGAGGAATTTAGCACCTGTGACGACCACATTTAATTGAATTTCACCTATTACCAGGGGCGTAACTAGAAGTGACTGGGCCCCACAGCAAATATTTGTAAGGGCCCATCCAGCGCGCTTCGCACCTCCCTCCTCCTGTGTAAACCCCACTCCTTTTGCACAGTGTAGCGGTATATTGTCGGGCACAGTGTAGCGGTATACTGTATATTGTCGGGCACAGTGTAGCGGTATACTGTATATTGTGTGGCACAGTGTAGGCTATATGTGTATAACATAAACAAATTTCATATGAAAACTTACAGTTACTTGACTTGGCCCTTGGGGATCTCGGACACCACTTCAACACTTGGCTGGGGGGCTCGGCGGAGCTGATGTTGTGCTTTATCCTAATGAGAAAGATTTCATAATAAGGATTTGGAGAAGGGGCAGAGGGGTCGAAGACGGGAGAGGCAGGTGCTGCTACTAGGGGGTCATACCATGTGGGAGTAATAAAGCCCACCATAATGCTCCCCCCCCCCCCGTAGTAATAATTCTCCTTATAATGTTACAGTGCAAAAATACCCCCTTGTAATGCCCCCAGTTGAGCTAATGTCCCCATAGTGCCCCCATAATGTCCCAGTATAAAATACCCCTATATAGTGCCCCCAGTAAATTCCCCCATAGTGCTCCTCTCCCCCCTTCCTGCTAGTGCCCCCCATAATGTACCAGTATAAAATGCCCCATATATAGTGCCCCAGTAGATGCCCCTCAGTGTCCGGCCTCTGATAGGCTGCCAGCCTAGTGTCCCCCATAATGCCCCCCAATAATGTGCCAGTAAGTGTCCCCATAGATGCCCCCCCATCATGTGCCAGTATCAAGTGCTTCTCTCCTCCCCCCCCACATGTCCCAGTATCATAGTGCCATCTCCCCCCTCCCACAAAAAAAGTGCCAGTATCAAGTGCCTCTCTCCCTCCCCCTCATGTGCCAGTATCAGGTGCCTCTCTCCCCCCCCCCCCAGGTGCCAGTATCAGGTGCCAACCCCTCTCCCCCCCACCATGTGCCAGTATCAGGTGCCAACCCCCCCCCCCCTCCCCCCCAGGTGCGAGTATCAGGTGCCTCCCCCCATGTGCCAGTATCAAGTGCCTCCCGCTCCCCCCATGGCAGTAACAGTCGGGTATTAAAAAAAATATATAAACACTTCTACTTACCTCCATGTCAGCGATGCAGCCTCTTCCTGTGTCCCGCCCTGTATGTCCATATATGAAGTCAGTGCTTGTATTTCAGAAAAGGTTCTGCTGGGATTCGAACCCACGACCTTCTGTATCAGAGGCAAAGCAGTTAACCTCAAGACCATTAGAGCTGCCTTGCTGCTGACTGAAAAAATATGAGACTTCTACTGTTATAGCTGGCTAAGTGTACATCTATACACATGACAGCTGCTCATATATAGAGATATAGCAGAGCTGAGTGTGCTGGGACAGCTGTCATATAGAGATATAGCAGTGCTCGGTGTGTTGGGGCAGCTGTCATGTGTATATATGTACACTTAGCCAGCTATAACAGTAGAAGTCTCATATTTTTTCAATCACTTGTAATGCAGCCTTTATGGCTGTGAGGGTAAATGCTTTGCCTCTGATACACTCAGACATTGGAGGTTGTGGGTTCGAATCCCAGAGACTTTAGGAGACAGTAAGATTAGATCACGTTAGCGAGGGGGCCTGGTCAGCCGCTGCTGCTGTGAAGGGGCCCTGAACATTAAGACAAGAATCGATATTTAACTAACTTGAAAATAAACTGTCACACATGCTGCCGGGGCGCCGGGCCCCCTTGGCAGCCCGGGCCCCGAAGCAGCTGTTTGCCCTGCTTCCCCGGTAGTTACGCCACTGCCTATTACCATTGTTTTTTTTTTCAAGAGGGGGGATTTCATTAGCCATGTTTTTAATCCAATTTTATATTTGTAGTTCTTTTAAACATATGTATTTGACATGTATTTGTACTGGCTTGCAGTAAAATTGATATCCAATAAAATTGATATCCAATGAACGTCTAATATACAGTACAGACCAAAAGTTTGGACACACCTTCTCATTCAAAGAGTTTTCTTTATTTTCATGACTATGAAGGCATCAAAACTATGAATTAACACATGTGGAATTATATACATAACAAACAAGTGTGAAACAACTGAAAATATGTCATATTCTAGGTTCTTCAAAGTAGCCACCTTTTGCTTTGATTACTGCTTTGCACACTCTTGGCATTCTCTTGATGAGCTTCAAGAGGTAGTCCCCTGAAATGGTCTTCCAACAGTCTTGAAGGAGTTCCCAGAGATGCTTAGCACTTGTTGGCCCTTTTGCCTTCACTCTGCGGTCCAGCTCACCCCAAACCATCTCGATTGGGTTCAGGTCCGGTGACTGTGGAGGCCAGGTCATCTGGCGCAGCACCCCATCACTCTCCTTCATGGTCAAATAGCCCTTACTTTCAAAGTTTTCCCAATTTTTCGGCAGACTGACTGACCTTCATTTCTTAAAGTAATGATGGCCACTCGTTTTTCTTTACTTAGCTGCTTTTTTCTTGCCATAATACAAATTCTAACAGTCTATTCAGTAGGACTATCAGCTGTGTATCCACCTGACTTCTCCTCAACGCAACTGATGGTCCCAACCCCATTTATAAGGCAAGAAATCCCACTTATTAAACCTGACAGGGCACACCTGTGAAGTGAAAACCATTTCAGGGGACTACCTCTTGAAGCTCATCAAGAGAATGCCAAGAGTGTGCAAAGCAGTAATCAAAGCAAAAGGTGGCTACTTTGAAGAACCTAGAATATGACATATTTTCAGTTGTTTCACACTTGTTCGTTGTGTATATAATTCCACATGTGTTAATTCATAGTTTTGATGACTTCAGTGTGAATCTACAATTTTCATAGTCATGAAAATAAAGAAAACTCTTTGAATGAGAAGGTGTGTTCAAACTTTTGGTCTGTACTGTACCTCCAGTCACATAATCACTTGATGTTTTCTGTCCGGTGAATGCCTAATGTTTGGGGCCTGTACTCCACTGGTCTGCAGTAAAATTTATATACAATGAACATCTAATATACCTCCAGCCACATAATGACTTGATCTTTTCTGTACGGTGAATGCATAATTTTTGGAGCCTGTAATCTAACTGGCCAACAGTAAAATTGTTATACGGTGACCGCCTAATGTACCTCCAGCCACATAATCACTTGATGTTTTCTGTCCGGTGAATGCCTAATGTTTGGGGCCTGTATTCCACTGGTCTGCAGTAAAATTTATATACAATGACCATCTAATATACCTCCAGCCACATAATGACTTGATCTTTTCTGTACGGTGAATGCATAATTTTTGGAGCCTGTAATCTAACTGGCCAACAGTAAAATTGTTATACGGTGACCGCCTAATGTACCTCCAGCCACATTATCAATTGTTATTTTCTGTACGGTGAATGAATAATGTTTGGGGCCTGTAGTCCACTGGCCTGCAATAAAATTGATATCCAATGACCGTCTAATATACCTCCAGCCACATTATCAATTGTTATTTTCTGTCCGGTGAATGTCTAATGTTTGGGGCCTGTACTCCCGTGGCCTAAAATAAAAAAATAAAAAATCTCTAGGCTCCAGCAGGGCACATTTTTGAGAGTTTCCCTTTAAGATGCATAAAAATGGCCGCTGATTAAAATACATATTTGTAGTGTGAATTTTTGCCATTGATCCCACTATGGTATGTCACTGCACATGTTGTGGGATGATTTATGCACTTCTAGTAAGTATTTGGTGGCTGCAAATATGACCTGAAGGTTTTTTAGGTTCTCCTGCCATTCAAGTGAATGAGGCCCGCCGCGAACTTGCGGTTCACGAACATTTGATCACGTTCGTGAATCACCCCGGCCAATGTTCGTCCATCACTACTCCTGAAGCCCATATAACCTAATAGGGCATATGGACAGGGGATGTCTTCCCATAAGCCATTCCCTTTTAAAGCTAGGAAAAGGTGGGCTCCACTGATTTGCTGTTGACACAAATGCTGTTTCTTTACAAAGGAGACCATAAGTGACGAATAACTTAAGTTTGAGATGAATGGGCTTACTCACAATTTTCACACGTGGGCCCTCCACTGCCTGAGTAAAGTGGTCCATTGTGGTCCAGTAGAGTAGCCATAAGACTGTTGGTGGGCCACAGTGAGAAACCAGAGGTTCCAGAGTTACTGAGAGTGGCTGCACAAGTAGGCCCATGTGTTGGCACTGGGAATGAAATTTGTGAGAGAGTGGCTGTTTGGGAACCATTGCTAGGTCATTGTGAGATGTGGAAGCACCAGCCCAAAGTTATTGAGTTAGGCCAGGAGATAGTGAGAGACTGGCTGCCATGAGGCCTAATGAGAGGCCTGCTTATTCAAGTCCAGCAGAGTGAGGTCGCTTGTTTGGTCATGACAAGTTCATGGGGGTTCTTGGAAGATAGGCCAATTGATGAAGAGTTATTTCTCCTGTAAAGTAGAAAGTTCAGGTTCTGCACTGTCACTACAGTTAGAAGCTCTGACAGTTACAGTTGAAGAGAGCCACAGCAGAAAGGATATGCCCCCTGAGCTGTAGCAGAAAGGACCCACACCCCTGAGCTGCCAGACTGAAGAGAATTTAGCAGAGTAATTGAAATAATGAATGAGAAGCTCTCTGGATCCATGTGAGGTACAGTTAGGGCTGGTTCTAACTTGGTTAGAAGGACATTGTCATGTGCTGTATGGTGGCATAACCACTTTAAGATGAGCGATCCTATAAAGAGACTGTACCCTTTTCCAACTAGGACTTGGACTAATAATGTGTTGGTCACTCTGCATGTTCCCAACTTTGAGTAGTTGGTAATCTGTGAAGGGTAGTGGTGTAAGGCCACAAAAGCCCACAGAGCAGCATCTACATTTGGTGGCTAGTGCAAGCTTGTCATTTAAATTTTATGGGTCAGACTCTGGTAGGGAGTAGACTTCAAGAGGGCCGCAGTAGGTTGGGCAAAAGCCAAGACTCACTTTTTGTAGGACCTGTTGTAGTATTATACGGTACCTGCCCTCAGCCAAGACCGCTTAAAAAATTGTTGTGCCAAAAAATAAACTAATATCATCTGTGTCATTCAGAGGTGCTCCGCTATACTCTATATCTGGGCTACATCAGTAAGTAAAATCCAAATTAAAATTGAACTTTAATGACCCGGTACATGTAATGTGCGGTTGCACATCTAACATGACCCACATGATGTCTAATCATCTCTACGTTCTCATGACTGTGGTTCACTTAGCTGCACATCTAACATAACCCACACAATGTCTTATTAGGTCTGTTCTCAGGACTGTGGTTTACTTAATGCCACTACCGTATGTGTGTCCTTCAAGAGTTTGTCACACTGGCCAGTGCTTTGCAATGTATTAGCACAATGCAACAATGACTGACATCTCTTTCTTAGTTAAAATATTAGATCTTTTCTGAAAAACCCACATTGAAGAAGGTAGCTTCAGCACAGTGGGCAATTTCTACACCATCAGGTATTGTATGCTTTTAATAGTGATTTGGTTTTAAATGTGTTTATTTTTCTCTTATAAATTTGCTAATTTGTTTAAATAATTAAATAAAATACTTTTCTGTCATTGGAACTCTTTATATTATTCTAAGTTACATTCTGTTTACACTGACATTATAGGCTCTAGTTTTGCAGGCTCCACAAAGGAGATCTAGAATCCCAATTAAACTTTTTCCACAGTGTGGCTGGACATTCACTTTAAAATGGAAGAGATGAAGATGAGATAAACCATAACCATATTTTAGGATTAGTTACCTTTTTTCTTCTTCCTTTTGCAGTACAGGCAGCACACAATTATCAGTATGGGAATAATGAGAAGGATGGTCAGGTACAAAAATTTGATATCTGGAATGAAAACTGAAACAAAGAAACATTATATGAATAATTGTTGAAAAATTATTTCAGTAATTTCACATTCTGATAGATATATATACATATATATAAAGAAGGACATATATATATGTGTGTGTGTATGTATGTATGTATGTATGTTCCGCGATCACTCAAAAATGCAACCATCGATTTCAACGAAACTTGTACACCTATACACATCCCTTTCTACCTGGAAAGAAATCTTGTTGGGGTCATTCGCCCCTACACAGCAGCTGCATGGAGTTTGTATGCTCCAACTGTTTTTGCTACACACATATTGCTCTGTAACTCAAAAACGAGTAGAAGATCAACTTCTACTAAACTTGGTACACATATCACTTACTATCTGGGAAAGAATACTGTGGAGGTAACATGCCGGTACACAATGAGTGTCCGTCTGTCTGTCTGTTCTTTATGCACGACCAAACGGCTGGACCGATCTTCACCAAATTTGGAACACCGGTACATCAGGTGTCCGGGAAGATTTTAGTCTCAGCTCTCTAGGACGTACCGTTCCTGAGATATTCCCAAAAAATGACCTGCATTAGCCAATACAAGCCTGCAAGTCTTTCTCTTCATATCCCAACAGCCATACACATGGTCACATGTCCCTTATCAGCCAATAGAAGCTCGCAGGCCCTTAGTCTCCACATACACACAGTTTTACTCCAGGTTTCCATAACAACCCAGCCATTTTTCTTCACTACTGTAGATCAGCTTTAGGCTAGGGCTACACAACAATAAGTCGGACAACTACACTGCTACATGGCAATGAAAATTTTGGAACCGCACAACACCGGGACCCAACCTTATCCCGAGCCTGGGAGAATGTGGTAATAATTGATGGTGAACCACAAAAACCTGGGGCCGAGTCGATGCTTCCCCGTTTTGTCATTCACCAGGAACGGGGTGAGCAAGGCGTATCGCAAGCTCGTATTGGAAATTGCCCACCAACATGTTCTTGGGGGTCACTTGGGGTGGCAGAAAATGCAGGACCGAATACTACAGCGGTTTTACTGGCCCAGTGTGTTCAGAGAGGTAGAAGAGTTTTGTAAGTCTTGCCCAACCTGCCAGATAAATAGCCCCCAGCCACATTTTCGGAGTACCCTGGTGCCTCTCCCAATTATTGAGGTCCCGTTCGAGCAAATCGCTATGGATCTCATAGGCCCAGTCCCGAAGTCCGCTAGAGGGCACCAACACATCTTGGTCATCCTCGACTACGCTACTCAGTACCTGAAGGTGTTGCCATTGCGACATACATCAGCCAAATTCATAGCTGAGGAGTTAATGGAGATGTTTTGCCGAGTGGGACTACCTAAAGAGGTTGTGACTGACCAAGAGACCCCTTTTATGTCCAAGGTCATGAGGGAACTCTGTAAGTCACTCCACATAAAACAGCTACGGACGTGGCAAGTGCCGGACTGTATACGGAGGGTGCTCAGGGACTGATGGTTCCCACCTCCCCCTTTTTCCCCTTAGGGCGTTTAGGGAGTCTGGCCCAGTCACGGTTATGGTGAAGTAGGTGGCAGATTAGGGCCATTAAGGGTTAATTGACTGGGATCCTCCTTAGATTGGATGGGGGCGGTGCAGGAAATCCTGTAGGTTACATATACTAGGGATGTCCCGATACCATTTTTTTAAGACTGAGTACGAGTACCGATACTTTTATTTAAGTACTCACCGATACCAATTACCGATACTAATTTTAACAATAAAATACACACACATGTATTTTCTGACCACTGACCAACCAAAAGGCCCAAAAACAGAACTATAACATTCCAAGGAGATGTTATACTGTATGGGGGCAGCCACAAGGAGACGTTATACTGTATGGGGGCAGCCACAAGGAGACGTTATACTGTATAGGGGCAGCCACAAGGAGACGTTATACTGTATGGGGCAGCCACAAGGAGATGTTATACTGTATGGGGGGACAGCCACAAGGAGACGTTATACTGTATGGGGGCAGCCACAAGGAGACGTTATACTGTATGGGGGCAGCCACAAGGAGACGTTATACTGTATGGGGGCAGCCACAAGGAGACGTTATACTGTATGGGGGCAGCCACAAGGAGACATTATACTGTATGGGGGCAGCCACAAGGAGACGTTATACTGTATGGGGGCAGCCACAAGGAGACATTATACTGTATGGGGGCAGCCACAAGGAGACATTATACTGTATGGGGGGCAGCCACAAGGAGACGTTACACTGTATGGGGGCAGCCACAAGGAGACGTTACACTGTATGGGGGCAGCCACAAGGAGACGTTATACTGTATGGGGGCAGCCACAAGGAGACATTATACTGTATGGGGGCAGCCACAAGGAGACATTATACTGTATGGGGGCAGCCACAAGGAGACATTATACTGTATGGGGGGCAGCCACAAGGAGACGTTACACTGTATGGGGGCAGCCACAAGGAGACGTTACACTGTATGGGGGCAGCCACAAGGAGACGCTACTGTATGGGGGCAGCCACAAGGAGACGTTATACTGTATCGGGGCGGCCACAAGGAGACGTTACACTGTATGGGGGCGGCCACAAGGAGACGTTACACTGTATGGGGGCGGCCACAAGGAGACGTTATACTGTATGGGGGCGGCCACAAGGAGACGTTACACTGTATGGGGGCGGCCACAAGGAGACATTATACTGTATGGGGGCGGCCACAAGGAGACATTATACTGTATGGGGGGCAGCCACAAGGAGACGTTACACTGTATGGGGGCAGCCACAAGGAGACGTTATACTGTATGGGGGCAGCCACAAGGAGACATTATACTGTATGGGGACGGCCACAAGGAGACGTTACACTGTATGGGGGCAGCCACAAGGAGACGTTATACTGTATGGGGGGCAGCCACAAGGAGATGTTATACTGTATGGGGGCCACAAGGAGACATTATACTGTATGGGACGGCCACAAGGAGACGCTACTGTAAGGAGTCAGGACAACAATTTTTGAAGCCCCCCCTCCTCAGTATAATAGTCTTGTGGCCATCATACAGTAATGTATATTTCTTCTTGCCCTAATGCCTGCTTTTAGAGATCAATGTGCAGCTTGCAGGCAGGAAGGGAAGGACCAGGGCCATAGAAGACAGACACTATCACTTTTAGAGGGACTCGCTCCTGGCAAACACAGCTCTGCTGCAGTGAATGCAGTGGAGCAGACTGTGATGTAATTATAGTTATTGCAGGGACTCAGAGAATCGTCTGACAGTTTATTAGTTAAAACGAATCTAATGAGTCAGAGACTGTGTCACCCCAGACTTCCTGCTCTGCTACATGCACCCTGTACACACACAGCTCCACTACATGCTATGCTAATAATGCCCCCCCTTCCCCCCGGACAGACTTACAGGGAGCCGCAGAGCAGGAGGTCTGGCAGGGACTCGGTGACACGTCTGTGACTCATTGGATTCTTTTAACTAATAAACTGTCAGACGATTCTCTGCGTCCCTGTGCTGTGAGTCAGTGCTGGTTGCCTCTGATTGGTTGGAGGGCGGGGAGGGGCGGGCCTAGCTTCCACTTTAGGCTCCAATTACACTGCCTGCTGCTGCCTGTGAAGCTGTTAGCTGTGCGAGATGCAGGGGCCGCGGACGGACACATAGAAGCGGCGCACAGGTATCGGCAGTGGTATCGGGGACATTTGCACGAGTACATGTACTCGTGCAAATGCCCGGTATCGGTCCCGATACCGATACTGGTATCGGGACATCCCTAACATATATCCCCTCCCTGTTCCGGTCACTTCCTCTTGCCAGTGGAAGCAAATTGGCCCTCCCTCCCTTCCTTTGCGGTTATTCTTGGGAGGTGGGTCGAAGTGCAAGGTTATGATCAGTTATGGATACTTGGTTATTCTGTTTGTTTTTTCTATTCTCAAGAGCCTTGCTCGTTGGGAGTCCAGCGGTTGGATACCGCTCCAATGATTACAGTTTTTGAGAGCTGCGAATTCTGGTAAAGTTTATGAAGTCACAGCTGGTGGCAGTTAAGTACAGTGGAGATATGGTGGTAGCAGATGGCGTACTTGCCCGCTGGGAGTCCAGCGGTTGGCATACCGCTCCGAGATTGCGGTTTATTAAGGTTTGCCGCTTTAATAAAGAAGCTGTGGCCGATCACCACCCAGCAATAAAGTGACACAGTTGTTGGTGTGTTTTGTTATGAATCAAGGTTGGGTAAAGGGGCTAAGGGTGAGTTAAAGGTGGTAACCCTCCCCTTTTTCATCTGCAAACGGATGGCCTGGTAGAAAGATTTAATCAAACATTAAAAAACATGTTAAAAAGAGTGGTGTCTAAGGATGGGAGGGACTGGGACCTTTTTCTGCTCTATCTCATGTTCGCAGTGCAAGAAGTGCCCCAGTTCTCGCCCTTTGAACTGCTATATGGCAGACACCCTCATGGTCTGTTGGACATAGCCAAAGAAGCATGGGAACAACAACCCACACCGCACAAAAGTGTTATTGAGTACGTCACCCAGATGCAAGGATGGATGGAGACAGTTTTGCCTCTGGTCAGGGAGCATATGGAGGCAGCGCAGCGAGCCCAGAGTAGGATCTATAATCAGCAGGCTCGGGTCCAGAACTTTAACCCGGGTGATCGGGTTTTGGTACTGGTACCAACCATAGACAGTAAGTTCTTAGCTAGGTGGCAGGGGCCCTACGAGGTACTCGAGAAAGTGGGAGAGGTAAATTACAAGGTACAACAGCCGGGGCAGCGAAAGCCGGAGCAGGTGTACCATGTGAATTTACTAAAACCATGGAAAGATAGGGAGTAGTGATGAGCAAGCATGCTCGGCCTAATACCCGTTCGGCTCGAGCATCGCTATGCTCGGCACATGGCGGTACTCGGCCGAGTACCACATGTGCTCGAGCGCCATGCTCAAGTCTCCTCCCCGCACGTTTTGCGGCTGCTAAGCAGCCAATAAACGTGCAGGTAAGTACTGTCATCACTGTAATGCCAGTAGCCATGTTGGCTACTGGCATTACAGTGATTGGCTGGCCGGAACGCGTTATCGGGTGCTATATAGCACCCGATGACGCGGGTTCGGCTCATTGCGAGTCAGGGAGAGCTGCGCTTAGGAAGGGACAGATAGTGTAGGGAGATTGTGATCGCAATATATTCTAGTGAATAACGTTTCAAAGACCCAAAAGTCCTTTTAAGGACTATTGTGTGTGGTGGCAGCAATTTAATTATGCAAAGTAGTACTCGATTTTTTTTTTTATACTTTGCGAAATAGCGATTCTTTTGCTATATAGAAGGTGTCTGCAGTGACTTGTGACATCTGTGCAGCAATACCTTCTGTGTGTCAGGGGCAGAGATAGGAAGAATTATAGTGAAAACAAGAATTTTTTCCCCATAATCTATCCACATTTTTTATGTCAACGGTGTAATATGTGAATTGCGTGATCTGTGCTTCAACACCTTGTGTGGTTGTCAGGCCCAGATATAGGGAAAAAATAAAAATACAGAAAACACAATTTCTTTTCCCCATAATCTATCCACATTTTTGCTGTCAACTGTGTAATCCATGAATTGCATGATCTTTCCTTTAACACCTTGTGTAATTGTCAGGCACATATATAGGAAAAAATGTAAAATACAGAAAACAATTTTTCTCCAATAATCTGTCCACATTTTTGCTGTCAACGGTGTAATCTGTGAATTGTGTGATCTGTGCTTCAACACCTTGTGTGGTTGTCAGGCCCAGATATAGGGAAAAAATTATAATACAGAAAACACTTTTTTTCCCCATAATCTATTCACATTTTTGCTGTCAACAGTGTAATCTGTGAATTGTGTGATCTGCGCTTCAATAGCTTGTGTGGTTGTCAGGCCCAGATATAGGGAAAAATAGAAATAGAAATAGAAACTACATCAGAAAACAGTGTCTGTACCGCAGATTCCAATAATCTGGGCCTAAAATAGTGTCCATATTCTGTGGTGTTCTGTGATATATACTGTCCTGCATCCGAAAACTGTGTCTTTAGCGTACAGTAAAAAAATCTGCGCCACATCTAGTGACAAAACCATTAATATGAAGAAGGCGAGCACTAAGGGACGGGAAGTGGGCGTGATGCTGATGGTGCACGCAGAGGCCGTGGCCCTGGGCACAATGAAACTGTGCCTGCTGCCAGTGCACCAGAAAAAAAAAATCCACTGTACCTTCATGTCCAATTTAGGCTACTTTCACACTTGCGGCAGGACGGATCCGACATGCTGTTCAGCATGTCAGATCCGTCCTGCGGCTATTTCGCCGTGCCTCCGGACCGCCGCTCCGTCCCCATTGACTATAATGGGGACGGGGCGGAGCTCCGACGCAGCACGGCGGTGCATGGCGAAAGCCGCGGGACTAAAAAGCCTGAAATGCAGTAATTTTAGTCCGGCGGCCTTTCTCCATGCACCGCCGTGCTGCGCCGGAGCTCCGCCCCCGTCCCCATTATAGTCAATGGGGACGGAGCGGCGGTCCGGCGGCACGGCGAAATAGCCGCAGGACGGATCCGACATGGTGAACAGCATGTCGGATCCGTCCTGCCGCAAGTGTGAAAGTACCCTAAGCTGGGCAGCGCAGGACAACACTGTCCAAGTTGGACCAGTGCGAACAGTTGGTCGGTTGGATTGCTGAAGATAATGCTTCCAGTCGGTTAAGCACCACCCTCTCTTCCACCAAGTCAAGTCTCTGTAGCCAAGAGTCTGGTCAACCGAATCCTCACTCTGATCATCCTTCCTCCCACCATGGAGAAGCTTGCCAAGCGAGTGATCCCACACTCGGATATTCCCAGGAGCTCTTTCCAGCGCCACTATTACATTTGGCCCTCGCGCCCAGCACGCTTGAAGAGGGACCTGAGATATTGTGCCCTGATTTCCAACCTCTTGAGCCTTCACAGTCTCAAGAAGATGACGGTGGTGAACGGCAATCATTCGTTCATGAGGTGGATGATGATGAGACACAGTTGTTAATCACTGAGGTTGTGGTTAGGTCAAGTCAGGAGGATGAGCAGAGTGAGAAAGTGGAAGAGGTGGTTGACGATGAGGTCACTGACACAACATGGGAAGGTGAAAAGCCGAGTGAGGACAGCATTACAGAGGGGGAGGGATCCGCAGCACCGCAACAGGCTGGAAGAGGCAGTGGGGTTGCAAAAGGGAGAAGTCGGCCACACCAAACAGGCCCGCAACCGTTACACCGAGCAGCCCTATGCATAAATCTACCTTGCCAAGGGGTAGGTGTTCCGCAGTATGGCACTTTTTTGATGAAAGTGCAGACGACAAAAGAGTGGTAGTTTGCAACCTGTGCCGTACCAAAATAAGACGGGCATGAACACTAGCAACCTCACCACCATCAGCATGATCCGCCACATGGCATTCAAGCACCCTAACAAGTGGGCCGAACACCTGGGTCCACAATCTGGGTCTGCGGGTCACACCGCTGCCTCCTCTTCCCCTGTGTTACGCACTACTGGCCAATCCCTTGTCGAAGGCGCAGACCCGGATGCACCTCGACAAAAAAAATCACAGAAAAAACTAAGATAAAAAACATCCTGCACGGTATGATATACAATTGTGCGGATGTCCCTGGCCATATTATTGAAGAAAATCACAGAAATAAGATAATAATGCACTTAGTAAAGTAGATGCAAGCATTATATATGGACAAAGTCCTCACTCTGATATGATAATATCTTTGACACTTAGTCAATATATTTTGATCAAAACACATCTAAGCCCGCCTACCAAGCGCCAAGGTGGTCTCAGGTCAGACGGGTCCTACGCTAAACCTACCTAAGTCATTGGGCTTCTATGTTCAGGAGCGCAGACGCCGCACATATGGTGTGCTGCTCCTAGTCACCTCCATGTGCGTCAAGCAACCAATGGGAGGAGGAGCAAGCACACCCATATGTGCCACCTAATCGGGCTTAGATGTGTTTTGATCAAAATATATTGACTAAGTGTCTCAGATATTATCATATCAGAGTGAGGACTTTGTCCATATATAATGCTTGCATCTACTTTACTAAGCGGATGCCCCTTGCCCTGCACCTGGACCTTCGCATGAACCATCAGCAACAACATCCACTTCCCTGTCCCAGCGCAGCATCCAAATGTCATTTGAACGCAAACGCAAATACCCACCCACAGGCCATAGCACTAACTGCGCAACTTTCGAAATTACTGGCCCTTGAAATGTTGCCATTTAGGATTGTGAACACTGAGGCCTTCCGCAGCATGATGTCGGCGGCCGTCCCTCGGTACGCAGTCCCCAGTCGCCACTATTTTTAACGGTGTGCCTTGCCCGCCTTACACCAGCATCTGTCCCAGAACATCACCCGTGCTCTGACCAACGCAGTTACTGGGAAGGTCCACTTAACCACAGACACATGGACAAGTGCTGGTGGCCAGGGAAGCTACATTTCCCTGACCGCACACTGGGTGAATGTTGTGGAGGCAGGGAGTTAGTTGTAACCTGGGATGGCACAGGTGCTACCCACCCCAGGATTGCGGGCCCTATGTCCATCAGGGTGTCCACCAGCAGCTATGTTACTGGCTCCAACCCCCACTTCTCCTCCTCCGCCACCGCCTCCTCCTCCACTTCCACCTCCAGCAGCAGTCAGCCATCAGTTGCTAGCTGGAAACAGTGTAGCACTGCTGTGGGTAAGCGTCAACAGGCCATGCTGAATTTGATCTGCTTAGGGGACAAACAGCACACCGCCGTAGAGCTGTGGCAGGGTATAAGGGACCAGACCGAGCTGTGGCTCTCGCCACTGAACCTACAACCAGGCATGGTTGTGTCTGACAATGGCCGTAACTTGGTGGCGGCTTTGGAGCTCGGCAACCTGACACACATCCCATGCCTAGCCCAAGTCTTAATCTTAGTGGTTCAGCGGTTTATCAAAACCTATCCCAATTTGCCAGAGCTACTAGTGAAGGCGCGCTGCGTGTGTACTCATTTCCGCAAGTCGTCCACAGCTTCAGCCGGTCTGTCAACGCTGCAGCAGCGCTTGCGACTTCCAGCTCACTGACTGTTGTGGGACGTGAGCACACGCTGGAACTCTACGTTCCACATGTTGGCCAGGCTTTGTGAGCAGCAGAGGGCAGTTGTGGGATACCAGCTTCAACATGGTCATCGCCTTTCGAGTCAACTGCGAGTCAACTGCCACTATTCACAAGCGAGGAGTGGGCATTGATGTCAGACCTCTGTGAGGTTTTAAAAAGCTTTGACGAATCCACACAGATGGTTAGTGGCGATAATGCTATTCTCAGCATAACCATCCCACTGCTGTGTCTACTCAAACGATCGCTGCTCCTGAAATGGGGGAGGACATTACACAGGGTGATAGCCAGACCACTCACAGTTAGTCTTCTCAGTGCGAATTGGACCATGAAGAGGAGGAGGAGGAGATGGAGACTGTTGCCTCTGCTACCAGAGGGTAGTACCCATGGAACTTTAATTCCATCTGTTCAGCGTGGATGGGCAGAAGAGGAGGAGGAGGATGATGAGGAGATGGAGAGCCATCCTGATGTCGACATCGACATCTTGCCTGTTGGTACTCTTGCACACATGGCTGACTTCATGTTAGGCTGCCTTTCCAGCGATCCTCGCGTTATACGCATTTTAGATAACACGGATTACTGGGTGTTCACCCTTCTCGACCCCTGCTACAAAGAGAACTTCTCATTCCTCTGGTGGAGAGGACGAGCAAAATGGTGCAATACCAGAAGATGGTTGTTGGAAAATTGCTCTGAAGTAGGCCTCGGAGCTGTACTCTCTCAGGAAATCAATGGGGAGGAACATCCCGTTGTTTTCCTGAGCTGCAAACTCACCCTAGCCGAAACTAGGTACAGTATAGTGGAGAGAGAGTGCCTGGCCATCAAATAGGCACTCGAGTCGCTCCGCTATTATCTGTTGGGGAGAAAGTTCCGTCTGGTGACCGACCACTCCCCTCTCAAGTTGATGAGCCAGGCCAAAAAGAGGAATGCTCGGGTCTCCAGATGGTTCTTGTCATTACAGAACTTCAAGTACTCAGTGGAACACAGGGCAGGCCGCTTACAGGGAAACGTGGATGCCCTGTACCGGGTACACTGTCTGGCAAGTGTTCACCCCCTCAGGGTTGAACAAAATGGGGAGGTATGTAGGAATTCGCAAGGATCCGTCGTTGACGGAAGGTGTGTGTCACCGAGGTTCCTGGCCTCGGTGAAGTAAGAGCCGGTACTTTCTGGTGTCAGCGGCAGCTAATGCAGATTGACACTTTGCTATTTTAGTATGGCTGTATAGCTGATCCGGGACGGCTCTTACTGGGAGTAGTCAAAAGTTATGGGTGGGTGACTACTCCCCACGTTCCAGGCCGAGTCTTGACTGGCCTATAAAAAACCCAGCCAGCAGTGTCAGCTGGGGGTGATTACCTATTTCTGACAGAGGAGCTCTGACAATCGCTGGTGTGGGAACTGAGCTCTGTGCTGGGCTGAAAAGCTGAGACCTGTGCATTGGGAGAGCAGGCCACCTAAAGCCTGACTGCTGGAGGCAGAACCGCTGACAAGGTGACATTTTCCACTTGGTGTGAACAAACACCAACCTTGCAAAGAGTGTTTTATGTTTGACCTTATGTGTGAATAAACACAGACATTTGAATTACGAACTTGAACTTTGCCTCTGTACTGCACCCGCTTATCCCAACTACCAGAGCGAATTCCCACATAGTATATATATATATATATATATATATATATATATATATATACATATTTTTATATATATATATATATACAGTGAGGAACAGATGTATTTGAACACCCTGCGATTTTGCAAGTTCTCCCACTTAGAAATCATGGAGGGGTCTGAATTTCACATTGTAGGTGCATTCCCACTCTGAGAGACAGAATGAAAAAAATAATTTCAGCAAATCACATTGTATGATTTTTAAAGAATTCATTTGTCTTGCACTGCTGAACATAAGTATTTGAACACCTGAGAAACAGCAAGAATTCTGGCTCTCAAAGACCTGTTACTGTGCCTTTAAAAAGTCCACCTCTACTCCACTCATTAATCTAACTTAGTAGCACCTGTCTGAGCTCTTTAAAGACCCCTGTCCACCCCACAGTCAGTCAGACGCCATCTACTACCATGGGCAAGACAAAGAGCTGTCAAAAGACACCAGAGACAAAATTGTGGACTTCCACAAGGCTGGAAAGGGCTAAGGGGCAATTGCCAAGCAGCTTGGTGAAAATAGATCAACTGTTAGAGCAATTGTTAGAAAATGGAAGAGGCTAAAGACGACTGTCAGTCTCCCTTGGACTGGGGCTCCATGCAAGATCTCACCTCATGGGGTATCACTGATGATAAAAAAGGTGGAGATAAGCCCAGAACTACAAGAACTGTTGCAGAAATTTCTGCGACTGAAAATCAGTTCAATTTATTTGAATGGGGTTGTTGTGGTGGCAAGCACATAGATTTCTGCAGGCCTCATACAGATGAATGAAACTGAGTCTTAAGCAAGGAAGTGTCTCTGTATCTTCCTCATTGCCATTGGTATAGAAGCATAAGTACAGAAGGTGCAGACGTTGCATTAAACCTGGACCCTGGAGCCCATATGAGGAGGGCAGTGCTACAATAAATGATGTGTAATAGGGGGCACTGTTACAGATTTTGCATTGCAACCCCCCTCCTATTGCACATATTTGCTGGCAGGACAAGTATGTGAATAATAGGGTAGGTAAGAGCACTATAGATCCTTACAATTTTAAGAATAATCTAATATACTGTACTTTATTAATAAATATCTCCAAATCTTTTAGAACCTTTTGAACTTCTACAGCAACCCCCGACACATGTGCCAAAGATGGCACGCAGGCCATATTTTGTGGATAAGCAACAGCAATGTGATGCTCAGTACTGGCTGCATACCACTACTACTTCTCCACTGCTCAAATACAATAGATCATTAAAAGAATGTAATGTGCTGTGGGGGAAAGGGGGCAGGAGGATGGAAGGATGATCGTGAGCTTGGAAGAAAGCACTGTGATTAATTTGGGGATGGGGAAGGATGGTGAGCCTGCATGTGACTGCTGGGGAGGATAGGGACACGATTAGGGTGGCCACTTGCAGAGCCCCAAAAAGGAGGTCATCACATTCTGAGAAGGAGGACAACATACCAGGGATAGTGGCGCACAATAGTACTACATACTACATGCCCAGGTTATACCAGCATGCTCCATATCACTATATACAGGAAGATGTATAACTTATACCAGCTGTACATATATATTTCTACACAGGAGATACCCAGGTTATACCAGCAGGGTCCATATCATTTATATACAAGAAGATGTATAACTTATACCAGCTGTACATATATAATAATATACAGATATATCCAAGTTATACCAGCATACTCCATATAACTAAATACAAGAAGATGTATGACTTATTCTAGGCCTGCGGACAGTAAAATATAATTATATACAAGACATGCCACAACCATGTTGATAAACTAGGGCAGGCCAGGGGCATTGTCAGTTTAAGTACCTGGGTTGTGTGTGGACACAATAAGTGAGTCAGGGCCAGGCAGAGGAACGGAAGACTGGAAGAGGCAGAGAGCGGCGCTAGACCGGCGTCAATGCTGGCAGTGGCACCCGCGCTTCGTCCTGCCTGCTGTAGATAACAGTTCTCTCCGACGATGCAGGCAGCTCTGGATGGCGTTGTGACGTCATGTCATACAGCACACTGTGCGGACGACGTGCTGCCTGCCTGCCCCTGCCATGGATAAACCTAAATGGACCCTGACCCTGTACCACACTAAAAAGGAGGACTCCTGACTGTCCGTCCTGGTCTTGCGCCGGACAGAGGACCAGAAGTCTAAAAACCGGACTGTCCGGCCTAATACCGGATGTTTGACCACCCTAGACACAATGGGGAGCAAGCTTCTAACAACTTTGGGGTGGGGGGGATGGGAAATGATGGTAAGCTTGCATGTGATTGCTGGGGGTGGATGGGGGGGATTATGGGGAACAAGCCTCTGGAACCTTTGGGACATGTTGGAAAATACTGAGTCTGCACTCCCCCTGCATGCAGAACCTGCCAGGTACTGTGTGTCTGCAAGAGGGAGGTGGAACCAAACTTCAGGAGAAAGTTAGGGAAGTTTTAGAAGTGCGCAACACAGGAAGTAGAGAGAGACTCTCTAAGGGTTGCGTCTGAACTCTAGGTGCCTTAAGGACTTTGTGATGTCACAGCGTCATGTCACATGCTAAAGTCACATGGGTTTGAAGCAGCCACGGGATGTAGCAGGAAGCTAAGATCTACATCCAAGGTGCTGTGGTAGTAATGATTAGTAATATAATATAAAAATAATATTAACTGATCCTAATCACGGTGATTACAGTGAGTGACATGGTGAGTTTGGGATCAAGGCTTCCAATGTCATGTGACCCTTTGACATCACAAGGTCCTTACGGCGCATGGAGTTTAGACACTACCAATCTGTAAGCAGTCCTGCACTGAGAACCAGCAGAAACAGAGGTATCTACAGATTTGGAAAGTGTGACTTGCTGAATTGAGAGACAAAGAGCAGTGCAGAGGGCTGCAAGTTAAAGACACCGTACAGAGCAGAACATAAGCTGTATGCCAGCCCTAGAACCAAGGAAGTGGATTGCAAGAGAGCAAAAGTGTGATCTCTGTACAAACACTGGATTACAACTCAATGTAAGTAATCGAGTATAGAGGGCACCTGGTGTAAGAACAGTTGAACTGTATCCTAAAGAGAATATTTACAGACTTGCATTGCTGTCCTGACAACAGACTTGCATTGCTGTCCTGACAACAGAACAGTGTTTCTAGAGATTGTTCACAATCAGAAGTTTAAAAGATATTTTGAGATAAAAATCATTTATTCAGTTGGTCGTTATAAAAAATTTGGAACTACTGTCTTTGTGCAGCCTTGATTTTCTCTAGTAGCAGGATGTGAATTTTCACTCTGTTCCATCAGACAGCTCAGCTGACGGCTCCTTATCTCTGATTTATGACCTT
Source organism: Bufo bufo (assembly GCF_905171765.1). Taxonomy (NCBI): domain Eukaryota; kingdom Metazoa; phylum Chordata; class Amphibia; order Anura; family Bufonidae; genus Bufo; species Bufo bufo. Next base: position 777,597,230 of record NC_053390.1, on the reverse strand, counting down.
ATAAACACTCATTATAGTTCAATTCTTATCTTACTGACTGTGGCTTAAATAATTCCTGATAAGAATGTGGCTTAAATAAGTGTTTATGACCTTCTAGTAATTTAGAGATAAGGGTTATTAGTAGCAATTGTCGAGCACCAAAGTGCTCGTGTGCTCTGGTGCTCTACAGAGCACCCAAGCACAATGGAAGTCAATGGGAGAACCTGAGCATTAAACCAGGCACCCCCTGCTCTGAAGAGGGGAGGGTGTCGGGACTCTAGTTTGGCTTAGGAGTCCCTGATCTGACTCCATATATAGCTATGTCTATCCATATATGAAGTCAGTGCTTGGGGACACCCAGTGTATTTAAATCTAATTTAGCCTCTATTTATGAAAAGTTTCTGCTGGGATTTGAACTCACAACCTTCTACATTACAGCCAAGAATCTTAACAACTACACTATAGAGCTGCATGGCCAGTAATTAAAAAAAATAATAATATATATATATATATATATATATAGAGAGACTTCTGCTGTTAAGAGTAGTAAGTATTCCTATACAGCAGAAGTCTCGTATCTTTTTAGTAACTGGCCATGCAGTTCTATAGTGTAGTGGTTAACATTCTGGGCTGTAATGTAGAATGGTGTGAGTTTGAATCCCATCAGAAACGTTTCAGAAATAAAGGCTCAATTTAATTTAAACATATATAAGTTTTTAGCCAAATCATACAAAAAAGGTTGCCGAACCCTGTTCTACAGTATGTGGTTTTTCAAATTTAGGCCGCATCTCATTGCATAACAAGCTAAGTTATATGCAGTTAAAGCATCCAAGTGCCTGAGTAAAACCCATGCATATTTTATATAAAACTTCTATAATGCTTTTTCCATCCACAATTGAGTTGACAAGGCCTATTTTGGCCCCTAGAAGACGTGTTATAAAGAGGCCTGGGTGTACACTGATCCCTGTTTAGACAATCTTTAAATGGAGACTATTCAGGGCTGTTGCTACTCTCCATAATAGTGGGTGGTGTCCTGTTCAGATCATTCCAAGAGGACAATAGACAATCCTGAAAGAAAAACCCAAGATAACAGCAAAAGACCTACAGAAGACTCTAGAAAGTGCAAAAACCTTGGTAGACATGATTACTATTAGAAACATTTAACAAGAATGTTGATCATGATAGGACACTACAAAAAAGGCTATTTCTGAAAAAAAAATACAATGCGGCCCATCTCAAATATGCCTAAGATCACCTACACTCACCTAAAGAATTATTAGGAACACCTGTTCTATTTCTCATTAATGCAATTATCTAGTCAACCAATCACATGGCAGTTGCTTTAATGCATTTAGGGGTGTGGTCCTGGTCAAGACAATCTCCTGAACTCCAAACTGAATGTCAGAATGGGAAAGAAAGGTGATTTAAGCAATTTTGAGCGTGGCATGGTTGTTGGTGCCAGACGGGCCGGTCTGAGTATTTCACAATCTGCTCAGCTACTGGGATTTTCACGCACAACCATTTCTAGGGTTTACAAAGAATGGTGTGAAAAGGGAAAAACATCCAGTATGCGGCAGTCCTGTGGGCAAAAATGCCTTGTGGATGCTAGAGGTCAGAGGAGAATGGGACGACTGATTCAAGCTGATAGAAGAGCAACGTTGACTGAAATAACCACTCGTTACAACCGAGGTATGCAGCAAAGCATTTGTGAAGCCACAACATGCACAACCTTGAGGCGGATCGGCTACAACAGCAGAAGACCCCACCGGGTACCACTCATCTCCACTACAAATAGGAAAAAGAGGCTACAATTTGCACGAGCTCACCAAAATTGGACTGTTGAAGACTGGAAAAATGTTGCCTGGTCTGATGAGTCTCGATTTCTGTTGAGACATTCAAATAGTAGAGTCCGAATTTGGCTTAAACAGAATAAGAACATGTATCCATCCTCTGATGGCTACTTCCAGCAGGATAATGCACCATGTCACAAAGCTCGAATCATTTCAAATTGGTTTCTTGAACATGACAATGAGTTCACTGTACTAAAATGGCCCCCACAGTCACCAGATCTCAACCCAATAGAGCATCTTTGGGATGTGGTGGAACGGGAGCTTTGTGCACTGGATGTGCATCCCTCAAATCTCCATCAACTGCAAGATGCTATCCTATCAATATGGGCCAACATTTCTAAAGAATGCTATCAGTACCTTGTTGAATCAATGCCACGTAGAATTAAGGCAGTTCTGAAGGCAAAAGGGGGTCCAACACTGTATTAGTATGGTGTTCCTAATAATTCTTTAGGTGAGTGTATATGTTCCACAATGCTTCTGGGAAAATGTATAGATAGAGAAGACAAAATGAGATTTTAGCACCAACGCACACAGCTATGTTTGGAGGAATAAGAGAACTGCACACCAACACCAAAACCTCGTTCCAACGATGGAGGAGGCGTCTTGGTTTGGGGATATTTTGCTGCCTCAGGGTCTGGGAGTCTTGTGATCGTGAAGGTAACAGTAAATTCTAAGGTGTATGAAACATTTTAAAGTAGAATGTAAGGGCAGCAGTCCATGACCTCAAGCTGAAGAGATAATCAATAAGACAATCAATGGCCAACCAACTAGTAACCCCAGGAAAATTATGGGCAAATTATTTATTACGGTTTATCAGTTTGTTAACAGGCAAGAAGAATTACCAAAATGTAAGTTACCTATATCAGTTCTGCTTGTTTTTATGCATAACTTCTACTTATAGACAGTAAAAGAAACCAACCATGTGCTGTCTCGTATCACCATACAAAATGTGTGATAAATGTATAGTCCTAATCTCTGAAGTCCTGACAGCTCATAAACACATATTTAAGCCATATTCTTATCAGTGTGATATAAATTGAGCTATGATGAGTGTTTATGATCTGTCAGGAGTTCAGAGATAATTGTGGGGTTTACCAAAGACCAATTGAAAAAAAATAGATTTTTAGCTCAAATGAGTACAATGCAATAATAAAAAAAAAAAAGAGAGTTGGCATGCCACAAGATAGGAAATGAGGAACACAGGCAGAATAGTGATCAAGAAACTGTCAGGGTAAGCCCAGGAAGTCTGAGAATGTGGACCGCAAAAGAGAGGAATGTGAATGAGAAAAAAGTGTGAACTACCATGAGTTAGGGTTGGTTCACACTAGCGTTATGGAGTCTGTTATGGCTTTCCATTATAACAGGGTTATAACGGAACATAACGGAATCCATAGGATAGAATGCAAAACGGAAGCCTTTAAGAGGCATTCCGTTTTGCTCCGTCCTAATAGAAGTCTATGGAAAAACATAACGGATCCGTCTGGGTCCTGTTATGCAAGACGGAAAACAAAGTCCTGTTGACAGGACTTTGTTTTCCGTCTTGCATAACGGGAACCAGACGGATCCGTTTTGATTCCAATAGACTTCTATTAGGACGGCGAGCAAACGGAATGCCTTTTAAAGGCGTCCGTTTTGCATTCCGTCATAATGCAAGTCTATGGGCAGCAAAACGGATCCGTCCTTCCGTCTTATGGATTCCGTTATGTTCCGTTATAACGGAAATCCATAACGGACTCCATAACACTAGTGTGAACCCACCCTTAAAGAAGCATGGGAAGTGGTGTCGGACTGTTAAAGCCATGTTTCTGTGAGCCAGCAGAATTAGAAAGTTAAAAAGGAGTAAATCCTGAATAGAGGAGAGTTTATTGCACACTGACGAGATTTCTGGAAAGCAGAGAGGGATAAGGTCAGAGCTACATGGTGACACTGATCACGCGACAGCTGTCGCAGCCAGGATAGCTGAGTAGAGATGATCTCATATAAATAAATGGGATCACCGCGACAGTCGTGAGAAATTCAGCCATATTGGATTTCTTGTGACTGTGTCGCTGTGTAACCATAGCCTAAAGAGACTGATGTGGGTAGAATCCACCAAGGGCATCCACAATGTAGACAGGTGAGATGTACCTTGTGGGATAATTAATATAATTTTATAATTTGGATCAATACATATGTGGAAATACTAATTATGTGTAGTCTTTTTTTATTCTTTATAATAAAGAATTTTCAATAGAAAACATTTTTTTTCAACCACTTTTTGCCGCAGCCAGTTTTGATCTTTATTACACTGCAATTTTTTATTTGTTCATCCAGCCATCAACATGACCACATGAGCGCTTGTTTATTTGTAGGACAAGTTGTATTTTTCAATGGCACCATTTTGAGGTTACAAATAATGGATTGAAAGAAAATGTACTCTATCTGGAAGAGAATGGAAAACAATGGCATTTCTTCAATTGCAATGGTGTCAACCACACTGTAAATTTGAGATATTTATTCTGCAGGTTGATGCGATTATGGTAATGCAAAATTTTTACCATTTTTGTATGTTTTTGCTACTTTTTCCCAATAAATACTGATTTTAAATATTTATATTTGTAATGCTATGTTCTGAGAGCCACAACCTTTTCATTTTTTCTGTTGGCATAGCAGCCTGTTTTTTGTGGGGTGAGTTAAATTTTTCACTTGTACCATTTTCTGTATTTTTAACTCATTGACTGTTTGGAAGAGTGAAAAACAGCAATTCCATAATAGTTTTTTTAAAATATATTTTTACGGCATTCACTGTGCCGTTTAAAAGACATTCTATTCTGCAGACAAAAGTATTATGGCAGTGATACTTCTATTGGCTAACCAGAAAAATTTTGGGGGACATTTATTAACATATGTCTGCCACAATAGTGGAGTATATAAGTCGCAGATTTTGTCGCAGGCTATATTGCAGCAAAATCTGCGACTTTTCCCTGTTCACACCACTTTGGTGAAGTGGTGAGAAAAGGGGGTGTGGTATGGGCGGGCAGGCAGGCAGGCCAGGGTCATTTATCATTTTCCACGCCAGTTTTTGTCGTGGAATATGGCTTAAATCTACACCAGCGAGGATGCTGGTGTAAAGTTGAATGGCCTGCAGGAAGAATCGACAAACTTATGCACAGGCCCGCGCCTCCAGCAGCACAGAGGGACTTAAGACCAGCGTTGAAAACTCTGGTCTTAATAAATGTCCCCCTATGTTAGCAAGCTTTCAGAGCACAGGGGTTCCTTCTTCAGGCTTATACAAATGAATGACTGTGAGACGCACAGTATTTAACATCACATAGACCTTTCTTGGTAACATGGTACCATGCTATTTTTGCTATACATCATTATCTTGCTTTTAACGAGGCTGTGTGAAGGCTTATTTTTGCAAGACAAGCTGTATTTTTTTTTTTATGTTGCAACATTGAAAACCTATAGCATTTTTATTTTTGCATCGAATGAGCTTTGTGAGGGCTTGCTTTGGGCAGGATTAGCTTGTAGTTTTCGTTGGTACCATGTTGAGGTACATGAAACTTTTTGATCGCTTATTATTCCTTTTTTTCAGGTGCAATAAGCAAAAAAATATGTGATTGTGCCAATTTTGTGTTTTTTTTTTTTTTTTACATGAGGGAAAATATTTCTTGCAATTTTTGTTTTTTAGATTTTAATTTTTTTTAAACAATGTATTAAATGTATTTTTACTTTTTGTTTTTTAGTCCAACAAGGAGACGTTATCACTTGATCGCTCATATAATACACTGCAGTAATTTTGTATTGCACTGTATTATGCCTGGCAGCATAATTCTGACAGGCATTCTAATACACCCTAACAAGTGTACTAAGATGGCAATCCTATGTCCATTTCTAGGCCCATGGCTGCTGTGGCAAGCATCAGCACCCCACAATCATGAACCAGGATTGGGTGACAGAGGGAGCCCCTCACAGTCAGTTTCCTTCTGCCATTAAAAACCATCAGTATCCATCAACTGCTTTGCAGGGACGCTAATGGGGTAATAGAGGGACAGTAGCATAGCTAAAGGCTCATGGGCCATGGTGCAAGAGTTTAGCTTGGGCCTCCCCTTCTCTCAGTGCTTTTTGGCCAGGGGCAGGGAAGTATATAGCCTTCATGCTGCCTGAGGCAAAAACTGAAATGGCAATCCACTCAGTCCAAATTCATGACCTAACCCCTTCCCTCCAGCCAGAGGTGTAACTTGACCTGCATGCACTTTCTATAATACCAGTGTTTTCCTATGCGGCACTGCTACCTCTGCACCCCCTATAGCTATGCCCCGTAGAGGTAGTCCTTTCTCTTAGTTAAACTCCTTTGATGCTATGATCTCTATTGATTTCAGCCATTAGACCTGGACACAAGCTTTCATTATCATTAGATACCCAAGCACCAGCACATTCCCAGTACGGGACACCCATGTAAGACTTATTATCGAGAAGAGTAAAAACATGGCACCGTAGCCTAATGCCTCTGAGTGAGCACTATAAAAAGGTGTACAAAGATGGGCTGCAATTCCAGCATCTGTTTAAGAATAGGATTTTAAACAAGTTTTCTAGTATTAAAAAACTGTTCATTTTTTTTGTTTCCAGATAGATGACATCTAAACAGGGGTCATAGGCAATTGTTTCAGAGGACCCACACCTGTGGATATGCCATAAATGTCTGACATGGGAGTACACCATTATAGGCGTAGTCCCATCAGAGCAACTTTAGAGATAAACAATGATATCCTGTACTTGCCAACAAAGTATTAAAATGAAAAAACTGTATTCCAACATGTCTAAAAAGCAGGAGCACATAGGAAAAGATGATTACGCGTTTCAAACCACACTTATCTAGGTGACAGGTCCCTATTAATAATGTACAATTATATCTACTTACCAGCTCTAATATCATCCTGGACATATAATTGTGTCCCGTCCCCTCTTCCTTTCTTCAGTGTTGGTATTTCTCTAGTAACCTCACAGACATACTTCCCACCATCATCCTTGGTGACCCCATGTATGGTCAGGAGTGAAGAATTATTGGTCGCATTGCAAGTTATCTTACTTCTTACTTCTGAATTGCTGCTGTTCTCAGTCCTCAAAACAGAACATAACTCGGTCCCATTCTCTTCTCCAGGACTTGAAATATGCTTCCTCCATACGACTCTGAACTGTTGACCCTTATCACTGTTCCAGTGGCAGCTTATTCTTGCAATATCCAAATAAGACACATTTAAAGCTGGATCTTGTGTGATACATATCTCCCCTAGGGCCATACCTGTGTAATTAGCAAGTAATGAAGAAATGTTAGTTTAGGGCAAGTATCAGCTCATAAATTTAAGTACAGCAGAGGTCTTAATAAGCAGAGTCCAAGAAACATGTGCTGGCTATTACCAGCTTAGGAACCCCCACCACCTACGCTCACTTCCCATGAAAGTTTTTTCAGCTATAACTCCTGTCATATTCATTTCCAGGGAATAGTGGAAGTTGTAGTGTCAAAGAACTTTTTAAAGTTTCTATGGACCCCAGCATTTTCTTCTTATACTTTGACAGTCACTATTTATAGGAAGTGTGGATCCCCACCTTTCAGGAAATAGGAGTCCCCTGATGGCCTACCTAGCATATAAGTTCCTAACTCCATAACTCCCACAGCCTCGAGGAAGGAAGGGAAAGGGGCGAAATGATCAAATCCTTTAAATATGTTAAAGGTTTAAAAAAAGATTCAGGAGGGAAGTGTTCTCAATAAGAAGCTAAGAAAAAGGAGGCACAATCTGAAATTAGTTGGAGGTAAGTTTAGGAGCAATGTCAGAAAATATTATTTCACCGAAAAAGTGGTTGACGTGTGGAACAAACTTCCAGCAGATGTGGTTGGGAAATCTACATGATTGTGATAAACACATGTCTATCCTAAGATAAAGAGGAAATAATATAAGGGCAGACTAGATGGACAAGGTGATATTTTTTTCTCTCCAATCATCTATGTTTCTATGTTTCACATGTCCTATATGTGGCTGGGATAAAGAGAGTCACAAGGAGCACTAGAGGTGGAATAGGGACCCCCACTAAACTTTTTGTCGACTGCCGTGATCAACTAATCACTGGGGGTACCAATACTGGAACCCTAGCAAACAGTTGATTTTGGTCATGTATGTATTTGTAGCATTACATGGCTGCCATTCAGATGAACAAACATCCACGTAATATAAAGACAGCTTGAGTTTGCCAGAACAGGAGATGCCCTCATATAACAGCTTTCCATTTTGGCTCATAATATGCCCTAAATAAAAGGACACAGGGGTTGACTTTAGTGTTGCGCGAATTAAAGTCCACGATTTGCCTCAAAGTCGAATTTCCTCGTGCTTCGTGGTAGCGAATGAATTTTTCCCTGAATGGCAGTAAAAAACAAAAAAAATCATACTTACCTCATCCATTTGCTCGCAACAGGCCGGCCGCCACCATCTTGACGTCACCACGGGCAGCGCAAGCTTTCGAGCTCGATCTTCAATCAAGATGGCGGCGGACAGACCATCGCTAACAAATAGATTAAGTAAGTATGATTTAATTATTATTATTTTTATTTTACACTGTATTATTGCTATCAGATGCCGTGATCAGCGATGAACGCGGCATCTAAAGGGTACAATGATGGGGAGCGGCGCAATCACTGCTTCCTGTCATTGCACCTACTACTTACAAACAAATGCGCTTTGTGATGAAGTAATTTGTCACAAAGCAAATTATTTTGTAAAATTCGGTGAAGCAGCAGAATCAAAATTTTTTATACTTCGTCCATCTCTAGTTGTCTTTATGAGAAACCCCCTTTAATCCAGTTTTTTCTTTCCTTATGCTTTACAATACAGTGTTGGTAGGCAATGCTAGTCCTTACTATCTGGAAAGTTTTTGTTTCGTTATTTGTCTTTAAAGCATATGAAGAACCAATACCAGTAGAGCGGGAACCCACACATATGGCAATGCTGTGTACATGGACTCCGGAGGGTGGCACACAGACCACCTACAGTTCCAAGGTACGACCAATAAGCCCTGGTAGTTGGTAAGGCAGCACATTCTCCTCTAAAAACATGGGTTTACCTTCATATTAAGGCATGAAATTGAGCCGCAAAGATTTCTCACAGATTCCATTTAAAGTACAAGGTACTATATGAACCCATAGCAGTCTATGGTCACTTTATTACAGCTCCATACCACATGATATGTAATGCAGTCATGTGCCTGAGGCTTTCATTGTAATCTCTATAAATTTGGCTTTTGTACAGCTTTGGTGGTGAATTACTTTCAGAAAACTTTGAATGAATCAAAAGTACAGGTGAATGTAAGAAACTTTTGTAATATATCTTATCAGAGGATGAGGTTACAGCTGCCCATAGATGTCTATGGAGAGTGGAGGGAGGAGGGAGCTGCTGGATGGAGAAAGAAGCATTTTTCTCTGATAAGATATACTACAAAGTTTCTTATTCACCAGTACTAGTGATTTATGCAAAATTTGATATAAATACAGTGACCATTTAAACTATTTCATACATAAAAGGAATGTTTTACACTACTGTATTATGGATGCCTGTTGTTACAGCACCCATAGAATTATGTACATGACTTTCATTTTGCACAGGGGCTTCTGAAAGTTCTTTGTCATGGATACAAAGGGAATCTATTGGGGAAATAAAATTGTGGTTTGCTCTATTATATGCTAAATGACCAAACTATTATCTGTTAGAAGTTCAAGGAATCCGTACATTACACAGACTGGGAGGGGGAGCTCAGAAGCAATGCTTATATGCAGCGGCGCTCTGTTCCAGGGGGTCATTGTAATAAGTAATACAAAAGTCTTAATAAGTGGGCTGAATAAATAAAATGTCCCTGACAAACCCCTTAAACATTACTTGTATAAAACTAGATTATCATTTCAATTAATATATGACATAGCATGTAAGCTGAAGAAAGTGAGCTTCCTTTTCGGTAAATAGTGTAGGCAGTCATCTAATTGAGGTCACATTAGAGGGTTTGTCTCACTTCTGCAAATGGCATTAAACATGTAGAGAAAGTTAATACAAGGCACTTACTAATGTATTGTGATTGTCCATATTGCCTCCTTTGCTGGTTGGATTTATTTTTCCATCACATTACACACTGCTCGTTTCCATGGTTACAGATGACCCTGCAATCCAGCAGTGGTGGTCGTGCTTGCACACTATAGGAAAAAGCTGCTGGGTTTCTGCTGTTTCAAACAGCAGAGGCTCGGGGGTAATGTCATTGACATTTAACCCTTCAGATGCCATGGTCAAATGTGACCACAGCATCTGAGCTGAGTGCTCACGCGCATGTTACAGGCTGCCTGGCTGATATTGGGGAAGCTGTTATGTTCCTCTGTTAGCCCAGAGCCTGCCTGAGCTCCCATGTCGATCACTGGTATATTCCAATACAGGCCTGCAGGTGGCAGCACTGCATTTAATATACTGAATGCTGTGCTCTGTGATGGACAAATATCCATCACAGGACACAATTGGCAATCTAATGATTTTGCTAATTTTAAGGTGACTTAAAAAAGTAAAAGAGTTTATTAGAGAATTATATATATGTTCAAATCACCCCCTTTCCCTAAAATTTAAATAAAAATAAACAATTAAAAAAAAACATTATAGGTGTCGAAAACACCTGTACTATTAAAATATAAAACTTGTTCTATTTTTTTGCGGTGCGGACGGATCACGGTCCCATTCAAGTTGCCCGTGCAACGGAGACGGCAAATTGCGGTCCCCAATGCATGGAACGGATGCACAACGTTCGTGTGCAAGAGGCCTAAATCTGTAAACTCCATCAGGCTGACAATCCTAACTAAATTTGGATTAAATATGCAGAATCACTTCCTGTCATGATAGATTAACCTCAAGAACAATGAAGAAACACAAGAGAAAACACTTACTTTGGAGAAACAGATAGATAGTAGCGTAGAGCTGGATGACCATGGTGAGATGCCTTCACCTTCCAGTCTTCTCTATGCAGAGGTAGATGCAGCTCTGATCAACCCATGTAACCACCTCCTTCCTGGTGTCATACATAACCTTTTTTTTCCTTCTTTTGACTTTACATATCTTTGTACAAGTAGAGTTTATATTTTGTGCTATAATACATTTCTAGACAGGTTCATACTGTATATGAAAATGCTATTACTGGGCAGAATGTTTTGCTCCAATGTATCAAAGTCAAGAATAAAGGGCACTAATGAACAGACGATTGGGTTCCTGCAAAAAAAACAAACAAACATGTGAGCCCCATGTTGTACAGTACATCAAATGGATACGTTTGGACATAAAGTAAAAAAAATGTACACAAACGTATGCAATTTTGTAGTTATCTACCCTTTTTTTTAACCGCATGCATTTGACAGATGTACATACAATTCAATACCTTTGTGTCCATTTAAAAAAAAAAAAAAACGTATATGTTTTTGTGAAACCTTTATTTTTTTAACCCGTTCAGTACCAGCGCCGTACATGTACGGCGCTGGCTACTGTGACTTAAATACCAGCGCCGTAGTACTACGACGCGCTGATCGGGTGGGTGCATGAGCTGCGCCCGCCTGATCAGCTGCAGGGGTCCGGCAGTGACTGATAGCCGATGCTGGCGCATTAACCCTAGATGTGCCGCGGTCAGCGCTGATCGCAGCATGTGCTATGTGTGGAGAGGGAGCACCCATCGGGTCCCCGCGCTGCTGTGACGGGGACCCGATGGCTTGGACAGCAGCCCAATGACTTCCTTAGGCATCGTGGCTGCCTTCCATGACAGCCTGTGAGATCCAGCCCCCTGGATCTCACAGGCAGGAAGCTGTAAGTGTATTACAGTAAGTAATACACTTACAGCCAATGCATTACAATATTGTAATGCATTGTCCTAGAGTGGGACAAAAAATAAAGGGAAAAAAAAAGTTAAGTTTCCCAAAATAAAGTAAAAAAAGAATTGTAAAAAATAGGAAAAAAAAGAAAAAAAAAGAAAAAAAAACATATTAGGTATCGCCGCATCCGTATTGACCGGCTCTATAAAATTATCATATGATCCACCTTTTCAGGTGAACGCCGTAAAAAGAAAAAAAAACTATGCCAAAACAGGCATTTGTCACAAAAAGTGATTAAAAAGTCTTATGTACCCCGAAATGGTACCAATCAAACCGTCATCTCATCCCACAAAAAAAGAGCTCCCACCTAAGACAATCGCTCAAAAAATACAAAAAAAATGGCTCCCAGAAAATGGCAACACAAAAACAAGATTTTATTCTGTTCAAAAAGGCTTTCACTGTGTAAAACTTAACAAAAATAAAAGACTCATTGGGTATTGCCACGTCTGTAACAACCTGCTCTATAATAATATCACATTATATGCCCTCTCAGGTGAATGCTGTAAAAAATGAAAAAATAAAAAATATGCCAAAACAGCCATTTTTTGTCACCTTGCCTCACAAATACCAAGCGATCAAAAAGTCTTATGTACCCCAAAATGGTACCAATGAAAATGTCACCTCATCTTGCAAAAAATTAGCCCACACATAAGACAATGTCACGGGTGTATGTGAGCAACGATAGTAATTCACAGTACAGAGCAACTGACTGGACCCAGAACTAGGGAGGATAAAGGGTGACCCCTGTCCGACCCTCAACGCTTTCCCTATTCTGCTACAGCACATGCCCGGATCCAAAAGGCGGAACGAGGCCTGCCCACGTGCCTAAGACTAATGACCACTGTAACCCCTACAATAGTGGAAGGGGCACGGCCACCAGTGCCCTACTCAGTATATGGAGGGAACCGTGGCCACCTCAGATCCAGTCAGAAAACAAACAGGAATACAACAATGTCTGCAGACTTAGCTGAAGGTGTTGTAGCCGCAGAGAAGACGGATCCAAGGACAGGCTGGCAAAATCCGGAGTGCTAGCTGCAGCAGAACACAGGTCCAGTGGACTGATAGCCACAAGTGAAGAAACCAAAGCAAGAGCCACAACTGAAGTGAGAACTATAATCCACATCCTATCATAGGAGGAGGGGTGATATAAGGAGAGGGAAATCAAACACATGAAGAACAGCTGTGGTGAAAGAAACCAAAAGTAAACAGAGTAGTGAGAACTCCTCCCAGCTCTAGTAGTGACATCATCACAGGGGTGGAGAAACAGAGCTGTGAGAACGTCCCAAAGCTCTGGTAGTGACAGTACCCCCCCCCTCTACGGGTGGACTCCGGACACCCAGGACCCACCTTCTCAGGATGAGCCCTATGAAATGCCCTGATGAGGCGAGTGGCTTTAATGTCCGACACCGGAACCCACATCCTCTCTTCAGGACCATAACCCTTCCAATGAACGAGGTACTGAAGAGAACCGCGGACCATGCGAGAGTCCACAATTCTGGAAACCTCAAACTCCAGATTGCCATCAACCAAAATCGGAGGAGGAGGCAAAGAGGAGGGTACCGTGGGCTGGACATATGGTTTTAAGAGAGATCTGTGAAATACATTATGTATCTTCCAAACCCGTGGAAGATCAAGACGGAAGGCAACAGGATTGATGACTGACAAGATTTTATAAGGCCCAATAAACTTGGGACCCAATTTCCAGGAGGGAACCTTCAACTTAATGTTTCTAGTAGACAACCACACCAGATCACCCACATTCAGGTCCGGACCAGGCACACGTCTCTTATCAGCCACACGCTTATACCTCTCACTCATCTTTTTAAGATTACTCTGAATCTTTTGCCAAATGGTAGACAAAGACGAGGAAAATCTCTCCTCCTCAGGTAAACCAGAAAGAGCCCCTCCCGAGAATGTACCAAACTGCGGATGGAACCCATATGCACCAAAGAATGGTGACTTATCAGAAGATTCCTGACGACGGTTGTTCAGAGCAAACTCAGCAAGAGGGAGAAATGAACACCAATCCTCCTGGTTCTCTGAAACAAAACAGCGCAAATATGTCTCCAGATTCTGATTGAGGCGCTCAGTCTGACCATTCGACTGCGGATGAAAAGCAGAAGAGAAGGACAGCCGAACCCCCAGGCGAGAACAGAAAGCCTTCCAGAACCTGGACACAAACTGCGTGCCTCTATCGGAAACAATATCAGAGGGAATGCCGTGCAATTTAACAATATGGTCGACAAAAGCTTGCGCCAACGTTTTAGCATTGGGTAAACCAGGGAAAGGTACGAAATGAGCCATCTTGCTAAAACGGTCCACCACCACCAGGATCACGACTTCCCCGAGGAACGAGGAAGATCCGTGATAAAGTCCATGGACAGGTGTGTCCAAGGACGGGAAGGAATGGGTAACGGGAGAAGGGAACCTGAAGGCCGTGAACGAGGGACCTTAGCGCGAGCGCACGTCTCACAAGCAGCCACAAAACCCTCCACCGACTTACGAAGAGCCGGCCACCAAAATCTCCGAGCAATGAGATCCACCGTGGCTCTACTCCCGGGGTGACCAGCAAGAACCGTATCATGATGCTCCTTAAAGAGTTTGTGACGTAGCTCAGGAGGCACGAACAACTTCCCAGAAGGACAACGGGCAGGTGTCTCAGTCTGGGCAGCCTGGACCTCGGCCTCCAAATCGGAATATAGAGCAGAAACAACTACCCCCTCCGCCAAAATGGGACCCGGGTCCTCGGAGTTTCCTCCTCCCGGAAAACAGCGAGAGAGAGCATCAGCCTTCACATTTTTTATCCCAGGTCGGAATGTAACAACAAAATTGAATCTGGAGAAGAACAGAGACCATCTGGCCTGTCTCGGATTCATACGCCTGGCCGACTCCAAGTATGCCAGATTCTTATGGTCGGTAAAAACGGTGATAGGGTGCCTGGCCCCCTCCAACCAATGGCGCCATTCCTCGAAAGCCAACTTGATGGCCAACAACTCCCTATCTCCCACATCATAGTTTCTCTCTGCCGGGGAGAGTTTTTTAGAGAAAAAGGCACAGGGTCGCCACTTGGCAGGGGAAGGGCCCTGGGACAAAACCGCACCCACACCCACCTCGGAAGCATCCACCTCAACAATAAAAGGTAAGGAAACATCGGGATGCACCAAGACGGGAGCAGACGCAAAATTCTCTTTAATCTTAGAAAAGGCTGCAAGCGCCTCCTCCGACCAAGAGGAAAAATCCGCCCCCTTTTTTGTCATGTCAGTGAGGGGTTTGACAACAGAGGAATAATTCAAAATGAACTTTCTGTAATAGTTCGCAAAACCCAGAAAGCGCATCAATGCCTTCTGATTCTCAGGAAGCTCCCACTCAAGTACAGCACGGACCTTCTCGGGATCCATGCGAAAACCAGAAGCAGAGAGGAGAAAACCCAGAAATTGAATCTCCGATACCATAAAAAGACATTTCTCCAGCTTGGCGTACAATTTATTTTCCCGCAGAATCTGCAGAACCTGAAAAAGATGATCCTGATGGGTCTGAACATCAGGGGAAAAAATCAAAATATCATCAAGATATACCAATACGAATTTCCCCATTAAATGATAGAAAATACTATTAACAAAATGCTGAAAGACGGCCGGAGCATTCATCAGGCCGAAAGGCATAACGAGATTCTCGAAATGCCCGTCAGGGGTATTAAAGGCCGTTTTCCATTCATCCCCCTCTCTGACCCTGACCAGGTTGTACGCGCCTCTCAAATCCAATTTGGAAAACACCTTGGCCCCAACAATTTGATTGAAGAGGTCCGGGATCAGAGGAAGGGGATAGGGATCGCGAATCGTGATACGGTTCAGCTCCCTAAAATCTAGGCAAGGTCTCAGAGAGCCATCTTTCTTTTTAACAAAAAAAAAACCCGCGGCCACAGGTGACTTTGAGGGACGAATATGCCCCTTTTCGAGACTCTCGGAGATGTAAGTTCGCATTGCGATTCTTTCCGGTTGTGAGAGATTGTAGAGGCGTGCTTTTGGCAGCTTGGCGCCGGGAATGAGGTTAATGGGACAGTCAAACTCCCGGTGAGGAGGTAGCTCCTGAACACCGCTCTCGGAAAACACGTCCGAGAAATCAGAGAGAAATGATGGCACCGTTTTAGTAGACACCTCTGCAAAAGTCGCTGTGAGACAATTCTCTCTACAAAAATCACTCCACTCATTTATTTGCCTTCCTTGCCAATCAATAGTGGGGTTATGTCTAGTGAGCCAGGGTAACCCCAAAACTAGAGGAGACGGCAATCCGTTAAGGACAAAACAAGATATATCCTCCACATGAGTGCCTACAGCTAGCCGGATATTGTGAACAATGCCCTTCAGAGATCTCTGTGAGAGTGGAGCAGAGTCAATAGCAAAAACAGGTATATCTTTATCTAATGTGCAAACCTGAAAACCATGCATGGCTACAAATTGAGTGTCAATAAGATTGACGGCCGCTCCACTATCGACAAAAATCTCACAAGAAATGACTTTGCTCTCTAGTGCCACCCTGGCAGACAGGAGAAAACGGGAACTGCAGGTCAGAGGAAAAGCATCAAATCCTACATCAACTTTGCCCAAAGTAGCAGATGAAGCAGAACTTGATGATCTACCTTTTGAGATTTTTCTCTTATTATCGCTCTTAGTACGGTTCAAGAATCTCCTAGACGGACAAACATTTGCCAAATGACCTATGCCCCCACAACAAAAACAGACCATACTCTGAGGACTAAATCCTCTTTTATCAGGGGCAAGTCGAGCTAGCTGCATGGGCTCCTCCTCAGAGGGGAGCGAGACAGGATGAGGCCCCTGCACACTGAATGAGTCCGCACCACTGCCCCTAGACTGACAATGGCTGGACAGAGAGGTCTCGTTTCTTTCTCTTAGACGCCTGTCAAGGCGTACCGCCAATGACATGGCAGACTCTAAGGACGTTGGTCTCTTATGGAAAGCAAACGCATCTTTTAATCTCTCCGAGAGACCATGACAGAACTGACTCCGGAGTGCAGCATCATTCCAACCCGAATCAGCTGCCCATCTCCGAAATTCAGAACAATAAAGCTCCGCAGACAGTTTGTTCTGGCATAAAACACGTAGGTTAGATTCGGCCAGAGCAACACGATCCGGGTCATCATAAATCTGCCCCAGGGCCACAAAAAATCCCCCACGGATCGAAGGGAGGGATCCCCTGATGGCAGCGAAAAAGCCCAAGTCTGAGCATTACCCCTGAGCAGGGAGATGACAATCCTCACCCTCTGCTCTTGATTACCAGAAGAGTGAGGACACAAGCAAAAATGGAGTTTGCATGCCTCTCTGAAACGAACAAAATTCTCACTGCCCCCGGAGAACGTCTCCGGAAGTGAGACTTTTGGCTCGCAACAGACTCCATGAGCCGGAGCAGGGCCCAATGCTTGAAGCTGGGTCATAGATTGACGGAGATCCGCTACTTCCAAAGAAAGACCCTGCATGCGGTCAACCAGGTCAGAAAGCGGATCCATGTCAAAAAAGGACGGTTTTGGTGGATTATAATGTCACGGGTGTATGTGAGCAACGATAGTAATTCACAGTACAGAGCAACTGACTGGACCCAGAACTAGGGAGGATAAAGGGTGACCCCTGTCCGACCCTCAACGCTTTCCCTATTCTGCTACAGCACATGCCCGGATCCAAAAGGCGGAACGAGGCATGCCCACGTGCCTAAGACTAATGACCACTGTAACCCCTACAATAGTGGAAGGGGCACGGCCACCAGTGCCCTACTCAGTATATGGAGGGAACCGTGGCCACCTCAGATCCAGTCAGAAAACAAACAGGAATACAACAATGTCTGCAGACTTAGCTGAAGGTGTTGTAGCCGCAGAGAAGACGGATCCAAGGACAGGCTGGCAAAATCCGGAGTGCTAGCTGCAGCAGAACACAGGTCCAGTGGACTGATAGCCACAAGTGAAGAAACCAAAGCAAGAGCCACAACTGAAGTGAGAACTATAATCCACATCCTATCATAGGAGGAGGGGTGATATAAGGAGAGGGAAATCAAACACATGAAGAACAGCTGTGGTGAAAGAAACCAAAAGTAAACAGAGTAGTGAGAACTCCTCCCAGCTCTAGTAGTGACATCATCACAGGGGTGGAGAAACAGAGCTGTGAGAACGTCCCAAAGCTCTGGTAGTGACAGACAATCACTCAAAAAATGAAAACTAATGGCACCCGTAAATCAATCCATCAAAATCTGCCCTGCAAAAGCCTTATGGCACTCCTTCTGTTTTGAATCGTGCCATGTGCCCCTACAGCAGTTTACCACCACATATGGAGTGTTGACTTATTCAGAATAAAATAGGTAACAAATAATGGGGTGCTTTTTCTCTTGTTAACCCTTGTGAAAATAAAAAAATTGGGGCTAAAGCAACATTTTATTGGAAGAAATGAAACTTTTTATTTTCACAGTCAAGTGTTTCCAAATTCCGTAAAACGCTTAGGGGGACAAAGTGCTCAGTACCCCCCTTATATATTCTTTAAGGGGTGTAGTTTCCAAAATGGGGTCACTTTTTGAGGGTTTCCACTGTAGGGGTACATCAGGGTTTCTCCAAATACAAAATGGTGCCTAAAAACCATTCTAGCAAAATCTGCATCCAAAATCCATATAGCGCTCCTTTCCTTCTGACCACTGCCACATGCCCATAGAGCAGTTTACCACAACGTGCAGGGTATTTCTGTAAACTGCAGAATCAGAGTAATATATATTGAGGTGTATTTTGCTGTTAACCCTTGCTGTGTTGCAAGAAAAAAATTGATTAACATAAAAAAATCTACCAAAAAAGTGAAATTTTTAAATTTCACTTCCATTTTCTTTTAATTCTTGTGGAACACCTCAAGGGTTAACAAAGTTTGTAACATCAGTTTTGAATAATTTGAGGGGTGGAGTTTCTAAAATCGGGTCATTTATGGGTGGTTTCCATTATGTAAGCCCCTCAAAATCACTTTATATCTGAATTGATGCTTAAAAAAATGGTTTGGGAAATTTGGGTGCAAATTTTAAAAATTGGTTCTAAAATTCAAAGCCTTCTAACATCCTAAAAAAAATAAAATGACATTTACAAAATTATGCCAACATAAAGCATACATATGTGGAGTGTTGATTCATAACTATTTTATGAGGTATTACTATCTATCTGTCTTAGGGTTCATGCACACAACGTATATTCTTTCCGTGTCCATTCCGTTTTTTTTGTGGACCGTATACTGAACCATTCATTTCAATGGGTCTGCAAAAAAAAAATGGAAGTTACTCCGTGTGCATTCAGTTTCCGTATGTCCGTATTTCCGTTCTGTAAAAAAATAGAACATGTCATATTATTGTCCGCATTATGGACAAGGATAGTACTGTTCTATCAGGGGCCAGCTGTTCCGTTTAGCAAAATACGGAATGCACACGGACGTCATGCGTATTTTTTGCGGATCCGTTTTTTGCTGACTGCAAAATACATACGGTCGTGTGCATGAGCCCGTAAAAGCGTTCCAAAGTTATTACCACATAAAGTGGCGCATGTCAGATTTGCAAAAACCGGCCTGGGATTTAAGATGAAAAGTGGCTCGGTAGTGAAAGGGTTAAATAAAGATTTAAAGCCTAACAGGTGACAAAGCCAGACGCAGAAGGCTCTGTCCACTATGTGACCACCATGCCGACATATTGCAGCTCAGCTCCCATTCACTATGAGGCTGCAGGAAATAACTGGGCACTGAATACAGCGGCAGTGTGCAAGCTCAACAGCCCAGAGGGGGCGGAGCCTGACCTTGGAGCTGAATGCCTGCTGGTTCCTGAGCTCCTCTCCCTGGCAGTTATTATAACCCCTTTTACTGGCTACTTACATTGTGCAAATGGGGAAACTAGGTAAAGATCGTCACCCTGAGACTCCACAGCCGACAGGGGCTCGTTCCAGACAGCCTGAGATGGATAAATATCTCAAGAAACAATCCAGGACCCCCGCTGCTGAAGTGTCCAAGATGGCGCGGCAGCTCTCTGATGCAGAAGAAGGTTCAGAGGCAGGAAGTGCCTCTGATGTATCAGTTTGCAGACCTATGCGAAAAAGCTCCTCACTTTCCAAAGCAGTCCTCAGGGATATCCTGGAGTCTGCACTTGCACCTCTGAAGAAGGATTTGGAGGAAATAAAAGGAGACCTGCGACACATTGGTAATCGAGTGGAGTCCCTGGAGCTCGCACAGGAAGCCATCCTGGTGCATGAGGGTAAGACGAGCGCGGCCCTGCAAACTCAAAGAGACTTGCTAAATGATGAACTATTGCGCATCAAGAAAATCGGAGCCGGCGGCGCAAATATTCGCATCCGCGGTCTTCCTGAAAATATCGCGATCGATGCGCTTAATTCGGCAGCATGCGAAATTTTCTCCTCCTTGCTAGGTGCTGAAAGAGCAGCTCCGATTGTGATTGAGCGCATTCACAGGGCTTTGAGGCCCAAGCCGAAACCTGGTGAGCCGCCGAGGGATGTAGTATGTGGCATCCTCAGCTATGTGGATACTGCGGCACTGCTTAGGGTGGGAAGAGAGGCGGATCGCATCATGTATGGTGAGACCCCCATCCTGTTCTTTCAAGATCTGGCCCCCTCCACCTTGGCCAAGAGGCGCATCATAAGGCCACTCCTGGAGGCCCTTAAAGCCACAGCCACGCCATTCCGGTGGCTCTATCCCTTCGGCTTGGCCATCTTGAAAAATGGAAGGCAGTACACGGTGCGGACCCCGGGAGACCTTAAAGCTATATGGGGCCCTCTTGGGATTGCACCCATCGCAGTTCCCTCTTGGATGCCGGCTGATCAAGGGGATCCCCTGCCCTTCCCTCCGGGTGTGGATTCATGGCAGCAAGTCTCGCCATCCAGACGAGAAAAGCAAGGAAAAGGCCGTTCTCAAGTTGCTGTCACGTGACTCTGCTCTGTGAGAAGCTGATGTCGCTTATGTCTGTTCACTATTGAGTCCATTGTCCTGGGACATTTTTTGAGTTTCAGGCTGAAGGATCTTTGTTTGCTCTGCTCGAGCTGTTTATTGCCTGTTTGTTACCTATTTGTGGCCTTGATCAGGGTCTTAGCCCATTGCCCCGTTTCCATGGGCTTTGGGATTTGCTGTGATTGGATGCAATGTTAGCACTGATAACTTTGCTGGGGTTATATGTTTGCCTTTATGTCGGTAATGTTACTGATTAATCCCTCTATCCCACACCCCTCCTTAAACCCCCTAGTGGCCCCACAGGAGCCCCCCTCTGATAGATCCCGGCTGTCCGCCGCTATTAAAAAGGATCTCCATCATGTCAGATGCTGGGTGGGACCACGAGCTCCCCGTCTATGGGGAGACATGCCTTGTTACATGTATAGTGTCTACGTCTTATTTGTTATGCCTTTTATTTTTCCTTTGACTTTCCCTTTAATCTCCTTCCCCTCCTCCGCCTCCTTACTCCGTCCGTTGCTTTCCAGACTAGATGTCCTTTTGCTCTGGGCCGACTGGCCTCCTCTGTCTTTACTATGGCCTCTATTGTAGTTGCCTCATTGAATGCCAAGGGTCTGAACGAGCCATGTAAGCGGTCTCAGGTGCTCTCATTGTTACAGAAAGATGATGTTTCGATTGCATTTCTTCAAGAAACTCATTTTAATACGGGAAAACTCCCGAAACTGTCCCCAAAAGTATTCTCACAATGGTTTCACAGCTCATATGCCTCAGCTTGCAGGGGTGTCAGCGTGGCCATCCACAAGCGTCTGCCCTTTAAATACTCCGCTGTACTTGCAGATACAGACGGTCGCTTCTTGTTCGTGAAAGGGCACATCGCTGACACACCTGTCACCCTGGCTAACATATATGCCCCTAATAGGGGTCAGATCCCCTGGCTCGTTCGGACTCTTGTTCAATTATCAGCTTTTAGTGAGGGCATGCTTATATGCTTATACTAGTAGGTGACTTTAATGTGACCCTGGAGCCTGGCCTTGAGTCGTCCTCCCAGAGATCTGAGTTATCCCACAAACTTCTACGCCGTCTGAAGACTGCGCTGGAGAAACTGCGGGTTATAGATGTTTGGCGCACTATGCATCCCTCTAGTCGGGATTACACGTTCTATTCCAATGCAAAAAAGTCCTTCCATAGGCTGGATTATATATTTCTATCCTCCCCCCATATTCCTCAGGTGGTAGATACGAGGATTGGGAACGTCACGCTATCTGACCACGCTCCAGTATTTCTCCGGGTGTCTATATGGCATCTTAATAACACCTTGATCTCTGACCCTGCTAATGCAACTAAAATCTTGCAGATTATGTCTGAATTCTTCTCTCTTAATACGACGGGAGACCCCCCTCCCTCTCCTTCCATTCTGTGGGAAACCCATAAAGCAGTGGTTAGAGGGGAACTAATAGCCCTGGGCTCGCATGTTAAAAGACTGCGTTCCAAGGCTGTAGATGACCTGTTGTCCCGCATAGCAAGTCTAGAACTGACTCATAAGCAAACCCAGGCTCAGGCTGTGGCTGCTGAATTGGTGGAGACCTGGACGGAACTGAAAAACCTGTTTAATGCTAAATCTGCTAAAGCTTATGCCCATGGGAACAAGGGGAATAAACTGATGTCTGCCATGGCTAAGCAACGCCACGCGGATTCATTTATCCCTGCAATTTTAGATGCAAAAGGCAACAAGCATAAATCGACCCATGACATAGCAAAAGCTTTCAGCGCTTTTTACGCTGATCTTTATAACCTTCCCACCCCAGACCGGCCTGGTTCCACTTTGGTTGAGCAAGCCACAGATGAGTTCCTATCAACTCTACAGCTCCCCTCCATTAGCCCCCTCCAGGCCTCTCAGCTAGTCGCCCCTGTGTCAAGAGAAGAGATTGACAAGGTCCTATCCTCCATACCATCAGGTAAGAGTCCAGGTCCAGATGGACTTCCCATATCGTATTAGAAGGCCTTCAGGGACATTTTGACCCCTCATTTTCAGACACTCTGTAACTTTCTCCTGTCTGGAGGATCTCTACCCTCCAAACATTAGAAGCTCACATAACTATAATCCACAAAGAAAACAAAGACCCCCTCCAATGTGGCAGTTATCGCCCTATCTCACTGCTAAATGCGGATGTCAAGTGGTGGGCCAAAATATTAGCGCAGCGTATTCAGCTGATCCTGCCGGATCTTATTGATAGCGAGCAAGGATTTGTGCGTGGCAGACAGGGCTGTGAGAACACGATACGCCTGCTCCATCTTATGGACTGGGCTAGAAGCTCATCCACGCCTTTGGCCTTGTTGAGCACGGACGCAGAGAAGGCCTTCGACAGGGTTGGATGGCATTATATGTCGCGGGCCCTGTCGAGATTTGGTTTTCCAGACTCGTTCATATCTGCGATCTTTACTCTGTACTCGGCCCCGTCTGCCAAACTCAAAATAAATGGTACGCTTTCCCCCTCCTTTTCCATCTCTAATGGGACGAGGCAGGGATGTCCTCTTTCACCGTCCTTATTCGTCATAGTGATGGAGACTTTGCTGTGTAAGATCCGGCAGGACCCTGCTGTTAGGGGCCTTACCATCAATTCTCAGACCCACTTGACAGCCGCATTTGCTGATGACCTACTTATAATGACATCTAATCCTGAAACAACCTTCCCTAGGCTTTTGTCTCTTTTTGAGGAGTTTGGCTATGTTTCTAACTTTAAAATCAATTATAGTAAGTCAGTGGCCCTTAATATCACCTGTCCGGACTCAGTGAAAGAGACCCTTCAGAGAACTACCCCCTTTCACTGGGCCACAAAAGACATAGTATTTTTAGGAGTACATGTCCCGGCTCAAGCAAAGGACTTGTTTGCTCTTAACCACTTCAGCCCCCAGTGCTTAAACACCCTGAAAGACCAGGCCACTTTTTACACTTCTGACCTACACTACTTTCACCGTTTATTGCTCGGTCATGCAACTTACCACCCAAATGAATTTTACCTCCTTTTCTTCTCACTAATAGAGCTTTCATTTGGTGGTATTTCATTGCTGCTGACATTTTTACTTTTTTTGTTATTAATCGAAATTTAACGATTTTTTTGCAAAAAAAATGACATTTTTCACTTTCAGTTGTAAAATTTTGCAAAAAAAACGACATCCATATAGAAATTTTGCTCTAAATTTATAGTTCTACATGTCTTTGATAAAAAAAAAATGTTTGGGTAAAAAAAAAATGGTTTGGGTAAAAGTTATAGCGTTTACAAACTATGGTACAAAAATGTGAATTTCCGCTTTTTGAAGCAGCTCTGACTTTCTGAGCACCTGTCATGTTTCCTGAGGTTCTACAATGCCCAGACAGTACAAACACCCCACAAATGACCCCATTTCTGAAAGTACACACCCTAAGGTATTCGCTGATGGGCATAGTAAGTTCATAGAACTTTTTATTTTTTGTCACAAGTTAGCGGAAAATTATGATTTATTTATTTTTATTTTTTTTTCTTACAAAGTCTCATATTCCACTAACTTGTGACAAAAAATAAAAAGTTCTATGAACTCACTATGCCCATCAGCGAATACCTTGGGGTCTCTTCTTTCCAAAATGGGGTCACTTGTGGGGTAGTTATACTGCCCTGGCATTCTAGGGGCCCAAATGTGTGGTAAGGAGTTTGAAATCAAATTCTGTAAAAAATTACCTGTGAAATCCGAAAGGTGCTCTTTGGAATATGGGCCCCTTTGCCCACCTAGGCTGCAAAAAAGTGTCACACATCTGGTATCTCCGTACTCAGGAGAAGGTGGGGAATGTGTTTTGGGGTGTCATTTTATATATACCCATGCTGGGTGAGAGAAATATCTTGGCAAAAGACAACTTTTCCCATTTTTTTATACAAAGTTGTCATTTGACCAAGATATTTATCTCACCCAGCATGGGTATATGTAAAAAGACACCCCAAAACACATTCCTCAACTTCTCCTGAGTACGGGGATACCAGATGTGTGACACTTTTTTTGCAGCCTAGGTGGGCAAAGGGGCCCATATTCCAAAGAGCACCTTTCGGATTTCACTCCTCATTTTTTCCTGAATTTGATTTCAAACTCCTTACCACACATTTGGGCCCCTAGAATACCAGGGCAGTATAACTACCCCACAAGTGACCCCATTTTGGAAAGAAGACACCCCAAGGTATTCCGTGAGGGGCATGGCGAGTTCCTAGAATTTTTTATTTTTTGTCACAAGTTAGTGGAAAATGATGATTTTTTTTTTTTTTTTTTTTTTTCATACAAAGTCTCATATTCCACAAACTTGTGACAAAAAATAAAAACTTCCATGAACTCACTATGCCCATCAGCGAATACCTTGGGGTCTCTTCTTTCCAAAATGGGGTCACTTGTGGGGTAGTTATACTGCCCTGGCATTCTAGGGGCCCAAATGTGTGGTAAGTAGGTAAATGACCTGTGAAATCCGAAAGGTGCTCTTTGGAATGTGGGCCCCTTTGCCCACCTAGGCTGCAAAAAAGTGTCACACATCTGGTATCTCTGTATTCAGGAGAAGTTGAGGAATGTGTTTTGGGGTGTCTTTTTACATATACCCATGCTGGGTGAGATAAATATCTTGGTCAAATGCCAACTTTGTATAAAAAAATGGGAAAAGTTGTCTTTTGCCAAGATATTTCTCTCACCCAGCATGGGTATATGTAAAATGACACCCCAAAACACATTCCCCAACTTCTCCCGATTACGGAGATACCAGATGTGTGACACTTTTTTGCAGCCTAGGTGGGCAAAGGGGCCCATATTCAAAAGAGCACCTTTCGGATTTCACAGGTCATTTTTTACAGAATTTGATTTCAAACTCCTTACCACACATTTGGGCCCCTAGAATGCCAGGGCAGTATAACTACCCCACAAGTGACCCCATTTTGGAAAGAAGAGACCCCAAGGTATTCGCTGATGGGCATAGTGAGTTCATGGAACTTTTTATTTTTTGTCACAAGTTAGTGGAATATGAGACTTTGTATGAAAAAAAAAATAAAAAAAAAAATAAGCATTTTCCACTAACTTGTGACAAAAAATAAAAAATTCTAGGAACTCGCCATGCCCCTCACGGAATACCTTGGGGTGTCTTCTTTCCAAAATGGGGTCACTTGTGGGGTAGTTATACTGCCCTGGCATTTTCCAGGGGCCCTAATGTGTGGTAAGTAGGTAAATGACCTGTGAAATCCTAAAGGTGCTCTTTGGAATATGGGCCCCTTTGCCCACCTAGGCTGCAAAAAAGTGTCACACATGTGGTATTGCCGTATTCAGGAGAAGTTGGGGAATGTGTTTTGGGGTGTCATTTTACATATACCCATGCTGGGTGAGAGAAATATCTTGGCAAAAGACAACTTTTCCCATTTTTTTATACAAAGTTGGCATTTGACCAAGATATTTCTCTCACCCAGCATGGGTATATGTAAAATGACACCCCAAAACACATTCCCCAACTTCTCCTGAGTACGGCGATACCAGATGTGTGACACTTTTTTGCAGCCTAGATGCGCAAAGGTGCCCAAATTCCTTTTAGGAGGGCATTTTTAGACATTTGGATACCAGACTTCTTCTCACGCTTTGGGGCCCCTAGAATGCCAGGGCAGTATAAATACCCCACATGTGACCCCATTTTGGAAAGAAGACACCCCAAGGTATTCAATGAGGGGCATGGCGAGTTCATAGAAATTTTTTTTTTTTGGCACAAGTTAGCGGAAATTGATATTTTTAATTTTTTTCTCACAAAGTCTCCCGTTCCGCTAACTTGGGACAAAAATTTCAATCTTTCATGGACTCAATATGCCCCTCACGGAATACCTGGGGGTGTCTTCTTTCCGAAATGGGGTCACATGTGGGGTATTTATACTGCCCTGGCATTCTAGGGGCCCTAAAGCGTGAGAAGAAGTCTGGAATATAAATGTCTAAAAAATTTTACGCATTTGGATTCCGTGAGGGGTATGGTGAGTTCATGTGAGATTTTATTTTTTGACACAAGTTAGTGGAATATGAGACTTTGTAAGAAAAAAAAAAAAAAATTCCGCTAACTTGGGCCAAAAAAATATCTGAATGGAGCCTTACAGAGGGGTGATCAATGACAGGGGGGTGATCAATGACAGGGGGGGTGATCAATGACAGGGGGGTTGATCAATGACAGGGGGGTTGATCAATGACAGGGGGGTGATCAGGGAGTCTATATGGGGTGATAACCACAGTCATTGATCACGCCCGTGTAAGGCTTCATTCAGACGTCCGGATGCGTTTTGCGGATCCGATCCATCTATCAGTGCATCCGTAAAAATCATGCGGACATCTGAATGGAGCTTTACAGGGGGGTAATCAATGACAGGGGGGTGATCAGGGAGTCTATATGGGGTGATCACCACAGTCATTGATCACGCCCCTGTAAGGCTTCATTCAGACGTCCGGATGCGTTTTGCGGATCGGATCCATCTATCAGTGCATCCGTAAAAATCATGCGGACATCTGAATGGAGCTTTACAGGGGGGTGATCAGGGAGTCTATATGGGGTGATCACCACAGTCATTGATCATGCCCCTGTAAGGCTTCATTCAGACGTCCGGATGCGTTTTGCGGATCGGATCCATCTATCAGTGCATCCGTAAAAATCATGCGGACATCTGAATGGAGCTTTACAGGGGGGTGATCAGGGAGTCTATATGGGGTGATCACCACAGTCATTGATCATGCCCCTGTAAGGCTTCATTCAGACGTCCGGATGCGTTTTGCGGATCGGATCCATCTATCAGTGCATCCGTAAAAATCATGCGGACATCTGAATGGAGCTTTACAGGGGGGTGATCAGGGAGTCTATATGGGGTGATCACCACAGTCATTGATCATGCCCCTGTAAGGCTTCATTCAGACGTCCGGATGCGTTTTGCGGATCGGATCCATCTATCAGTGCATCCGTAAAAATCATGCGGACATCTGAATGGAGCTTTACAGGGGGGTGATCAGGGAGTCTATATGGGGTGATAACCACAGTCATTGATCACGCCCCTGTAAGGCTTCATTCAGACGTCCGGATGCGTTTTGCGGATCCGATCCATCTATCAGTGGATCCGTAAAAATCATGCGGACATCTGAATGGAGCTTTACAGGGGGGTAATCAATGACAGGGGGGTGATCAATGACAGGGGGGTGATCAGGGAGTCTATATGGGGTGATCAGGGGCTAATAAGGGGTTAATAAGTGACGGGGGGGGGTGTAGTGTAGTGTAGTGGTGCTTGGTGGGACTTTACTGAGCTACCTGTGTCCTCTGGTGGTCGATCCAAACAAATGGGACCACCAGAGGACCAGGTAGCAGGTATATTAGACGCTGTTATCAAAACAGCGTCTAATATACCTGTTAGGGGTTAAAAAAACCACATCTCCAGCCTGCCAGCGAACGATCGCCGCTGGCAGGCTGGAGATCAACTCTCTTACCTTCCGTTCCTGTGAGCGCGCGCGCCTGTGTGCGCGCGTTCACAGGAAATCTCGGCCATCGCGAGATGACGCATATATGCGTGACTCTGCGCAGGGCTGCCACCTCCGGAACGCGATCCTGCGTTTGGCGGTCCGGAGGTGGTTAATTATGCCCCCTTACTCTCATCAGTTAGGAAACATTTGCATTCTATTAAACCTCCGTTCATCTCTTGGTGTGGAAAGAGGAACTACCTCAAGACTTTTATAGCCCCTAAATTTCTGTACGTACTTCAGGTTTTGCCTATTTGGCTGCCGCACTCATTTTTTGTCGACATTCGCCGAGTTTTTTCTCTCTTTTTGTGGGGTAATAAACCCTCCAGAATTGCATATTCGGTGTTGACCAGAGAGAAGAGGTTTGGCGGTTTTGGTCTGCCTGACATGCGCT
The DNA here is from genome assembly GCF_905171765.1 of Bufo bufo. NCBI lineage: Eukaryota > Metazoa > Chordata > Amphibia > Anura > Bufonidae > Bufo > Bufo bufo. The sequence goes on along the minus strand of NC_053390.1, from coordinate 777,568,604 downwards.
CCTACTATGCGGCCTTTCAATTATTCTGAGGTCTATCTCTCCTCAATAACGCCTATAGTGCTCCATATGTGCGTCTAGAGCGCTCTCTGCTTTCCACCAAAATGAAGCAGATCCTTTGGGGGCTTTCCCCCTGTTCTCCAGGTAGTTCCTCCTTATCACCCCTTTGGAAGAGCCTATTGGTTGAATGGGCCAAGCAATTTAAAGCCAAGGTGCTTACATTTCCAATACCAGGCACTCCACTCTCCTCCTTGCAGTTTTACATTCACCCGGAAGCTAAGAAGCCTTCAGGCATTTGGCCTCTCTTAGCTGAGATTCCTTTAAGTGAGATCCGGACCCCAGATGGGAACCTGGATTGGACCCTAGTCTTGAATGACCCCAAAATCAAAAACGCCCCTTTCCTCCAGGGATTTGCCCTGCAGAAGGATATTAAGTTGATCAAACTACCACTCCCAACTACCTCTAGCCCTCCCTCTTGGTTGGATAAAAGGCTATCAGACACCCGTAGGATCCCCAAACCACTGTCTACCATATATAAAGAATTACTCTCATCCTCCCCTCCTGAGCTACACTTTCTCAATTCGTGGGAAAGGGAACTGTCCATCCGCCTTTCAGAACCGGAAAGGGCTTTTGTCCTCTCACACTCCCACGGCTTTAGCCGCTGTATTAGGATACAAGAGAACTCATATAAGCTGCTTACAAGATGGTACAAATCCCCAGAGTTTCTGCATAGGCTTAATGCAGACATTCCAAGTGAGTGTTGGAGGTGTAAAAAGGATACAGGCTCCCTGTCACACATTTGGTGGCATTGTGAGAGGATCAAGGCTTTCTGGTCAAACATAGAAGCATTGATCAATGTGGTATGTGTTACGCAGGTTAAGCTAGATCCCAAACTGATCTTACTTTGGTGCCCCAATGATTCGCTGTCTCCCTGTAGATCTGATCTCCCCACTATGCTTATTACGGCGGCGAGACTGCTGATTCCGCTGCTTTGGAAAGAGACTGAACCTCCTACTGTTTCGATGTGGAGAGACAAGGTGGATCAGATCTATAGATTTGAAGAACTGGCCCATTGGGAATCCTACACACAATCCGCTTTCTTAAAATCTGGTCACCTTGGAAGAATTATAGAAGGTTTACTTGACGGAGTTGGAAAAACTCTTAACATCCCCCCCTACCCTTCCTTTCCTCCCCTTTGTTTTATACTTTTATTGTCTGTTACATTTTTGGCTTCATCTTGGACACCATATGATGCACTGATATGTAATAATTGTCACTTCCATAGAAGGTTTGTAATAATACCTTTTCATCAATACTACGATGGTATGTGATTGTAAGATGTACTTTATTCTTTGAATAAAAAGAAATTTGGTTAAGCTCAATAGCCCAGTAAATGGGCACCAAACTCTTATTCTCATGTTTGGTGGGGTTCCCAATGGTTGGACCCCATCAATCTGATAATTATTACCTATTTCCTTGCTCCCCCATTGGTGGCTCAGAAATAGACATCATAAGCAAATCAGCCTGTCACAGAGCAGCTCGGACAATCATAAGCTATGAGGACCAATGGGGACTGTTAGAAGGATACTAGAATTTTTTGGTGATTGATAAAAAAAAAATCCATTAAAAAAAAACTTTATCTTTATGCCACAAATTTCATATGAAGAGGTACAGAAGAGCCTGAAATGCCTCTGTTGGTGTCCTATTACAGCTCTGCACAGTAGCGAGTGTTGAAGGAGGCCAAAATTTGCCAGGCTCCCTCTATGTTAAAATGATAATCTCATTAGTCCATTTCTGCAACAACGGTACAATCTCTTCAACAATTTTACACATCAAAATAAAAATTTACTTTAAATTCTGCAAAAATGTATTGAGAAGCTGAAAGGGGCTTTGAGAGGCAATCAGTAAAAACTGTGCTCTACTTAAAGGCTATGGACAATTTCGGGGCAATTTTTTTATGATTGCATTTTACCCATTTTGGGCTAAAAATTATTTTTTAAATTGGTATTAAAAATTTTCATCAGCTTGTGTGATGCATGGGGTTAAAAAAAATTCTGTCTATTTGCAGACTGTCACTCCTGAGTTCTGGCAGCTCATGTGAAGCCTTATCTCTGATCTCCTGACCTCATAAACACTAATTTAAAGGGAATCTGTCAGGTCCAAACTAGAGTAAGCGGTGTATAGTGTAAGTGACATAGAATCCGGTTATGTAATTTGTATTTTCATACTCACTTGCGTTCAGATGCTGTGCTCCTGCAATCCAGCAGTAACATGCACTGAGAGGACTCCTGTCTCACACATATAATGGAGAGGACTCAAAGAGGAGTCCTGTCAATGCATTTTACTGCTGGTTTGTCGGGGCACAGTGACGGAACGCAAGTGAGTATGAAGGTAAAATTTACATTGCTAGGCTCAGCATCATTTGCAATCTACACTGCCTGCTCTAGTTTGGTGGGTGTTTCGGAGCTGACAGATTCCCTTTAAAGAGGACCTTTCCCTAGAATAAAACATCTAAACTAAGTATACAGACATGGAGAGCGGCGCCCAAGGATCTCCCTGCACTTACTGTTATCCCTGGGCGCCGCTCCGTTCTCCCGGTATAGCCTCCGGTATATTCATAGTTAGGCTCCACCCAGGGGAACCTGCCGGCGTCTCATTCTCCCAGGCTGTAGCGCTGGCCAATCGCAGCGCTCAGTTCATAGCTTGAGAGAGAAAAAAAGCCTCTCAGGCTATGAGCTGAGCGCTGCGATTGACCAGCGCTACAGCCTGGGAGAATCTCTTTGTAATTTGTTCCATTCATCTTCCCCTGAATCCTCACTAGTCTCCTAGATGCTGCAGCTCAAACACATTTTGATAGCATCATCATATGGATGGTATTGTCCAAGTGCTGAGTAGTGCAGGCATCATGCTTGGCATTCATACCAAGAAGTTCAATCTTCGTTTCCCTAGACCAAATAATCTTGTTTTTCTGCCGTCCATATGCCTTTGGCCTCATGCACACGACCGTTGTTGTGTTCCGTTCCGCAAAATGGGGTTCTGTTTTTCGGTGATTTGTTTCCGTTTTTGTTTCCGTGTGTCTTCCTTTATTTTTGGAGGATCACCAGACATGAAGGAAAGTAAAAAAAAAGTCTAAGTCAAGTTTGCCATGCAAATAATAGTGAAAAAACGGACACGGACGCGCGGATGACAATCTTGTGTGCCTCCGCGTTTTTTCACGGTCCCATTGACTTGAATGGGTCCGCGAACAATTTTCCGTGAAAAAAATAGGACAGGTTATATTTTTTTGACGGACTGGAACCACGGATCACGGACGCGGATGACAAACGGTGCATTAGCCGAGTTTTCAACGGACCCATTGAAAGTCAATGGGTCCGCAGAAAATCACGAAAAACGGAACAACTGACACGGAATAAAACAACGGTCGTGTGCATGAGGCCTTTTACTGAGGGGCGCCTGTCATCATTCTGGCCACTCTACCATAAAAGCCTAATTGGTGTGATGCTCAGATAAGTGTTGTTCTGGAAGCTTCTCTCATCGCCACAGTGGAACGCTAGAGCACTGACCAATCAGTCATCTTCTTGGCCAAGACCAATCGCCAAAAATTGCTCAGTTTGGCTGGACAACCAACTCTAGGATATGTTCACCCACTTTTATAAATTGGTTGCTATGATGTCTTTGACATGCCCCTTTATCATGGGACACCCCCCATTTTTATGTGACACTACGCAGCACCTCATTAGAAGTATGAATGCTGGGAGTGAGTTTAAGTTTACACATGGCTGCTCCCCAGGAGACATTGGACAGCTTTTGCACCATCCACAAGATTTGCCGGCTTTTAGATAGTGTGCACCCACCTAACGGCCATTAAAAATGGGTACACTAGTGGAAAATGACCTTTTAGGAGTTAAAACAAAAAAATGTAAAAGATTACTCACCTCATCCACTTTCACACGCAGAGACAGTCACTCCTCTATTGATGCTATAGGACCTGCTCTATGAGCGTGATGAGGTGAGTAATTAAAAAAAAAATTTTTACATAAAAAACCCCTGCATATTATTACTGGGGGCCACTCTGGAGGACATTACTACTGCTGGGGGCCACTCTGGGGGACATTATTACTGTTGGAGGCCACTCTGGGGGACATTATTACTCTTGGGGGTGATTTGGGGGACATTATTAATGCTGGTGGCCAATCTGGGGGACATTATCACTGCTGCGGGCCACTCTGGAGGAGTCACTGCTGGGGGTCACTATGGGAAACATTATGTATATGGGATTTAAATAAAGAAAAATGAAAAAAATGACATTCATCTGGATGCAAAATGGCCATTAAAAACGGACAAACGGTCGGAAAATGGATGCTAACATGGTTGCAGAATGGCCATTTTTAATTGGCATTTTTTTCCACTGTCATGTGAATATAGCCTTATAGGAGCAAAACAACTGAAATAACGGAAGCGGTATTACTTTCAAATTCGTAAGTTGGTTCCTTTCCTATTAGTATCTTTGGATAACAAAGTTAGTTTTGAGCCTCAGCATTGGGGAAGCAGTAATGACTCATTCCTCGCTTACGAAAAATATACTTTTTAATATTTTTTTTTTATTTGACCCTTCATATTAGCTTTGTTCAAAAGAAAAGAGGAGGCTCGTAAAGTTACATTTCCTGGCTGTCATTTCCTCCACAGAATGCAGAAAATACCATTTAATTACAGTAAATGCTTTGAAAACGTAATTACGTCCCCATGCTGATACATTCCAACATACTAAAGAATTTAAATTTTCTAAAACTGTAACCTGTTTTTCTAACAAAAAAGTCCTGTATAAATGTTATTTATACAGCACAATGAATGATGCAAACATTCTGAAAAAAACAAAACAAATAAAAATTGCTGTTTAAAACCCCGTAAAAATGTAATAAAAGTTATTGAATGTGTTATACGTACCCCAAAGATAGACCCTTAGAAAGGTCGAAACATTGCAATGTTTGATGAATAAAGCTTTCTAAAGTTCACTACATGCTTAAAGGGGTTGGCCCATCTCACACATTGGTGGCATATCACTAGTATATACCACCAACATCAGATAGGTGCAGGTCCTACCTTTGGGATCTGCATCTATCTCCAGAACAGGACCCCCAAAGTGAAGGAGAGAGCACTGTGCATGTGCTAGATGCTTTCCATTCACTTCTATGCGAGTTCCAAAAAGAGCTGAATGGGCGCACGGTTAGTGGAACTCCCAAAAAAGTGAATAAAGGGCGCACTGCGCAAGCGTGGCCACCTCTCCATTCTTCTCTATCGGAGTTTCGGAAATAGCCGATCCAGTGCTCAACTATTTTTGGCACTCCCGTAGAAGTGAATAGAGGATGGTGGCGCTTCTGCTGTGCAATCTCTTTCACTTTGGGGGCCCCATTCCCAGTTAAGTGGGACCCGCACCTATCTTACAATGATGGCATATCCTGGTGATACTGTACGCCACCAATGTTTGAGAGGTCTGCTGTTTTTCTACTTTTTCTGTGACTGTCGGAGCCTCGGACAATGTCTAAGGAACTAGGGGGTTATTTTCTATACTGAAATACTCCTAAATTAGGCGTATTTCAGGTACAGATGGCGGCACAACAGTGTGAGCATGGGGTGGGCGGGGAAGGGCTGTCAGGCCCGTCTCATTCACCATTTTCCATGCCTGTTTTAGGCGTAGAAAAAAGTCTAAATGTAAGACAGCTCAGAAGTTGTGTTACATTTAGAACTGGCGCTGGATGCACCGAAGTTATGGAGAAAGGCCGGCGCCTATTCATAACTTTGGCGGATCCTCTGCCAGCTATGGGGCTTCATTAAGACCGGCGTCTAAAATGCTGGCGTTAATAAATGTGCCCCTATTCCCTATATTTGGTCTATGGCTGTGCTGTTAATCTCTGTTGTTTACCCCAAAATTGTACGACTGTAAACTATAACCCGACTGGCAAAAAGCAAGCCCTCCTGACGCTACATTGACAGGAATACAAAACATTTATTTGGAATGGTACAATGCAAAGAAAAAACAAAAAACATTCTATTAAAAATGCTAGGAAAGGGATCCAGAGACATAAAGGAAACGTAAATGAAAAGATGGATACAAATTTGATGCCAGGGGCGGAGAGCACAAAGCATCAAGATGGTGTCAATTAGGACTGGAAACTGACCCATTCCTACCAGCTTACATGTAAGGTGTGGAAGCCTGAGGGGGTGAAAGCAATCCGTTTTTCCATCCACTGGACACAGGAAATTTCCTGAAACCGATCCTCCAGAGAAAGGATGTTTACAGCAAAGGGGAAATCCGTTTTGGCTGCCTTTAGAAGGAGATGTACAAGGGATGTGAACATAGCATTGGAAAAATGTGGAGAAGGATGGTGGACCTCAGAGAGCCATAACTTTTTACATTTTTTAATGCTTTTTTTCATTTCAATTTGTCATTTTTTAGCATTCAATATACATTTTTCAGAAAGGAATGTCCTTAATGTGTGTCCTCTAGGGTCACTTAGAAAAGGTGGCATGTTTGTACTCAGCAAGTATATAGGGAGAAGTTTAGGCTACCTTCACACTTGCGTTTTTGCCCGATCCGGCAGGGATCAGCAAAAACGCTTCCGTTACTGATAATACAACCGTCTGCATCCGTATTTTTAACATTAGTAAGGACGGATCTGTCATTGACACCACTGAAAGTCAATGAAACCACTGTCTGAGAAAACTGATCCGTCCCCATTGACTTGCATTGTGGGTCATGCCGGATCCATTTTGCTCCGCATCCCAGGACGGAAAGAAAACTGCAGCAAGCTGCGGTTTGCTCTCCTGTATGGGAATGCATTCTGGCGCACTCCGTTCTGTTCGGTTACATTTTGTCCGCGTTGACAATGAATGGGGACTAAACGGAAGCGTTTTTCTCCGGTATTGAGACCCTATGACGGAGCTCAATACCGGAAAATGTAAACGCAAGTGTGAAAGTAGCCTTACAATCCAATTTTCAGCATATTTGTGTTATGTCTGTCAGAGGCTGTAGACTTTATTAGTTCCTTTCGTACAGTTGTGGTTACACTGTATCTGGCACAGGAAGCCACACAGATATATAGTAGTCACTTTAAGAACCTTCATACAAACCTGACATAGGAGGTCGGCGTGCCCTTCCATTAAATCCCCTCTGCGACCCAAAAGAAGTCTCGAAAACTGACATGATGCATGCCACCATCTTACCCTGATGAGCTATTGAACTGTCCGTGGCCACAGAATTGATATTCATTTATTAGTTTTCTATACTTTGTAATTCAGGAAAGTATACAGTGCATTCAGAAAGTCTTCAGACCTTTTTACATTTTTATGTTGCGACCTTATGCTAAAATAAATAAAACAAATTGAGTTTCATAATTTTAGAAATCTTTGCTAATTTTTCGAAAAAGAAAAACTAAAATCTTGCATTCAGGCCCTTTACTCAGCCCCTTTGGCAGTCTTCTTGGGTACGAAGCCGCAAGGTTTGCACACCTGGATCTGGGGATTTTCCTCTCAAGCTCTGTCAGGTTGGATGGGGACCGTCAATGGACAGCCATTTTCAGGTCTCTCCAGAGATTTTCCATTGGGTTCAAGTCAGGTTTCTGGCTGAGCCGCTTCTCGGACATTCACAGAGTTGTCCCGAGGCCACTGCTGAGCTGTCTTGGCTGTGTGCTTTCAATCAGTGGGGCAGATTTACTATTGGTAATGCATTGCATCACATTTACTGTTTTACACTCTTTTCTAAGCATTTTATGCCTCGTCTGACAAGGTGGCATTATGGGGAAGGGGTGTGGCTTCACAGGAAAAGGGGACTTGCCTAAACGCACCTCCATGCGCCAAAAATCTGCATTTGGTGCATTTTTTGAGTGAAACTTCACTACCAGACTAGACAGTTTTTTTGGCAAATGGACATATTTTATGGCGCACGGACAAATTTAAGGTGTGCAGAAAAAATTCTGGCACGTGGAAAAATTTTTGCTGCATAAATGAAATTCTAGTGTAAATCTGAAGCAGGTCTGACCATATTCCAAACTTAAAAACGTCCATGAGCCAGAATAGTAAATTTTTCAAATATTAAAGGGAGTCTGTCACCACATTTGAGCATATTAGACTGATCAAATAGCGTTATATGTGCCACCCAGAACTTAAAAACGGTACCTTTGTTGTATCTAATGGAGTTTTCTTTCAGCCAAAAATGAACTTTTAAGATTCTGTAAATGAGCCCTCTCAAGTGCCCAGGGCGGCGTCTCAATCATCCGAGCCCCAGGCAGCACCTCCTCAACGGCACATAACCCCGCCCTCCGTGTGCCTCTGCCCGCCCGTTTACTCTCCTCCTCTCTCCTTTTCCACTGCGGCTGCGCGGTTAAATTCGTAGCGGGCGCTTGGAGGAGAGTAAACGGGCGGGCAGAGGCACACGGAGGGCGGGGTTATGTGCCGTTGAGGAGGTGCTGCCTGGGGCTCGGATGATTGAGACGCCGCCCTGGGCACTTGAGAGGGCTCATTTACAGAATCTTAAAAGTTCATTTTTGGCTGAAAGAAAACTCCATTAGATACACAAAGGTACCGGTTTTTAAGTTCTGGGTGGCACATATAACGCTATTTGATCAGTCTAATATGCTCAAATGTGGTGACAGACTCCCTTTAAGACTGTGATTTGTATTCTTACACAGTGCAAACTATTATTAAATCTGCCCCATTGTCTTATTGGAAGGTGAACCTTCAGTCCAGTCGGCGGTCCAGAGCATGTGGGTCAGGTTTTTATTAAGAATTATCTCTGTAGTTTGCTCTATTCAGCTTTCCCTCAACCATGACCAGTCTCCCTGTGCCAGCTGCTGAAAAACAGAGCGTGATGCTGCCACCACCATGCTTCACCGTAGGGATGGTATTGGGTAGGAGGAGATGACATTGAGGCCAAAAACGTTCAATCTTGGTTTCATCAGACCAGAAAATCTTGCTTGTCGCAGTCAGAGTCCTATGGGTGCTTTTAGTAAACACCACGTTGGCTTTCATATGTCTTTTAGGGAGGAGAGGCTTCTTTCTGGCCGCTCTGCCATAAAGCCCAGATTGGTGGAGTGCTGCAGTGATGGTTGACCTTCTGGAAGGTTCTCCCATCTGCACACAGGATCTGTGGTTCTTGGTCACCTTTCTTACCAAGTGCAGAATGATGGTGAAAATTTTTATGTTGTGCCACAAGATAACAAAATGAATAAAAAAATTAAAGGTCTGAAGACTTTTCAAATGCATTTTATATCACTCCGCTCAGCTCCAGGTCCTCTATAACATGGTGACTGCAGATTGGACAGCATATCCAATGTGACCGGTTTCCTTTAAGAGTCATGTATCAAAGGCAGAAAATCAGTAAATGAAAGAATCAGCTGAAACTTGAAATATCACAAACTCCCGGTGTGAGCTGCCTATGCAACCCCCCAAATGAAAACGATATGAGGAAATGTGCATAAAATGGTGACCTGAGGTTATTTAAAAATTCAGTTTTATAAATGAACCCACAATATGTTTAGCTTCATTAGAGACATTCTATCTAATCATTATAATCTAAAAAAGAAATTCTAGAAGAAAAATGCAATTGTAAAAACATTTGTTTCAACACCTGAGAGACATAATATACAATTTATTGCATTTTTTACAACATAATACATCTCATTGGGCTCATGCACCTGAACATATTTTTTTCCCCGTGCTGTTTGATTTGCGGCCCATATGTTGATCCATTCACTTCAATGGCTCCGCATAAAAAAAAACGGAATTTACTCTGTGTGCATTCCGTTTACGTATGTCTGGATGGCCGTTCCACAAAAAAAAAAAAAATGGAACGTCTTATTATTCGCCATATTACGGACAAGCATAGGACAGTTCTATTATGGGCCAGACGTTCTATTATGGGCCGGTATCCGTGTTTTGCGGATCTGCAATTTGAGGACTGCAAAACAGCCAACCGTCGTGTGCATGAGCCCTTAAAAGTAGGAGAAATAATAAATAATCAAGGCCACAGAAAAGCTTCATTGCCACCAGGTCATCAATGGTCAATGCTACCAGTGAAGACCACCAGATACCCATTTACATCATCTGGGCTGCAGAACAGGTTGGTACAAAAGCAATCATATAATAACTATGTTCTGCTTACTACAGGAGCTAGTGCTTATTGAAAATATACAAAAAAAGTTCTTATTTCCTTCGGCGAAACAACAACTGTAAAGTCCTCCATGCTTTTCATAGGTATTCTCTCATCTAAACAAAACAAAACAAAATTATCAACTGATCTTCAAGCCATAATAATACAATATAAAAGTACAGCATGGGTTTCTTCATCGATTTTATTTGCAATGATTTGCGGCAAAAGTTGTGCAAAACGTTTTCGGCCGTGTCTGGCCTTCGTCACGTATGCACGTATGTACATCCTGGCGGCCATAGGCTCCCATCACTGCACCACATCTCCTTTCCCTCCAGCGGCACAGTGCCTGACAAAGGCCAGACACGGCCGAAAACGTTTGCACAACTTTTGCCGCAAAGTACATTGCAAAATAAAATCGATGAAAGAAACCCACTGCTGTGGTTTATGATTTTGATGATAACGGGGCTGGGAACCCTCTCTACAGCAGAAAAAGGCAGACAGCCACAAAGTTAGGTACAAAACAATGTAAAAGTAGCCATTTTCTATTCTGTTAAACTGTAAAAAAAAAAAAAAAAAGCTTTTAATTCAGTTGCTCCTGCTTCATAACTGCTGTACATCCCATTGTAAAATTTATTTCCCCCTACTATAATATTAGTTAAAGGGATTGTCCAGCTTTATAACCCCTTTAAAATTTGACCAGCACTGCTCTGGTCAAAAGCAACAAAACATAAGAACGCAGGGGGTCATTCATTAAGACCTGCGTTTTAGACGCCGGTCTTAAGAAGCCCTATATCAGGTTGTGGATCCGCCAAAGTTATGAAGAGTCTCCGGCCTCTCCATAACTTCGGCGCATCCAGCGCTAGTTCTAAATGTAAGAACGCTTCTGAGCTGTCTTACATTTAGACCATTTTCTACGCCTAAAACAGGTGTAAAAAATGATGAATGAGACGGGCCTAACGCCTGTTTCCTTCCTCGCCACTTTTTTAGACCTGGCGTGAGTGTGGGAAAAGTCGCAGTTTGTGTTGCAAATAACCCTTGTGCCACAATCTGCGCCAGAAGTACACCCAATATAGACGGATTTCTGGATAATAAATGACCCCCGTAGTTCTGTACTGTTCACTAGAAGAAACATTTAAATAATTTGACTTGTCACACATAAATAACGATTATATGGTTAAGAAAGGAAATAATAATAATAATAATCATCTCTATATAGCGCCAACATATTCCGCAGCGCTTTACAGTTCAGGGGTTCCTGTACAAACAGTCATAAATAGTCAATAGTTACGAGAGGAATGAGGGCCCTACGTGTAAGAGCTTACAATCCCATTTGAATTGTTTTATTGCACCTTTAAAATGTACCCGTACTTATATAAAAAAAAACTTTTGATATGTCAAAGGTTTTAGTCAATGGGGATCTGAGCGCTGAGACCCCCCAGTGATTGCTAAAATGAGGAGATAGAAGTATTCAGTCTCCTTGCTGCTGGAGACGGGCTCATTGGCTTTCTACTATGTCCGTCTTCAGCGCGGTGTCAGCGCTTCTATCTCCCGTTTTAGTATCTCGGGCACCTACTGATCAAAATCTCCGATATGTCGCTACTGGTATACTTTACCCAGGTTTAGTTGAAATGCCCTTTGAACAGTGTTCTGCCTAATGCAGGGTCTGAGAGGTTGGAACAGGACACTGGGACCTCTGTGTTGGCGCGCAGTGCATCAGATTTGCCCAGAGTGCTCCTTTAGCTACTTTCACACTAGCGTTCGGGGCTCCGCTTGTGAGCTCCGTTTGAAGGCTCTCACAAGCGGCCCCGAACCATGAAAAAAAAAAAAAAAAAATTTTTTTTTGTTCATGATAATGCAAACGGATCCGTTTTGACTTTACATTGAAAGTCAATGGGGGACGGATCCGTTTGAAAATTGAGCCATACTGTGTCATCTTCAAGCGGATCCGTCCCCATTGACTTACATTGACATTGACTTAAGTCTGGACGGATCCGTTTGCCTCCGCACGGCCAGGCGGACACCCGAACGCTGCAAGCTGCGTTCAGGTGTCCGCCTGCTGAGCGGAGCGGAGGACAAACTGTGCCAAACTGATGCATTCTGAGCGGATCCGCATCCACTCAGAATGCATTAGGGCTGGACGGATCCGCTCAGAATGCATCAGTTTGGCACAGTTTGTCCTCCGCTACCGCTCAGCAGGCGGACACCAGAACGCAGCTTGCAGCGTTCGGGTGTCCGCCTGGCCGTGCGGTAGGCAAACGGATCCGTCCAGACTTAAGTCAATGTCAATGTAAGTCAATGGGGACGGATCCGTTTGAAGATAACACAGTATGGCTCAATTTTCAAACGGATCCGTCCCCCATTGACGTTCAATGTAAAGTCAAAACGGATCCGTTTTGCATTATCATGAACAAAAAAAAAAAAAAAAAAAATTTTTTTTTTTTTTTTTTTCATGGTAATGCAAACGATCCGTTCTGAACGGATCTAAGCATTTGCATTATAGGTGCGATCCGTCTGTGCAGATACCAGACGGATCTGCACCTAACGCAGGTGTGAAAGTAGCCTTACATGAAATGGATTTACTGGTTTTACATTCACAAAGTTTCATCACTGGAATAGATGGAGAGTTCTGGCAGCTATCTATATATACTTTGTGTTTAAGTTTCTTAACATTTTCAAGAAAAGGAAATGCATTTGTATCCAGTTAGGCAATGCTCTGTGAGCTAAACAGCCTGGATTCAAACTGATACATTGTAACAAACCATCAGTGAGATTTGTGGAGCTGCTGACTACACATTTATACAACTGAATCCACTTCTCAGCGGAGGGCCGGACTAGTGTCCTCATTCACTGACGGCACGGATCGTGAAGATCCTGAAGAACTGAAACATAAGAGGAGGGGAATTCATCACGAATGGAGTGGGATCATCGTACTGGAGTGGGTTGCACCCAATTTATTAAGAAGAACCTCTTCATAAATGAGGCGCTTCTCTTGCTGTCCATGCACCAGAAGACAACATCTACTCCTGTTTGCAAACATCTGAGCTATAAGCCTACGCAATTTCTGTGTAAATTATAAAAACATGCAAGGCAGCGAGGCATCAACCAACATTTGTGACTTTTTAAGGCAAGTTCTCTGGTGTAAAAGAAGTGATAAATTCCCTGATAGTAGATTACAAAATTGTTAAAACCCCTTTAAATCCAAACTTGCTGGGGATCTGTTCCCTCATATACCAGGGACAAACATGTCCTCAATGGCAGAGACTCTAAATGTAGGAATTTGCCATCCCGTGCCAAGTGTGACCGCCATGGCTGGTGAGATGTGTGCATTCTTTGCTCTTCAAAGTAGATGTTGGCATGTCAGGACTCGGAGGCAGGAAACCACAGATTATCGCCTGCTTACAGTACCGTCTAGCGCAGTTATGGCAAACCTTTTAGAGACCGGGTGCCCAAACTGCAGCCCGAAACCTACTTATTTATTACAAAGTGCCAACACAGTAATTTAATATGAATAATAATATCGTATATCGTCCATGTACTTCATTATTTAGCTATAATAGCCTGCCTCCATTCTACGTTCATAGTGCGCCCTGCGCTGATACATGTCAGGAGAAGTCTAAGCCATATTGGTACACCATAGACTTCTTCCAGGGTGCGGGTGCCCACAGAGAGGGCTATGAGTGCCACCTCTGGCACTCGTGCCATAGGTTCGCCACCACTGGTCTAGCGGTAAATGCCCAGGGTTGGTATGACTAAGGATATGGCCACACAGTCAGATTTCTGCAAGGAGGCAGAATATAAAGGACAGATATGATGTCTCCTCTTTTTTGAATTCCCCCCCTGGTTTTGGCTTACAAAACTGCATAAGAAACCTGACCGTGTGGCCGTACCTTAAGGAGACGTCCTGCAAACCATCCAATATTCTCAGCTTGCTGTCAGTGGATGGAAACAATCTTAGTTTCCATCAAAGAATTTAATGGGCGCTGCAGAAACAGTTGAGCATTTTGCCACTCACACACCACTACTGTACAATGGAGATACATACTCCTCTCTACCATGAGCGTCGAAGAGAAAACAGTTCTTCTATACGGGGGTCCCAGAGATAGCTAGGGGCAACAACGAATGACAATGTGGTACAGATATAGCAAGCACCATCTGTACGGACAGCTTTCTCCACGCCACGGTTATACTCTGTCCATACATCTGTATCCATAGTAGTTACAGGGGCTACAACCATGAATATCTACACCAGATATTATACCAGCTTTGTTCTGCTTCAGTCCAGGTAATATTACTATACTGATGCTATTTTCTTGCAAGAAGGCACAAAATTAAATCCTCTTTCAGCTAAGCTGTGGAGAGAAGACACTTCGAGAAGTCCGTTCCGTCACTCCGTCGATTCTACGATCCCGGCTGGGATAACGTGACCTCCTGAATGACTGACTCGTCAATGTAGCTGAACAGAAATAAGAGGAGCTCATCTGGTTGCAATGTTAGAGGAAGGGCCCCACTATAAGTGTACATTGTAGTGCTGCCAATGTGTTACAGTGTACTGCTCTTTGATCTAAGGAAAGAGGGGGCTTCAAACAAAGGAGTGGATGGGTGGAGGTGTGAATAACAACGTTCTACAGATAACATCTTCCTAGACTATGATGAGCTGATAGCGCAAGGTTCAAGTACGCCATAGGTCAACAGAGTGCATGTTCATTCTTGATCACCTTCTGCTCGTTAGCGGCATTTACATTCAGCAATGATCGGGGGCGTATGGGGATGAACGCTACTACGATCAGTCGTCCCCATACCGTTTCATTTCTATTTACACAGGGTGATGTGCTGCTGATGAACACGGATTTTAGGTGCCGCATGAAAGCATTTACTCGTTCACTGGATGATTGGCGGTCTTTTTACACCGGGCAATTGTTGGAAATGAGTGTTTGTACATATGCTTGTCCCCGATATCTGTCCCACGTCTCTGTCTTAAAGGGGTTGTCTCTCACTTCAGCAAATAGCATTTATCATGTAGACAAGGTTAATACCAGGCACTCACTAATGTATTGTGATTGTCCATACTGCCTCCTTTGCTGGCTTGACTCATTTTTCCTTCGCATTAGACACTGCTCATTTCCAGGGGTTACATCCACCGATGCAGCGCAGACATGGCATGGCCGGGAGCTGCTGTGCATGCGCGCCTATGTGCACTCCAGCAGTCCCGGCCACCAGAGATGCGGTGCTTTTCCTATATTGTACGAGCACGACCAACGCTGATAGATTGCAGAGTGGTCCTAACCCCTCCCAGCGTGGTACATGTATAGCCCTGGGAGGGTGTTTAAATATGGCGCTGGCTCTTGAGTGCAACGTACACCATAGCCGGCAGGTCTCTTCTGTTTCAAAGAGCAGAGGCCCACGGCTAATGCCTGCGGCCAGCAGGCATTTAACCCTTTAGAAGCAGGACCACGGCATCTAAATGGACCAACTCCCCCATGCGGCAATTGGGGAAGCCGGTCTAAAGAGACCCAGCGTATTAGAGATGCAGTTCCTATGGAGGCCTGAAGGTGGCAGGCCAACATAGGATAACTGCAAATTAAGCCAGTCATTTCAGTATTAAAACACAAAAGACCTATACATATGTTGTATTGTTGTAACCATACTGACCCAGAGAATAAAGGGCCCAGGTCACTTTGGCTGTATAGGGAAGGCCGTAGGGACAAAACCCATAAAACTGTTGTGGAATTCAGCTTTTTGCCCTATTCCACCGCATTTGGAATTTTTTTTCCCCGCTTCCCACTACTATTGTATGCCATATTAAATGGTGGCATTAGAAAGTACAACTAGTCCTGCAAAAAACAAGCCAGCCTACGGCTATGTAAACTGAAAAAATAAAAAGGTTATGGCTCCATTAAGACAGGGAAGAAAATGAAAACGCTAAATCGAAGAAACCTCTGTATCCAAGGGGCTAATGCATCAATACTAACCAATGCTATTTATCCACTCACCAGTGTCTTTCCTCGGCGTGGACTTCCACTTCCATCTCTCCATGGTGGTCAGGTCCCAGGTTCCAGTAAGAGAGCGTTCTTCCACCAATCTCACAGACCCCAGTCCTTTAAGAAGAAGCTAACATAAAACATAATTTAGTATGCAAGTCCCAATATGAACAATCAGGCAATGAAACCGAATAGACAAAAAAGTGCCAGTCATACTGGAATAGACTTAGAGCTCCCAGTTTAGAAAACCCATCTTCATTCACCATAGAGGGTGGGTTCACCAGAATGGAGAGCAGTTACAGAGATCATCTCTGGTGCTTAAGGACCTGTCTTGTCCTGCTTTATACAACGACCAATCCACTCGTAAGGACACTGTGTAATGCTTCATTTTGCCATGTGGTGGCGTTGCAGAGAAACCGAATGCTTACTGCCAGGTTTCCCACAGATAACAGCAGATTGCTGGGGGTTACAGCAGGGGGGAAACTTATGATCTGTGACAGGTGCCCCTATGCCTAAAATTTGTCCCACTTCTGTCATTATGTTGTTCTCCTGTGTACTGTGCAGCGACAGAAGATTTTCAAAACTTCTCAAAAATAAACTTTTAGGTGATTTTAGCCTATGAGGAAATGGTTAATTGTCCATATGCTTTCCAAAAGTAATACTGACAAGTGTGATGGGGGGAATAATTACAACCATCTGTCATGTTGACGAATCAAACTGTGCTATGACAGCAGATACACACACACGACTGTAAGGAGGCATCTCAAGACTTCAACAGAATGGAGATCCGATGTCAAGACTTATACCAGCACTAGAGGTTACTGTCTCCACTAGAGGGACATATAGACATCATCCAGCAGAGATCGGCAACCTCCGGCACTCCAGCTGTTGTGAAACTACAACTCCCAGCATGCGCACTTACTCGGTTGTTCTTGTAGCTCCCATAAAAGTTAAAAGGATGATTCTGGGAGTTGTAGTTTCTGAAAAGCTGGAGTGCCAATGTTTGCTAAGGCTACTTTCACACTAGCGTTTTGGCTTTCCGTATGCGAGATGCGTTCAGGGCTCTCACAAGCGGTCCAAAATGGATCAGTTTTGCCCTAATGCATTCTGAATGGAAAAGGATCCGCTCAGAATGCATCAGTTTGCCTCCGTTCTGTCTCCACTCCGCTTTGGTGTCCGTCTGATGAAACTGAGCCAAACGGATCCGTTCTGACACACAATGTAAGTCAATGGTTTTCTCTGACACAATAGAAAACGGATCCGTCCCCCATTGACTTTCAATAGTGTTCAAAACGGATCCGTCTAGGCCATGTTACAGATAATACAAACGGATCCGTTCTGAACGGATTCAGACGGTTGTATTATCTGAATGGATCTGTCTATGCAGATCCGTGAAGGATCCGCACCAAACGATAGTGTGAAAGTAGCCTAATCCGGGAGGTCTCATGTTCAGGACCACCACTGCATCACCTTCTAAAAGGAAAGCCGCTGCAAATATTTGGTGGTCTGAACATAAATCACATACTTCACGGTCATCCCTTTTTTTTTTACCCTGAAGAGGTCTCTGCCCCAGACAATAACAGTTGATCCACAGGGGTTATGGCCCTTTCACACGGCCTGAGGACAATTGTCAGTAACAAGCATTCATCTGAATGCTCCTCGTACCAAAAAACGCTGCTCTGCAGTCTCAGTTTCCTTTTTACTCACACTAAGGGTCCATTCATACGTCCGTATGTGTTTTGCGAATCCGTAAAACACGGACACCGGCAATGTGCGTTCCGCATTTTGCGGACCGCACATCGCTGGCACTCTCATAAAAAATGCCTTTTCTTGTCCGCAATTACAAATATGCAGTCTTTTTTTTTTTCTGTATAGAGCGGACATGCTCTAGTAGCACCCTGTGGATTTTCGGTCTTTCCCATCAGACTAGGAGCTGACGGGCACCTTATCTCTGCTCTCTGACCTCCTAAACACTCAGTATAGATCTTACTGATAAGAATGTAGCTTAAAGTGGTTCTGCAGTTTGTTTAAACTTCTCAAACAGCTGATCGGCGGGGGTCCCGGGTGTCGAGACTATAAGTGGGGTGTGGTTTGAAATATAGGGGTGCACCTGCGTAGATGGGGCTCACAAATGTCCTGCGATACTGGATATACGTGTTGGTAAGTATGCTGTGGAGAAGACACCTATCGATGGCCATAAACAATGTTAGTCCATAGCTTAGTGACGTACATGAGGGATTTCATTAATGACGCGATATTGGAGAATATCACCTAGTATTCTCCCAAAGGCAGATACACGAATTATCCCTCAGTGAAGAAGGGATTGGCAGAACAAAGAGCAGCCTTACATAAGAAGTCTCCGCAGCTCTGCACGGTGGACGCCTTCTGCTGCTGCAGCAGATTTCAGAGACTGTTCGGCAGATTGTCCGACATGTTCGTTGGATGAAATCCTGTCGCATTTGCATAGTTTACATGTGCAGCGCTGAGACAGACAGGCTCCTTCTACCTTGAAGTCAATTTTAACAGGTTTTTTGTTATTCTCGAGATCTGTTCACATATCCTTTTGTTGGAAGAATACATGGGGGAGAAGTACCACCTCTGGCAGAAGTCATTATACAGGCAATCAGTGGCAGCGATCACCAATAGGCTACCACTGTTATATACAAATGCACACCGTTTTATTATTGTATGTCTCTATATAGGAAAGTACCTAATACAGTGGCCTGTGGTTTGTTACAATCATGCTATTTTACAGGGGAGTAACAATGGGGCCCCATAGCAAAACTACATCATAGCCATATTCAGCAGCATTTGTAAAAGATGATTATTTTGGTACACGCTGTCCCTGTCAGGGATAATGCACACAGTGATGTCACAATAGTAGGGATTATGTGCAAAGTGATGTCACAGTACAGGGATAATGTACACAGTGATGTCACAGTACAGGGGTTTTGCACACAATGATGTTACAGTAAAGGGATAATGTACACAGTGATGTCACAGTACAGGGATAATGCACACAGTGATGTCACAGTACAGGGATAATGCACACAGTGATGTCACAGTACAGGGATAATGTACACAGTGATGTCACAGTACAGGGATAATGTACACAGTGATGTCACAGTACAGGGGTTTTGCACACAATGATGTTACAGTAAAGGGATAATGCATACATTGATGTCACAGTACAGGGATAATGCACACAGTGATGTCACAGTACAGGGATAATGCACACAGTGATGTCACAGTACAGGGATAATGTACACAGTGATGTCACAGTACAGGGATAATGTACACAGTGATGTCACAGTACAGGGATAATGTACACAGTGATGTCACAGTACAGGGATAATGTACACAGTGATGTCACAGTACAGGGATAATGTATACAGTGATGTCACAGTACAGGGATAATGTACACAGTGATGTCACAGTACAGGGGTTTTGCACACAATGATGTTACAGTAAAGGGATAATGCATACATTGATGTCACAGTACAGGGATAATGTACACAGTGATGTCACAGTACAGGGATAATGTATACAGTGATGTCACAGTACAGGGATAATGTACACAGTGATGTCACAGTACAGGGGTTTTGCACACAATGATGTTACAGTAAAGGGATAATGCATACATTGATGTCACAGTACAGGGATAATGTTCACAGTGATGTCACAGTACAGGGATAATGTACACAGTGATGTCACAGTACAGGGATAATGCACACAGTGATGTCACAGTACAGGGATAATGCACACAGTGATGTCACAGTACAGGGATAATGTACACAGTGATGTCACAGTACAGGGATAATGCACACAGTGATGTCACAGTACAGGGATAATGTACACAGTGATGTCACAGTACAGGGATAATGTACACAGTGATGTCACAGTACAGGGATAATGTACACAGTGATGTCACAGTACAGGGATAATGTACACAGTGATGTCACAGTACAGGGGTTTTGCACACAGTGATGTCACAGTACAGGGATAATGTACACAGTGATGTCACAGTACAGAGATAATGTACACAGTGATGTCACAGTACAGAGATAATGTACACAGTGATGTCACAGTACAGGGATAATGTACACAGTGATGTCACAGTACAGGGGTTTTGCACACAATGATGTTACAGTAAAGGGATAATGTACACAGTGATGTCACAGTACAGGGATAATGCACACAGTGATGTCACAGTACAGGGATAATGCACACAGTGATGTCACAGTACAGGGATAATGTACACAGTGATGTCACAGTACAGGGATAATGTACACAGTGATGTCACAGTACAGGGGTTTTGCACACAATGATGTTACAGTAAAGGGATAATGCATACATTGATGTCACAGTACAGGGATAATGCACACAGTGATGTCACAGTACAGGGATAATGCACACAGTGATGTCACAGTACAGGATAATGCACACAGTGATGTCACAGTACAGGGATAATGTACACAGTGATGTCACAGTACAGGGATAATGTACACAGTGATGTCACAGTACAGGGATAATGTACACAGTGATGTCACAGTACAGGGATAATGTATACAGTGATGTCACAGTACAGGGATAATGTACACAGTGATGTCACAGTACAGGGGTTTTGCACACAATGATGTTACAGTAAAGGGATAATGCATACATTGATGTCACAGTACAGGGATAATGTTCACAGTGATGTCACAGTACAGGGATAATGTACACAGTGATGTCACAGTACAGGGATAATGCACACAGTGATGTCACAGTACAGGGATAATGCACACAGTGATGTCACAGTACAGGGATAATGTACACAGTGATGTCACAGTACAGGGATAATGCACACAGTGATGTCACAGTACAGGGATAATGTACACAGTGATGTCACAGTACAGGGATAATGTACACAGTGATGTCACAGTACAGGGATAATGTACACAGTGATGTCACAGTACAGTGATAATGTACACAGTGATGTCACAGTAAAGGGATAATGCATACAGTGATGTCACAGTAAAGGGATAATGCATACAGTGATGTCACAGTATAGGGATAATGCACACAATGATGTTACAATAATATGATTATGTGCACAGTGATGTCACATTAGTTGGATTATGTGCACATTTATGTCAATGTACAGGGGTAATTCACACAGTTATGTCGCAATTGTGGGATAATGTGCACAGGGATACAGTGATGTCTTAATACATGGATAATGCACATAGTGAAGTCAAAGCACAGGGATACCAATTAAAATAGCACTACATTCAATTTTCCATCATCCATAGTCATCACCATTACTTAGCTGCTATGTCTCCTACTCTGATAGTTACGCTGAAGTCAGGTGAACGGGGCCTATGGACATGTATGTTCAGCACACGCACTGGGAGCTTGCCCTAAGTATACAGAGACGGTACTCCAGAAATGTTATGTGAACAGAGCCTTACTCTACTACAGTGTGCACTATATGCAGACCAATAAACGGAGAACAATTTCACCAACACCAGGTGTTAGAATATTTCCCGCAGGGCTTCGGATTTTACCTGTTTTTCCCAAAGTCCACCATGTACTTTCATACAAACATCAATAACCAAAGACAATCTGTCGAAATTGTTGAGTGTGATTTTCTATATTTTATAACCTAAAGTTTATAGTACAATAGGCCACTCAATACCCAATAGGCACTCAAGAACACAGCAACTTTATTTTTTTATTTCATTTTCAGATTTTAAAAGCCATAACTTTTTTATTTTTTCATCGAGATACTCATATGAGGGCTTGTCTTATGCTGGATGAGTTGTATTTTTTGAATGCCACTATTCTAGATTACCTCATGTATTGTATAACTTTTATTTAAAAAAACATTTATGCTGCTCACTGCGCAGTTAAAATGACATTAACTTTATTCTGCGGGTCAGTATGATTATATAGATACCAAATTCATATGTAAAACATTACTTTGTATTGCCATATTGTAACTTTTTTCATTTTCTGCCAACGGAACTGTGTGAGGGCTTGTTTTTTAGTGGGCTGTCGTTTTTATAAATTTTTTGACATTGTCTTTTCTTTTTGTTTACGTTATTCACCGTGAGGGTTAAATAATTAGATGATTCAATAGATTGGGTCGTTACGCATGCAGTGATACCAACTATGGCTTATACACTGCGTGCAGAATTATTAGGCAAATGAGTATTTTGACCACATCATCCTCTTTATGCATGTTGTCTTACTCCAAGCTGTATAGGCTCGAAAGCCTACTACCAATTAAGCATATTAGGTGATGTGCATCTCTGTAATGAGAAGGGGTGTGGTCTAATGACATCAACACCCTATATCAGGTGTGCATAATTATTAGGCAACTTCCTTTCCTTTGGCAAAATGGGTCAAAAGAAGGACTTGACAGGCTCAGAAAAGTCAAAAATAGTGAGATATCTTGCAGAGGGATGCAGCACTCTTAAAATTGCAAAGCTTCTGAAGCGTGATCATCGAACAATCAAGCGTTTCATTCCAAATAGTCAACAGGGTCGCAAGAAGCGTGTGGAAAAACCAAGGCGCAAAATAACTGCCCATGAACTGAGAAAAGTCAAGCGTGCAGCTGCCAAGATGCCACTTGCCACCAGTTTGGCCATATTTCAGAGCTGCAACATCACTGGAGTGCCCAAAAGCACAAGGTGTGCAATACTCAGAGACATGGCCAAGGTAAGAAAGGCTGAAAGACGACCACCACTGAACAAGACACACAAGCTGAAACGTCAAGACTGGGCCAAGAAATATCTCAAGACTGATTTTTCTAAGGTTTTATGGACTGATGAAATGAGAGTGAGTCTTGATGGGCCAGATGGATGGGCCCGTGGCTGGATTGGTAAAGGGCAGAGAGCTCCAGTCCGACTCAGACGCCAGCAAGGTGGAGGTGGAGTACTGGTTTGGGCTGGTATCATCAAAGATGAGCTTGTGGGGCCTTTTCGGGTTGAGGATGGAGTCAAGCTCAACTCCCAGTCCTACTGCCAGTTTCTGGAAGACACCTTCTTCAAGCAGTGGTACAGGAAGAAGTCTGCATCCTTCAAGAAAAACATGATTTTCATGCAGGACAATGCTCCATCACACTAGAGTTGTTGCGATACCAAATTTTTGATTCGGTTTCGATACCATGAAAAAGTATTGCGATACTCGATACCATTCGATACCACGCGAAAAAAATAAACAAAAAAAGCCACGTGCATTCCTCATTTTTAAAAATGGCGAATCGCGCAGTTTTTATTTTATTTTTTCTGTTCCGGCATTCACCACCTAGATTTTTTTTTTATATTTTAATAGTTTGGACTTTTCTGATGTGGCGATGTAATATGTTTATTTATATATTTTATATGTGAAATTGGGAAAAGGGGGGTGATTTATACTTCATATTTTAGTGTTTTTTTTTTCACTTTTTATTTAATAACTATTTCCCCCCTTAGGGGCTAGAACCTGGGATCTTTCATCCCTTTTCCTATTCACCCTGATAGATCTCTATCAGGGTGAATAGGACTCCACACTGTCCCTGCTGCTCTGTGCTTTGTGCACACAGCATCAGGGATGTTACCATGGCAACCAGGGCTTCTGTAGCGTCCTGGCTGCCATGGTAACCGATCGGAGCCCCAGGCTTACACAGCTGGGGCTCCGATCAGAAGCTGCCACTGCACCACCAATGAGGGGGAGTGGAGAGGTCCCTGTGGCCACTGCCACCAATGATTTTAATACTGGAGGGTTGAGAGGGGCCGGCGCACTGTGCCACCAATGATTTTAATGGGATGGGGGGATTGAGGGGGGGGGGGGGGCACACTGCACCACCAATGATTTTACCCCTTTATACAGGAGGCGGGTACTAGCAGATCAGCGGCAGTTAACTGCCGCTGATCGCAGCTCCCTGTCAGGGGCAGGGTGCCGGCAATGCGATTCTGCTGCCGGCACCCGCCTCCTGTATGTGTTAAAGACTGACTACTGTATATGAGTCCAGACTTTCACTATTAGGCCACACAGAGCGGCGCCCAGCGATGTCTCAGCACTCACCATTTAGTCCTGGGCGCCGCTCCGTTCGCCCGCAGTGCCCCATTACTGTCTCCTCTCCTGCTCCACATGCTGCTGATTACTATCGGAGCGATGGGAGGAGACATCAGCTTCACTAGTGGGCGTTCCTTCTCCCTGGCTGTAGCGCTGTCCAATCGCAGCGCAGGGAAAAGGAACGCCCACTAGTGAAGCTGATGTCTCCTCCCATCGCTCCGATAGTAATCCTATCATTGGGGGCGCAGTGCGCCCGCCCCTCCTCCGCCCCTCTCTTCTCATTGCCGCCCCTCCTCCACCCCCTCTCTTCTCATTGCCGCCCCTCCTCCGCCCCTCTCTTCTCATTGCCGCCCCTCCTCCGCCCCTCTCTTCTCATTGGTGGCAGCGGCAGCAGCACAGGGGGAGGGAGGACAGCTTCCTTCTCCCCGTGCTGCTGAGAGAGAACATGAGCGCGCCGATAGCAGCGCGCTCATGTTCAGAGATACTAGACTGCGCAGAAGCGCAGCCCAGTATCGAAAAAACGGAAATCCCGGTATCGTATCGATACCGGGACAAAAGTATCGATTGGGTATCGAAATTTCGATACCCGCAACAACCCTACATCACACGCGTCCAAGTACTCCACAGCGTGGCTGGCAAGAAAGGGTATAAAAGAAGAAAATCTAATGACATGGCCTCCTTGTTCACCTGATCTGAACCCCATTGAGAACCTGTGGTCCATCATCAAATGTGAGATTTACAAGGAGGGAAAACAGTACACCTCTCTGAACAGTGTCTGGGAGGCTGTGGTTGCTGCTTCACGCAATGTTGATGGTGAACAGATCAAAACACTGACAGAATCCATGGATGGAGGCTTTTGAGTGTCCTTGCAAAGAAAGGTGGCTATATTGGTCACTGATTTGTTTTTGTTTTGTTTTTGAATGTCAGAAATGTATATTTGTGAATGTTGAGATGTTATATTGGTTTCACTGGTAAAAATAAATAATTGAAATGGGTATATATTTGTTTTTTGTTAAGTTGCCTAATAATTATGCACAGTAATAGTCACCTGCACACGCAGATATCCCCCTAAAATAGCTAAAACTAAAAACAAACTAAAAACTACTTCCAAAAATATTCAGCTTTGATATTAATGAGTTTTTTGGGTTCATTGAGAACATGGTTGTTGTTCAATAATAAAATTAATCCTCAAAAATACAACTTGCCTAATAATTCTGCACTCCCTGTATTTATACACAAATGTGCGTGTGTGTGTGTGTGTGTGTGTGTGTGTGTAAAAAGAGGGGGGGTTTAAAATTTGTTTAGTCTCCCCTTAGGGGTCTTGAACCTGCAATTATTTGATCACTAGTACTATATACTGTAATACTTCTGTACTTCTGTATTACAGTGCATAGTCATTCTGACAGACAGTCTGTTGTTACATCCCGCCAGAGGCAGCGTGTAATAGCGACTGGAACATGGCAGGCCCGGGGGCCACCAGATGCCCTCGGCTGCCATGACAACTTCTCGGCACCCTGCAAACCCAATCGGTACAGATGGAGCTCCCTTCTTCTGCCTAGATGCTGTGGTCGCTACCGACTGCTACATCTGAAGGTTTAAAGTGATGGAATCTGAGTTTTCTCCAATTCCAGCAGTAAAAGCTAGGTGTCTGCAGTATAATACAGCTGGCACCTGCAATCAATGGATTGACAGCCATCACTGTGGCCAACTATTATGGCATTGAGTGTTAACTACATACACTACTAAGTGAGAAGGGGCATCACAGTCACATGACATAGACTACATTTACTGGTCTATATTACATTCAGGGGCTGGATAATAATGCACTGCCACCCAGGAGTCAGTGGCAACCTAAAATTGTTGGAACCACAGAGGTCAGATACAAATGGACGCCTCAAATTTATTAAGACACACAGGCCTCTTGATAAATTTGGTGTAACCTATGCCAACTTCTGATGCAAATATAAAAAAATTTGGTGGGCTGTGGCTGGCCCCACCCCTCCAGCTAATGCCGCCCCTTGTGAGAAGGCTAAAAAGTCGCAAATCATGCCACAAATATGGCGTGTACCATAGTTTGCAACTTTTTATGCCAGAAAAAGCCGTAAATACCTAAATAAATCTGCCCCAGTGTATACGGCTGAATACATTTAGGGATATACCCTAAATACCTTGATATTTATAGAAGCTGGCCTGGAGAGTATGGGATCTTCATCGGCTTCATACAGGTGCTGCAATCTTAACAGTATCCGGCTAAAATCTGCATCATCTCGTGTTTTACCTAAGGTAAAAAGATGGAAATTCTGTGGGTGAAATCGCATCACTTATTTATTCTCCAAATTCATAAACGATTTACGGGAAAATATATTTAAAGGGGACTCCAACTAAAAAGCCTAAAGTTAAAAACTTAAACATAACTGTGTAAACAGTTGACATCCCTAGATTTACGGTAGGATAGTCGGGGCAGGGATCAGCACTAAACTACTATTACATTTTATAAAGTTCATCTAGTGACACTTCAGGACCTTCATCAATCGGCCAGTGGAATGAGTGGTTCTCACTCTGGAGGACTCAGCTTATCCATTCATAATATAGAAAGCCTATTGATTTCAAATAGAATTGTGTAATGATGCATTACCCATGTGAGTACTTCTCTGTAACATCCTCCATTATTCTGGGACTGCTTCTGCGTGACTGTGAGACAGTTAGGAAGCAGATTCTCCTCTACTTTCTGGGAGCACTGCAAAGTAGACATTCGCCATGCACAGAGCAAAACTGTGTCCAGAAATAGTGTTATTCCTCATGTACACACACTTTACTATTGATTAATGCAAAGTTTGTTGAAAGTGAAGCATTAAAAACATACAGTACAGACCAAAAGTTTGGACACACCTTCTCATTCAAAGAGTTTTCTTTATTTTCAAAATTTTCAAAATTGTAGATTCACACTGAAGGCATCAAAACTATGAATTAACACATGTGGAATTATATACATAACAAACAAGTGTGAAACAACTGAAAACATGTCATATTCTAGGTTCTTCAAAGTAGGCACCTTTTGCTTTGATTACTGCTTTGCACACTCTTGGCATTCTCTTGATGAGCTTCAAGAGGTAGTCCCCTAAAATGGTTTTCACTTCACAGGTGTGCCCTGTCAGGTTTAATAAGTGGGATTTCTTGCCTTATAAATGGGGTTGGGACCATCAGTTGCGTTGAGGAGAAGTCAGGTGGATACACAGCTGATAGTCCTACTGAATAGACTGTTAGAATTTGTATTATGGCAAGAAAAAAGCAGCTAAGTAAAGAAAAACACGTAGCCATCATTACTTTAAGAAATGAAGGTCAGTCAGTCAGCCGAAAAATTGGGAAAACTTTGAAAGTAAGGGCTATTTGACCATGAAGGAGAGTGATGGGGTGCTGCGCCAGATGACCTGGCCTCCACAGTCACCGGACCTGAACCCAATCGAGATGGTTTGGGGTGAGCTGGACCGCAGAGTGAAGGCAAAAGGGCCAACAAGTGCTAAGCATCTCTGGGAACTCCTTCAAGACTGTTGGAAGACCATTTCAGGGGACTACCTCTTGAAGCTCATCAAGAGAATGCCAAGAGTGTGCAAAGCAGTAATCAAAGCAAAAGGTGGCTACTTTGAAGAACCTAGAATATGACATATTTTCAGTTGTTTCACACTTGTTTGTTATGTATATAATTCCACATGTGTTAATTCATAGTTTTGATGCCTTCATAGTCATGAAAATAAAGAAAACTCTTTGAATGAGAAGGTGTGTCCAAACTTTTGGTCTGTACTGTATATATTTTTTTCTCAGGAGTTCAGCCATGTCCCCTCTCCTACTTTGCACAGTCTTGTGTCCAACGGAAAGACAACTGGCTACAGCTGGAGCCTATCCCCCCTGTTCTGTCTGC
Organism: Bufo bufo; assembly: GCF_905171765.1. Lineage (NCBI taxonomy): Eukaryota > Metazoa > Chordata > Amphibia > Anura > Bufonidae > Bufo > Bufo bufo. The sequence continues at coordinate 777,540,526 of NC_053390.1, read as the reverse complement.
AGTTGGGACAGAATGCTTGTAAAACCCGTCCCCCTTTGTAATGCCCCACCTCTTAGTCACTCGCCAACTAAAAAATATCATACCTTTATGCACATTATGTATATGCTCTGTGTGGTCTGAAGAATATTTCCATCCGGGAATACTTAGGATCTGAAGTTTAATATTGGGTGGCAAAGTGACTGGAACATCATCCACCATTCGATTCTCAGCTTTTCCACACCCTGGCAAAAAAATAATGAATAGTAACTCATTAGAAGATCAAGTCTGAATACATTCCAATAATGACAAAGAGAAAAATCCATCCATTTACCTCAGCACCAGGGTCACATTACCCTATACACACAGTCAACACATATCTATAGTTTACTCTGGAGGCATGGGACATAGTTTAAATACATCTGAGCCTGTATATATACTTAAGGAATGAAAGGACGACCCCCAGGGGGGCAAAGGGGTGGCTGCTGAGGGACCTAGATGATATCTGGGAGGTCTCCCTACATAGTCTGATACTGTCCAATCACTGCTAACAGTGTAAGGGTGTAGTGTATACGCACATACACAGAAAATGCTATCAATCACTAATAACACCTCCCCCATGTACAGCTATGAGTGACTGACAGTTATTTCTGTATACACACTTACACAGAGAATGATATCAATCACTGATGACACCTTCTCCATGTACAGCTATCAGTGACTGACAGCTATCTCTGTAAACACACTAACACAGAGAATGCTACTAATCACTGATAACACCTCCCCGTGTACAACTATGAGTGACTGACAGCTATTTTGTATACACACTAACACAGAGAATACTATCAATCACTGATCATACCTCCCCGTGTACAGCCATCAGTGACTGACAGTTATCTCTGTATACACACTTACACAGAGAATACTATCACTGATAACCCCTCACCCGTGTACAAGTGAAGTTAGAAAAAGAAGAGATATCAATGCATCAATTACAAGTTTTACTGAATCTTTTCCCACAAAACTATATATCTGCTATACACTCACCTAAAGAATTATTAGGAACACCATACTAATACGGTGTTGGACCCCCTTTTGCCTTCAGAACTGCCTTAATTCTACGTGGCATTGATTCAACAAGGTGCTGATAGCATTCTTTAGAAATGTTGGCCCATATTGATAGGATAGCATCTTGCAGTTGATGGAGATTTGAGAGATGCACATCCAGGGCATGAAGCTCCCGTTCCACCACATCCCAAAGATGCTCTATTGGGTTAAGATCTGGTTACTGTGGGGGCCATTTTAGTACAGTGAACTCATTGTCATGTTCAAGAAACCAATTTGAAATGATTCGAGCTTTGTGACATGGTGCATTATCCTGCTGGAAGTAGCCATCAGAGGATGGGTACATGTTCTCATTCTGTTTACGCCAAATTCGGACTCTACCATTTGAATGTCTCAACAGAAATCGAGACTCATCAGACCAGGCAACATTTTTCCAGTCTTCAACAGTCCAATTTTGGTGAGCTCGTGCAAATTGTAGCCTCTTTTTCCTATTTGTAGTGGAGATGAGTGGTACCCGGTGGGGTCTTCTGCTGTTGCAGCCCATCCGCCTCAAGGTTGTGCGTGTTGTGGCTTCACAAATGCTTTGCTGCATACCTCGGTTGTAACGAGTGGTTATTTCAGTCAACGTTGCTCTTCTATCAGCTTGAATCAGTCGGCCCATTCTCCTCTGACCTCTAGCATCCACAAGGCATTTTTGCCCACAGGACTGCCGCATACTGGATGTTTTTCCCTTTTCACACCATTCTTTGTAAACCCTAGAAATGGTTGTGCGTAAAAATCCCAGTAACTGAGCAGATTGTGAAATACTCAGACCGGCCCGTCTGGCACCAACAACCATGCCACGCTCAGAATTGCTTAAATCACCTTTCTTTCCCATTCTGACATTCAGTTTGGAGTTCAGGAGATTGTCTTGACCAGGACCACCCCCCTAAATGCATTGAAGCAACTGCCATGTGATTGGTTGACTAGATAATTGCATTAAAGCAAACCTTTCACCTGGATTTCACTTACTAAACTATAAAAAGTACCTTATAGATCATCCTCATTGTGTTAGCACACGGTCTTGTCCCGCTTTTCTGTGATGTATATGCATGGAAAAATCGCTTTATAAAGTACTCTTCTACCGTGACTTGTGGAGCTGGAGAAGTCAAGGGGGTAGCCCTTCCCTCACTCCAGGCTGTAACTCCCCTGCCCTAACCCCGCCTCTCTGCAGTCTAACTGACACCCGGCTCAGTCGCCGGGACCGCGCTTGTACAGGCGGCGCATGTGCCGTCGGACTCAAGCGCGATCCTGTAACTGAATCGCGCGTGAGGAAGAGAAGACAGGCAGGCATCGGGGACGGCGCATGCGCGATTCAGTTACAGGATCGCGCTCGAGTCCGACGGCGCATGCGCCGCCTGTACAAGCGCGGTCCCGGCGACTGAGCCGGGTGTCAGTTAGACTGCAGAGAGGCGGGGTTAGGGCAGGGGAGTTACAGCCTGGAGTGAGGGAAGGGCTACCCCCTTGACTTCTCCAGCTCCACAAGTCACGGTAGAAGAGTACTTTATAAAGCGATTTTTCCATGCATATACATCACAGAAAAGCGGGACAAGACCGTGTGCTAACACAATGAGGATGATCTATAACAGGGGTACTCAACTGGCGGACCGCGGTCCAAATACGGACCGCGGCCGCCAGTTGTCCGGACCCCGGCCATCGTTCAGAGCGCTCCTCCTCTCCTGCACACTGTACCGTGCAGGAGGAGGAGCTTACCGGCGCACTTCCGCCTGTCCCACAGCGCAGTGAGACAGGGCTTCCTCCACATGTAGCGCTCCTCCTCCTGCACACTCTGGCAGCTCTGCTCAATACAGCGGCGGGCACAGGAGATAAGAGTTCTCAGCAGCGCAGGAGGAGTCTCTCCCTCCCCCCTGTGCTGCTGCTGTCCCCGCCGCTGCCAATAAGAAGAGGAAGGAGGAGGAGGGGAGGGGCTGTGGCCACTGCGCCACCAATGAAGAAAACTGACCTGTAATACAAATACAGGAGGCGGGTGCCGGAATCAAATAGCCGGCACCCGACCTCTGTGACAGGGAGCTGCGATCAGCTGCAGTTGAGTTAACCCTTCAGGTGCGGTACCTGAGGGGTTAATTGTAGCTGATCGCAGCCCCCTGTCACAAAGGTCGGGTGCCGGCTATTTGATTCCGGCACCCGCCTCCTGTATTTGTATAAGAAACATTGGTGGCGCAGTGCGCCCCCCCCCCCTTTCCCCAGTATAATAAACATTGGTGGCTCAGTGGGCAGTGCCAATGAGGGTTAAAAATAATAAAAGAAAATTTACTCACCTCCTCCAGTTGATCGCGTAGCTGCCGGTCTCCTGTTCTTACTTCTTTCTTCAGGACCTGTGGTGACGTCACTGAGCTCATCACATGGCCCATTACCATGGTGATGGATCATGTGATGGGCACAGTGATGTCACCACAAGTCCTGAAGAAAGAAGTAAGAACAGGAGACCGGCAGCTACGCGATCAACTGGAGGAGGTGAGTAAATTATTTTTTAACCCTCATTGGCACTGCCCACTGCGCCACCAATGTTTATTATATTGAGGGGGGGCGCACTGCGCCACCAATGTTTATTATACTGGGGTGATGGGGGGGGCGCACTGCGCCACCAATGTTTATTATTTTGAGGGGGGGCGCACTGCGCCACCAATGTTTATTATATTGAGGGGGGGCGCACTGCGCCACCAATGTTTATTATATTGAGGGGGGGCGCACTGCGCCACCAATGTTTATTATACTGAGGTGATGGGGGGGCGCACTGCGCCACCAATGTTTATTATTTTGAGGGGGGGCGCACTGCGCCACCAATGTTTATTATTTTGAGGGGGGGCGCACTGCGCCACCAATGTTTATTATTTTGAGGGGGGGGGGCGCACTGCACCACCAATGTTTATTATATCGGGGTGATGGGGGGGCACACTGCGCCACCAATGTTTATTATTTTGAGGGGGGACGCACTGCGCCACCAATGTTTATTATTTTGAGGGGGGGCGCACTGCGCCACCAATGTTTATTATATTGAGGGGGGGGGGGGCACTGCGCCACCAATGTTTATTATATCGAGGTGATGGGGGGGCACACTGCGCCACCAATGTTTATTATATTGAGGGGGCCGCCAGACGAAAAAGTCGGACATGTAGTACTTTTAGTCTGGCGGCCTCTCACCGTGCTGCGCCGTAACTCTGCCCCCATCCCCATTATAGTCGATGGGCACAGAGCAGCGGCACGGCGAAGTAGTGGCAAGATGGATCTGACAGGGTGAGCAGCCTGTCGGATCCGTCCTGCTGCAAGTGTGAAAGTACCCTTACTAATGAGCGCTTCCATCATGGAACGCCCATTAGTACAGCCTTTACCTCCACCGCTACTTGTGCTAGTAAAAAAAATATATATATTACGGCAGTGTTTCCCAACCAGTGTGCCTCCAGCTGTTGCAAAACTACAACTCCCAGAATGCCTGGACAGCCTTTGGCTGTGCGGGCATGCTGGGAGTTGTAGTTTTGCAACAGCTGGAGGCACACTGGTTGAGACACACTGTATTACGGTACCTCCACCTCCATTTGCTCACGCTGTGGAGAACACTCCCTGCTGACTAGAAGCTCAGGACAGGACCTACAAGACGCCATCACGTTAGAGCACCGGTCCTGAGCTTGCAGTCAGCAGCGAATGTTCACCACAGCCAGGTTAATGCAAATTATTATTATTTTTTTTTGCAAAAGCAGAGAAGGGGGGCACTAATGGGGGCAATACTCTTACTGGGGGCACTAATGGGGACATTATTCTTACTGGGGCACTAATGTGGCCATTAGTAATTCTGGGACTTACCCGGGGCGCTCCACTATAACGTCAGAGCGCCCCACGCGCATGGATCACATGATCGCATGGCATCTTTACTGTTGGCGTTCAGCTCGGACCTTCACCTGACTGCAGACCCTGGTATGTGGACCTTTAATAAAACTAGTTGAGTACCCCTGATCTATAAGGTACTTTTGATAGTTTAGTAAGTGAAATCCAGGTGAAAGGTTCACTTTAATGAGAAATAGAACAGGTGTTCCTAATAATTCTTTAGGTGAGTGTATATCTGACCAGAAAGCTTCTTAGAAAAATAATCATGTGGGTGATACACACACAAAACAACAAAAATAACAAAGGCACCTGTATGTGGACTTATCATCACCAATGGTTTATGCTCCAAACATAGCCCCAATCTCTGGTGCAAAGAGTCCGTAACTTCTTTGGATCCTACCATGAGCCAGATGGTGGGCCTGACTACTGAGGTATCATCCAGTGTAAGATTGTAGTTCAGGTCCCATTCCATGTTGTTCCACAATCTTCTATGCAACATAATCTAAAAGACAAAGAATTGATAAAACTAATATAAACCCCACCAATAGTGTAAGTTAAGTGCTTTATTAAGTGTCTCATGGTACCTCCACTTGGCCATTATCTTGACTGGAGACTCCATGTGATCTTTCAGATAGCAGGACAAGTCTCGTCTTCTCATCTTCAATATATGCTGTACGGACCATTGGGTAAAAGTTCTGAAAAAAAGACAAAAACTTTGATGCTACAGATGTGTCTTTTTTTTTTACCCTTCCTCTTGACTCAACTAAGATACGCGGTCCACATGCAGTCGGGCTGCTCCCCCAATGAAAGACACGCCACAGTGTTTGGGGCTGAGCAGCTCCTCCAGAATTGCCACTATATTTCTGTGTTTTTGTCTTGTTAGATTGGAGTGTGTTTCAACACTCTTCTGCACCTGGTAACCTCCATCACATGGTCTGGTATAGGTGTGGCTCACAGTTTGGCCTCATTCACATTGTACTACCACAGTATTCATGCTGGGCTTTTGTGTGGAGGCTTGGCAGTGAGCTGAATCATATCACCCCCAGACCTTGTTCACACCATAGAGCAGCGGTTAGGACCCTCTGCCATGCTGAGTGACCGTGACGTGGTGCATGATGGGCTCCGATATTTTCCTGATAGGAACATATTGGCGAAAGTCTCAGCTTTTTATACCTGCATTTATTACCTGCCAGTATAGTCAGTGGTTTATCGGTTTGGTGCATTTTCTCTCTGTGTTTCAACTAAGATATGTGTAGTTTGAGTTGACCATCTTTGGGGGGGGGGGAAAGATGTCACAAAGTGTCTATGCTACATGAGCCTGTGTGTGGCCACCCAGTGGTTGTATTGCCTATTTTGCTCCATATTGTGTTATTGTATTGAATTTTGTTTCATGAGAAATTGGAATTGGGGTTCCTGCATTATGACATCTAGTTATCTTGCTCTTCTGTATGGTCTTAGTATTGGTTGACCCAGCATTCATGAAGAAGGGCACGGCATTGTAAGAACGGAGCTTGTGTTCTCATTGTATCTACCGCTCTTACCCTTGCCACTGTGTTGCTATTGTAGATCTTGAATTCTCTTGCTTGCATCTGGTACGCATTGTCATCTGTGTAAATCCTCTTACTGTTCTGAAGATTGGTTTGTATTCTGATGATGGCTTCACGATTGAGCTCCAGAGGGCCAACTCGGTACTGCTGCTCGATGGCTCGACAAGCCAGCATCTTGTCGTAGCCATCGGGGACATGGTAAAGTCTGGAGAATATGGCATACATGTAACTCTGCTGGCTGATATCCCTGTAATAAAAGTGAGAAAGCATCAGTTACACATGTAATATGTTCAATCCTAATCAAGGAAGTACATAGTATAATGGCAGCCCATGCTACAGGGCCCTTAGAAACAGGGGGCCCACATCTAGTTAGGCCTATGCCCTTGCTACTGGGTGTTGCATGCATGTGTGTGTATCCCCAACTGTACCGTTAGCAAAAAAAAAGAAGAAATAGCCCAAAAGTCATAGAAAAGGGGTGAAAGGAAGGGGTCAACACAGGATTTACAGGGGGGCTTCCAAGTGAGATCCTTTGAATTATACACAACTTTCTAAGTTTCTCCATGTACTATACATCATACACTTTTCAGCTCTCTTCACACAGGTTATTTTGAGTGGGTTTTTTTCGCCATTTTTGCTGAATTTTTTATTGTAAAATTTTACACAGGCTTTTTTTTTTCAGGTGTTTTACAACTAACATAGAAATGCCTAAGGGAAAAACACCTGAAAAAACGGAATACACAAAGCAAAAGCGTTGTCATAGTTAAATATAGACCTTATACCCCAAATAAAATAAAAAAATGTGGAAAAATGCTGGAAAGACAAAGCCTGTAGAAAAAGCTAAAAATGCCAAAAGGAATAATGTGTGAAACCTGTCTTATGTAGGGATCATCACTGGCATTTTGTTCTGCTGATCATACACTGATGACCTATGCCCTAAGATAGCCCCATCAAGCAAAACCACTTTATATGATACAATTCTGATAGCCTACAACCGCCACTAGAGGGAGCTCACTGCAGAAGGATCTATACAGCTCCCATTTAACTCCATAATGAATTAGTATGCCAGTGCGCTGCCCCTAGTGGTGATAGAATTGTTTAATTTAACTCAATAGCTCACATTTATTATTGTGAGTGCACCTAGACATTGCGCCTATGTTTCTCGGCTATGGGTCTTCCATGTTCACCACTGGTGATAATGAGTACATTTTATCCAATTGTCCAGAAGCATTACCTGTAAAAGTACTGTCGGATTTCAGTCACTAGTGTCCCAGTCACAATCTCCAGCCCTACAGACTTGGCTACTGAAGCAGCATATCCATTTGTAAAAAACATGTAGTTGTCGGATATTGGCCCAGCACCAGTATCCCCATTTGCATTGTATTCCAAAAATTCCTGGGCAGTCTGGACTGTGTAATTCCTCTCCCTGCAGATGATAATAGTTAATAGAAGACTTTAACCATGTATAATAACATTAACAGGCACTGGATGACCTGTCCAGTCTAGAAAACTCATTTTCATATTCTCTAGTAGGGAATTAGAAGGGTCCTCTGTTCGGGTCGCTCCTCTTTTGACCAGAGTGGACAGCAGTTATAAAGAGAGTTTCTTGCTTTGGAGGACCTGACCTGTCCTGCATTACACGGATAGCCCATTGATTTGAATGGCCACTGTGTAATGCTTCATTTCCCATAGCACTTACCGAGCACAATGCTGTAGATTGTACAGCGGCTGTGCTTGGTATCGCAGCTCAGCCCTGTTGACTTGAATGGAGCTGAGCTGCAACTAGACCACGTGACCAAATTGTGGTGATGTCTCCGGCCTGGGAGGCGGGATCAATATCTGATCTGGACCCCCGCACATCTGGTGTTGATAACCTATCCTGAGGATAGATCATCAATATCTTTTCAAGGATAACCCCTTTAAGTTCCTCCAACATGTCAACATGTTTCACTGCACCAGTGGTGCCTTCATAAGCTCTGTGACCCCTGATGACGCTGTAGCGAGTTTCCCTGTTTGGTATTAACTGATAAGGGATTGTGTATAAGCTAGGGAAAATGTAAGAAAGCATGGCGACTGATGCCACTGTATGGCATCTGACGGATGCCATACGGTGGCATACGTCACCATACATCTCCGTTGTAAATTAAAAAAAAAATAATAATAATAAAACATATAGTACACTAGGCTTTTCCATCCTGCAGTATATGTTCTGCTGGACCCGGCAGAATGTAAAAGCATGGTGTACTACACTTTAGCAACCTTTTTACTCCCAACATATATGTTAAACATAGGACAAACACATGATGTAAACCCTGCCTAAGCTCATTGCAGTTTTAACAGGACACTGGACATAAAAGTTAGGTGCAATAGTAGAGTCACATTGCCCTAAGGGTGAATACTATTTTATCTGAGCTAGATACTCATACGCAGCCATGAGCCTGTGACTGTATAGTACATTGCATCTTCACAAAAAAGAAATAATTTGTTGCCGAAACTACAGCTGTACAAGAGCAGCAATACCATGACAGGGTAGCAGCAGGACTAGCCAGAGGGTCCGCAGTTAGCAGCAAGGTCAACATTTATGTACTCGCTCCGTCCTAGACAGAACTGTCTCTAATTTTTTCATTTAGAAAAATCCCCCTAAAATTAGGAATCTAGAAAATAATCTCACCTATCTGTTATGCTGACAAGCATGTTAGTGCTCAGGTCTATCCATAGAGTGTAGCAGTCGTTGGACAAAGGCATCATCCTGCTTTTGCTGTTTTTTCTGCTAGGTGATGACTGTCTCCCCATGTGAACTGTCTCCTTACGCGGCTCTGCATTCTCTGACTTTATAAAATACCTCCTATAGCCCAGACCCGGCAGCACAACAAGCACATACAGATCAAAAGCATGACTGGGATCACTGGAGTTGTGGATCTGAAAGAAAATGGTCAGGCCGAATGAGTATGTGAAATGTAAAGCTTCATGACACAAGTGCTCCTCAGAAGCCAGTGTTACATCGTACCTAATCCTTCAACAGACTTGGCATTAATCAATCAGTAGGAACAACAATATTTCTGACCATTACATGGGTTTTTTCATGGCGGCTTTCTCCACTGTATGCTAAATCTTAGGCTTGGGTGGAAACTGTCAATCCAGCTGGCAGTCTCTCTGGCTATGTGTCTCAATCAGCTCCAGCTCACTTACCACCCCTCCCTCTCCATAAACTTGTAAGAAAAGATGTAATCTGATCCTACAGTGAGAAGACATGTCTCATATATATCAGAGACCAACTAATTTTACAAAGGAGGTACGGGGAAGAAACAGATGATAACTGTAGAACAAGGTATTTTTCTCTGATAAGACATATTACAAAGTTTCTTATGGTCGTTTGTACTATTGATTTAGTCAAAGTTGTGTGAAAGGTTAGTGACCATTTGAGGACATTATAAATTACCATGTCTTGTCCATAATAAGAGTACCTAAGTACCTCAGTATCTAATCGATACCCGGGACCCCTGCCGATGAGCTGTTTTGAGATGGCAGTGTGTCACGGTGGACGTGCACTCAGACTAACAGATAAACCACCAACCAGGCTCTAGGCGAGAGGCAGGGGAAGGGTCACCTCCTAGCTAATCCCTGACCTCTCTCCCTGCACTGCTCAGCCCACATGCAGACCTTGGTGGTAGGTATGATGTGTCCCCGTGCCTAGGCTGAAACACCCTAAATTCCCTGGGATGGTGAAAAGGGGAAATAGAAGCAGCCTGCTCGCACAGAACCTGGATGGGAGAGATGACACAAAACAACCAAACTTGAAACCACACTTATCTTTCTGAGCTGGAGTAGACAACCTTCCTTCCTGGCTTCCAAGACCAAAGTGATTTCTATAATCCGCTCAGAGCACTGGGATGGAGTGCTATTTAAACTAATGACCCCACCCAGTGCACCTGATGAGAGGCGGATCCAGCACGGCTCCAAAACAAAACACTAAACTCGTGCTGCTATTCTGGCCGACCTCCGCACCTAGTCAGGGCGGGGCATGACAGTACCCCCCCTTCTACGGGTGACCTCCGGACACCCCAGACCAACCTTATCCGGATAGGACCTATGAAAAGCCCTCACCAGTCGGCTGGCGTTGACATCCAGCGCCGGAACCCATGTCCTCTCCTCAGGGCCGTATCCCCTCCAGTGTAGGGTTGGGCGATATACCGGTATCACGATATACCGCGGTATTAAAAAAAACGGCGATATGGCGATATCGCCGTTTCCTAAATACTGCGGTATTTCGTGACGTCATAAATCTGCGGCCGCCCGCCCTAGCATGAACCGATACAGGACATTTGCAAAGTACTTGTACTCGTGCAAATGTCCCCGATACCTGCTGGCCGCTTGCGGCGGCGCTCTCAGCAGTTCGGCCGGCGTGGGGGAGGGAAGGAATTCTGTGACTCGCATTCCCTGCACCCAACCTCTGAGAGGACGCTGTGATCCGCACAATTAACCCCTCAGGTGATCACAGCGTCCTCTCAGAGGTCGGGTGCCGGGAATGTGGGCAGTGCCCCCCTCCTCCCTCCTTCCCCAGTATTAATCATTGGAGGCCACAGGGTCGTCCCCCCATCATTGGTGGAGGTTTGCAGTTCCGATCGGAGTCCCAGCAGTGTAATGCTGGGGCTCCGATCGGTTACCATGGTAGCCAGGACGCTACTGAAGCCCTGGCTGCCATGGTATGTTAGTGAGCAGCATTATACTCACGTGCGTCGTGGCCGCCGGGCGCTCCTTCTTCTCATAGGTCTGTGCGGCGCATTGCTAATGCTATAAGCCTTAGCAATGCGCCGCACAGACAGAAGAAGAGTATAATGCTGCTCACTAACATACCATGGCAGCCAGGGCTTCAGTAGCGTCCTGGCTACCATGGTAACCGATCGGAACTGCAAACTGCCACCAATGATGGGGGGACGACCATGTGGCCGCCAATGATTAATACTGGAGAGGGAGGGAGGAGGGGGGGCCCACTGCCACCAATGATGGGGGGACGACCCTGTGGCCTCCAATGATTAATACTGGGGAGGGAGGAGGGGGGGCCGACTGCCACCAATGATGGGGGGATGACCCTGTGGCCTACAATGATTAATACTAGGGAAGGAGGGGGGCCCACTGCCACCAATGATGGGGGGGATGACCCTGTGGCCTCCAATGATTAATACTGGGGAGGGGGGGCCCACTGCCACCAATGATGGGAGGGGGACCCTGTGGCCACTGCCACCAATGATTAATACTGGGGGGGGGGGGGGGCTCACTGCCCACTGCCACCAATGATGGGGGGAGGGGGACCCTGTGGCCACTGCCACCAATGATTAATACTAGGGGGGGGGAGTTACCAGAGGGGGCTGATAAGAGGGAGAGGCTGGGAGGCACATCAGGGGCTGATCAGAGGCTGGGGGGGCTGATCAGAGGCTGGGGGCTGTTTTTTGGACTTTTGGTTGGTCAGTGGTCACAAAATAAATGTGTTATTTATTTAATTGTTATAATTGGTATCGGTGAGTACTTAAATAAGAGTATCGGTACTCGGTCTAAAAAAAAAATTGTATCGGGACATCCCTACTATAAACCACTCGTTCTGGTACAGAATTAACCCTGTAATGTTTTTGTTGTTACTAGAAGTCAATTGACTAGTTACAGATACCGGAAATGGTGAAAAATGACATATAAAAGTATAACAATTAACGTCTGCTTGTGGCTTCCCCCATACAGTATAACGTCTCCTTGTTGCTGCCCGGCTGCCCCCATACAGTGTAACGTCTCCTTGTGGCTGCCCCATACAGTATAACGTCTCCTTGTGGCTGCCCGGCTGCCACCATACAGTATAACGTCTCCTTGTGGCTGCCCGGCTGCCCCCATACAGTGTAACGTCTCCTTGTAGCTGCCCCATACAGTGTACATCTCCTTGTGGCTGCCCCCATACAGTGTAACGGCTCCTTGTGGTTGCCCCCATACAGTATAATGTCTCCTTGTGGCCCCAAATGTTTTTTTCTTCTAAATGGGCATTTATCGCGATATATATCGTTATCGCGATAAATTTCTTCGTTATCGTGGGAATATTTTTGATATCGTCCAACCCTACTCCAGTGCACCAGGTACTGAAGGGAACCCCGAAGAATTCTAGAGTCGAGAATCCTGGAGATCTCGAACTCCAGGTTTCCCTCGATTAGAAGAGGAGGAGGAGGCAATGGCGATGGTTCCACCGGTCTCACGTATTTTTTTTGTAACGACCTGTGGAACACATCATGGATCCTCCAAGTCTGCGGAAGATCCAGCCAAAACGCTACAGGATTGATCACCGCAGAAATTTTATACGGACCAATAAATCTTGGACCCAGTTTCCAAGATGGCACTCTCAATTTGATATTTTTAGTGGACAACCACACAAGATCACCCACACACAGGTCCGGACCAGTCACACGTCTCCTGTCAGCCATTCGTTTATACCTCTCACCCATCTTCTCCAAATTCCCTTGAATCCTCCGCCAGATGGAGGATAAGGCAGAAGAGAATCTCTCCTCCTCTGGCATCCCAGAGGAACCAGTCCCAGAAAAGGTACCAAACTGAGGATGGAAACCGTATGCGCCAAAAAATGGCGACTTACCCGTGGACTCCTGCCTACGGTTATTCAACGCAAATTCTGCTAAGGACAATAATGAGGACCAGTCCTCCTGATTCTCAGCCACAAAGCACCTCAAGTTGGTCTCCAGGTTTTGATTAGTACGCTCCGTCTGACCATTCGACTGCGGATGAAAAGCCGAAGAGAATGAAAGTTGAATGCCAAGCCGAGAGCAGAACGCCCTCCAAAACCTGGAGACAAACTGCGTGCCCCTATCGGAGACCACATCCGAAGGCATACCATGCAATTTCACAATATTATCCACAAAAATCTGCGCAAGAGTCTTAGCGTTAGGCAGACTAGTTAGTGATATAAAGTGAGCCATTTTACTGAAACGGTCAACTACCACCAAAATACTGTTCTCCCGGAGGAACTCGGCAGATCCGTAATAAAGTCCATAGACAAATGCGTCCAAGGACGAGACGGAATAGACAATGGAAGAAGTGAACCAGCCGGTCGAGTATGAGCAACCTTTGACCGAGCGCAGGTTTCACAGGCTGTCACGTAATTCTCAATGCTCTTACGTAACCCTGGCCACCAGAACCTCCGGGACACCAGATCACAGGTGGACTTACCACCAGGATGTCCAGCAAGGACAGTATCGTGATGTTCCTTGAACACCTTGTATCGCAGGCCCTCAGGAACAAACAACCTCCCTGGGGGACAAGAACCAGGACCCCCTCCTGGGCTCCCAACACCTCCATCTCCAATTCAGGGTATAGAGCGGAGACCACCACCCCATCCGCTAAAATCGGCGCAGGATCCTCTGAGTCACCTCCCCCAGGAAAGCTGCGAGACAAGGCATCTGCCTTGACGTTCTTGACCCCTGGGCGAAAGGTAACCACAAAATTGAACCTGGTAAAAAATAGTGACCATCTGGCCTGCCTAGGGTTCAGACGCTTGGCAGATTGCAGGTAAGCCAAATTCTTATGGTCTGTATATACCGTAACGGGGTGAGACGCCCCCTCCAACCAGTGACGCCATTCCTCAAAGGCCAACTTGATAGCCAACAACTCTCTATCTCCAACATCCTAATTCCTCTCGGTGACCGAGAGCTTCTTGGGGAAAAAGGCACACGGGACCCACTTGCCAGGGGATGAACCCTGTGACATCACCGCTCCAACTCCCACCTCTGATGCATCAACCTCCACTACAAAAGGCTGACACACATCTGGCTGCACCAGAATGGGAGCAGACGCAAAAAACGCTCCTTAATAGCCGAAAAGGCCTGCAATGCCTCATCCGACCAGACAGAGACGTCGGCGCCCTTCTTGGTCATATCAGTGAGAGGTTTTACTATGGTAGAATAGTTCGAAATAAATTTTCTATAATAATTCGTAAACCCCAAGAACCGCATCAAGGCTTTCTGATTCTCTGGTCGGTCCCATTCCAGAACCACCCGGACCTTCTCGGGGTCCATACGAAAACCAGAATCAGAAAGCAGATATCCCAAGAACGGAAGCTCTTGCACCGCAAACAAACATTTCTCCAATTTGGCACATAATTTATTCTCCCGAAAGATCGTCAAAACCTGTCTCACATGATCCTGATGGGTCTTCAGATCAGGAGAATAAATTAAAATGTCATCCAGGTAAACTACCACGAACCTCCCCACCAAATGATGAAAAATGTCATTGACGAATCGCTGAAATACTGCTGGCGCGTTCGTCAACCTAAAAGGCATAACCAGGTTCTCAAAATGACCCTCGTGCTTATTGAAGGCCGTTTTCCACTCATCCCCCTCCTTGATTCTGATCAGATTGTAGGCCCCTCTCAAATCCAACTTGGAGAACACCTTGGCTCCAACAATCTGATCAAAAAGGTCAGAGATCAAAGGAAGGGGATACGGATCCCGGACTGTAATACGGTTCAATTCCCGGAAATCCAAACACGGTCTCAGTGATCCATCCTTTTTCTTCACAAAGAACAAACCTACTGCCACTGGAGACTTAGATGGTCTAATATGACCTTTTGCCAAACTCTCGGCGATATACTTTCGCATGACCTCTCTTTCGGGTTGAGAAAGGTTGTAAAGCTGAGACTTTGGCAACTTAGCCCCTGGGATGAGATTAACTGGACAATCATAGTCACGATGACGGGGCAGTTCCTGAGCCCCACCCTCCGAAAAGACATCCGCAAAATCTGAGAGATACTGAGGTAAAGCCGTAATGGACACACCAGAGATAGATGTGCCAAAACAATTATCCGAACAAAACTCACTCCAACCGATGATTTGTCTCGCTTGCCAGTCTATAATCGGGTTATGTTTAGTCAACCATGGCAACCCCAAAACTATAGGAGCTGGCAAATCCTTCAAGACAAAACAAGAAATAATTTCAACATGTGAATCACCCACCCTTAAGTGAATACCATGAACAATGTGAGTAAGGCTCCTTTGAGAAAGAGGGGAAGAATCAATTGCAAAAACACGAATCTCGTTCTCTAAAGTGCAAGTACTTAGTCCTAGATTTTGAAGGAAAAGAAAGTCAATTAGGTTTACCCCAGCACCACAATCAAGGAACACCTCAACAAAAACATTTCTTGACTCCAGCGCCACCATAGCTGGAAGGAGAAAACGGGAACTGCAGGGAGCTTGCATACCTGCCTGCTCCACCACACCATTCATGCTACTAAGTGTCAGTGAAGTTTTTTTTTTCTTTTTCTCTACCACCTGCGGTTTAACATAAGGACAAGCAAAAACAAAATGACCACTCTTTCCACAATAGTAACATAGTTTGTGCAATTTCCTAAAGCCTCTACTATCAGAATGGCAAGAAACCTGACCCAATTGCATGGGTACCTCCGCTACCCCCGCGTTACCTGTAACATCACCCGGGGAGGCAGTAGAGACAAACCCACTCACAGAAGGGATACCTTGCGCAGGGGGAGCCCTATACCTCTCTCTGATACGTCTATCTAGCCGTACTGCTAAAGACATGGCGTTCTCCAAAGAGTCTGGGTATTCATGAAAAGCAAGGGCATCCTTCAATCTTTCAGATAACCCCTGACAAAACTGACTACGTAACGCGGGATCATTCCACTCTGATTCAGTAGCCCATCTCCTAAACTCAACACAGTAAGCTTCTGCAGTATGTTCCCCCTGAAACAAATTACGTAATCTCGACTCTGCCATCGAGACCCGATCTGGGTCATCGTAGATTAATCCCAGAGCCTTAAAAAATTCCTCCACCGACAGGAGCTCCCGAGAACCAGGTGGCAGAGAAAAAGGCCTAGGATTGCGCGTCCCCTTTAAGCAGAGAAATAATTATATCTATCCTCTGACTCTCATCACCTGACGCAGCCGAAAGTACAATTTGCAGGACTCTCTAAAACGGATAAAGTCATCCGTACCCCCTGAAAATCAATCAGGAAGAGCCACTTTAGGCTCCACACAAACTTGACCTCCTCCTGATGCCAGAGCATTCTGACACTGTGCGACCGAACCATGTACTGTAGCTCCGCAACCTCTAGGGATAGCCCCTGCATGCGGTCAACTAATGCTTCAAATGACGCCATCACAAAACCGCTGAGCAATGATAGTCAAAGTTTTGGGCGGATTATAATGTCACGGTGGACGTGCACTCAGACTAACAGATAAACAACCAACCAGGCTTTAGGCGAGAGGCAGGGGAAGGGTCACCTCCTAGCTAATCCCTGACCTCTCTCCCTGCACTGCTCAGCCCACATGCAGACCTTGGTGGTAGGTATGATGTGTCCCCGTGCCTAGGCTGAAACACCCGAAATTCCCTGAGCTGGTGAAAAGGGGAAATAGAAGCAGCCTGCTAGTACAGAACCTGGATGGGAGAGATGACACAAAACAACCAAACATGAAACCACACTTATCTTTCTGAGCTGGAGTCGAGAACCTTCCTTCCTGGCTTCCAAGACCAAAGTGATTCCTATAATCCGCTCAGAGCACTGGGATGGAGTGCTATTTAAACTAATGACCCCACCCAGTGCACCTGATGAGAGGCGGATCCAGCACGGCTCCAAAACAAAACACTAAACTCGTGCTGCTATTCTGGCCGACCTCCGCACATAGTCAGGGCGGGGCATGACACAGTGGCATTCCTGTGAGTGCTGCTGCCTTCTTGCAGCTTACCAAGCACAGCTGTCATGACTGTGACTGATCCAGACAGGTCTGGGAGGAGAAGGTCGCAGCGACTTGCTACTCGCGATAGCTGGTGAGTTTGCTCCGTGGTTCAGGGTATGTCATCTGGGTTTTGCCTTGTGAACCTTTTTGTCCTGACTGGGAGTTTGTAGGCATCCTCCTCAGGTGAGTCCTGTCTGCCACTCCCAGCTACTATATTAGTTTCACTTTCACTTGCAGTCATTGCCAGATATAGTCCTTACTACCAGTGCTACTCTGACCTTGGAAGGAGATCGTTTGATGGTGTTGCTGTGGAGCTCTTGTCCGGCGTGGACTGTCGTGTTTGGGATCGCCTTCTCTGCTCGTGACTGGATAAGTCTATCACTGCCATAGATTGTTTGTTGCTGTCTTCCCCTGTTGTTTTCCTAGACGTGAGTGATGGTGACTAGCGCTCCCATCGGCCTTTCCCCAGTCCGGTCTAGTTAGGGCGACTGAGGGTTTTAGGCATCCTGCTCGCCGCACGGGTTCACACCCCGTCTAGGGTATCAGGGCAGACAGGTGCCAGCTGAGGGTTAGTCAGGGGTGGCCATTCTTTTTCCCATCCGTAGATAAGGGTCCCCCTTCCCCTCTGTCTGGTGCGACACGACTGCTGCTGGGATAGCGGTCGTGACAACAGCGTCGTACATTGTATAGTGGCTGTGCTTGGTATCGCACACAACCCCATTCACTTGAAAGGGGCTGAGCTGCTCCTAGGCCATGTGAACGATGAACGTGACGTTACTGGCCTAGGAAGAGCAGAGAGTGCCGCTGCTTTCTCAAACAGCTGACCGGAAGGGGTTTCCAGGTGTCTGACTCCCACCGATCAGATACTGATGACCCATCCAGAGGATAAGTCATCAGTATAAAACACCCAGAAACCCCTTTAATATATTAAAACCTAATCATTTAGAATACAGCACATGGACCCTTTGCAGGCTTACTGAGGGGAAATGCCAATAAGCAGAAAAATAGTAAATTGCATATTTTAAATCTGTGCCTTTTAAGCCATCCAGTTGTTGGCCAAGTATGCATGTGTTCTGTACGGGGAGAAGAGAGTAAGCCGTTGCCAGATACCTCTGGTGGTGGCTTTTCTCCCCTGACAACAAAAGGATTGGGCATGCTGAACTTCAACAGCCTGATTCTTCTTCTCTCCAACATCTTTATAAAATAGGATGCAATGCAGTCCCAATCTCTCTATTAAAAAAAAAAAAAAAAACCGACTGCATTATTTTTCCTTTTGCTTTTGGTATTGTTTCTTAAAGAACCGTTATCTTAATTACTAAAATAGGGAAGACTTTGGCATTAAAAAAATTAAAACCACAGTTGTAACACATCTTTCCACTGGACTGCAGCCAGTGCGCACACTACATTTTACTGTACATACAATGAAAACACTATTAAATATCAGACAAGTAAAAGCAGTATACATCCTCCTCCAAAATGGAAAAAGTAAAACTACAAAAATTATTTCAGAATCAATGAAACTTTTACACCGATAACCATCAGTAGACCTGTAAGTACAACAATGCAGAATGTAAATGTAAAAACAGAAGTGTGACAGGCACAAAAGGAAGTTGATTTATGTGGTAGGAAGTTGGACACGACTGAAGACAAATCCATAAACGAGATGTCAATGATCTGGTTTGTGTATAAGCTGTGCCAAGTCAAGCTAAAATATAATACATATTAATGGAGAATAAGCAATGCAAATAATGCTGCTCTCACATGAGGATCTCAATGTTACAGGACATATCCATAAGGTTAATTCACTCTTGGATGTGGTAGAACATCCAGCATTTTGATTTAGGCATCAAAGCACAATCAGACATACAGTCTTTGTACAGGGGCAGATTTTCTGTCCGTTAACGAACCACGCTAACATGGAGATCATTACATATTGTTAGTATGTGCACAAACTATCATTCACGCAATTATTCACCCCTCAAAGTCTTCACATTATAAAACAGCATATTCCCTATTTACACCTGTATAAACGGGCCTAAAGTTTGGACATACCTCCATAACAGCAGTCTGGTCCTCCACCTATAACAGCAGTATGGCTGTGTAGTCAGGACCCCCCTATAACAGCAGCCTGGTTGTACTGTCAGTTACCCCAAACACTCTGACCACTGCTCTGTTACCTCTGTTCAGGACCTCCCTCTATAACAGCAGTCTGGTTGTGTAGTCTGGACCTCCCTCTATAACAGCAGTCTGGTTGTGTAGTCTGGACCTCCCTCTATAACAGCAGTCTGGTTGTGTAGTCTGGACCTCCCTCTATAACAGCAGTCTGGTTGTGTAGTCTGGACCTCCCTCTATAACAGCAGTCTGGTTGTGTAGTCTGGACCTCCCTCTATAACAGCAGTCTGGTTGTGTAGTCTGGACCTCCCTCTATAACAGCAGTCTGGTTGTGTAGTCTGGACCTCCCTCTATAACAGCAGTCTGGTTGTGTAGTCTGGACTTCCCTCTATAATAGCAGTCTGGTTGTGTAGTCTGGACCTCCCTCTATAACAGCAGTCTGGTTGTGTAGTCTGGACCTCCCTCTATAACAGCAGTCTGGTTGTGTAGTCTGGACCTCCCTCTATACCAGCAGTCTGGTTGTGTAGTCTGGACCTCCCTCTATACCAGCAGTCTGGTTGTGTAGTCTGGACCTCCCTCTATAACAGCAGTCTGGTTGTGTAGTCTGGACCTCCCTCTATAACAGCAGTCTGGTTGTGTAGTCTGGACCTCCCTCTATAACAGCAGTCTGGTTGTGTAGTCAGGACCTCCTCCTATAACAGCAGTCTGGCTTTCGAGACATTAACAACAATCCGGTTGTGTAGTGTGAAGTTGCCTTATACCAGCAGTCTGGCTGCTATATATATCTAATGTATTTTATTATCTGTATATGAAGAATCCATACCTGTGCTGGCACAAGCTGACCGAGCTCATCGTACACAGCTGTGACGGAGGTATTCAGCGCCACGCTAATAAATGTGGTCATGTTCCATGCCAATGGGTTATAGACAGTAATATGTATGAGGCCTGGAGGACATAAGAAGAGGGTACATAAGGACAATGTATTTTACAAATAAATACACTGAATAATTTTTTGATTTATAATAATTTCCATATTATTCTGATATTTTGTATCACATAGTATCAGGCAAGCTATGTGAATACAGTATATACTCACACACCTGTCCTGATTCTGCATACTACAGATGACCACATAGACTTTTTGTGTTATATGAACTGGCGCAGCCACATAAATAAGTGGTGGTCTGACAGCGAGACAGCCAGGAAATTCCAAGAATGTGGATGGGGATGAGCAGACAAGTAACCATAGTGAGAAAACCCCAAAATAAGAAGAAACTGCAAAAATTGGTATACTAGGACTTTCTGCACCCTGTAAGATATTCGCGGTACTGCATAATTTCCATTAGACGTACTTATTGTGTGCACTGGCTGGGTCATTCTGCACAATGCATCATAAGAACACCCTGCAAGAATCTAAGATACTTTTTAATATAAGTATATAAATACACTTCCTCAGGACGTGGTCACAGCAGGAACAGTGGACAGTTTCAAAAAGGGTTTAGACGAATTCTTAAAAGTAAATGACATTAATACTTATGAAAACGTGTAGAAATCCGAGTCTCACTTCATTCTGGGATTCGCATCCCCACCTATCGCTTGGTTGAACTTGATGGACTTATGTCTTTTTTCAACCGTATCAACTATGTAACTATGGGTACGACACTTTTAGAAATGAATGACTAATAAAATACCTAAACTGTACGACTCATCTGTTGGTAGAATTTACTTTTTCACTAATAAAACTAAAGATTAAAAATACCTTCAGAATATTCAGTCTTCTCATAGCTGAACTGGTCCATAACGATGGCTTCCATCAGTTTTCGTACACCAGTCATTCCTTCATGTAAGTGCGCTATGTACATATCTCTGACCTTTGGAGACTCTGTGCCTGTGATGCCATCATGATGTTGGACCTGAAAAACAGAACCCAAATATCATGTGCACTATGGCTTATTATTCATTTGTCTATCAACAAACTGTTGACGATGTCTAGTAGCATTGGGGTTCTGAGCTAGGATCCAATCAAAGGGTGACATCTGCATGGAGTTTCTATGTTCTCCTGTGTTGAGTCCTTCACTTCCCTTCCACACTCCGAATGACCTTTAAAGGGATTTTCAAGAACTAACCTGATGACTTTAGGAAAGGTGATCAATATCAGATTGGTAGGGGTCTGACTTCTGCCAATCAGCTGTTTTCAGGAGCTGCGGCACCAGAACCAGGCACAAGAAGAGCACAGCTTTGTAAGCTGTGTAGTGGCCATCGGGGCCGCTTTAAACATGGGGCAAGCGGTTAGCCTAGCCACCTTTCACAACTAGAAATATCGGTCAAGATTACACTGATAAAGAGGGAGCATGGCTTAACACAGGGTGTTATTAGGTATCTGTTTTGCAGTCTGCAAACCGCAGATAAGCTCGATATAGATATTGTCCGTGTGCCAGTATAATATGGAGACCACAGCAGTGCAGTACAGCGCCTAAGAGATGATACTCGACAAAGGAAAGCATATAAATCACTAAAACAGGAGGGTTGCACGGAAGCACTGAAAAACTATAAGGAAAAAAATAGAACATGTAAAAAACAAATAAAAGCGGCCAAACTAGAGACCGAGAGATTAATTGACAAAGGGTAAAACTAACCCTAAAATGTTCTTCAATTATATAAATGTTAAAAAGTATAAATCTGAAGGTGTCGGCCCTTTAAAGAGTAATGAGGGGGGAGTCGCAGAGAGCGACGAGGAGAAAGCAAAGCCGTTAAATATTTTTTTCTCCAATGTATTCACTGAAGAAAATATACTGTCCGATGACATGCAGAATGTAAAAATAAATTCCCCATTAAAAGTGTCCTGTCTGACCCAGGAAGAAGTACAACAGCGACTTAAAAAGATTAAAATAGACAAATCGCCAGGACCGGATGGCATACACCCCTGTATCCTAAGGGAATTAAGTAATGTCATAGCCAGACCCTTATTTCTGATATTTGCGGACTCTATACTGACAGGGAATGTCCCACAGGATTGGCGCATGGCAAATGTGGTGCCAATATTCAAAAAGGGTCCAAAAACAGAGCCTGGAAACTATAGGCCGATAAGTTTAACATCTGTTGTGGGTAAACTGTTTGAAGGTTTTCTGAGAGATGCAATCTTAGAGCATCTCAACGGAAATAAGCAAATAACGCCATATCAGCATGGCTTCGTGGTCATGTCAAACTAATTTAATCAGTTTCTATGAGGAGGTAAGTTCTAGACTTGACAGCGGCGAATCAATGGATGTCGTATATCTGGACTTCTCCAAAGCATTTGACACTGTACCACATAAAAGGTTAGTATATAAAATGAGAATGCTCGGACTGGGAGAAAACGTCTGTAAGTGGGTAAGTAACTGGCTCAATGATAGAAAACAGAGGGTGGTTATTAACGGTACACACTCAGATTGGGTCACTGTCACTAGTGGAGTACCTCAGGGGTCAGTATTGGGCCCTATTCTCTTCAATATATTTATTAATGATCTTGTAGAAGGCTTGCATAGTAAAATATCAATTTTCGCAGATGACACTAAACTGTGTAAAGTAATTAACACTGAAGAGGACAGTATACTACTACAGAGGGATCTGGATAGATTGGAGGCTTGGGCAGATAAGTGGCAGATGAGGTTTAACACAGACAAATATAAAGTTATGCACATGGGAAGGAATAATACAAGTCACCCGTACATACTAAATGGTAAAACACTTGGTAACACTGACATGGAAAAGGATCTAGGAATTTTAATAAACAGCAAACTAAGCTGCAAAAAACAGTGTCAGGCAGCTGCTGCCAAGGCCAATAAGATAATGGGTTGCATCAGAAGGGGCATAGATGCCCGTGATAAGAACATAGTCCTACCACTTTACAAATCGCTAGTCAGACCACACATGGAGTACTGTGTACAGTTCTGGGCTCCTGTAAACAGGGCAGACATAGCAGAGCTGGAGAGGGTCCAGAGGAGGGCAACTAAAGTAATGACTGGAATGGGGCAACTACAGTACCCTGAAAGAGATCTAATTACTATGTATAAATATATCAGGGGTCAGTACAGAGATCTATCCCATCATCTATTTGTCCCCAGGACTGTGACGAGGGGACATCCTCTGTGTCTGGAGGAAAGAAGGTTTGTACACAAACATAAAAAAGGATTCTTCACGGTAAGAGCAGTGAGACTATGGAACTCTCTGCCTGAGGAGGTGGTGATGGTGAGTACAATAAAGGAATTCAAGAGGGGCCTGGATGTATTTCTGGAGTGTAATAATATTACAGGCTATAGCTCCTACAGTCGTGGCCAAAAGTTTTGAGAATGACACAAATATTAGTTTTCACAAAGTTTGCTGCTAAACTGCTTTTAGGTCTTTGTTTCGGTTGTTTCTGTGATGTAGTGAAATATAATTACACGCACTTCATACGTTTCAAAGGCTTTTATCGACAATTACATTACATTTATGCAAAGTGTCAGTATTTGCAGTGTTGGCCCTTCTTTTTCAGGACCTCTGCAATTCGACTGGGCATGCTCTCAATCAACTTCTGGGCCAATTCCTGACTGATAGCAACCCATTCTTTCATAATCACTTCTTGGAGTTTGTCAGAATTAGTGGGTTTTTGTTTGTCCACCCGTTGGAAGAACAATGATTTCAAGCATCACCCTCCTTTTAACATGTCAAGTCTGCCATTTTAACCCAATCAGCCTGACATAATGATCTCCAGCCTTGTGCTCGTCAACATTCTCACCTGAGTTAACAAGACGATTACTGAAATGATCTCAGCAGGTCCTTTAATGACAGCAATGAAATGCAGTGAAAAGTTTTTTTTGGGATTAAGTTAATTTTCATGGCAAAGAAGGACTATG
This sequence comes from Bufo bufo, assembly GCF_905171765.1. Lineage (NCBI taxonomy): Eukaryota > Metazoa > Chordata > Amphibia > Anura > Bufonidae > Bufo > Bufo bufo. Next base: position 777,516,346 of record NC_053390.1, on the reverse strand, counting down.
CAATTCATCTGATCACTCTTCATAACATTCTGGAGTATATGCAAATTGCTATTATAAAAACTTAAGCAGCAACTTTTCCAATATTTATGTAATTCTCAAAACTTTTGGCCACGACTGTAGAGAGGGGTCGTTGATCCAGGGAGTTATTCTGATTGCCTGATTGGAGTCGGGAAGGAATTTTTTACGCCCCTAAAGTGGGGAAAATAAGCTTCTACCTCACAGTTTTTTTTTGTTTTGCCTTCCTCTGAATCAACTTGCAGGATGACAGGCCGACCCTTTTGGCCTTATGTACTATGTTACTATGTAGAATATTCAGGAAGGGGAGGACTTACTAATGACATTTTTGCACTCGGCCAACCAATGTGGTTACTACAGTGCCGCTCCCATTCAGGCACACACAGCTTCTGAAAACAGCTGATCGTCGAGGTGCCAGGAGTTGGACCCCATGCCGATCTAATATTGACGAGCTATCCTAAGGATGCGGTACGTCATCAATATATAAATCCTGGAAATCATCTTTAAAAACATTCACATTTAATGGCACAGGCTTGTAGACTGAGAAGAAGACTGGTAGACCAAGGCTGCAATGAAATATCAAGTTAAACACACATATCTTGAACAATTAGAGAAAGAATTCACACATTTGCTACACGTGTGGATTCAGAAGCAATGTCACATTTTAATTTTTGACTGGAGGTACCGTACACTGTTTTTCCACAACAGACACTTAACACCTAGATTCAGGATCCTTGACAAACTTCTGATCACCAAGGGTCCCACTGCTTGGATGCCAACCAATCACTAGAACAACATGGAAAGGTAACACATCTATTGTGGGAAACTCTATGTTCAGTTTTACCTCTGAGACAGCCCATCTGAGAGCCCGCAGTTGTTCCAGTGCCCACATCTTGCAGACTGCACCAGATGGATACTTCATCAGATACCGAGTGAATGCAGACTCCCCCGCATACAGCAGTGAGCTGGCTCTGCGCGCTACCCCTTTAAGGACATTTCGGGATGCAAAGAATCCTGTCCAGGCTTGAAATACATCTACAAGTTAAAAACAGTCCGTACTTAATACTTATTCGAGAAATATCCACCATCCATGTCACATTTATCTTACTAATATCCATCCAACATCCATCTCACATATACAGTGGGATGCGAAAGTTTGGACAACCTTGTTAATCGTCATGATTTTCCTGTATAAATCGTTGGTTGTTACGATAAAAAAAGTCAGTTAAATATATCATATAGGAGGCACACACAGTGATATCTGAGAAGTGAAATGAAGTTTATTGGATTTACAGAAAGTGTGCTATAATTGTTTAAACAGAATTAGGCAGGTGCATAAATTTGGGCACTGTTGTCATTTTATTGATTCCAAAACCTTTAGAACTAATTATTGGAACTCAAATTGGCTTGGTAAGCTCAGTGACCCCTGACCTACATACACAGGTGAATCCAATTATGAGAAAGAGTATTTAAGGGGCTCAATTGTAAGTTTCCCTCCTCTTTTAATTTTTTCTGAAGAGTAGCAACATGGGGGTCTCAAAACAACTCTCAAATGACCTGAAGACAAAGATTGTTCACAATCATGGTTTAGGGGAAGGATACAGAAAGCTGTCTCAGAGATTTCAGCTTCTGTTTCCACAGTTAGGAACATATTGAGGAAATGGAAGACCACAGGCTAAGTTCAAGTTAAGGCTCGAAGTGGCAGACCAAGAGAAATCTCGGATAGACAGAAGCGACGAATGGTGAGAACAGTCAGAGTCAACCCACAGACCAGCACCAAAGACCTACAACATCATCTTGCTGCAGATGGAGTCACTGTGCATCGTTCAACCATTCGGCGCACTTTACACAAGGAGATGCTGTATGCGAGAGTGATGCAGAGGAAGCCTTTTCTCCGCCCACAGCACAAAAAGTGCCGCTTGAGGTGGGCTAAAGCAGATTTGGACAAGCCAGCTTCATTTTGGAATAAGGTGCTGTGGACTGATGAAACTAAGGGCTCATTCAGACGGCCGTATGCTGTCCGCAAAAATACTGAATGCTATCCGTTTTTTTGCGGATCCGCAAAAAAAATGAAACATGTCCTATACTTGTCCGTGAAAATCAGGACATGGCCCCATTGAAGTCTATGGGTCCGCAAAAATACTGAATGCTATCCGTTTTTTTGCAGATCCGTTTTTTTGCGGATCCGCAAAAAAACGGATAGCATTCAGTATTTTTGCGGACAGCATACGGCCGTCTGAATGAGCCCTAAAATTGAGTTATTTGGCCATAACAAGGGGCGTTATGCATGGAGGAAAAAGAACACAGCATTCCAAGAAAAACACCTGCTACCTACAGTAAAATATGGTGGTGGTTCCATCATGCTGTGGGGCTGTGTGGCCAGTGCGGGGACTGGGAATCTTGTCAAAGTTGAGGGGCGCATGGATTCCACTCAGTATCAGCAGATTCTGGAGACCAATGTCCAGGAATCTGTGACAAAGCTGAAGCTGCGCCGGGGCTGGATCTTCCAACAAGACAACGAACCTAAACATTGCTCAACATCCACTAAGGCGTTTATGTAGAGGAACAAGTACAACGTTCTGGAATGGCCATCTCAGTCCCCAGACCTGAATATAATTGAAAATCTGTGGTGTGACTTAAAGAGAGCTGTCCATGCTCGGAAGCCATCAAACCTGAATGAACTAAAGATGTTTTGTAAAGAGGAATGGTCCAAAATACCTTCAACCAGAATCCAGACTCTCATTGGAACCTACAGGAAGCGTTTAGAGGCTGTAATTTCTGCAAAAGGAGGATCTACAAAATATTGATTTCATTTCTTTTTTGTGGTGCCCAAATTTATGCACCTGCCTAATTTAGTTTAAACAATTATAGCACACTTTCTGTAAATCCAATAAACTTCATTTCACTTCTCAAATATCACTGTGTGTGTCTCCTATATGATATATTTAACTGACATTTTTTATCGTAACAACCAACGATTTATACAGGAAAATCATGACGATTAACAAGGTTGCCCAAACTTTCGCATCCCACTGTATCTGTTTATTGTATCTATCTATCTATCTATCTTCCATCCACCGAGTTCTGAGCTTGCTTACACACCTGAAGAGTAAGGGAGGAAATCCTGACTACCTCGAATCTCCCAGGTTATATTCCTGTTGTATAAATTAGTAAAATATTCTCCAACCGTTGCATACTGTACAGTCACTCCAAACTCTGCTTTACTGTTGATATATTCCAGTAATAAATCCATGTTATTAAACTGGACAGAAGAATTGAAGAACTGCTTGTCGCACCCCTGTAATGGCAACCGTGGAAAAAAGACACCAACATCAGATTAACCAAATACTGTTGTTACAGGAGGCGTCCATCTATACGGCATACAGCAAACCTGTCATGTGCCCAGCTGGTGGTATAGGTGGCTATGAGGGTGTAGTGGTCATTTACGTGTCTGATCAAATGTGGAATAGATGTTGGTCAATGTCGGAGACGAGTTGGGAGTTAACACAGTGCACAAAAGAAACCGATCAATGACAAATCCAGATCTGTACAGGTGTATCCAGTGCTGTGTAAAAAGTATTTTCCCCTTCCCTTTTACCTTTGCATATTTCTCACAGTGTGAGCCATTGGAGAAAACGTGGAACAGTGATGAATCTTCCCAGTAGTGGCTACCAATATTTCACCAAGAGCGCATTGACGACTCAACTAAGAGGTCACCAAAGAATCCAGATGAATATCTAAAGAACTGCAGGCCTCACTTGCTTCAGTCAATGTACACGATTCCCCCAAAAAAAGAATGACACTGGGAAACAAATGGTATCGATGCTAGAGATGCAACGTCAAAACACTGCTGACCAAAACGAACACAAAGGCTTGTCTCTCATCTGCCAAAAAACACCTAGATGACCCTCAACACTTTTGGGATAATAGTCTATCAACTGATGAGTCAAAGGGTCACTTTTTGGAAGACATGGGTCCTGTTACATCTGGTTTAAAGCTAACACCATAAGAACATCACACCAACAGTCAAACATGGTGGTGGTAGTGTGGTGGTCTGGAAGTGCTGTGTTTCTGTAGGACCTGGAGAACTTTTTTAACTGATGGAACCATGACTTCTGCTCTACACAGGGACGTTTTTAAAATTATTCCAATAAGCATATTGTTATATCTACCAGAGAAATTTAATTATTTAATCAAGGTACCGTATTTTTCGGACTACAAGGATTTTGAGGAGGAAAATAAGAAAATAAATATTTTCAATCAGACCCCCATTCTTTATCAGACCTCAGATCAGACCCTCATCAGACCCCCATTCTTTATCAGATTTCAGATCAGACCCCAAAATCAAACCCTCAAGCTCCAGCAACCTCAGCCAGACCCCTCAACCTCCATCAGCCTCATATCACCAACCCCCAGCCTCCATTAGCCTCAGATGAGCCCCCTGATAAGACCCCCTAGCCCCATCAGACTCAGATCAGACCCCCAATCAGCCTCAGATCGGACCCCCCAGCCCCAATCAGCCTCAGATGGTACCGCCAAGCCCCCATCAGCCTCAGATCAGACCCTACCAGCCTAAGATCAGAGCCCACCAGCCCCACTCAGCCTCAGATTGGACCCCCCATTCCCCATCAGCCTCAGATCTGCCCACATCAGAACAACCAACCCCCATTAGACAGATCAGACCCCCAATCCGACCATATCAGCCTCTGATCGGACCCCCCAGCCCTGTTAAGACCTCAGATCCGATGTTTAAAAAAAAAAAAAATGTACTTGCTTGCTTTGGATGGCGCCTCATAGCCAGGACTCACAGCACCGCTTCTTCCGGGTCCCGCTTTGTTTTTTGATCTGATGCGCACAGCGTCAGGTCATAGTGTGCGTCTATGTGCACTACGTCCTGCTGCTGTGCACGGTCTCCACAGGACACCACAGCGGGACCCGAAAGAAGACCAGGGGAGGCAAGTACAGCCAGCAGAGCACATGCGCCTCCTGCATGCTAATGACCACTTCCATAATGGAAGCGGTCATTAGCATTCAGACTATAAGACGAACTGCCACTTTCCCCCCATTTTTGAGGGGGAAAAAGTCAGTCTTATAGCCGAAAAATATGGTAACTTTAAAAAGGTCCATCTTTGGTTCTAGGCTGTAAACAAGCAGGACAACCATTGGTTGGACACCATCTAGTGTGCATTTAACAGCAGGTATCACTGGACATAAAATGCTTTGATTTTTTTCTCCATTTCTTGGCCTCCAGCCACTATGGGATTGCCCCATACTCCCGAAAACTGAAGGTCACAGAGGTGAGACCCTACCTATCAGGCATTTATGATGTATCCTAAGGATTCGCCATAAATGTCTATGGTCTGAACAGCCATTTTGAGTTTGTCAGTCTATTCGTGTTTTATCCATGCAGTTTTCTGATGTACAAAAGTAGCAAACTTTGGCATAGATGCTATTTTGCACCAAAATTGCAACTTTTTACCCTTTTTCACCTCCCTCACCACTTTTACATAAAGCAGGCAAGCCATGGATGGAAGGAGGCAGAAAACTGGCACACATTAGACCAGAAATCTACACCATTATTAAAGGGTAATAATTCTGGTGCATTGTACACCAACAGCTATTAAGACCGGCATAAGAATGCCAGTCTTAATACATTCCCCATAACATCTAATACGAAGCATATAACTTGCTTGAAATGAAGCCTACAGGAACCATAGTTACCCAGGGCCACAAAACATCATTGCTTCTAAACCAGGCGGCTCGCATCTTTATGTTCTTCACCATGGTTTCTGCATACTGGTGAATGCTGTCACTTGTAACTGGGAGACTCATGTTAGGATAAATACCGTCCTTTGGTGGATCAGGAAACAGAGCTACTCCATTCCAATAAAATCCGGATCTAGAGAAGTGAGAGGAGCCAGTTACCATAAATTTAGCATCATGTGGCCTGGGCGTTTTTGTTTTCTGTCTTAGAAATCTGAAAATCCATAATACACTCCTCAACATTGAAACTGCAAGACCAAGAAGGAAAAGTTGCGGAATTATGGAAATCACATCGATAGACATGTTAATTATAGGCAAAAATGGAAACAAATTATTGAAAACATCTTGAAATGAAGACTAGAGGGGTCCACTATCATACATTATGCCACTCCAAACCATAATTCCGGGAGTAGGACTGGTGTGATGTTCTCTTGTGAAGGCCTCTTCATGTTGTTGCCCACATGGTCTCCAGACCAATCTCTGACTATCACTACATCCAAGACAAAAGCTGGTCTCATTGCTAAAAAGGGTAGCCCTCCATTCCAGCCTCGCTGTACACCATGATAGACTTTGAGAACAGTGGTGTAAGGACAACCTGTAGCTGGACGTCTGGAGCCCAATATCACGAAAATGCCTCAATAAACATGACTGGCCATAAACCTGTCAGAACAGATGTCCAGGATCTGCAGAGGTGTAGCTGTGGGGCACAAGGGGGTGGTGGGGTGAGGAGTCTTCTGGGTGATGGGTGTCACGGAGGGCGACAACAAGCCATTCTTGCCTTGGCCAGGGTTTTTTGTTACAGGGCTAGGACAGCAAAGGCTTAGCCACGAATTTTAGGATCTGGCCTACAGACTCATCTGATAGTGATACACCCAGCAAATTTAAAGGCTATGGACACCACTGAGGGCAATTATTTATTATTCCGTTTTACTCATTTTTGGGCTAAAAATCATTTTTATAGTTGATCTTTGTTAAAAAAAAATGTTCAACAGTTTTTCCTCTGCAGAATTTTCACTGCATTTACAGACTAATGCTCTCTGCCTCACCCTGAATCTGTCGTGGAACTGCTCTGACGGCTCAATCTGTAACCCTTATTTCTGAACCCCTGACAGATCATAAGCACACATTAAAGCGAAATTCTTACCAAACGGAAAATATGGCTTAAACTTTTGTTTATGATCTGTCAGAGGTTCAGAGATAAGGGCTACAGATCGAGCCGTCAGAGCAGTTCCCGGACAGATTCTGTGTAAATGCAATCAAACTGAAAGCTGTAGCGGAAAAACTGTTGAACATTTCTAACAAAGACTAATTGAAAAAATTATTTTAGGCCCAAGATGAGTAGAATGCAATGATTTTCCCCAAAAGTGTCCTTTAATATTAAGTTGATTCTTTATACGACTGTACCTGTTAGTAAACGGCAGGTAAGAAGGGGTGCAGTAACTGAACTGGTCCATGACATGCGTAAAGATCTCCTGCTTCTCAGATAAGGAGCGAGAGCCTCGCCAAACAAACTGCAGCTTCTGCAAAGAGAAAATAATGCAAGATCCGCACAGATAATGGTGCTTTGTACCCTGGAGATTAGGGCTTGTTGTGAGGATTCAGTCCTGGCATTTACAACAAACAACTAATAAATCATGCAGAAAAAAATACTAGTTCAGAAGAAAAAACTGGCCCCTAGCCCAGGAACCCACGAGAGACCTGCACAGGGGAACATAAAAGACTACCACATACACATGAAGAATCCTCATAGCTATTCACACACAGTCCAGTAACTGCTGTTATCAGGGGAACAACAGCCACAAGGGGGCGACATTCTGAAGTGTGAACAGCAGCCACAAGGGGGCGACATTCTCATGTGTGAACAGCAGCCACAAGGGGGCGACATTCTGATGTGTGAACAGCAGCCACAAGGGGGCGACATTCTGAAGTGTGAACAGCAGCCACAAGGGGGCGACATTCTGATGTGTGAACAGCAGCCACAAGGGGGCGACATTCTGATGTGTGAACAGCAGCCACAAGGGGGCGACATTCTGATGTGTGAACAGCAGCCACAAGGGGGCGACATTCTGAAGTGTGAACAGCAGCCACAAGGGGGCGACATTCTGATGTGTGAACAGCAGCCACAAGGGGGCGACATTCTGATGTGTGAACAGCAGCCACAAGGGGGCGACATTCTGATGTGTGAACAGCAGCCACAAGGGGGCGACATTCTGATGTGTGAACAGCAGCCACAAGGGGGCGACATTCTGATGTGTGAACAGCAGCCACAAGGGGGCGACATTCTGATGTGTGAACAGCAGCCACAAGGGGGCGACATTCTGATGTGTGAACAGCAGCCACAAGGGGGCGACATTCTGATGTGTGAACAGCAGCCACAAGGGGGCGACATTCTGATGTGTGAACAGCAGCCACAAGGGGGCGACATTCTGATGTGTGAACAGCAGCCACAAGGGGGCGACATTCTGATGTGTGAACAGCAGCCACAAGGGGGCGACATTCTGATGTGTGAACAGCAGCCACAAGGGGGCGACATTCTGATGTGTGAACAGCAGCCACAAGGGGGCGACATTCTGAAGTGTGAACAGCAGCCACAAGGGGGCGACATTCTGATGTGTGAACAGCAGCCACAAGGGGGCGACATTCTGAAGTGTGAACAGCAGCCACAAGGGGGCAATGTTCTGGCCTAACATAAGCAGAAGGGGGCAAAATACATAAAAAAGACAACATAAAAATATTTAGACAGTGACCGATCAAACACTCATTCAGCCGACAGCTATTTCTTTAGACCACCCTCCATGACAGCCCATGCAACATAACCCGCTGGGTGACCATTAAAAGCGCACAAATTAAAGGGTTTTTCCAATACTTTTCTACTGATGGACGGAGCTGTGTAGTTCTGCAAACTACCCTAGAACAGCTAATCTGTGGGGGTACAGGGTGTCAGACCCGAGCCAATAGATATACCGTATATAGTCAGATATTGAAGGCCTATCCTGAGGACAGGCAATCTACAGCACAGGTGTGGACAACCCCTTTAATGTCCAATAAACCAGAACGTCTGATAATCCGACACCTTCAAAGTACCATGTTTGCCAAATTAAAGGATGTTAATTTATGAGAGAAAGTTAGTAATCCGATTGCAATGCATTTGTCTGTATATAGGTTAATACACACCCTGACATAATAATAATAACATCATTACATTCATACCTTGGAATCCTGCATGGCAGCCTTACTGTCATAATCAATGCGGGAAATAAGGTGGGCATTGAATCCAGACATGGAGAAAATGGTAGGTGAGGTGGCAGAAGCTCCAAAGGGATCCACGTGCCAAGAAAACTGGGGCCTTACTCCAAATGTTTCATACAAAAATCCATGGCCCTCTGTGTACAGACATATGTATTATTCAATGTTCGTTAGTTTCCAAGCACAGCTACATAATAACCTGGCTGCAAAAACAGTGAAAACTAGCAGGACCCTCACCGCCAGGCCTGTATAGGGACCAGACCTCAATGCCCATAGTAGCCACATGATGCAATGTCAGTGAAGCCTAGTGCAGACACAGGCCCATCAGAGACCAGAGGACGGCACTGACATACGCATCCCAGGCACAATGTTTTGTTACGTGTCCAGATTTTGAAGACCCCTTCATTTAACACAATTTCGGTATGCTCCTGCCTAGATACATGCTGTATATCAATTCTGAAATTCTGCCTAGGGGAATATAAAAGGGTTGCAGGGTTTATTTGGTTTTACGGTAATTAAATATTGTTGACCTAGCCTACTGATGACGTCACACGCCATAGACCCTTCCAGCAGCTGAAAGGTGGGGGTGCTGAGAGTTGGGCCTCCACTGTTCTGATATCGATGACCTATTCTCAGGATCGTCCCTTTAACCTCTCTCCCTTGTAAATCTTTGCTGGACGTTTATACAGTGTTTCCACCAGCAGACGTCACCATCGGAACCGTAATGCTTGTGTATTAACACGGTCCCTATTGACTTTGAGTGCCCTCTAGTGGTGGCTGCAGACAGCCAGAATGTTATCATTTCAGGGTTTGGCCACACATGTGGGATTTTTATGCAGTTGTTGAAACCAAAACCAGGAGTGGCACATCGCTAGGTGCGCCTATCTCTAGAACAGAGCCCGCAAAATAAAGAAGAGTGGACTGCATTGCCGCACTGGCTCGGCTATTTCCATCAGCCCCATAGAAGTGAATGGAGCGGTGGCTGCGCTTACGTGGTGCCCTTCCCAATAATTTCTATGGGACTTTCTATGGGATTTCTATGCGCCACTCGGCTAGTTTCAGGATTCCCATAGAAATTAATGAAAGCCGGCTGCGCGGTCTGCTCTCCTACATTTTTCGAGCTCTGTTCTAGAGGTAGATGCAGATCCTAAGGGTGGGATACTGAAGCGGTCACACTGTATCCCTATTTCCTAAGAAGGCCCAATGGCTCTACTGCTGCATAAGGCTACTTTCACACTTGCGGCAGGACGGATCCGACAGGCTGTTCACCCTGTCGGATCCGTCCTTCCGCTATTTCGCCGTGTCGCCGGACCGCCGCGCCGTCCCCATTGACTATAATGGGGACGGGGGCGGAGCTCCGGCGCAGCACGGTGAGAGGCCGCCGGACTAAAAAGTCAGACATGCAGGACTTTTAGTCCGGTGGCCTTTCGCCGTGCACTGCCGTGCTGCGCCGGAGCTCCGCCCCCGTCCACGTCCCCATTATAGTCAATGGGGACGGAGTGGCGGCACGGCGAAATAGCGGAAGGACGGATTCGACAGGGTGAACAGCCTGTCGGATCCGTCCTGCCGCAAGTGTGAAAGTACCCTAAGAAATTAGCACTATTATAAATGGCACATGGTAGGCCGGGGCCTTGTAACTGATCTTGTAGTAAGGCCCAGGAGGACCCTACTAACCAATCAGATTGCAGATCTCATTTCTCAGCAGCTCTCTGAGGAATAAAAGCAGCAAACTGATTGGTTGTGATGGCAACTTTTCCATTGGTTTTGATAAATCTCTTCCATGGTGTATACAGTGAGTACCTGTTAGCTGTATGATCTGATCATCCACTGTGGTCACGGCTTCATCATGCATCACTTGCCCCCCAATAATGAACTCCAATTGTCCCTCCCGTACCAGCTGATGCACCTGCAAACACCAGAGGAAATATTATATAGGGTAGAGTGCCTAATGTGTGAATATATACCCCTCATATATGACGTCCATACAAGCTGACAGGGCATATGGACAGAGGTTGTGGGTCATGAACCAATCCTTCATTCTGTTTTCATATATGCGTGTCTGAAAGCCTCATTTTTCCATTCAGTTACATTGAGCTTTATTGTTATGCCATTTTTATTTTAGTACTTTTACGTTTTTTTTTCTAAAATGAAAGAGAAAAGGTTTTTTCACATTTTTTCTTTCTTTATTTTTTATTTTATTGTGTACTCTTTCCTTTTCATTTTTATATAGAGGGATATATAGTTTATGGTCCTCGAAGATGGGGTTACAAGCTGCAGTTTGGGCTGGTAGTGGTATTCTTTTTAGTAGTTTTTTTTTTTCCACTCATTCATTAATTTTACACATTGCACCCCCATAAGTTCAGAGAAGGCCTTAGGAGAGATTATTAACTTTACATTATATTTTTATCGCCAATTTTCTATAGTAACAGGGTCTAATACATCAACAGTCAGAGGGTAAATCAGCAATAAAAAATAATAATATAGCCTCTGAAGACTCACTGCAGAGCTGATCTGGATCTAGTAAGACCTAGCAGCCCCTGCAGATATGGGGACTACTCAGGAAGTGTCATGGCTGCTTCCTGAATGGTATACAAAATACACACAGCCATTGCATGCATTGGGGACCGCAATTTGCAGGCCCCCATGCACGGGCAACATCCGCATGGCTGCCGCAGACGGATCCAGACACATTCAACTTGAATGGGTTCCGTGATCCATCCGCACCACAAAGAAATAGAACAAGTTCTATTTTTTTGCGGTGCGGAGGCACAGACAGAAAACCAATGGAAGCACTCCGCACCTTCCGGATTGAATGGGTCACAACACGGGCACGGCCAGGCAACAGCCGTGTGCATGATGCCTAAGAGTCAATTAAACAGAGGTTCGGACCGCTCTTTTGCAAGCTCGACTGTCACCGATAGCTGGCTTCCCGCTCCTGCAGCTTCACAATGTCCGCGCACATGCAGGCACTTACGTGGACTGCTCACATGTTTTAAGTCATCCGGTGGTCCGTAAATAGTTATATATATATATAAAAGATTAAAGGGGTTGTCTAGTTTGAACTATTTCTTAATTGCAGGTTACCCTCTAAAAAACGTCAAATACAAGGAGCTCTGCTTTCGGCAGTAGGAACCACAATTTAACATCTAAACTAAATAGGTCCCAAATTCTATGTTGAAAATCAACTAATAGGGGGCAGCGTTTTTTTTTGTCACAGGGCTGCAAGTACCGTATTTCCATTCAACTGCGGCCACCACTAGGGGGAGCTGAAGAGATTAATGAAGACAGCATTGCTATGGCGTTCAATGAAAGCTGTATAAATCAGTCCTTCAGGGGTAACATAAGAGACTCAGGGGGGGAGATTTGTCAAAACTGGTGTAAGGGAAAACTGACTCCGTTTCTTATAGATTGCACCTTTTCTCCTTTGGGAAATGAAAGGTCTGATTGGTTGCTCTAGGCAAAGTTTTAATAAATCTCCCCCTCCTCTCATGTAGAAGGCCCGTTCGTTAGCATTTCTCTATCACCGGCTCACCTGTTGCTTCTGAAATTCTCCGGCCACCGTATCCCACCACAAGCGAAAAAATTCCTGCTCAACCACAATAAACCTGCGATGCTTGGCCTTTATCAGCTCTTCCACTACTGTCGTGTAAACGTTGGCAGCGTAGGCATGCATGCTCTCCTGGAATGATATCAATGTATTTTATTACTACCAAAAAATATGAAATAAAGAAAATCTGTGCAAAGGGCTGCCGATGTAGTCACCTGAGTGGAAGACGTCGCAGAACAGCCACAGCGGAGTAAGGGCTGGAAAGAAAACTGACCGAGACCAAGGTTATCACTAATAGACCAGTTTTTTCAACCCGATTCTATATGCTTTTATGTTGCTCGAGACCCCCTTTCCCTCTAAGACCTAGAGCTCTGAAGGGTCGGTCCATCCATTTATTACATTTCAAATGATCAGAACACCACAGCTTAAAGGTTATGTACAGTAGGTGAACCCGATTTTGTGTCAATCTCGCTGTATTTCTCGGCGAGATTGAGCACATACGAGCCCCATCGCGGCTTGCCGCGATGGAGAGCAAGCGCGTCATAGAAGCGACGGGAGATCCGACTTGGATTCCCGCCAATTCTACACGTGTGCGGCGTTTGTTATGAATCCTGAGGGGGAAGTCCCCGCCGGATTTTAAATAAAAATCCGGCCTGGGTCCCGCCCTCAGGAGCATACCGGGCCCTTAGGTCTGTTATGGGTTGTAAGGAGAGCCCCCCCTACGCCGAAAAAAACGGCGTAGGGGTCCCCCTACAATCCATACCAGACCCGTATCCAAAGCACGCTACCCGGCCAGCCAGGAAGGGAGTGGGGACGAGCGAGCGCCCCCCCCCCCCCCCCCTCCTGAGCCGTACCAGGCTGCATGCCCTCAACATGGGGGGTTGGGTGCTCTGGGGCAGGGGGCGCACTGCGGCCCCCCCACCTCAGAGCACCCTGTCCCCATGTTGATGAGGACAGGGCCCCTTCCCGACAACCCTGGCCGTTGGTTGTCGGGGTATGCGGGCGGGAGGCTTATCGGAATCTGGGAGCCCCCTTTAATAAGGGGGCCCCCAGATACCGGCCCCCCACCCTAAGTGAATGAGTATGGGGTACATCGTACCCCTACCCATTCACCTGCAAGAAAAGTGGTAAAAACACAAATAAACCACACAGTGTATTAAAATATTTTATTTTTCTGCTCCGGAGGCCGCCCCCTGTCTTCTTTATTAGCTCTTTTACCAGGGGGGGGCTCTTCTTCTTCCGATATCCCGACGGGTCTTCTCCGCTATCCGGGGGGGTCTTCTCAACTCTCCGGGGTTCTCCTTCTGTCTTCTCCTTCTGTCTTGTTGTCTCCTTCTGTCTTCTGTCTCCGGGGGGGGCTCTTCTTCTTCCGATATCCCGACGGGTCTTCTCCGCTATCCGGGGGGGTCTTCTCAACTCTCCGGGGTTCTCCTTCTGTCTTCTCCTTCTGTCTTGTTGTCTCGGCGCACCCCGATTCTTCGTCTTCTCTTCTTGTTTTCGCCTCTCTCTGTTGTTGACTCGGCGCACCCCGGTTCTTCGTCTCGCGAGACGAAGAATCGGGGTGCGCCGAGTCTCGCGAGACGAAGAATCGGGGTGCGCCGAGTCTCGCGAGACGAAGAACCGGGGTGCGCCGAGTCAACAACAGAGAGAGGCGAAAACAAGAAGAGAAGACGAAGAATCGGGGTGCGCCGAGACAACAAGACAGAAGGAGAAGACAGAAGGAGAACCCCGGAGAGTTGAGAAGACCCCCCCGGATAGCGGAGAAGACCCGTCGGGATATCGGAAGAAGAAGAGCCCCCCCCGGAGACAGAAGACAGAAGGAGACAACAAGACAGAAGGAGAAGACAGAAGGAGAACCCCGGAGAGTTGAGAAGACCCCCCCGGATAGCGGAGAAGACCCGTCGGGATATCGGAAGAAGAAGAGCCCCCCCCTGGTAAAAGAGCTAATAAAGAAGACAGGGGGCGGCCTCCGGAGCAGAAAAATAAAATATTTTAATACACTGTGTGGTTTATTTGTGTTTTTACCACTTTTCTTGCAGGTGAATGGGTAGGGGTACGATGTACCCCATACTCATTCACTTAGGGTGGGGGGCCGGTATCTGGGGGCCCCCTTATTAAAGGGGGCTCCCAGATTCCGATAAGCCTCCCGCCCGCATACCCCGACAACCAACGGCCAGGGTTGTCGGGAAGGGGCCCTGTCCTCATCAACATGGGGACAGGGTGCTCTGAGGTGGGGGGGCCGCAGTGCGCCCCCTGCCCCAGAGCACCCAACCCCCCATGTTGAGGGCATGCAGCCTGGTACGGCTCAGGAGGGGGGGGGGGGCGCTCGCTCGTCCCCACTCCCTTCCTGGCTGGCCGGGTAGCGTGCTTTGGATACGGGTCTGGTATGGATTGTAGGGGGACCCCTACGCCGTTTTTTTCGGCGTAGGGGGGGCTCTCCTTACAACCCATAACAGACCTAAGGGCCCGGTATGCTCCTGAGGGCGGGACCCAGGCCGGATTTTTATTTAAAATCCGGCGGGGACTTCCCCCTCAGGATTCATAACAAACGCCGCACACGTGTAGAATTGGCGGGAATCCAAGTTGGATCTCCCGTCGCTTCTATGACGCGCTTGCTGGGATGTGCTGTCGCTATCCCAGTGAGTGCGAGATCTCGGCACCACATCGCCGAGTATCAGCGCGACGCTGTCGTGCTGAAAACACAATCTCACAAACACCTACTGTACACCTTTGGGGCTCAAGCACACGACTGTATGTATTTTGCAGTCCGCAAAAAATACAGATGACGTCCGTGTGCATTCTGTATTTTGCGGAACCGAACAGCTGGCCCTTCATAGAACAGTACTATCCTTGTCCGTAATGTGGACAATAATAGGACATGTTCTATTTTTTTGTGGAACGGAAATACGGACATACGGAAACGGAATGCACACGGAGTAACTGCCAGGTTTTTTTGTGGACCCATTGAAGTGAATGGTTCCGCATACTGTCCGCAAAAAAAAAAACGGAACAGACACGGAAAGAAAATACGTTTGTGTACATGAGCCCTTGGGAGGAATTTTTTTTAATTATTTCATTGTACTCATTTTGAGCTAAAAATCTTTTTTTCAGTTGTTTTTATTAAAAATGTTGAGCCCCTTTCTCTGTGCAGCCTTGAGTTTTTCTAGTAGCAGGATCTGAATTTTCACTCTGTTTCAGCTGACGGCTCCTCATCTCCGATCTCCTAACACTCATTATAGCTCAGTTCTTATCTTACTAATAAGCGTTTATGACCTCTTAGTAGATTAGAGATAAGGTTTATTAGATGGCCGACACAAAGTGAAAGTACCAGTCACACAGCTAGAAAAACAGTTAACCTTTTGTGACAGAATGGATCAATATTTTTAATAAAGACCAATTGGAAACATGATTTTTAGCCAAAAATGAGTAAAATGCAATCACAAACAAAAATTGCTTCCGAAGGTGTACACAGCCTTTAATCTAACAAAATTCGCTTTTTCATGGGGCTCTGATATTAAAAGGTTGCCTGATCGCACACAACCCCTTTAATTATATCCTGAGCAGCTATATAAGACAATGCTCAGAGGGGTTTAAATACTGAAGACCTGTCCTAAGGATAGGTCATTAATATGAATTGGTGGGGTCCGACTCCCAGCACCAATGCCTTTTCATACTATACCAAGCACAGCGCTATACATTGTACAGTGGCCATGCTCGGTATTGCAGCTCATTCCTATTCACTTGATTGGGCTTGAGCTGCATAATGGGACTGATGGACGTGACATCAGAGGAAGCAGTCGCAGCGCTCGCTGAGACCACAGTCAGACCCCCAGCTAACTGACTCCACTCCCAGCTTGTCCTAGACGGTAATACCAAGGGATCGGCCGAATATGTAAGTGTACTCTAGGAGGAGAGTGGAGAAAGCTGCTGCCAGACACTTCTGACGAAGGCTTGTCTATCTCCGAGGAGAACAAAAGGAGAGGGCGAATATACTCCTCATTTGTCGGGGCAGAGTTGAGAGGTCCCCCATATACATTAAAGTGTTGGCTGAACCCACCATTCTCAGCTGACAATATTCTAATGTGTATGGGGGCCTCAAGTATGTCAGCAGATTAGTAGGGGCGCTCATGCACACAACCATTGTTGTTTTGCGGTCCGTTTTTGTTGTTTCGTATCCACGTTTTTTTCCCCTCTGATTTAAGTCCTCTTCCGTTCCGCTATTCCACAAAACATATCCGTATGGTTTCCGTATTTGATCCGTTTTTTTAAGGATCGGAAACGTAAAGAGTAACTTATTAATCACCAAACACATGAGCAATATGGGCTGAGCATAGCATTTCTACAGTATGGATCCGCAAAATACGGATGTGTTCCGTGTGCGTTTAGTATTTTTTGCGGACTTGAATGTGGCCTCGGACCGTGATTTGTCGGACAATAATAGGACATGTACTACTTTTTTGCAATACGGAAACGGAATGTCCGTTTTTGCGGACCCATTGAAGTGAAGGGTTCCGCATATGGTCCGCAAAAAAAAATGGAACGGAAGCAGAAAGAAAATACGTTCGTGTGCATGAGCCCTTATAGAGTGAGGCCTCATGCACAAGTGTTTTGTGATCTGCAAACTAAGGATGCGCAAAACATGGATATCGGATGTGTGCACGCTCCTTTCCACACGTAGCACCCGAGACAGCTCATGTGGCACCACATTCTGCACCCGTGACCAAAACAGTGCAGCCCCGATGCCTGCCTTATGATGGGCACATATATCACACAATCAGCAGGGAACTGCCAAAGGCCCAGCACCCGGGACGTACATGGCCAAAGCACAGGAAATAAAGTAGACATCTCTTGTAAGGGGCGAGGGGTGGAGGATTGGTCAATCATCACTAGTGAGGAGCCAAGTATTCAAAAATTCGATTCGGCTGCTTTGCCGAATTTTACAACAAATTAGCTTTGTGACGCATTTCTTTGTAAGTCGCCCCATCCCCCCCAGATACCACCTTCATAGCTGACATTGATAATACAGTGTAAATGTTTTAAAAAATTTATAAAATCATACTTACCTCATCCATTTGATTGTAAAGAGCTGGCTGCCGCCGTCTTGATTGAATATCTTGCGCAAAATCTCACGCGGCCCGTGGTGACATTGTACGTCACCACTAGAGATGAGCAAATTTCATATTTAGCAAATCGTTCACGCCTCGTTTGGTGGTAAAAGCAGAATTGCGTTATGGATTCCGTTACCACGGACCATAACGCAATTCTGTGACGGAATGCCTTTAGAGGCATTCCGTTATTCATTCCGTCATAACAGAAGTCTATGGGCTGCAAAACGTATCCGTCCCGTTTCCGTTATGCAGGGGAGTCCTCTCCTCATCCTGAGTCCTCTCCTGCATAACAGAAACGGGACGGATACGTTTTGCAGCCCATAGACTTCCATTATGACGGAATGTATAACGGAATGGCATTCCGTCACAGAATTGCGTTATGGTCCGCAGTAACGGAATCCATAACGCAATTCTGCTTTTACCACCAAACGAGGCACGAACAAATTTCAAAAATATGAAATTCGCTCATCTCTAGTGACCACGCACGGGATTTCGTTTAAGATCTTCAAACAGATGCGTTAAGTATGATCTTTTTGATTTTTTTACCGCCATTCAGGGAAAAGCAATTCACTACCACGAAGCATGAGGAAATTTGGCTTTGTGCGCAAATCAGATTTTCCCTGAAATTCGGATTGAAGTCCACTTCGTGGGGTTCGATTCGCTCGACACTAATCGCCACCTTACAAATTGATTATGAGGGTCCAGCACTGGCATAAAGTATATTAGAAGCCTCCCAGTATACCAAAACTAAGAGATTGCCATGTATAGCACTACTACTCCCAGCAGGCACACTTCAGCCATGTACTGCAGTATATATATAACATCTCCCCACGTCATGTGCCCTGAGTCACGTGACCTGAGGCTGGTGTCAGCTGACTGCCCAGTGATAACATATACTGGATGTATATACACGGCCTGTACCTGCACTGTATACACCCAGCCGACGTCCATGTGGCTGTGGGGGATGACAAAGACATGAATGGGGTCTGCAGAGGTGACAGCTCCACACACGGAGAGGAGGACGAGCAGCAGCGGCCACATTCTGCCGCCAGAACCCGGAAGCCGGGGGTGTGGACGGCGAGCCGCAGGAGACAAAAGAACTCAAACGCGTTTCCCTTCAGATTGGCTTCTGTGATATTTCCAAGGTGAGGGCCACTGTATATTCTGGAAACGAGAGCACCAGGAGGATAGAGTCCCTATTAAACCATAAAAGGTAACAGAAAGGAAAGCATTGTGGGGAATAAATCAGGTACATGAGCAAAGCCCAGCAAGAAAACGACTTCAATGGACCTTATTCTTCAAATGAAGGTGAATTCTAACTGAGTCTGTGGAAAATCTAAAGGGGGGATTTATCAAAACTGGTGTAAAGTAGAACTAGCTTAGTTGCCCACAGCAACCAATCAGATGCCACATTTCATTTTCCAACGGAGCTCTGAAAAATGAAAGGTGGAATCTGATTGGTTGTTAAGGGGCGACTGAGCCAGTTGTGATAAATGTCCACCAATGTGTGTGATATTTATGTCCCGGGGAACGTCCACACAGGAAAAATTACATTACATGGTTTTTTTTTGCATTGCAAAAGGTGTAGTAAAATCCATAGTGGAAACTGACAGCATATGCTGACACCCTGCAGATTTAGAGCAACATTTGTATAAATGATTGTCAGTGGTGTCGCAGTGATGCAACAGTCGCGAAAAATCCGGACGTTGTGTCACACGTTGCTACAGGCCGTGTGTGACTTTTCTGCCATTGGCTTTAATGGAAGTCACGTGCGACTTTTTCCCAGCCAAATCACTGTTCTAAAACGGAATGCATAACGGAAACGGGACGGATCCGTTTTGCAGCCCATAGACTTCTATTATGACGGAATGAATAACGGAATCCCTCTAAAGGCATTCCATCATAGAATTGCGTTGTGGTCCGTGATAACGGAATCCATAAGGCAATTCTGCTTTTACCACCAAACGAAACGCAAATGAACTTCACAACATGAAATTCGCTCATCCCTAGAGATAAGCTATCAACCGAGGTCACTGACAGCGTCTTTCTTCTCTCTCTCTCTCTCTCCATACTGAAAATACATACATGCTCGGCCAAACCGAGCGTGTATGTGTATAGATGAGCTGGGATGAAGAGCTGTTACAGGTCTATGGCCACCTATAGAGGCTATACGTGCAGGTGCAGTTTTCAACCGATTTCCTGGCACTTTTATTTTTCCTTCAGTCCTCAGGCACACGACCGGTCCGCAAATTGCGGATCCACAAAACACAGAAGCCGCCCGTGTGCCTTCCGCAATTTGCGGAACGGAACAGGCGGCCCATTGTAGAAATGCCTATTCTTGTCCGCAAAACGGACAAGAATAGGACATGTTATATTTTTCTTGCGGGGCCCGCGGAACGGATCAACGGATGCGGACAGCACACGGAGTGCTGTCCGCATCTTTTGCGCCCCATTGAAGTAAATGGGTCCGCATCCGAGCCGCAGGACCAGAACAACGGTCGTGTGCCTGAGGCCTCACACACAGATGTGCTGTTTTTTGACTGAACAAAAAAAGTGCCATAAAAAGGGGTTTGTTTTTTGTTCCATACCGCCAGCACATGACTGGTATTCCTCGGGACCACCAGAGGAAATGGGTCTGAGGGCCCACCCTCCACATATACAGGGCATATGCATATCCAATTTTTAGTAATATTTGTTCTCATTTCACAGGTAGTTGTTATTATCAGTAAGGTTTAAAGGGGTTATCCAAGACCTATAGTGCCCCCCCGTATGCCCGGGCCCCTCACACAGATAGTACTTCTCTCGCTTCCCAGCACCCGCATTGCTTCTGATCCCCGCACGGCCAACGCAGCATCTAGGACCGAGCTTCTCTAGCATCACCCACGATGTTAGGGAGGCTCGTTCCCGTCGTGGCCTGCTATTGGCTATCCCCCCCCCCCACCTATCGCCGGGTGTTTTAATCCACGTGATGCAGCGGCGGCCATGCCGGCATCAGAGGCAATATAGGTGCCGGGGAGCAGGGTAAGTACAATCTGTGTGAGGGGCCCTGGCATATGGAGGGGCATTATAGGTCTTCGATAACCCATTTAATAGGATATCTGGTTCGGAGGAGGATATAGAGGAAATTGACCAAGACTGGAGTTTCATGCGGCCATCTTGGTCCCCTGTGCACTGGGGTGAGCAGCATCAAATTTATTAAGAGCTGGTATGGAATTTAGCTATAGTTCACACCAGCTTTTTTCATCAGTTTGGAAAAGTGGCATGAACTGTGACAAGTCGTAAATGATGGCGCAAACAGGTGTGCGCCATTATTTACCACTATTTTACGCAACATTTCCCTATAGAGAAGGAGAGAAATACCTGACCTTAACGGATGCTATGGCTGGTTAAAAGACGTATTCTGGTTTCAGCAAATAAATGTATAATGAAAACATTTACAATTTTCTAACATCATTTGTGTATCAATTTGCAAAATCTCTGCTTGCTGTCGTTTAATCAGAACTTTCATTTTGCTTACTTCTAGCGGATAACACTCTGTCTTTGTCACGTGATGTACAGGTGCCCTCATAGTACCAGTTTGGGCACAACTATACAGGGCAGAAGATACGCCAGAATTTCCACTGCAGATTTTGAAACAATTCCGCAGCAGAATTTCCCAGAATTAGTTGTGGATAGCACCCTCTGCATTGCAAAAGTATAGTCCGCGGAGGAAATCGGCAGCAGAAATTGACATGCTGTGGACTTCTGTACCACAGTTCATTTTGCAATGAAGATTTATTTTCTTAAAATCTCATACACGTTGCTGACACCTTGAAACGTGACGCAAATCCGCAGCGTTTATGACCCATGCGGACGTACCCCTACAGTGCAGTTATCAGAGCTGTGATATTACTAGGAGAGTTATACTTTACTATGTAAAGGAAAGGGTTGAGCCCTGGCTGAAAATTTTCCATATAAGCAGGGCCGTCATCAGGACACCCTCAGTGGCTTACCCACGGCGAGATAAATAGGGGCACCCGCTGTCTATTTTAGGTATAGCATTAGGCTGCTCATAAAGCCTGTCTGGCTCCCACCCACAATTGTTCTTGGCTGGAGGGCCCAAGCCCCACAACATTATAGGGCACATACTTTTCACTAAATGGGCCCCACAAGACCTGAGCACAGCGCATGCTCTGTCCTCCTATCAGCTGCTGCAACATGGGAAGACTGCTGTGGGGTCCAGATTTTGGGCACCCCTTGATTTCAGTGGTGTTGTGTGCTATACTGAAATAGAGATAATCATTCATTGAGTGGTACTTTTGACGACGACCTGGCAATAAGGGTATGTTCACATGTTGCATTCTGATCATGTCAAAATCTGCCACGTATCCCACGGCAGAAACTGCTGCAGCTTCTGGTGGTTTTTCATTATGAATTCTGCTGTATCACTCTCGGTTTCACTCCATTGAACATGCCACATAGGAAAGGGATTCGTGCAGCCTTCAACTCCACCCACACCCCACCTACTCGGACGATTCCCCCTAAATGGCGACCCCCAACTGGTCGACGGTCTGTAATCTGGATAAATGCACAGGACGAAAACTAGAGGGGGAAAGAGAAGTCAGACAGGCCAGGTCAGAACCAGAGACTAAATGTCAGAACCAGAATGAATAAATGTCACGACCAGACATCTGAGAAGCTCTGACAGACGTCCTTCAGAACCTCCTTCTTGAGGTTTCTTTTGTTTTGCTTTAGTTTCCTCATCTCGTTAGCCTCTCTCAGCTGTCATGTAGTTGCACTGATTGCATCCCTTTAAATCCC